>NC_050102.1:44017201-44629701 GCF_902167145.1 Zea mays
CACCCGACCCCTCGCCGAAGCACTACCACCGTCGGTATGCCTCGTCATCCTTTCTTTGCCTCTGGCACTGTTCCGGTTAGGAATGGAGCGCGGGTTTTATAGCCTATAAACTCGAGGGGTTTTCGCAATGGCAGAGCTCAGGTGAATAGTGCCCCGAGGACTAACTTGTGAAGGAAAAAGGGAAGAAAACCTAGGGGCCTCAGCGCTAAATGGATTTTCCAATTTCGTTTATAAAAACCAGATTCAAATTTCTGAAGAGAACTTGAAAAGGGTACAACTTAAAAGATATTTGTCCAAATTCGACCAAACAAATTTTGTTGGGCTCTGTATGAGTTAAACTTTAGAACAAAAATAGAGAACCCCCTAATCCAGTACTATTTCTAGAATTTGTTATTTAATTTAGGTTTTGATTTAATATGTGGTAATAATGGTAAAAATAATAGGACATTTGCACTAAGGTTAAGAAAAATATGGTAGGTGCCTATCCAACAGTAGATCCCTACAAAAATTTTATGCGCCCTAGATCACCATGTTAAGTAGGGTATATAAATAGATTTAAGACTCTGCATTTTTCTTTAAAATTTTAAATAGGACCTAAAGATATAAAACAATCGGCAAATCTATTTTTCCTAGAATACTTAAGTAGTATACTTTGAGGGAAAATATAAAAAGGGTGTAGTTCTATAGTAGATTATGGTTCCCCTTGTCCCATGAGAATTTTATGAAAAACTTAAGGAATTTTTAGAAACCTTTTCCGGTGGATAAAAATTCCCAACTTTAGGAATGATTGCTCTTGCGCAAAGAAGAATCTAGAAAAATTGTTAAATCTGTTGTTTTACATTTTTCAAAAGGAAAGTTAGTCATAAACACCTTCTAGCCCCAAAACTTTAGAAAATCACCATTAAATATCTACTATATATCCTTGGGTAAAATTTGGCACAAAGAAATCTTATTGCACATAGATACCAGTAAGAATAAGTCTTGGGACATAAGCCACTTCTACATAAGATATGTATAGTTCAAAGTGCCCTCTTTGCCCTAACCTAAAGCATATCCAAAACCTTATTATAAACAACTAAGGTAATCATCCACTTCTAATTTAACCCTAGCTAAATGCCATTCCTACAAGTTAACAAGAAAGGATTTTTAGCCCTAATAGAAAAGACTTAGTGTTAGTAACTATCATCTCTCATTAAGAAATTGCATATCATAGCATTTGTATACACATTATCCATATCTTATGCATTGCATTCGTTAGATTGCAATCTTGCGGACGGAAAGTACGTGTTGATTTAGGAACAAGGGACTGAAAAATAAGAATCCCATGGGCCAACTCCTAAACCTGTCATCGAGGAACTCCCCGCTGCACCCGTACTTGAAGGCAAGCCCCTGTTTTATGCATAACCTTTAATATGTTATTTTACTGCAACTATTGTTTGTAGATTTGTACTGTGCACTTAAGTATAGGAATTGATTGAAACCATAGTTGCATGAACTTAGGGATTCCTTTTATGAGATGAATACTTGTATGCGAGGTCGAAGTAGTGGCTTTGCTAATTTAAAGGATCTCGGTAAAAGTCGAGTGATTTTTCTAGCACTCACTCGAGGTCAGGAATTGATCATATTCATCTTGGTAACGGGAACTATGATTGTCTATGGACATGGATCCTAGGTGGATGCCTTGTCTATGAGATGGAAATGGAATTAAGGATTAATGTGTGGTACCATGAGTCAAGCGTTTGAACATACTAAACACATATTGGGAAATATGGTAACCGATAAGCCTAGTACCTGAGTGAAGCCGGGCGTGAACTTTATCCCTCACTTGTCCAGAGACGTGATCTCCCATGCTAGCTATGCTAGGTGCAAGTGCAGTCACTACATGGCGACAGCTAGGGTCAGTGAGGCATTGCATGCCAAGGTGGTGGGTCCTTGCCATGGACGGGGGATCGATGGGGACAATTGATGTGTGTGGGGGCGGAGTGCCATACATGTCATGTGTTTAGGTTTACCTTGCAAGGTTAAAACTCGATTTGAATCGTCTGCTTCTCATAGCTAATGAGATTGCTTGATCCATGCTGCTACATCGAGTAAGAAGTGAAATGAGGTTTCTTGAGATAAAGTGTTGATTGCATTAATTGTTTGTTACCATGTATGCTTAGAAGGAAGCAAACTTAGTTAAAGAATACTATAGAACTTGAAAAACTAAAATTGGTTTTAGACTCATCTAGTGCTTTTGGCAAACCCAACCCCTCAGCCAAACAACTTCATGGTCTAGAGGTAGAAGAGTTGATTCCTCACACAGGGTAAGTCTAGCTGAGTATTAGTATGCTCATCCTTGCTTGTAGCATAATTTTTTACAGGTTTGTTGCAAGACATGGTTGATGGTGTGACTTTGCCAGCCATCCTGCTACCAGGTTGGACGGTCGAGTGTGATGCCGCCTCGGCAGGAGAGGATCAGGAGGAGTAGTGGGCCAGGTTTTGCTTATCGACGTTAGTTATTATCCGCTGCAAATTGAGAACAATGCTTTCCTTTTTACAAAACTCCGATTGATGTAATAACTCAAGCACTTTTAATCTGTGGTTTCATGCTTTATTGTTATTCTCTATGTCTCACCTTCGTGTGAGAAAATGGTACTCGATTCTTATCAAGTGGTTAATCGGACTTGATCCGACGGACTGATAGTTTATTCCGATTTAAGTGTATAATTGTCTTCTGGGCGATGCTTGAACACTTACGCTGGAATAATCTAGGCGGTTCTGCCACAACTTGTTCTTTATTATTTGCACTTTTTATTCTTGTTGGAGATATGTGAATTCTTTATCTGTCACCTTTTTTCATATGACCTTCGGAAAGAGGTTAAATGAAGGAAGAAGCATGGAACAGAATAATTTATGTTGTCTTGCTTTTGACATACCGAAGGATTCAAAAGCAAGATCCCAACATGGTTGAAGCATATCCAACCAAAACTCCTATGGTCTTAAGATCTCTCGACATGAACAAAGATCCTTTTCGACCTAGAGATGAAGGAGAAGAAATTTTAGGATGTGAATTTCCATATCTCAGTGCCATTGGAGCACTAATGTATCTAACAAATAATACCCGACCAGACACTGCATTTGCACTGAACTTACTTGCGAGATATAGTGCAGCTCCTACCAAACGTCATTGGTCTAGAATTAAGAATACTTTTAGATATCTTAATGGCACAAGAGACCTTTGTCTTTTCTATGGAAGAAACCAAGATCCTACTTTAATAGGATATTGTAACACCCAAAATTCTACTTTAGAATTTATAACACTAGTAAATAAATAAATAAATAATGTCTCAAAATGAATATATTTGCTAAATAAAATAAAAGATACTTAGATAAACTAAAATTATCCTTGGATTGGATTATATATAGAAGAATTATGATTAATTTTTTACCTACAATAGAGATTATACTTCCCTAAAATTAATAAGGTATGAACTATTCTCTATTATATGATTGGAAACATGTATAAAAGAACTCAAATAAAAACAAATATAAAAATACATTTTTTGCATTCATTATGGTATCTTGAATTGGGCATTCTTGAGGTTGAACTCTAAATCCAAATTTGAATTTAAATTTGAAATGGGATTTAAATGGGAAAGAAAGAAAAAGAAAGGAAATGGAAACATAAAGAGAAAAACAGAAAAGAAAAAGGGGCCAAATGATCCGCTCGCCGCATTTTGGCCCATTAAGCCTTTCTGGCATGCGCATCACGAGCCCAGGCTCGACCGTGCGGGGGGAGTGTGCTGGCATGCAGGCCTCGCTTCCCATCCATGGTGCACGCATGGCACTGCCCAGTGGGGCGCACTGGTCGGACTCATATAGCGCGCGCTTGACTCCGCTGACTAAGATGTGGTCCCGCGCTGCCATCCCTTTCCTCCCCTTGTACCGAACTCTAAATCCGATGCCGCCGTGCTCGGAACGGGTTGTTGAGATTTCCTCGAATCCCGTAAAAACTCGGGCGGCCAGCTAGGGCCGACTGGTTCTCTACGCGGATCTATTTAGCCGAGCTCTCATCCACCTCGCGCAGGCGTGATAGCCATGAGGGAAGACACGACCGTGTGAGTTGCGCCATAGCCCCTATGTGTTCAACGTTGTCGCGCCCTTTTTGTCAAGTCGAGAAGCTCCGCCAGTTCGCAAGTGAGACGGTGGCGACCTCGCCGCGTAGAACAAGCGACCAAGGGCATAGGGATTTTTTGCCGGAGGAAAACCGTCGCCGTGGCTTCACTGCTCGCGTGGCCAGGGGCACTCCTTCTCCGATCCGCGGTAATTAGCTCCTCCCAAAGTTCGTTGCATCCTTAGGATCGTTTTGCACCAAGTCATATGGTCAATCGTGCACCAGGGTTTGGAATGGTTGGGTGCCGGCGTGCAGTCCACCGCAGGGCCGGATCGCTACCGTGACCGAGCACCGAAGCAGGGGGAAGGTTCCCGGTCGTTGATCGGACCACGAGCGGTTTAGATTAGGGCACACTTACCTCTTCGCGCAATCGGGTTTGGACCGTGGATATAGTATCGAGTGAACGAGTATCAATCATGGTTATTTGTAATCCATATCATATATCTCCAATCCAACGGAGCTCCGTGCGTACCGGTTCGGATTGAAGATCAAATGGCTGATATGCAGATCAAACGACCGATATGTGTCGATACCCCTTCGGTCAGGGGATTTTGCATAAGAGACCTCTAACTTCCTTAAAATAAACCCGCCATCCAGTTACACCTAGAAATAATTAGATACAGGTCCTTTTATTTATGTCTGAGCCCCTAGAATTTCTAGTAATCATGGCCCCAGTCCAGCCAACCGGGAAAACAATAAAAATAAATGCATAAGTCACTTTTTAGTGCAAAAATAATGTCTTAATCTTAGAAAAGTCATAACTTCATTTTTTAACTCCAAATTGACCCATTTTAGTTGCATTGGGCTCACAATAATATTGTTTACCAGTTAGTAACCTTATTTTACTATGTAGCTTAGTGATAAAAATAACACTCATTTGGTTTTATATTTAACACTTAAAACTTCAGAAAGCCATATCTTTTCAACCATAACTCCAATTTTAGTGATTCTCGAACCTACAATCTCGTAGCAGCGCGTAGAATATTCTTATGTTGTTTGTTCTCATGTTTGGTGTATTGTTATTTTAATTTACTTCTTGTCTATTTTTATGTATTGCTGTGAATAGCGGTGAGGTCACGAGAATCTGAAGACCGACTTGGTACCTGGGATCTCAAGTCTAAGGCAAGTTGTGCTCTTGATCACTTTTTTTTGCTACCTAACAATGTTCCCTGTTAATCACTGTGACATGCTCAGGGATGGGACCCAATAGGTTTTCCTAATTTTGTTTACCCCACACCTTGCAAATAAATGAACTATTGGGTAGTTTTGCTATGGCTCTACCTGGTTTCAGGAAATTAATGTTATATTATGATCATGTTCCAATTTTGTTGTTGTATTAATTATTATTCATGACAAGATCGTTGTGTTAATTGGAACATGGAGCATCCACCTGGGAAAACAATGCTACCACAAGGGTGGAATGGGACGCCCTTGGCTAAGTAATTAGGAAAGCTAGAGAGAGATTACCGTACCTAAAAGGGGCAAGCGGGGAGGCGTCGCTGCAGAGTATAGGGAGGTTCTCGGGTCGAGCTGCTGTGATGACATTTCGGACGAGGGATTCCTATGCTTTCTTCTACCTGAAACAGTAGTGGGTTTTCTCGAACTAGTGGAACTTTGGAAAGGCCTCGTAATGTTACCCTGCCTCGCCTCCTCGGTAGAGGTGTATGGGGCCCGTACAACCCCGTGGCAAATGGGTAACACGACTTGTGGATAAAGATGTGCAACATCTACAGAGTGTAAAATTGGTTGTTGGGGTGAACGCGAACACGCCACCCTTTGCTCGACGAAATCTACCTCAACATTCCGCAGAACGAAGGCCCCGTCGGTCAGGCTGCGGACGTCGTCCATGCGAAGGTCGAAGCGCCCCCTTCGCCGCGTCAAGCCGAGACGAAGACCCCCAACGACTTCAAGGATCGGGCAGCCAAGGCCACGAAGACCATAAGGTTTTGTCCCCCTCAGCGCGAGGAGGGGCCCATGTACAATTCGACCCATGTTGTAGGGTCGCGCCCTCGGATGCCGTATGGGCAGAGCGGGTTGGGCCGCGTCTGTAATAAAGTATGCTGTAATGACTCACTGTAACCCCTCCTATGAGGGAATATTCTAGGGATAAACTAGGTAATTGAGGGCCTAAATGTCCTTGTCAAGGTCGGGCGGTCCCTCGGTTACCTATAAATACCCCTGTACTGTGCCAAAGCGGGGGGAGATCGCTATTGCTTTGACACCCTGTGTTAGAGTTGTTAATCTTCTTGCACTATTTTCCCCTTAGATCAACCTGTCTCAAAAGGCAAGTTCCAACATTTGGCGCCCACTGTTCGTGTGACGAAACAACACCCCACGATGGCCCCCAAGAGAGCAAGCTCGAAGGCCACCGCTTCCATCGACGACGCGGGGAAGGCAGTGCTCCTGGCAGAGAAGAAAGGCAAAGCCCTCGCGTAGAACACCCTTCAGGAGGCCTTCGAAGATGACACCATCAACAGCAAGTGACAACGCCAGGATAACCCCACCCCCGACGACACTGTGCGGTACTTGCAGTTCTGAGGGCGCACCGCGGGCACCACCACCAGGCTTCGCTCCCCCAGAAGGCGAAGACACCATAGAGGATGGCGAGGTCATCGGCATCTCGGCCGAAGGCTAGCTAAAACTATGAGCCCTGCGCATCAAGAACAACCACCTGCAAAAGCAAAAAAGAGATAATTGAAGCCAAGCATCAATGAGTCACCATGCAAGCCAAAGTGTGACATATGATATTAGATGAAGAGCAAAAGACTCGAGAGCTAGAACAAGAAATCACACTCATAAAAGGCGAAGGCCCATACAACCTGCAGCGCGGCCCCCTCGCACCGCCGGTGGCTTTCCAGCAAAACACACAGGCCGGAGACCCATTCCACCCGCAGCGCGGCCCCATCACCCCAGTTGCCGCATTCAAGGGAACCAACTACCTCAACGAGCGAAGTCCTCTGGCTCTGCAGCTCCAAGCCTCACCCTGGTCAGCCAACTTCAGGGCCGACACTTACCCCAAATACAACGGCAGCACCGACCCAGCTCAGTACATCATGAGCTACCAAGTTGTCGTTGCATCATCCGGAGGGGACGACGCCACCATGGCCAAGTCTTTTGTGTCGGAACCTCCCAAGGTATTAGGCCCACCTACAATTGTCCTTGTCCTAAGGACCTTGGACAACCCTGTAGATGCATATAATCACTCAAAAATTTCGGTAATTGTAACCTCATTATTCCGCCCAAGAGCGTTTCACCCGTCACGCAGATATTACATCATATCGGAGGAAAGGATAAGCGGAAGCAGATTACAATAACTTAATTTACATTCATAAAATATATAGAGAGAGTATTATTATTACAATACTAGGGTATTAAGAGTGCGTAAAGTATTATTACAAACCAGGGAGGCAAAACACCCTCCCGCACAAAAGCTTTTAAGGTGGGAGGCAAACATTCTCCCGCGACCAACTTCACTGCTGGGGCTCCTCCTTGGGTACCACCTTTGAACAGAAATAGCAAAACTCAACTGTTTCCTCACCTACAACAACATGGGTTCGAAAACCCTGAGTATGGAGTGTACTTTCGCAAGTCTTACGCGACAAAAGAAAAAGACTCTCAAGGATATGCTGGCTTGAGGGAGTCAAGGTAAGGCTATTCAAGAATCAAAGACTCTATTTACAGAAATGCTTACTAACAGTGGATCCTTAAAAATCCAGTTTTATTATCAGGTTAAGTCATTACCTGTATCTAGAGTTCTTTCTACCCTAGTTCAAGCACTTGGCCTACACTAGCCGTCTTTTACCAACCCTTCATTTCACTGGATTGCTACGTGTAGGGCAGTGACCAAGTCTTCATGTCCGAGAAGTAACGGCGATCTGAATCGATTAATACCCAGCTAGGGATCTCCAACCACATGACATATGTAGCACTTAACCCTTGCATATGTCAACTCGCCATCGGGTTTCTCAAGACCAGACCGGGTTCACGCCAACCGAGAGCACAGATACACCACCGTCCAGCCTCTTGCCACAGAGGGTACACGCTACTCTCACCATCTCTCCGCTCCCATTTCGTGTTGTCCTTTCTTGTATTGGTCTGCCCGAGGCAAAGCTTACCCATGACGAGGCATGTGGCTAGTTAAAAGGTCCTCAAGCATCAAGCCTACATCGACACGGTCCTTAATCAACTCAGACAGAGACACTACACCAAGACTTCCTTCTCGTGCAAGTCACTCGCCCGATCTCGTCTTAAACATTTATAATCCCAAAGATTGGTACCTGACAGAGGTACATCTTTTCTAATGTTGAATCCATCATGGCCATGATGGATCCACCATCAAATCTTTTCTTTGAAAACTCCCCTTCCCACATGAAGCAGCATCTTTGTTTAAAACAAATCATTTTGTTTTCTAAGGCAAAACTAAGCATCAGAAAACTTTTAAGCAAAACATGTATCAAGGAAGGGTAAACAGTTTTGAGGAAGGAAATGCAGCAATAGTTTATCTCTCAACTCCTATCACCTAATGCATCATTTCAAGTGATAAAGAGTTTAAAACAACAAGGAAAAGGGTAAATGCACCGAGGCTTGCCTTATGTCGTAGGGGACTCGGGATCTGTTCCACAAATGTCAAAGTAGAAACTGTCCCCGACAGGTGGATTTTCAGTCGGTGGTGCAACTTCCTCGTCAACGACTACTTCTTCTTTGTTTTCTAAACAAAACAATATACATACATAAATACCCATGTGATGCTATGAATATGCAATTATGCTAGAACACATTAAGTTATATCTTGAATATAACTTTCCTTCACGGTACTCTGGAGTCACTAGGGTTTTCTGAGTTAGTATCCTATTAGAATTAGGCCAGTTTTACCTTAGGAAGCTAGGGTTTTGGGTTTTCGGATCAAACAATGTCCAAAACATGCCAAACTTTATCCAAGGGGTTTAATTATCATATTAAGCTTACCCAAGAATTTTTATGATTTTTGGAGCTAGTAATCAAATTCTAAAATTCTAAAAGACTAGGTTTGGGCCTTATTAAATGCTAAATAATTCATGGTTGTGGCTAAAAATCTTGGAATTATTTTTATTAAATACTAGAGGAATTTAGGAGTCTAGTAAAATTGGTCCCATGATTTTATCATTTTTCTAGAATTGTCTATAAATTTCCTAAGTCTGGCAGAAAAATAAAAAGGAAAGGAATGAATAGTGACGGGCTCAAACCATCCCGAGCCGGCCCACAAACAGGGGAAACGCGCCCGCGCGCGCCTGAGCTGGCGGCTTTGCACAAAGGTCCCTGTCGATTTGAACAACCCGAAAAGAGGTTGCGTCACTATTCCTGTGTTCCACTGACATTTGCGTAAAACCCCTTCTACTTCTATTTCTTCACAGTGCAAGTCCATGACGTGAACGACGGTGAGCGCGCCCTCCAGCGAGCTTGTGCCGGTCGAGATGTGCAAAGACTGATGCCCTAATTTGGTTAACACATGTTCCTACCCCTGGCAACCCTAAGCCCTCCGTTAATTGCACAAATCCGGCCCGGAGCTTGTCTGCCCACGACGACGACGATCGCTAAGGACAAACCGAGGTGTTCCCGGTGATTGGGTGCGGTCTAGCTCAATTGATCAGGTCGACAAGCATGCCAAGTGTGCCTGAGTGCTAAAACAAGGGTGAGGAGGGCAAGATCGGACGTGGAGACGGTGGTCCACGGCGCGGTGGCTCATGGCGGCGTGGAGAATCGAATTGAGGGAAGAAAGGAATTGGGGCGCTACGGTGGCTAATCGGAGGCGAGGTCTGGTGCTCTGGCTTCGTAACAACCTAGTGGAGCTAACGGTGCACTCAATTTATAGCCTCCGAGAGCGGTGGCTTCGAATTTGGGAAGAAGAAGACTGGCGACCGGAGAGAGGGGTCAGTCACCGGTGCAGACTATCGTGGCTTTCACCGGGGCAACGTCTCAGGCGATGGACAAACTACCTAAGGCGGTTTACTGCGACGTGGTAATGCTTCTCAACACGTGGCTTCCGAGCGGCAAGCGGCCAACGCCGGCGAGGATCATCTCGGCTGGCCGTAGAGCAAGTGGGTATGGTGGCCAATCCAGTGACCGGGTCCGAGCTTATCCTGGCACCAAGATCTTTTACTGCCCGTGGTTATCCACTTTGCACCGAGCACGAATCGTGGCGGCCGGCGCGAATCCAAGTGCGGGGATCACCGGTGGCAAGGTTCAGTGAACTCAAGACCTTCTTCAGACTACTGTACCATTGAGACCTTCCTTCAGGGCGCCTGACAGAGCAAATTGGAGGGCTTAGTTCTTCAATTTTTATGTGACAACTTGACCAGCCCTCTGTAGCAAAGTTGTTAATCTATAATCCAGCTACAATTCGACTATAGGACCCTTGATCATTTATTTACTCGATCAAGCTCAAATCAACTCCAAAGTTCATCAGAACCCACTGTCAGACCAATTTCAGACTTCAGTGGTGACTGACAGCCAGGCTTTAAGTCCATCTATCTCCAATTTTTATACAGCATTAGTACTTAGTCTCTTAACCAAAATTGTGCCCCTAACATACCTCTACAAATTTGATGTATTGACCTAGGGCAAAATCTTCATGAATCAAAAACTACAAGGCTCCCAAGTTGACTCCATTTCACTGAATTTCAGACTTAGCCACATGGGTGTCCATGGGATATTTTTGCAAATAAGTCCAAATTTCTCCATACTACTTGAAAATCCTTCAATGTGAAAGTTACTTGGTTTTTTGATGTTCTATTACTTTAATATTTGCACTTTGGTCCAAAAGTGCATAGAATTTGCATTTACCCCTCGTAGGGTATAAATTAGGTTTTTCTAGGGTTTCTTTTAAAGTTTTGGGCACATTAGGGCTTTGTGCCACTTAAGTTCACCAAACTTGATATCTTGTGAACATTTCTAATGACTCTTGAGATTTTACTTGTTTTGGCTTACTACTACTTATATGCCTTAATCCCAGGGTTGGTTATCCTACCCTAGGGTTAGGCACACTTCAAGTCACGATATCACAACTTGTTTTGAAATTTTACCTAGTGAATGCATTCTAGGTGTGACAAACAAAATGAAATGTCAATGCATATGATGTCATGCTCAAGTTTTAGTGCCAGTAACACCAGGGGTGTTACATCCTTCCCCCTATAAAAGAATCTTGTCTCGAGATTTAAGGTCCTAGGGTATGTAGTGGAAAAGGAAACATGTCACATCTTTATTTCCTTATTTGTCTTACAGGGCAGGGGGTGGTATGGGGTTTATTCCAACTTTACAATCAAATGTACATATCTTACAGGTTACATGAAGGTAAAAACCTAGGAAAATTTTTCTCCAAGAAGTCTCGAGTCTCCCAGGTAGCTTCATCTTCAGTGTGATGGTTCCATTGTACCTTATAGAACGTGAGGGTCCTTTTTCGAGTGATCCTGGCCTTCTAATCCAAAACTCAAATGGGATGTTCTGAATAAGTCAAATCTTGTTCCAAAACAACATCCACTACATCGATGGTTCGATCAGGAATCTGAAGGCACTTCTTCAGCTGAGATACATGGAACACATTATGTACTGCAGACAATGTTTCAGGCAGTTGAAGTCTGTATGCCACTGGTCCGCATTGTTGAAGAATGGGAAACATGCCAATGTATCAGAGTGCCAACTTTCCTTTTACCCCAAATCGATTAACACCCTTCATTGGTGATACTTTTAGGTATACATGATCTTTGACATGAAAGAACAAGGGTCGGCGTCGTTTGTCTGCATAACTTTTCTGTCGAGCTTGAGCTTCTTTCAAGTGGTGCCTTATCCGTTGAACCTTTGCTTCTGTTTCCTTGACTAAGTCAGGCCTGAAAACCCACCGTTTCCCTAGTTCAGACCAATTTAAGGGTGTTCGGCATCGTCGCCCGTACAATGCTTCAAATGGTGCCATCTTAATACTTTCTTGATAGCTATTGTTATATGAAAATTCTGCCAATGGCAGACATTCATCCCATTTATGTGGGAATTCCAGGACACATGCCCGCAACATATCTTCAAGTATTTGATTTACTCTCTCAGTTTGTCCGCTTGTTTGAGGATGATAAGCCGAACTGTGGAGCAGCTTAGTACCCAAGGATTTATGCAGTTCACTCCAAAATTTGGATACAAATTGTGGACCACGGTCCGACACTATCATTTTTGGAACTCCATGTAAACTGAGGATATGGGCAATATAAAGTTCCGCGTATGCGACCACTGGATATTTTGTCTTGACGAGCAGAAAATGAGTAATCTTCGTAAGCCGATGAATTACGACCCATATAGAGTCAAAACATTTGGCTGTTTTGGGCAATCCCACAATGAAATCCATACTAATATCTTCCCATTTCCAAGTTGGGATGGGCAAGGATTGTAATGGTCCAGCGGTCTTCATATGCACTGCCTTGACACGTCTACAGGTGTCACATCTTGCCACATAGCGTGCAATTTCAATCTTCATTTTTGTCCACCAATAGTGTTGCTTTAAGTCTTGATACATCTTAGTACTTCGAGGGTGAATGGAATATTAACTAAGATGAGCTTCATCCAAAATTTGTTGGCGGACTTCAGTATCTTTGGGCACAACTATGCGATCATTAAACCATATTATTCCTTGGTCATCTTTTCTAAAGCAATTTGCTTTGTCGGCTCCTATTTTCTCATAAATATGCTTCATACCCTTGTCGGTTCTTTGGGCATCAATAATGTAACACCCCAGGTGTTACCAAGACCATGGTTACATTTGTGCACTAATGACTATGATCATATGGGGAAAAAAAGAAGAACATAAAACCTTGGAAACATGGGTTAGCCAAGAGAAATTAGCGGCAAGGGTTTCAACCACACAATTGGAACAATGGTCATGAGGACCCAAGGTGATTAAACCCTAAGGACACCTAAGAGCACTAGATTTCCAAGCCAGGGATCAGTGGATAAGTTAACCAAATTGCCAAAGCATGATCTTAGTCCCTAAACAAGTTTTAGTAACCTTGTAACCTAACAAATGCAGGGGGGAACATTGCAAAAAGACCCCTTGAAAACCCCAATTTCACCCCCTTAAGGAGAGAGCACACTAGAGCTCTCTAATTCTTCTAAGTTAAATTTTGAACCTAATCTAAAGATCCACCGTGTTCACTTAGTAAATGGAACCAAAACCACTTGGGTTATATACCAAAAAGGTGTCATACAACCTAAGGCACCCACTAGAAAAAGTTTGAAACCGAGCCCAAGACGTTTGACAAGATTTGGCATGGTTTTTGTCGCGAGGTGGACAGAGGGACAAGCCAGATTTGGCGTCCACAAATCTCCCTACCTAGGGCATATCTGCCATGGGAACTCACATACAAAAGACAGCCCTAGGTGCTAGCAGGAGGCCTGCGCCGGATTTTTGCCAAGACACCCTAAACCAATTTTGCCAGATCCTAAATAATGTAAACTACTTAGGAAAAATATAAAACCCCTAAGTGTTACAGAGAACTTTAAAGTTTTGATTTAAATGATTAACTGGTCAAAAGCTAAAAGAATTAAGGAAAAATAGCTACACTATTAGACTGGGGTTAAGAAAATTCAGAGAAGTACTTAATCACTTCCTAACCTGTTTAAAAATAATAAACCCCTCTATACACCAAGTTAAGGTAGAGTTTGCCATTTAAATCACTTTTTGCTTAATGTTGAAGGAAATATAAAAGGTGGTTTAAATAAAGAACCAGGGAACACCCACATTTTTGTTAGCTTTCTTATTCAGTATAGTTCACTAGAAAAATTTAATATACCCTTGTTTAGTACAGAAGAAATGAGATACCTTTTATTTTAGGAAAACAAGGAAAACTTAGAAAAACCCTAGAAACATAACCCTGAAAAGAAAACACCCCAAACCTTGGGATAACAAATGTTTTGTATTTATAAACCTAGAAAAATTATAAGTTCTGTTGTTTGACATTTTTCAAATAACAAGTTAGTAGTAAGTGCCTTTTTAACATTAAACTTTAGAAAATCACAACTAAATAACCACCAAATAACCGTCTGTGATTTTTGGCATAGAAGCATGTTATTACCTTTAGATACCAGCAAAAATGACCATTAGGACAGAACCCACCTCTAGTTAAGAGTTGTAGTGCAAAGGACCCCCTTTGCCCCAACTTTTGTTATTTTTGCCCAGGGCATATTCTATTTATTCTGGACCTCAAATTTATAGGACTGCCTGCAGTGACAAATAGTAACCCACTGTAGTTTTTGCAGAATTTTTGGAAAAAGTTAAATCACTGTTGTAAGTCAAAACCACACTAGAATTCATAAATAGAAAATGAAAAAGGGGAATTGATAGTAGAGACTAATGTTACCCTAACCCAACCAGCAAAACCCCCTTAAATGCCTACTACAACATCTAAGGGGAAATCCAAATTTCAATCCACTATGCTTATCCCTAGACAAAACCCAAACCTAAATTTGATAAGCATAAACCACTAAGAGCCACGTATGACCAGGAAACCCTAAGTTACTAACTAACTTAGTTTTTCTTCACTTAGCATAATGATTACTAAATCCTGCATAATCATAGCATACATATTCTTATTCATTGCATTCGATAGATTGCAACCTCGCTGACGGAGAGTACGTCCTCGTGCCGGAGTAAGGAGTTGCTCAGGAGGTAGCCCCGGATCCAGCACTAGAGCCTGCCCCCGAGGATCTGCCTGCCCCAGCCTTGGAAGGCAAGCCCCAGTTTTATGCATAACATGTTCTATATGATATTTTACTACACTTAATGTTTGTAGGCTTGTATTGTGCACTTAAGTGTAGGAGTTGATTGAAGCCCTAGTTGCATGAACTCAGGAATCCTTGTTGAGATGGATACTAGTATGCTAGGTCGAGTAGCTGCTTTGCTAATTAGGGATCTCGGTAGAAGTCGAGTGATTTTTCTAGCACTCGCGCGAGGTCAGGATTTGGTTGTACCCACTTTCATATCATATTGATGATTAGTCTATGGACACGGGTCCATGGGTATGCGTGGTCTACGAGATGAAATTGGAATAAGGATTAACGTGCGGATACGTGTGTCGAGCGTTTGAATGTACTAAACATATGCCGAGAAATATGGTAAATCGGTAAGCCTAGTACCTAATTGAACCTGCCCGCAGACATATCCCCTCACGCGACCTGAGACGTGGTCTCCCATTCCGGTTATGGTGGGTACAAGTGCGGTCACTGCACGACGGCAGTCGGGGTCAGTGAGGCATTGTACGCCAAGGCGGTGAGCCCTAATCTGTCTCCAGGGAATCGATGGGGACGGTTGATGTGTGTGGGGACGGAGTGCCTCGCCACGTCGTGTGTTTAGGTTTACCTTGCAAGGTTTAAAAACTCGATTCGAATCGTCTGCTTCTCGCAGCTAATGAGACTGCTTGATCCATTGTACTGCATTGAGTAACAAGTGGAAATGTGATGATGTGGCAAAAGATGTTGATTGCTAAAGTGCTTGATACCATGAATGAGTAGATAGTACACATTTAGTCTTAAGAGAGTCACACTAAAACTTAACAAAGCTAAAACCGGATATTTGACTCAGCTAGTGCTTTTGGCAACCCAACCCCTCAGCCAAACAGCTGCATGTCTAGAGGTAGAGGAGTAGACTCCTCACACTGGGTAAGTCTAGCTGAGTATTAGTATACTCAGCCTTGCTTGTGGCATAATTTTACAGGTTCTCTGGAGGACATGGTTGCTGGAGTGACTTGGCCGTCCATCTTGCCACCGGGTTGGACAGTCGAGTGGGACCCTACCTCGGCTAAGAAGGAGCATGAGGAGTGATGGGACAGGCTTCCCCATCCCTCTATTTATTTATCGTTAGTTTTATTTCGCTGCATTCCAAACAATGATGACTACTTTTACAAAAACTCCGATGATGATGTAATATATTCAATACTCCTTAATGCATGGTTTTATGTTTTATTGTATTTGCTCTGTGCCTCACCATCGAGTGAGTACGTGGTACTTGATCCTGTTAGTGGCCTCGTCGGACTAGATCCGAGGGACTGACGTGTTATTCCCATTTAAGTGTGGTCCAGCCTCTAAGGTGGGACGTAGGCACTTAAGTTGGAATAATTCGGGCGGTTCTGCCACAGCTGGTATCGGAGCTCGTACCACCACAGAGGAATCAATAAACTATAATTACATCCTTTTTCAAAATAAAACTTGGTAGAAACAGATGTTGGATAGATCGTAGGACGATCAGGATAGACCTAGGACATGAAGCCTTAGGATCATAGAGGGTATATAGGTGGCTAATTGAGTAAGCCCTATAGGCTACTATAAGGGATGGGAGTTCCTTCCTATTCCCTCCAAGTTAATGTGAGGTCGTTTAGGACAGCATGCATGCATCCTTAATTAAATTATTTAATAATCGGGTAAGAACTTAAATATGCAATGATGACAAATTAAGTACCCCAGTACCATTGTCGTAGTTATAGAGAGGCTGAGTTGCGATCCCTTTTATTTTATAATTCTTTTTCTTTTACTTACGCTTAACCGTATACATATGACTTCTCACGGATCCTCGGATGAAGGGAATGCACAATCCCACACTGACGGGCTTGCACGAGAGGGTTTCCCCCGTATCTTGTGTGAGGTTCTTCAGGGAGCTGGTTACACAACGCCTCCCCAGTACGCGGTGCAGCTGTTCGAGAAGCACCGAGTGCCCCGTTGTAGGGTGAGGATGACCCTGGAGCCTCATCCCATATAGCCAGGCTGGCATTCGCTGGACTCTGAGTCTTTTGGATACAGGGCTGAGGATACTATGGAGGCAATTGCTCTTCATGGACTGACCACCTTCTGCGGATTCCACCCCTTGGAGCTATCCACTCACCCCATTGGTTTGTTCCCCGCGGAGAAGGAGGACGACCCAATGTGGAAGGACCGAGTGGAGCATGCCAAGGATATCTAGGCTATCTACCCAGGTCAGACTGCTCACTTGACGGTGCGGTGCATGAATGCCCTGTATCGTCTGCAAGTGATGCGTGGAGAGGCAATGTCTCATCTAATGGCATTATTGGAGGCGACCAAAATCACTTTGGATAACAGAGAGGAACTTGTGGTTGACTTGTCCACTGAGATGGTGGAAAAAGACCTACAAGTGGAACAATTGTCAAATGAGATCCAAGAGCTTGAGGAGCTAGTGGGAACCAGGGAGAACACCATCGAGGTTCTCGAGGATCAGCTTATCAACACTCAACAGCAACTCGCGGAAGCCAATCAACATCTGGATATGCACCACTAGGAGATCCAGGACATGGAGGCCAACGAGGATGTCGACATCGAGGGAGGAGAGGAGCCTGCCTCCAGTTTGGACACTGCTGGCTCAGGGAGACCATCTTCCCCCGAGTCGAGCGTTGCCTCGTTTGCTCACTAGGTCGTCGAGATAGAGTTAGAAGTCTGTGGCGGTAGAACTCCTCAAAGCTAGCTTAGCTTTTGCACCCTTGGGGTACTAGGCTAGATAGAGTTGAGTCTTTTGAGTTACTGATGTAATCACGACAAACTCTTTTGGAAGCATGGTTGATGAATGATGCCAGTTTTAATTTAAGAAGAAAAGTTTATGCCATGTGGAATCTTTTATAATTATGCAAGAATATATTGGTTTTACCCTTTTGACTCTTTAACCACGATTGAACCTTGAACCTCAGAAATGTTATATTGAGAATATACATGATTTTTCAGATGGCAGGAAGAGCGCGTCGTGGTCAGAATGAGCGCGTTCCTCCACCACCGCCACTGCCTCCTACTCTGCAAGAGTTGATGGCTCAACAGAACGAGATCTTGCGATAGCTAGCTCAGCGTCAGCCACCACCTCAGCACTATGGTGGTGGTGATCATCAGCGTCACCCCACGACAGCCACTTATCAGGAGTTCCTCAGTACCCAGCCACCGTTGTTCACCAGAGCAGAGGACCCACTTGATGCTGATGTTTGGCTGAGAGTAGTGGAATCTAAATTCCCGCTACTCCATGGAATTTGTTCAGAGGTGACTAAGGTCAGGTTCGCCACCCAGCAGCTTCGCGGACCCGCGCGGACATGGTGGGACCACTACCTTGCTATGCAACCAGTTGACCATGAGGTGGAATGGAGAGAGTTCAAGGCAGCTTTTAGGGGGCATCATATACCAGCAGGCATTATGGACCGAAAGCTCAATGAATTTCTGGCACTCACTCAAGGGAACCGGACAGTGTTACAGTATGCTCAGGCCTTCAATGACCTGTGCCAGTACGCCGGATATCATGCAGACACTGATGAGAAGAAGAGGGACAGGTTCAGAAGGGGGCTCAGCACTAAGCTCCATGACCGTCTCATTACAGTCAGGGCCAACAGCTGTAATGAGTTAGTCAACATGGCCATTTCTCAGGAGGACTGTATCACAGCTCGTCAGGCAGAGAAGAAAAGGAAGACCCCTGTGGCAGGACCTTCAGCTCAGCCACAATGCTTCAGGATCGTGTCTAACACTCAGAACATGGGACCCCAACAGTAGCAAGGACGTTGGGTGATTCGATCCCAACAACAGCAGCAGGCACCCAACCGCTCTCAACCCCCAGTGCAGAGGAACAATCAGCAGCAGCAGCAGTACCGTCAGGCCAATGACAACAGGTGTTTCACTTGTGGTAACACCGGACAATACGCTAAGAATTGCCCCAGAAACCAGCAGAGGCAGGGACAGAATGCCAACCAGAACCAAGGCAAGAGGCAGAAGGTGCAAGTGAGGCAAGGTAGACTGAACTTCACCACCATGGATGACATTCCAGAGGGAGCACCAGTCATGACTGGTATCTTTTCAGTTTTGAATTATCCTGCTATTATTCTTTTTGATTCTGGTGCATCACATAGTTTTATCAGTGCCAAATTTAGTGCCAAGTGCCAATTACCTTTTCACCACACCAATGGGGGTATTACAATTTCAACACCAGGAGGCAGGGTTGCCACCTATCAAATCAACAAGAATGTGCCTATAAAGTTTGGTAGTTTGATAATCAAAACCAACCTCCTCATTTTGGGTTTGGATAGCGTGGATATCATATTGAGAACTGACTGGTTAATCAAACATCAGGCCATGATTGATATTGCAGCAAGGGCCATTGAGGTGCACTCGCCTACTTGTGGTGAAACCACATTATATTTGCCCGGTCAGGGTTGTACCCGTTCTTGTGCCTTCGTTATGATAGAGTCCCCAGTTGAGAGGATCCCAGTGGTCTGTGACTACCCAGATGTTTTTCCGGATGAATTGCCAGGGATGCCACCCGATAGAGACATAGAGTTCGCGATTGAATTGCAACCCGGAACTGCACCTATATCTAAGAGACCCTATAGGATGCCTCCAGCAGAGTTAGCAGAGTTGAAAAAGCAATTGCAAGAGTTGTTGGACAAGGGGTTCATTCGCCCAAGTACTTAACCATGGGGATGCCCAACCTTGTTTGTAAAGAAGAAGGATGAGAGTCTGAGAATGTGTGTCGATTACCGCCCTCTCAATGCGGTGACCATCAAGAACAAATACCCACTGCCCCGCATTGATGTTTTGTTTGATCAGTTGGTGGGAGCCAAAGTGTTCTCCAAGATAGACCTTCACTCGGGTTACCATCAGATCAAGATCCGTGCCAGTGATATTCCCAAGACGGCTTTCTCTACTAGATATGGGCTCTATGAGTTTTTGGTGATGTCTTTTGGGCTGACCAATGCCCCGGCTTATTTCATGTATCTGATGAACTCAGTGTTCATGCCAGAACTGGACAAATTTGTGGTGGTTTTCATTGATGATATTCTGGTCTATTCCAAGAATGAAATCGAGCATGCTAAACATTTGCATACCGTACTTCAAAGATTGCGTGACCATCAGTTGTATGCTAAATTGTCCAAATGTGATTTCTGGCTGAAGGAGATAAATTTTCTGGGTCACACAATTTCTCAGGATGGGATATCAGTTGATCCTGAGAAGGTACAAGAAGTAATGGATTGGAAACCTCCTACCACAGTGCGGCAGATTCGGAGTTTTCTGGGATTGGCAGGGTATTATCGACGATTTATTCCGGATTTCTCCAGAATTGCCAAGCCAATAACTGAACTATTGAAGAAGGGAGTCAAGTATGAATGGAGCCAGAAGTGTGAGGATGCCTTTCATACACTGAGGCAGCATTTGACAACAGAACCAGTGCTAGCTCAACCTGACAACACCAAGCCCTTTGAAGTTTATTGCGATGCTTCCGGTACTGGATTGGGATGTGTCTTAATGCAAGACAACAGAGTCATTGCTTATGCCTCCCGAGCACTCAGACCCCATGAGCAGAACTACCCCACACATGATCTGGAGTTAGCAGCAGTGGTTCATGCTCTCAAGATATGGAGACATTACTTGATGGGAGCTCACTGTAACATTTACACTGATCATAAGAGTCTCAAATATATCTTCACCTAGGCTGATCTTAATATGAGGCAAAGAAGATGGTTAGAGCTAATCAAGGACTATTATTTGGAGGTGCATTACCACCCTGGTAAAGCCAATGTTGTGGCAGATGCTTTAAGCGGGAAGGCCCAGTGCAATTGTATGAACATGGATGCAAGAGTCACCACCCTATGTGATGAGTTGTGCAAGCTAAACCTAGAGGTTGTTTCCTCCGGTACTTTAAGTTATATTTCAATGGAGCCCACCTTACAAGAACAAATAGTCATGGCACAGATGGGTGACAAGGGTGTTCAGTTATCAAGGAAATGATCGAACAGAAAGCAGAAAAATGCAAATGCTTCCGTCAGGACAGCAAAGGAATTTTATGGTTTGGAGACTGACTGGTTGTCCCCAAGAACCCAGAGCTCCGAAAGAAGATATTGGATGAAGCTCACCTTTCAAAAATTTCCATGCACCCCGGCAGTAACAAGATGTATCATGATCTCAGATCTTTATACTAGTGGACCAGAATGAAAAGGGAAATTGCTAAGTATATATCTGAATGCGACACCTGCCAGAGAGTCAAGGCCAGCCATCTGAAGGTAGCAGACACTTTGCAACCCCTTCCCATACCATCTTGGAAATGGGAGGATATTTGCATGGATTTTATCGTGGGATTGCCCAATACCTCCCGGCACCATGATTCTATTTGGGTCATTATGGATAGGTTGACCAAGACTGCTCATTTCTTGCCAGTACATACCACCCACAAGACAGAGAAATATGCAGAAATCTATGTTGATCAAATAGTGCGTTTGCATGGCATTCCGAAGACCATTGTATCTGACAGAGGAGCACTGTTTGTGGCACGCTTTTGGGAGCAGCTACAAGAATCACTTGGGACCCATGCAATAAGAAGCTCAACATACCATCTGCAGACAGATGACCAGACAGAAAGAGTGAATCAAATCCTCGAAGACATGTTGCGAGCCTGTGTGCTACACTATGGTAAAAATTGGGACAAGTGTCTTTCCTTGGCCGAGTTCTCTTATAATAACAGCTACCAGTCCAGTTTGAAGATGGCACCTTTTGAAGCCTTGTATGGGAGAAGGTGTAGGACCCCGCTGAATTGGTCTCAAGCAGGAGAGAGGGAAATATTTGGACCAGACTTGGTGCTTGAAGCAGAGGAAAAGGTCAGAGTTATTACAAAGAACCTAGAAGCTGCTCAGGCCAGGCAGAAGAGCTATCATGATAAGAGGAGGAAGCCTCTACAGTTTGAAGTGGGAGATCACGTTTATCTTAAGGTGTCACCCACCAAAGGTGTTCAGAGACTTGGAATCAAGGGCAAGTTAGCTCCTCGCTACATTGGAACCTATGAGATCAAAGCCACTTGTGGACCCGTAGCCTATCAATTGGAGTTGCCACCCCACATGTCAGCAATTCACAGTGTGTTCCATGTATCTCAGCTACGGAAGTGTGTCCGCTTACCCACTGAAGTATTACCTGAACCAGAAATTGAGATAGAACCAGACTTGTCTTATCAGGAACACCCCGTCAAAGTGATGGACCAAAGGGAGAGATCAACGTGGGCCAAGTCGATCAGAATGTATAAGGTTCAGTGGAGTCACCATGCAGTAGAAGAAGCTACGTGGGAGACTGAGGATTTTCTATGTTCTCGCTTCCCCGACTTTCTGCCCAAAGGAGTCGGTACGTAATCCAAAACCCCCACCCCCACCTGCCCTTTGAATTCAAATATAAGAAAAAATTAGATGCTAAAGGTGTGGTAAGCTTTAGAAATGACTCAAAAAGGACTTCCTTCTGAAGTCGCAAAGAGAATGACATTCGAAGAGCAGTTAACTAGAGAAACTTGGATAAAGGAAGGAGCAACACACCAACACACCTTCATGGCACCCCTCCAAAGGACTCTACCAAAAATCTCGGGACGAGATTCCTTTAAGGGGGGAGGGTTGTAACATCCCAGGTGTTACCAAGACCATGGTTACATTTGTGCACTAATGACTGTGATCATATGGGGAAGAATAGAAGAACATAAAACCTTGGAAACATGGGTTAGCTAAGAGAAATTAGTGGCAAGGGTTTCAACCATACAATTGGAACAATGGTCATGAGGACCCAAGGTGATTAAACCCTAAGGACACCTAAGAGCACTAGATTTCCAAGCCAAGGATCAGTGGATAAGATAACAAAATTGCCAAAGCATGATCTTAGTCCCTAAACAAGTTTTAGTAACCTTGTAACCTAACAAATGGTAGGGGGAACATTGCAAAAAGACCCCTTGAAAACCCCAATTTCACCCCCTTAAGGAGAGAGCACACTAGAGCTCTCTAATTCTTCTAAGTTAAATTTTGAACCTAATCTAAAGATCCACCGTGTTTACTTAGTAAATGGCACCAAAACCACTTGGGTTGTATACCAAAAAGGTGTCATACCACCTAAGGCACCCACTGGAAAAGTTTGAAACCGAGCCCAAGACGTTTGACAAGATTTGGCATGGTTTTTGTCGCGAGGTGGACAGAGGGACAAGCCAGATTTGGCGTCCGCAAATCTCCCTACCTAGGGCATATCTGCCATGGGAACTCACATACAAGAGACAGCCCTAGGTGCTAGGAGGAGGCCTGCGCCGGATTTTTGCCAAGATTCGCACGCTTGCGATCTCGGCGAGCTGTTGAACAAGGGCAGAAGAACACTTCCACGTGTTCGACGCGCTCTGAACGCGCCAGAGCACACCCAGAGCCCGACCCCGCGCGCCCCGCGCCACGCCAAGCCGTGCCCGTGTCTCCTGCTCGCGCCCGCGCCTATAAAGCCCACCGAAGCTTCAACCGTACTCCCCCGCGTGCTCTCGACCTCACCGGAGCCAGAGATCACCGGCGTTTGCCCTGCAAACGGCGTGTCTGCGGCCACCCGAAAACCCGCCACCGTAGACCGGCCAGCCGAGCCTCTCCCAGTCACGTCCGAGCAAGGAATCGGACTTTGCCTCGCCGGAGAAGCCAGTCCACGGTCGCCGGACTTCACCCGACCGCCGGTGAACGTAGACCGAGCTCCACGGTGAGTTGTTCTTCAATTCCTTGCACGTATCGACTCATCAACACCCCGTGAAGCTTCCCGTGCCCTTGGATTGACCTATGTCGCCATGGTTAGGCCGGAGCCCTCGCCGCCGACGAGTTCACCCGCCTGCGCGCGTGGACCGGTCGATTCCGGCCACCCCCGCCGTCGAGCCGTACCTCGCTGTGACCGCCAGGACCTCCCGAAGCCAACCCCGCCCCTCGCCGGACCTCTCTCGCCGCCGGTAAGCCGCGCCGCCCTTTTCCTTTCTGCGGTTACTGTTTACATAAGGGGAGGGACCTCGGGGAAGAAGAAGAAAAGGCCAGGGGGTTTTGTGCGCTGTCAGTGACTCAGGGGAATAGTAGCGCAGGGGTATAAATGAATGGATTGATTTAGAAAGAACCCAGGGTCTTCGGTGCAAAGTGGATTTCCAGGAAACCTTTTTAAATACTATGATTAAATCCAAATAGAACTTGAAAAATTCATAACTTCAGTTTGGTTTACCCAAATCGAGTCAAACCAATTTTGCCAGATCCTAAATAATGTAAACTACTTAGGAAAAATATAAAACCCCTAAGTGTTATAGAGAACTTTAAAGTTTTGATTTAAATGATTAACTGGTCAAAAGCTAAAAGAATTAAGGAAAAATAGCTACACTATTAGACTGGGGTTAAGAAAATTCAGAGAAGTACTTAATCACTTCCTAACCTGTTTAAAAATAATAAACCCCTCTGTACACCAAGTTAAGGTAGAGTTTGCCATTTAAATCATTTTTTGCTTAAAGTTGAAGGAAATATAAAAGGTGGTTTAAATAAAGAACCAGGGAACACCCACATTTTTGTTAGCTTTCTTATTCAGTATAGTTCACTAGAAAAATTTAATATACCCTTGTTTAGTACAGAAGAAATGAGATACCTTTTATTTTAGGAAAACAAGGAAAACTTAGAAAAACCCTAGAAACATAACCCTGAAAAGAAAACACCCCAAACCTTGGGATAACAAATGTTTTGTATTTATAAACCTAGAAAAATTATAAGTTCTGTTGTTTGACATTTTTCAAATAACAAGTTAGTAGTAAGTGCCTTTTTAACATTAAACTTTAGAAAATCACAACTAAATAACCACCAAATAACCTTCTGTGATTTTTGGCATAGAAGCATGTTATTACCTTTAGATACCAGCAAAAATGACCATTAGGACAGAACCCACCCCTAGTTAGGAGTTGTAGTGCAAAGGACCCCCTTTGCCCCAACTTTTGTTATTTTTGCCCTGGGCATATTCTATTTATTCTGGACCTCAAATTTATAGGACTGCCTGCAGTGACAAATAGTAACCCACTGTAATTTTTGCAGAATTTTTGGAAAAAGTTAAATCACTGTTGTAAGTCAAACCCACACTAGAATTCATAAATAGAAAATGAAAAAGGGGAATTGATAGTAGAGACTAATGTTACCCTAACCCAACCAGCAAAACCCCCTTAAATGCCTACTACAACATCTAAGGGGAAATCCAAATTTCAATCCACTATGCTTATCCCTAGACAAAACCCAAACCTAAATTTGATAAGCATAAACCACTAAGAGCCACGTATGACCAGGAAACCCTAAGTTACTAACTAACTTAGTTTTTCTTCACTTAGCATAATGATTACTAAATCCTGCATAATCATAGCATACATATTCTTATTCATTGCATTCGATAGATTGCAACCTCGCTGACGGAGAGTACGTCCTCGTGCCAGAGCAAGGAGTTGCTCAGGAGGTAGCCCCGGATCCAGCACCAGAGCCTGCCCCAGAGGATCTGCCTACCCCAGCCTTGGAAGGCAAGCCCCGGTTTTATGCATAACCTATTCTATATGATATTTTACTACACTTAATGTTTGTAGGCTTGTATTGTGCACTTAAGTGTTGGAGTTGATTGAAACCCTAGTTGCATGAACTCAGGAATCCTTATTGAGATGGATACTAGTATGCTAGGTCGAGTAGCTGCTTTGCTAATTAGGGATCTCGGTAGAAGTCGAGTGATTTTTCTAGCACTCGCGCGAGGTCAGGAGTTGGTTGTACCCACTTTCATATCATATTGATGATTAGTCTGTGGACACGGGTCCATGGGGATGTGTGGTCTACGAGATGAAATTGGAATAAGGATTAACGTGCGGATACTTGTGTCGAGCGTTTGAATGTACTAAACATATGCTGAGAAATATGGTAAATCGGTAAGCCTAGTACCTGATTGAACCTGCCCGCAGACATATCCCCTCACGCGACCTGAGACGTGGTCTCCCATTCCGGTTATGGTGGGTACAAGTAAGGTCACTACACGATGGCAGTCGGGGTCAGTGAGACATTGTACGCCAAGGCAGTGAGCCCTGATCTGTTGCCAGGGAATCGATGGGGACGGTTGATGTGTGTGGGGACGGAGTGCCTCGCCATGTCGTGTGTTTAGGTTTACCTTGCAAGGTTTAAAAACTCGATTCCAATCGTCTCCTTCTCGCAGCTAATGAGACTGCTTGATCCATTGTACTGCATTGAGTAACAAGTGGAAATGTGATGATGTGGCAAAAGATGTTGATTGCTAAAGTGCTTGATACCATGAATGAGTAGATAGTACACATTTAGTCTTAAGAGAGTCACACTAAAACTTGACAAAGCTAAAACTAGATTTTTAGACTCAGCTAGTGCTTTTGGCAACCCAACCCCTCAGCCAAACAGTTGCATGTCTAGAGGTAGAGGAGTAGACTCCTCACACCGGGTAAGTCTAGCTGAGTATTAGTATACTCAGCCTTGCTTGTGGCATAATTTTACAGGTTCTCTGGAGGACATGGTTGCTGGAGTGACTTGGCCGTCCATCTTGCCACCGGGTTGGACAGTCGAGTGGGACCCTACCTCGGCTGAGGAGGAGCATGAGGAGTGATGGGACAGGCTTCCCCATCCCTCTATTTATTTATCGTTAGTTTTATTCCGCTGCATTCCGAACAATGATGACTACTTTTGCAAAAACTCCGATGATGATGTAATATATTCAATACTCCTTAATGCATGGTTTTATGTTTTATTGTATTTGCTCTGTGCCTCACCATCGAGTGAGTACGTGGTACTTGATCCTGTTAGTGGCCTCGTCGGACTAGATCCGAGGGACTGACGTGTTATTCCCATTTAAGTGTGGTCCAGCCTCTAAGGCGGGACGTAGGAACTTAAGTTGGAATAATTCGGGCGGTTCCGCCACAAATAATTCTCTGTAGAAGAACTGACTCAAGCTTTAATTGTGTCAAAGTTCCATGTTGTATCATACCCAGGTTCAACTTTTCCATTTCTTGACATAGGGTGATGTCAGTGGTCCTAATTGTAAGGCAATGACAGGAGGCTTTGCGACTTAATGCATCTGCCACCACATTGGCTTTTCCTCGGTGATAATGGATTTCCAAATCATAATATTTAATTAGCTCAAGCCATCTTCGTTGTCTCATATTCAGCTTTGACTGGGTAAAGATATATTTCAGACTTTTATGATCTGTATATAAATGACAAGTATTTCCCAGCAGATAATGACGCCAAATTTTAAGGGCATGTACCACTGCAGCTAGTTCCAAGTCATGAGTTGGATAGTGCTCCTCATGGCGGCGTAGTTGTCTTGAAGCATAAGCTATGACTCGGCCCTCTTGCATTAGGACACATCCAAGTCCACTGCCTGATGCGTCACAATACACATTGAAAGGTTTTTCAATATCTAGTTGAGCCAATACTGGAGCAGTGGTTAACAACACCTTCAGCTACTCGAAGACTTCATTGCATTTTGAGGACCAACCAAACTTTGTATCATTCTTCAATAAACTCGTAATAGGTTTAACAATCTTGGAGAAATCCGGAATGAACCTGCGGTAATATCTAGCCATTCCAAGGAAGCTTCGAACTTGATGTACTATTGTTGGTGGTTTCCATTCTAGATTATCCTTGACTTTGCTAGGATTGACCGCAATCCCTTTTGCAGATAATACATGTCTAAGAAACTGGATTTCCTCCTACCAGAACGCGCATTTGCTGAACTTGGCATACAACTGATGCTCTCTTAAGCGTGTTATCACGATCTGTAAGTGCTTAGCATGCTCCTCCTCATTTTTGGAATAGATTAAGATGTCATCAATGAAGACCACCACAAATTTATCCAGCTCGGGCATAAATACCGAGTTCATTAAATACGTGAAGTGGGCTAGAGCATTTGTTAATCCGAAAGACATGACTAAATATATTTAAATAACCCATATAGCGTAGTGAATGCGGTCTTAGGTACATCTTCGGGTCGAATACAGATCTGATGATAGCCTAACTGGAGGTCAATCTTGGAGAATACCCGAGCTCCAGTAAGTTGATCGAATAAGATATCAATCCGAGGAAGAGGGTACTTTTTCTTGATGGTGACCTCATTAAGGGGTCTGTAGTCCACGCACATTCAAAGCGTTTGATCCTTCTTCTTGACGAAAATTGTGGGACATCCCCAAGGTGATGAACTAGGTCTAATGAACCCCTTCTCAAGCAAGTCTTGTAGTTGAGTCTTGAGTTCTGCCAATTCATTAGGTGGCATTCGGTATGATCTTCTAGAAATAGGAGCCATATCGGGCTTTAGTTCAATCACAAATTCCACATCCCTTTCTGGAGGCAACCCAGGCAGGTCTTCAGGAAAGACATCCGAGAATTCACATACCACCGGAATATCCTGAATTTCTTGTACGATAGCTTCATAAACTTGTCTAGATGTTTTGGTTGGGACAACTACAGGGATGGACAATTGAATCTCTTCATGGCCATCGCTTAATTTGATGGTCCTTAAGTCTATATTGATGATTTCCCTATGCTGGGCTAACCAGTTCATGCCCAGAATTACATCTAAGTCAAGCCCCTTTATAACAATCATATTTGTAGGAAATTCCTGTCCGGCCAACGTTACTGGTATGTGGAAGGCTAGTTCCTTAGTAATTATTCGTCCCCCAGTGAGTGGATAATAAATCCCTCCCTTGATTCAGTGCAATGTATGCAATATTTCTCCACAAAATTCTTGCTTATAAAGGTATGTGATGCACCAGAATCGAAGAGAATAACTGCTGGGTGATTGGCAACAAGGAACATACCCATCATCACCGACTCGCCTTCCGGTGTAGTAGCCACTTGGGTATAATAGATCCGTCCAGTTTTCTTGAAATTCTTGCACATTGAAGTGTTGGTTGTGTTCCCCTTTCCTTGGTTGGAGTTTCTAGAATTCTGTTGGGAATTGGTTCTATTTTGCTTCGGGTATGGGCAGTCCTTGATGAAGTGTCCAGACTTTCCACAATTGAAGCAGCCAGTTGTAACACCCCTGGTGTTACTGTAACTAAAACTTGAGCATGGCATCATAAACATTGGCATTGCATATGTTTGACAC
The DNA here is from genome assembly GCF_902167145.1 of Zea mays. NCBI lineage: Eukaryota > Viridiplantae > Streptophyta > Magnoliopsida > Poales > Poaceae > Zea > Zea mays. Next base: position 44,046,267 of record NC_050102.1, read on the forward strand.
ACCTAGAGTGCAATCACTAGGTAAAAATTTCAAACAAGTTGTATTGTTATAGCACTTTGCAAATAGAACCCTGGGTAGGAAGCTTAATCCTAAATAGGGATTAAAGGGGGAAAACATAACCCAAATTGAGAAAAGCTAAAAGCCCTAGGGGAATAGTCATAAAATGTTCCCAAAAATAAAGTTGAATCACATTTATACCCCTCGGATACCAGAAACCCTAATTGGAACCCTGGAAAACCCTAAAACCAAACCCTAGTGACTTATGTGCAAAATTAGTCCACTTTTGGACTAAAGTGCAAGAACCAAGTTAAAAAGTATCTTAAGTCATTTGGGTCACTCATATGTGAATTTTTACAAGCCAAACCCTAAGTTTTGGACTCATTTGCAAAAAGGACCCTATTTGAGGTTTTATGTTAAGTTTGAATTTCAGAGTTTTGGCTCAACTTTGGAGCCTTGCAACTTTTTAATTCTAGGGTTTTTGCCCTAGGTCACCACATCAAAATTGTAGACCAAACTAAGGAGAACAACTTTGCTTAAGAGTGTGAGCTCAGTTGTTAAGAAAAATCCTGAGATAATTAAGCTCAAAGCTTGGCTGTCAGGTTGGTTTCATTCTGAAATTCAGATATTCAGTGTAACAGAGTCAGCTTTGAGTGTGAATTTAACCATGATCTAGTGATCAAATGAGCTCAGTCACTATAGTCGATTTGTAGCTGGTATGTAGCACTACAACTTTGATGCAGAGACTCGAGGAGGTTGCCATAGAAATTTGGGAGGAAAACTGCCCTAGAACTTGGCTGTCAGGTGCACTGAATGGGCTATCCCATGGTACAGTGCCTGAACCGGATCAGATCGCCAGCGCAGGGAATCTTCACCGCCGACGACCCTTCTGCCGTGATTCGTGTCGCCGGCGTCAAGATTCACGCTCGGGGTAAGTCGATAACGTCGCGGGGTCAAAATATCCTCGCCGCCGGTGAGCTGGACGCCATTCTGGCTCGTCGCCGTGCCTCCCCCTTGCTCACTGAACCCGTGGATAAGGTTCTCACCGCCGTTAGCCATCACCGGCGTCCGCCGCGTGTCCAAGTCTTTCCACCACGTCGCTGTGACTCCCTATTGCTGTCCCATCGTCGCCGGGGAGGTTGCCACGGCGGTGGACACGAATTCACCGCACCCGCGTTCTTCCTTATCTCCGGCCGCCCACACTGTCCGCTCAAATTAAGCGCCACCGCCCCTGGGATCTATAAATTGACCCCGCAGAGAGCTTCACAACATCATCACCCACCCAGCCACCACGTATTGCTAGCAATTGTTCGCCCGAGCTCGCGAATTTTGAATTCGCCCCAAATCAATTCTCCGCCACCCGAAACCCAACCTCACCTCGGACAGTCTTATTCCGGTCAGTTCATCTCCTTCTCTCCCTTGTTTAAGCTTTCCCTTAAGTCTACGATGCTTGCCGACCCACATAATCGAGCTAGGAGCCCTTTGGTCACCGGGAACACGTACCAATTGTCCTCATCGTCCGCGGTTCACGTGGACAGAGCTTGATAGCTTACCAATTGTGAAATTGATTTAGGGGAATCATTCGGGGAGGGTTCAATCTGGTGTATGTCGCTCGAGAGCACCGGTCGTAGCGTAAATCTGCCAGTACAATCTCACCGGAGTTCGTTCCCCGCGCTGCCGCCGTCGTGGACTTCAAACCGAGAATAGATAGAAGTGCGGGGGTCTATCTGTAAACGTCAGCGACTCTGTTAAACAGTAGTTAAGCCTATTTTCGGATAGCCAGAAACCCGAGGGGCTTTATGCAAAGTGGCCAGGGCGCGGGCGTGTGCGCGCGTTTTCCCCTGGTACTGGGCCGGCTGGGCCAGAATCAGCCCAACACTATACAACCTTTTCCTTTTTTCTTTTCAGTAAAGCTTTGAAAATCTATAGAAAATAGTAGAAAAGTCCTAAAATTGTGAAACCAATTTTCCTTGGTTTCTTATTTTCCCTAGAATTTAATAAAAATAGTTCCAGGATTTTTAGGGTAACTAAGGAATTTTAAGGTATTTAAAGTAGTTTAAGGTAGTGGTTCTGGATTTTTAGAAAATAAATGGAATTTCCAAAAATGTCCAAACTTTTTTATATGAGTCCTATACATTATTTAGAAGCCTTGGGTAGAGTTTGGGTTGATTTGGACCTTGTTTGATAACTAAAACCCAAAGCCCCCCTGCCCTTTGAACTCCTTTACTGACTCCGGAAACCCTAAGTTCTCGGAGTTCCGTGAAGGAAAGTTGTATTCAAGACTTAGATAATAAATCTTTATTATCTTCGCACTCTCACGAGCATTACATGGCATTCATTCTTATATATATGCCTATATGGTTATATTTAGAAAACGAAGAAGAGATTAAAGTGACCGAAGAGAAGACCACCACCTTCGGATTCTCAGGCCGGGAATTGTTTCTACTTCGATATCTGCGGGACCGAGCCTGACTCACCTACTAACGAAGGCAAGCTCTGGTGCATTTGCCACCTTCCTTGATGTTTTTAAAATCTTTCTCACTTGATTGCTGCATTAGGTGAAAGGAGTTGAATGCTTAAACAATTCTTGCATTACCTTCCTTGAATTTGATTACCTTCCTTGAAACCCTGTTTTTACAAAAAGGTTGTTCTATGCTTAGTATTGCTTTAGAAAAACAAAAGGATTTGTTTTGCAAAAGATGTTTGGCAAAGTGGGAGGGTTGTTTTCAAAAATAAAACTTGATGGTGAATCCATCACGGCCGTGATGGATTCAACATCGGAAAAGATGTACCTCTGCCAGGTACCAAGTTTTTGGGTTTAATGAGTAAGCTGAGACCAGGCGGGTGACTTGCACGAGAAGAGAGTCTCGGTGTAGTGTCTCCGTCTGAGTCGATTAAGGACCATATCGATGTAGGCTTGCTGACCGAGGACCTTTTAACTGGTCACATGCCTCGTTATGGGTAAGCCTTTCCTCGGGCAGACTAAGGCCAGAATAAGATAACACGAAATGGGCGTGGAGCGGTGGCGAGAGTAGCGTGTACCCTCCGTGGCAAGAGGCTGGACGGTGGTGTATCTGTGCTCTCGGTTTGCGTGAACCTGATCTGGTCTTAAGAACCCCGGTGGCGGGTTGACATATGCAAGGGTTAAGTGCTACATATGACGTGTGATTGGAGATCCTCAGCTGAGTATAATCGATTCGGATCGCCGTACCTTCGCGGTTATGAAGACTTGGTCACTGCCCTATACGTAGCAATCCACTAAAGATTATGGTTTTGATAAGAAATTGGCTAGTGTAGGTCAAGTGATTGAACTAGGGTAGAAAGAACTCTAGTTACAGGTAATTCTACTTAACTTGACAAATAAAACTGGATTTTTAAGGATCCACTTTAGTAAGCATTTCTGCAAAACAGAGTCTTTGATTATTGAAAAGCCTTACCTTGACTCCCTTAACCAGCATACCCCTGAGAGTCTTTTCTTTAGTCGGGTAAGACTTGCTGAGTAATTCCATACTCAGGGTTTATCCCTCCATTGTTTTAGGTGAGGAAGCGACAAATTTTTGTTGCTTCTGCTCCAAGGTGGTTCCCAAGGAAGAAAAACAAGAGTGAAACCGCGGGAGGACTTGGTCCTCCATATAGAACTTTTGTGAAAGAACTTATCGGGAGGAGTTTTTACCTCCCTTGGTATTGTAATAATATTACTCTGCACTCCTAGGATAACTCTGGTCTGTAATAAGTAGCTCGATCTTACTTTTTAAATAAATGTAAGTTATGTAATCGCTTCTGCATTTCTTTATCTCCGATGTTCTGTAATGTCTGCAAGACGGGTGAAACGTTCCTGGAAAGGTAAGAAAGAAGATACCGAACTTGTCAAGTGGTTCAGGGGCACCTACAGGGTTGTCTGAGGTCCGTTGGACAAGGACAACTGTAGGTGGGCCTAATTACTTGGGAGGTTCCGTCACAGCTGGTATCGGAGCGTAGCCCTTCTTTGCAGATATTATGAGACATCTTCAAAAGGATTTTCTAAAAGTCTTACCTAGAAACTCTCTTCCTTTCTTACCTAAGTATTCTGAAGAGTCTATCTTAAAGACCAGGTAGTAAGAGTGCAACATATAGAAGGTGTGAATCAACTAAGGTTGATTCTGTAATTATACATGCATCATGCTAAGAACCATACTAATTAAATTTTCCCCCTTAGAAAATGCCGCCGCACACAAGGAGAACAGCGCGCAAACACACTGGACCGATTGGTGTGCCAAGTCACCAGCTGGCCCCAAGGCATGATAATAGTAGTAGCGGAAGCAATGATCCTATAGGGGATCTCGAAGCTGAAGTAAGTTGGCTCCAAGCGGAACTCCGCCGCAGGACGGCTATCTGGGTCGTAGATGGCGACCGCATAAATGAGTTGAGAAGAGATGTCTGCCATCTGCGAGATCAGCTCGTGGACCGGGATTTGGCACTTGACTGGGTTGTTCAATCCCGTTCGCTTGCATGGGACAAGGAGCAAAAAGCTCAAGCTCGAGTAGCCGAGCTCAACTTGGTCGTTGATGAACTGCAGACATATTGCAATACCTTACATGAAGAGGTTCATGTATTATATTCACAACTGCATCCCAGTGAGCCTACGAATCCTGATGAGTCAGAAGCCGGACCCTCGCATGTTGTGAGTTAGACCTTTTTCAGCCCCCTCCTTCTATGAGGCTGGTCGACGAATGGTCTCCCACACCCGACGACGAGGCCGCCAAAAGCAATGGGAAGCAGGAATAATGGGGTAGTAGAAGTAGAAGTAGTGTATTGTATAACAGGTTGCACTAATGTATAATAGGTTGTACTATTGTATAATAGGTAGTGCTATTGTATAATAGGTAATGTATCCTGTTGTAAAAGTTCGAGTTTGTACATTACTCTTTTTGGTAATGTAAAATGGATGGTTTTTCCTTGGCATATCATATTGTTTTCAAATGTTGTTGCCACAGATGCCTTCCAAGACTCGAGCACAGGACGGAGCTGGTACCTCCCGTGGGAGGGAGTCTACCCCAAATCCACCTCCTGTTCCTCCCACACTGGCCGAGGCGATTGCCGCCTTGGTAAATGCAACCGCGGACAATACCCGTTTTCTCAGAGAGATGGCGGGTCAACAGTTTCAACATCAAGGTGGGCGGGGTTATCAACAGGGCCCCCGTGAAACCTCGTACTTGGACTTCTCAGAGACGCGACCCCCGTTGTTTGTCAAAGCCGAAGACCCGTTAGAAGCAGATGAATGGCTTCGTGTGATTGAGCAAAAGTTCGGACTGCTGCGATGTTCAGGAACCCAGAAGCCTTTATTCGCAGCCCAGCAACTGTGCGGACCTGCCAGCACTTGGTGGGGTAATTTTGTGGCCGTTCAACCGGCCAATCATCAAATAACTTGGGAAGAATTCAAGGTGGCCTTCCACGAACACTATAAACCCGAGGGTGTTCTTCACATGAAGCAAGAAGAATTTATGAAGCTAAAACAAGGAGGGGATATTGTTAACCAGTATCTCAATAAGTTCAATCATTTGTCGCAATATGCAATCGATCAAGTGAACACTGATTTAAAGAAGAAGAATTACTTTATGAGAGGATTAAATGATCGACTGCAAAGGAAGATGGCAACCTGCATAGATCTTACTTATGGAAGAGCTGTTAGTATAGCACTGGCAGTAGAAGCGAAGTATGCAGGCGCTAGAAAACCAAAGGGTTTTGGAGGTGACAGGCCTAGTCAGGGCTCGGTAAAAGGCAACGGTTCGTCATCCGGCCTTCTAACCAGAATCGTTCTTTCGCTTGTCCACGCTCCTTCCCTTTTAAGCAGCCAGTCTTTATTCGTCCCAACATTGCCCCTACTGCATCAAGTCAGCCGGGTGCCCCAGGCACTCGATTCCCTGCTTTGCCCAGCTCATCAACTGGATGTTTCAATTGTGGCAAATCTGGGCATTTTATGAAGGATTGCCCTTATCCAAAGCAGAACCAGTCAAATAATCAGCAAGGATCTGGGAATTCATCTCAAATCAAGGGAAATAATATGGGCAAAAATACAAAGAATACAGGACGCATATATTATACACAAGTGGCCACTACACCAGACGGTGAGCCGGTAATGATGGGTACGTTTCTTGTGGCCAATCATCCTGCAGTTATTCTCTTTGATTCTGGTGCTTCGCATACATTCATCAGCAAGAAATTTGTGGAGCAACATTGCATCTCATGCCATGAATCAAAAGAGGGGTTTAAAATTCACTCACCAGGGGGACAAATATTTACTAGAGAAGTGGCCTATCAAGTGCCCGTAACCTTGGCCGGACGGGACTTTCTGACTAATATGATCACTCTGAAAGGCCAAGATATAGATGTCATTTTGGGTATGAATTGGTTAGCCAGACACAAAGCAACCCTCAACACTGATCAGAGAATTATCAGGTTGAGTTATAACCAGGAAGAAATTCTTTTGCCTATCCCCATTCCAACCAAAGTTACTGGTAGAGCTTATGAAGCCATTATACCGGAAATCAAGGATATTCCGGTGGTATGCGAGTTTCCCGATGTCTTTCCCGAGGATTTGCCCGGACTGCCACCTGAACGGGAGGTAGAGTTTGTAATTGAGTTGAAGCCCGGTACGGCTCCAGTATCTAGAAGATCGTACCGAATGCCTCCTAATGAGTTGGCAGAACTAAAGATCCAATTACATGATCTACTTGAGAAAGGATTTATCCGGCCAAGCTCATCGCCGTGGGGTTGTCCAGCCATATTCGTTAAAAAGAAGGATCAAACCTTACGGATGTGTGTGGATTATCGACCCCTGAATGAGGTCACCATCAAAAACAAGTACCCTCTTCCAAGGATTGACATTTTATTTGATCAACTGACTGGAGCAAGGGTATTTTCCAAGATTGATCTCAGATCGGGCTATCACCAGATCCGTATTCGGCCTGAAGATATACCAAAGACCGCGTTCACTACGCGGTATGGATTATTTGAATACCTGGTAATGTCTTTCGGATTGACAAATGCTCCTGCCCACTTCACATATTTGATGAACTCGGTATTCATGCCCGAGTTGGACAAGTTTGTAGTGGTCTTCATAGACGATATTTTGATATATTCCAAGAATGAAGAGGAGCGCGCCCAACATTTATGGATCGTGTTAACGCGCTTGAGAGAACATCAGTTATATGTCAAGTTTAGCAAATGCGCGTTTTGGCTGGAGGAAATTCAGTTTCTAGGACATGTACTGTCTGCCAGGGGGATTGCGGTAGATCCCAGCAAAGTCAAGGACATTTTGGAGTGGAAACCCCCGACCACTATTCATCAGGTCCGAAGTTTCCTTGGACTGGCTGGATATTACCGCCGATTCATACCAGATTTTTCGAAGCTTGTAAAGCCAATTACAAGTTTATTGAAAATGATATTAAGTTCAATTGGTCTTCAAAGTGTGATGAAGCTTTTGAACAATTGAAGACATTATTAACCACTGCTCCGGTATGAGCTCAACCGGACATCACCAAGCCCTTTGATGTATATTGTGATGCCTCAGACAGTGGACTCGGTTGTGTGCTAATGCAAGAAGGCCGAGTGATTGCATATGCTTCAAGGCAGTTACGCCGACATGAGGAACATTATCCTACTCATGATCTGGAGTTAGCTGCGGTGGTTCATGCCCTAAAGATCTGGCGTCATTATTTGCTGGGTAATGTCTGTCATATCTATACAGACCATAAAAGCTTGAAATACATCTTCACCCAGTCAGAATTGAATATGAGACAAAGACGATGGCTCGAGCTGATCAAGGATTATGAATTAGAAATCCATTATCACCCAGGAAAAGCAAATGTAGTGGCAGATGCACTCAGTCGCAAGGCTTCCTGCCATTGTTTAACGGTGAGGACTTCTGACATTACATTATGCCAGGAGATGGAGAAATTAAACCTGGGGATGATTCAGCATGGGACTTCAAATCATTTGAAGCTGGAGTCAATCATCTTACAAAGAATAATTGACGCACAAAAAGATGATGAGGGTATGAAGCACATACGTGAGAAGATAATGGCTGGAATAGCCAAATGTTTCAAAGAAGACGATCAAGGTGTGATATGGTTCAATAACCGCATAGTGGTGCCGAAGAATGAAGAACTCCGCCAGCAAATCTTAGATGAAGCACATCTTAGTCGCTATTCTATTCATCCGGGAAGCACTAAGATGTATCATGATCTAAAGCAACACTACTGGTGGACGAAGATGAAAATTGAAATTGCACGCTATGTGGCTAAGTGTGACACTTGCAGACGTGTCAAGGCCATACACATGAAGACCGCTGGTCCATTACAATCTTTGCCAATCCCAACATGGAAATGGGAAGATATTAGTATGGACTTCATTGTGGGATTACCCAGAACAGAAAAAGGCTTTGACTCCATTTGGGTTATCATTGATCGACTTACAAAGATTCCCCACTTTTTACATGTTAAGGCAAAGTATTTAGTGGCCACTTATGCAGCATTGTACATTGCCCGTATTCTCAGTTTGCATGGTGTTCCGAAGACTATAGTGTCGGATCGTGGACCTCAATTCGTATCCAAATTCTGGGAAGAACTTCATAGATCCCTGGGTACTAAACTGCTCCACAGTTCGGCCTATCATCCTCAAACCAGTGGATAGACTGAGAAAGTGAACCAAATACTTAAAGATATGCTGCGGGCATGTGTTCTGGAATTTCCACAAAAATGGGATGAATGTTTGCCGTTAGCGTAATTTTCATATAATAATAGCTATCAAGAAAGCATCAAGATGGCACCCTTTGAAGCTTTATATGGAAGACGATGTCGTACTCCGCTAAATTGGTCTGAACCTGGTGAAAGGTACTTCTTTAGGCCTGATATGGTGAAAGAGACTGAAGAAAAGGTTCAGAAAATAATTCATAATTTGAAGAAAGCTCAAGCTCGTCAGAAGAGTTATGCAGACAAACGGTGAATGCCCTTATATTTCCTTGAAGGAGACTATGTCTACCTGAAGGTTTCACCAATGAAAGGAGTATCGCATTTCGGGGTTAAAGGAAAACTTGCACCACGATATATTGGTCCTTTTCTTATCCTGGAAAGATATGGGCCAGTGGCATATCGACTTCAGTTACCCGAAACCTTGTCTGCTGTGCATAATGTGTTCCACGTGTCCCAATTGAAGAAGTGTCTTCGGGTTCCTGATCGAACCGTTGAAGTGATAGATGTTGTCCTTGAACCGGACTTGACATATTCTGATCACCCTATTCGAGTCTTTGATCAAAAGGACAGGGTTACTCGGAGAAAAACTCTCAAGTTTTATAAGGTACAGTGGAACCAACACTCCGAAGATGAGGCTACGTGGGAAACTCAAGACTTTTTAGATAAGAATTTCCCAAGCTTTTTAGCCTCTTGTAATTTGTAAAGCCTGTATAGCTGTTGTAATAAAGGAGTGATTCCCAAACCACCCCTGCCTTGTACCAGAAGTAAGGAAATAAAAGTATGTCGTGTTTCCTTTTCCATTACTTACCCTAGGACTTTTAATCTCGGGACGAGATTCTTTTATGGGGGAAGGATGTAACACCCCTGGTGTTACTGTAACTAAAACTTGAGCATGGCATCATAAACATTGGCATTGCATATGTTTGACACACCTAGAGTGCATTCACTAGGTAAAAATTTCAAACAAGTTGTATTGTTATAGCACTTTGCAAATAGAACCCTGGGTAGGAAGCTTAACCCTAAATAGGGATTAAAGGGGTAAAACATACCCCAAATTGAGAAAACCTAAAAGCCCTAGGGGAATAGTCATAAAATGTTCCCAAAAATAAAGTTGAATCACATTTATACCCCTGGGATACCAGAAACCCTAATTGGAACCCTAGAAAACCCTAAAACCAAACCCTAGGGACTTATGTGCAAAATTAGTCCACTTTTGGACTAAAGTGCAAAAACCAAGTTAAATAAGTATCTTAAGTCATTTGGGTCACTCATATGTGAATTTACAAGCCAAACCCTAAGTTTTGGACTCATTTGCAAAAAGGACCCTATTTGAGGTTTTATGTTAAGTCTGAATTTGAGAGTTTTGGCTCAACTTTGGAGCCTTGCAACTTTTTAATTCTAGGGTTTTTGCCCTAGGTCACCACATCAAAATTATAGACCAAACTAAGGAGAACAACTTTGCTTAAGAGTGTGAGCTCAGTTGTTAAGAAAAATCCAGAGATAATTAAGCTCAAAGCTTGGCTGTCAGGTTGGTTTCATTCTAAAATTCAGATATTCAGTGTAACAGAGTCAGCTTTGAGTGTGAATTTAACCATGATCTAGTGATCAAATGAGCTCAGTCACTATAGTCGATTTGTAGCTGGTATGTAGCACTACAACTTTGATGCAGAGACTCGAGGAGGTTGCCATAGAAATTTGGGAGGAAAACTGCCCTAGAACTTGGCTGTCAGGTGCACTGAATGGGCTATCCCATGGTACAGTGCCTGAACCGGATCAGATCGCCAGCGCAGGGAATCTTCACCGCCCACGACCCTTCTGCCGTGATTCGTGTCGCCGGCGTCAAGATTCACGCTCGGGGTAAGTCGATAACGTCGTGGGGTCAAAATATCCTCGCCGCCGGTGAGCTGGACGCCATTCCAGCTCGTCGCCGTGCCTCCCCCTTGCTCACTGAACCCATGGATAAGGTTCTCACCGCCGTTAGCCATCACTGGCGTCCGCCGCGTGTCCGAGTCTTTCCACCGCGTCGCCGTGACTCCCTATTGCTGTCCCATCGTGGTCGGGGAGGTTGCCACGGCGGTGGACACGAATTCACCGCACCCGCGTTCTTCCTTATCTCTGGCCGCCCACACTGTCCGCTCAAATTAAGCGCCACCGCCCCTAGGATCTATAAATTGACCCCGCAGAGAGCTTCACAACATCATCACCCACCCAGCCACCACGTATTGCTAGCAATTGTTCGCCCGAGCTCGCGAATTTTGAATTCGCCCCAAATCAATTCTCCGCCACCCGAAACCCAACCTCACCGCGGCCAGTCTTATTCCGGTCAGTTCATCTCCTTCTCTCCCTCGTTTAAGCTTTCCCTTAAGTCTACGATGCTTGCCGACCCACATAATCGAGCTAGGAGCCCTTTGGTCACCGGGAACACGTACCAATTGTCCTCATCGTCCGCGGTTCACGTGGACAGAGCTTGATAGCTTACCAATTGTGAAATTGATTTAGGGGAATCATTCGGGGAGGGTTCAATCCGGTGTATGTCGCTCGAGAGCATCGGTCGTAGCGTAAATTCGCCAGTACAATCTCACCGGAGTTCGTTCCTCGCGCTGCCCCCGTCGTGGCCTTCAAACCGAGAATAGATAGAAGTGCGGGGGTCTATCTGTAAACGTCAGCGACTCTGTTAAACAGTAGTTAAGCCTGTTTTCGGTTAGCCAGAAACCCGAGGGGCTTTATGCAAAGTGGCTAGGCGCGGGCGCGCGCGCGCGTTTTCCCCTGGTACTGGGCCGGCTGGGCCAGAATCAGCCCAACACTATTCAACCTTTTCCTTTTTTTTCTTTTCAATAAAGCTTTGAAAATCTATAGAAAATAGTAGAAAAGTCCTAAAATTGTTAAACCAATTTTCCTTGGTTTCTTATTTTCCCTAGAATTTAATAAAAATAGTTCCAGGATTTTTAGGGTAACTAAGGAATTTTAAGGTATTTAAAGTAGTTTAAGGTAGTGGTTCTGGATTTTTAGAAAATAAATGGAATTTCCAAAAATGTCCAAACTTTTTTATATGAGTCCTATACATTATTTAGAAGCCTTGGGTAGAGTTTGGGTTGATTTGGACCTTGTTTGATAACTAGAACCCAAAACCCCCCTGCCCTTTGAACTCCTTTACTGACTCCGGAAACCCTAAGTTCTCGGAGTTCCGTGAAGGAAAGTTGTATTCAAGACTTAGATAATAAATCTTTATTATCTTCGCACTCTCATGAGCATTACATGGCATTCATTCTTATATATATGCCTATATGGTTATATTTAGAAAACGAAGAAGAGATTGATGTGACCGAAGAGAAGACACCACCACCTTCGGATTCTCAGGCCGAGAATTGTTTCTACTTTGATATCTGCGGGGCCGAGCCTGACTCACCTACTAACGAAGGCAAGCCCCGGTGCATTTGCCACCTTCCTTGATGTTTTTAAAATCTTTCTCACTTGATTGCTGCATTAGGTGATAGGAGTTGAATGCTTAAACAATTCTTGCATTACCTTCCTTGAATTTGATTACCTTCCTTGAAACCCTGTTTTTACAAAAAGGTTTTTCTATGCTTAGTATTGCTTTAGAAAAACAAAAGGATTTTGTTTTGCAAAAGATGTTTGGCAAAGTGGGAGGGTTGTTTTCAAAAATAAAACTTGATGGTGAATCCATCACGGCCGTGATGGATTCAACATCGGAAAAGATGTACCTCTGCCAGGTACCAAGTTTTTGGGTTTAATGAGTAAGCTGAGACCGGGCGAGTGACTTGCACGAGAAGAGAGTCTCGGTGTAGTGTCTCCGTCTGAGTCGATTAAGGACCGTCTCGATGTAGGCTTGCTGACCGAGGACCCTTTAACTGGTCACATGCCTCGTCATGGGTAAGCCTTGCCTCGGGCAGACTAAGGCCAGAATAAGATAACACGAAATGGGCGTGGAGCGGTGGCGAGAGTAGCGTGTACCCTCCGTGGCAAGAGGCTGGACGGTGGTGTATCTGTGCTCTCGGTTTGCGTGAACCTGATCTGGTCTTAAGAACCCCGGTGGCGGGTTGACATATGCAAGGGTTAAGTGCTACATATGTCGTGTGATTGGAGATCCTCAGCTGAGTATAATCGACTCGGATCGCCGTACCTTCGCGGTTATGAAGACTTGGTCACTTCCCTATACGTAGCAATCCACTAAAGATGATGGTTTTGATAAGAAATTGGCTAGTGTAGGTCAAGTGATTGAACTAGGGTAGAAAGAACTCTAGTTACAGGTAATTCTACTTAACTTGACAAATAAAACTGGATTTTTAAGGATCCACTTTAGTAAGCATTTCTGCAAAACAGAGTCTTTGATTATTGAAAAGCCTTACCTTGACTCCCTTAACCAGCATACCCTTGAGAGTCTTTTCTTTAGTCGGGTAAGACTTGCTGAGTAATTCCATACTCAGGGTTTATCCCTCCGTTGTTTTTAGGTGAGGAAGCGACAAATTTTTGTTGCTTCTGCTCCAAGGTGGTTCCCAAGGAAGAAAAACAAGAGTGAAACCGCGGGAGGACTTGGTCCTCCATATAGAACTTTTGTGAAAGAACTTATCGGGAGGAGTTTTTACCTCCCTTGGTATTCTAATAATATTACTCTGCACTCCTAGGATAACTCTGGTATGTAATAAGTAGCTCGATCTTACTTTTTAAATAAATGTAAGTTATGTAATCGCTTCCGCATTTCTTTATCTCCGATGTTCTGTAATGTCTGCAAGACGGGTGAAACGTTCCTGGAAAGGTAAGAAAGAAGATACCGAACTTGTCAAGTGGTTTAGGGGCACCTACAGGGTTGTCTGAGGTCCGTTGGACAAGGACAACTGTAGGTGGGCCTAATTACTTGGGAGGTTCCGTCACACTAGTGGAAGAACTGGGAAGAGCAGGGAAACGAGTACTAGGGGCACTCGACTGATTGGTAGGAGCGGGGGTTGAAAGGGAATCAGGCTTACACCTAGTTCCTAAATAATTTTGGTGGTTGAATTGCTCAACACAAATATTGGACTGACTAGTTTGCTCTAGTGTATAAGTTATACAGGTGCAAAAGGTTCACATCTAGCCAATAAAAAGACCAAGTGTTGGATTCAACAAAGGAGCAATAAGGCAACCGAGGGCACCTCTGGCTGGAGGCACCGGACTGTCCGGTGTGCACCGGACAGTGTCCGGTGCGCCCGTAGACTTCGTTTTCTACCCTTCGCCAGAGGACTTCGACTTCAACCCTTCGCCCTCGGGAATTCGCGGAGGCCGGCGCGCTATAATTCACCGGACTGTCCGGTGTGCACCGGACATGTCCGGTGCGCCAACGAACCGCGGCCTCCGGAACTCGTCATCCTCGGGTTTTCACGACAGCCGCTCCGCTATAATTCACCGGACTGTCCGGTGTGCACCGGACTGTCCGGTGTGCCAGCGGAGCAACGGCTCTCTGCGGCGCCAACGGCTCCCTGCGCTGCATTAAATGCGCGCGCAGCGCGCGCAGACGTCAGGACTGCCCATACCGGTGCACCGGACATCAAACAGTGCATGTCCGGTGTGCACCGGACACCTCGGAGGGCCCACAAGTCAGAAGCTCCAACGGCTAGAATCCAACGGCAGTGATGACGTGGCAGGGGCACCGGACTGTCCGATGTGCACCGGACTGTCCGGTGCGCCATCGAGCAGACGCCTCCAGCCAACGGTCAAGTTTGGTGGTTGGGACTATAAATACCCCAACCACCCCACATTCATTGCCATCCAAGTTTTCCACTTCTCAACTACTACAAGAGCTCTAGGCATTCAATTCTAGACACATTCAAAGAGATCAAATCCTCTCCAATTCCACACAAAACCCTAGTGACTAGAGAGAGTGATTTGCCGTGTTCATTTGAGCTCTTGCGCTTGGATTGCTTCTTTTCTTTCTCACTTGTTCTTGAGATCACAACTCCATAGTAATCAAGGCAAGAGGCACCAATTGTGTGGTGGCCCTTGCGGGGAAGTTTTGTTCCCGGCTTTGATTAGAGAAGAGAAGCTCACTCGGTCCGTGGGACCGTTTGAGAGAGGGAAGGGTTGAAAGAGACCCGGCCTTTGTGGCCTCCTCAACGGGGAGTAGGTTTGCAAGAACCGAACCTCGGTAAAACAAATCTCCGTGTCTCATTTGCTTATTCGCTTGGGATTTGTTTTGCGCCCTCTCTTGCGGACTCATTTATTATTACTAACGCTAACCCCGGCTTGTAGTTGTGTTTATATTTGTAAATTTCAGTTTCGCCCTATTCACCCCCCCTCTAGGCGACTATCAATTGGTATCGGAGCCCGGTGCTTCATTAGAGCCTAACCGCTCGAAGTGATGTCGGGAGATCACGCCAAGAAGGAGATGGAGACCGGCGAAAAGCCCACTACAAGCAACGGGAGCACTTCATCGGAAGAGTCCCGCACCAAAAGGAGGGAGAAGAAGAAGAGCTCCTCCAACAAAGGGAAGGAGAAGAAATCTTCTTCTCACCACAAAGAGAAGAAGGAAAAATCTTCTTCCCACAAGCCACATCGGAAAGGCGACAAGCACAAGAGAATGAGGAAGGTGGTCTACTACGAGACCGACACTTCATCAACTTCTACCTCCGACTCCGATGCGCCCTCCGTCACTTCTAAGCGCCAAGAGCGCAAGAAGTATAGTAAGATCCCCCTACGCTACCCTCGCATTTCCAAACACACACCTTTACTTTCCGTCCCATTAGGCAAACCACCAACTTTTGATGGTGAAGATTACGCTAGGTGGAGCGATTTAATGCGATTTCATCTAATCTCGCTCCACAAAAGTATATGGGATGTTGTTGAGTTTGGTGCACAGGTACCGTCGGTAGGGGATGAGAACTATGATGAGGATGAGGTGGCCCAAATCGAGCACTTCAACTCTCAAGCAACGACGATACTCCTCGCCTCTTTAAGCAAAGAGGAGTATAACAAAGTACAAGGGTTGAAGAGCGCCAAGGAGATTTGGGATGTACTCAAAACCGCGCACGAAGGAGACGAGCTCACCAAGATCACCAAGCGGGAAACAATTGAGGGGGAGCTCGGTCGGTTCCGGCTTCACAAAGGGGAGGAGCCACAACACATGTACAACCGGCTCAAGACTTTGGTGAACCAAGTGCGCAACCTCGGGAGCAAGAAGTGGGACGATCACGAAGTGGTAAATGTTATTTTAAGATCTCTCATTTTTCTTAATCCCACTCAAGTTCAATTGATTCGTGGTAATCCTAGATATACTAAAATGACCCCCGAGGAAGTTATCGGGCATTTTGTAAGTTTTGAGTGCATGATAGAAGGCTCGAGGAAAATCAACGAGCTTGGCGACTCATCCGAAGCCCAACCCGTTGCATTCAAGGCAACGGAGGAGAAGAAGGAGGAGGCTACACCAAGTCGACAACCAATCGACGCCTCCAAGCTCGACAATGAGGAAATGGCGCTCGTCATCAAGAGCTTCCGCCAAATCCTCAAACAAAGGAGGGGGAAAGACTACAAGTCCCGCTCCAAGAAGGTTTGCTACAAATGTGGTAAGCCCGGTCATTTTATTGCTAAATGTCCTATGTCTAGTGACAGTGACCGAGGCGACGACAAGAAGGGGAGAAGAAAGGAGAAGAAAAGGTACTACAAGAGGAAGGGCGGCGATGCCCATGTTTGTCGGGAATGGGATTCCGACGAAAGCTCAAGCGACTCCTCCGACGACGAGGACGCCGCCAACATCGCCGTCACCAAGGGACTCCTCTTCCCCAACGTCGGCCACAAGTGCCTCATGGCAAAGGACGGCAAACGGAAAAAGGTTAAATCTAACTCCTCCACTAAATATGAATCTTCTAGTGATGAAAATGCTAGTGATGAGGAGGATAATTTGCGTATTCTCTTTGCCAATCTTAACATGGAGCAAAAAGAAAAACTAAATGAATTGATTAGTGCTATTCATGAAAAGGATGACCTTTTGGACTCCCAAGAGGATTGTCTAATTAAAGAAAACAAGAAACATGTTAAGGTTAAAAAGGCTTATGCTCTAGAAGTAGAAAAATGTGAAAAATTGTCTAGTGAGCTAAGCACTTGCCGTGAGACGATTGACAACCTTAGAAATGAAAATGCTATCTTAAATGCTAAGGTTGATTCACATGTTTGTAATGTTTCAATTCCCAATCTTAGAGATGATAACGTTGACTTGCTTGCTAAGATTGATGAATTGAATGCATCTCTTGCTAGCCTTAGATTAGAGAATGAAAATTTAATTGCTAAGGCTAAAAATTTTGATGTTTGCAATGCTACTATTTCCGACCTTAGAACTAAGAATGAAATGTTGCATGCTAAGGTTGTAGAACTTAAATCTTGCAAACCCTCTACATCTAATGTTGAGCATGTTTCTATTTGCACTAGATGTAGAGATATTGATGTTAATGCTATTCTTGATCATATGGCTTTAATTAAACAACAAAATGATCATATAGCAAAATTAGATGCTAAAATTGCCGAGCACAACCTAGAGAATGAGAAATTTAAATTTGCTCGTAGCATGCTTTATAATGGGAGACGCCCTGGCATTAAGGATGGCATTGGCTTCCAAAGGGGAGACAATGTCAAACTTAATGCCCCTCCTAAAAATTTGTCTAACTTTGTTAAGGGCAAAGCTCCCATGCCTCAGGATAACGAGGGTTACATTTTGTACCCTGCCGGTTATCCCGAGAGCAAAATTAGGAAAATTCATTCTAGGAAGTCTCACTCTGGCCCTAATCATGCTTTTATGTATAAGGGTGAGACATCTAGCTCTAGGCAACCAACCCGTGCCAAGTTGCCTAGAAAGAAAATTTCTAATGCATCAAATGAACATAGCATTTCATTTAAGACTTTTGATGCTTCTTATGTTTTGACTAACAAATCCGGCAAGGTCGTTGCCAAGTTTGTTGGGGGCAAACACAAGGGCTCCAAGGCTTGTGTTTGGGTACCCAAAGTTCTTGTATCTAATGCCAAAGGACCCAAAACAGTTTGGGTACCTAAAGTCAAGAACTAAATTTGTTTTGTAGGTTTATGCATCCGGGGGCTCAAGTTGGATACTCGACAGCGGGTGCACAAACCACATGACCGGGGAGAAAAGGATGTTCTCCTCATATGAGAAAAACAAAGATCCCCAACGAGCTATCACATTCGGGGATGGAAATCAAGGGTTGGTCAAAGGTTTGGGTAAAATTGCTATTTCACCTGACCATTCCATTTCCAATGTTTTTCTTGTTGATTCATTAGATTACAACTTGCTTTCTGTTTCCCAATTATGTCAAATGGGCTACAACTGTCTTTTTACTGATATAGGTGTCACTGTCTTTAGAAGAAGTGATGATTCAATAGCATTTAAGGGTGTGTTAGAGGGTCAGCTATACTTAGTGGATTTTAATAGAGCTGAACTCGACACATGCTTAATTGCTAAGACTAACATGGGTTGGCTCTGGCATCGCCGACTAGCCCATGTTGGGATGAAGAATCTTCACAAGCTTCTAAAGGGAGAGCACATTTTAGGATTAACAAATGTTCATTTTGAGAAAGACAGGATTTGTAGCGCATGCCAGGCGGGGAAGCAAGTTGGAGTCCATCACCCACACAAGAACATCATGACGGCCGACAGGCCGCTTGAGCTACTCCACATGGATCTATTCGGCCCGATTGCTTACATAAGCATCGGCGGGAGTAAGTATTGTCTTGTTATTGTGGATGATTATTCTCGCTTCACTTGGGTATTCTTTTTACAGGAAAAATCTCAAACCCAAGAGACCTTAAAGGGATTCTTGAGACGAGCTCAAAATGAGTTCGGCTTAAGGATCAAGAAAATAAGAAGCGACAACGGGACGGAGTTCAAGAACTCTCAAATTGAAGGCTTCCTTGAGGAGGAGGGCATCAAGCATGAGTTCTCCTCTCCCTACACGCCACAACAAAATGGTGTAGTGGAGAGGAAGAATCGAACTCTATTGGACATGGCAAGAACCATGCTTGATGAGTACAAGACACCGGACCGGTTTTGGGCCGAAGCGGTCAACACCGCCTGCTACGCCATCAACCGGTTATATCTTCACCGAATCCTCAAGAAGACATCATATGAACTCCTAACCGGTAAAAAGCCCAACATTTCATATTTTAGAGTTTTTGGTAGCAAATGCTTCATTCTTATTAAAAGAGGTAGAAAATCTAAATTTGCTCCTAAAACTGTAGAAGGCTTTTTACTTGGTTATGACTCAAACACAAGGGCATATAGGGTCTTTAACAAGTCCACTGGACTAGTTGAAGTCTCTTGTGACGTTGTGTTTGATGAAACTAACGGCTCTCAAGTAGATCAAGTTGATCTTGATGAGATAGGTGAAGAACAGGCTCCATGCATCGCGCTAAGGAACATGTCCATCGGGGATGTGTGTCCTAAGGAATTCGAAGAGCCTCCAAGTACACAAGATCAACCATCCTCCTCCATGCAAGCATCTCCACCAACTCAAAATGAGGATGAGGCTCAAAATGATGAAGAGCAAAATCAAGAAGACGAGCCACCTCAAGATGATAGCAATGATCAAGGGGGAGATACAAATGATCAAGAAAAGGAGGATGAGGAAGAACCAAGACCGCCACACCCAAGAGTCCACCAAGCAATCCAACGAGATCACCCCGTCGACACCATCCTCGGCGACATTCATAAGGGGGTAACTACTCGATCTCGGGTTGCTCATTTTTGTAAACATTACTCTTTTGTTTCCTCTATTGAGCCACACAGGGTAGAGGAAGCTCTCCAAGATTCGGATTGGGTGGTGGCAATGCAAGAGGAGCTCAACAATTTCACGAGGAATGAGGTATGGCATTTAGTTCCACGTCCTAATCAAAATGTTGTAGGAACCAAGTGGGTCTTCCGCAACAAGCAAGATGAGCATGGTGTGGTGACAAGGAACAAAGCTCGACTCGTGGCCAAGGGGTATTCACAAGTCGAAGGTTTGGATTTCGGTGAAACCTATGCACCCGTAGCTAGGCTTGAGTCAATTCGCATATTATTAGCCTATGCTACTTACCATGGCTTCAAGCTTTATCAAATGGACGTGAAGAGTGCCTTCCTCAATGGACCAATCAAGGAAGAGGTCTATGTTGAGCAACCTCCCGGCTTTGAAGACAGTGAGTATCCTAACCATGTTTATAGGCTCTCTAAGGCGCTTTATGGGCTCAAGCAAGCCCCAAGAGCATGGTATGAATGCCTTAGAGATTTCCTTATTGCAAATGGCTTCAACGTCGGCAAGGCCGATCCTACTTTATTCACTAAGACTCTTGACAATGATTTGTTTGTATGCCAAATTTATGTTGACGATATCATATTTGGGTCTACTAACAAATCTACATGTGAAGAATTTAGTAGGATCATGACACAAAAATTCGAGATGTCGATGATGGGGGAGTTGAAATATTTCCTAGGATTTCAAGTCAAGCAACTCCAAGAGGGCACCTTCATCAGCCAAACGAAGTATACTCAAGACATTCTTGCTAAGTTTGGGATGAAGGATGCCAAGCCCATCAAGACACCCATGGGAACTAATGGGCATCTCGACCTCGACACGGGAGGTAAGTCCGTGGATCAAAAGGTATACCGGTCGATGATTGGTTCATTGCTTTATTTATGTGCATCTCGACCGGACATTATGCTTTCCGTTTGCATGTGTGCAAGATTCCAATCCGACCCTAAGGAATCCCACCTTACGGCCGTAAAACGAATCTTGAGATATTTGGCTTATACCCCTAAGTTTGGGCTTTGGTACCCTCGGGGATCCACATTTGATTTACTTGGTTATTCGGATGCCGATTGGGCGGGGTGCAAAATCAATAGGAAGAGCACATCGGGGACTTGCCAGTTCTTGGGAAGATCCTTGGTGTCTTGGGCTTCAAAGAAGCAAAATTCGGTCGCTCTTTCCACCGCCGAAGCCGAGTACATTGCCGCAGGACATTGTTGCGCGCAATTGCTTTGGATGAGGCAAACCCTGCGGGACTACGGTTACAAATTAACCAAAGTCCCTTTGCTATGTGATAATGAGAGTGCAATTAAAATGGCCGACAATCCCGTCAAGCATAGCCGCACTAAGCACATAGCCATTCGGTATCATTTTCTTAGGGATCACCAACAAAAGGGGGATATCGAGATTTCTTACATTAATACTAAAGATCAATTAGCCGATATCTTTACCAAGCCACTTGATGAACAATCTTTTACCAGACTTAGGCATGAGCTCAATATTCTTGATTCTAGAAATTTCTTTTGCTAGCTTGCACACATAGCTCATTTGAATACCTTTGATCATATCTCCTTTATATGCTATGACTAATGTGTTTTCAAGTCTGTTTCAAACCAAGTCATAGGTATATTGAAAGGGAATTGGAGTCTTCGGCGAAGACAAAGGCTTCCACTCCGTAACTCATGCTTCGCCATCACTCCGAGCAACTCTCTATTCCTTGGGGAGAAATGAGCATCAAAGAAAAGGACTTCATCCTTGGGGGAGAGAGTAAAAGCTCAAAAGCAAAAGGACCGGACTTCGTCTTTGGTATAATCTTAACTCATTCATTCATGACCAAAGAGGAAGAACTTACTTGAAGGGCTCTAATGATTCCGTTTTTGGCGATTCATGCCAAAAAGGGGGAGAAATGAGCCCAAAGCAAAAGGACCGCACCACCACCACCAAATTCAAAAACTTAGTGCTTTCCAAAAGTCTTTATCATTTGGTATCCTATTGTGTTCAAAAGGGGGAGAAAGTAGTATTTCAAAAATGGTATATCAAAACCCTCTTGAACACTAAGAGGTGGATCTCTTTCAGGGGGAGTTTTGTTTAGTCAAAGGAAAAGCATTTGAAATAGGGGGAGACAATTTCAAATCTTGAAATGCTTTGCAAACTCTTATTCATGTACCTTTGACTATTTGCAAAAGATCTTTGAAATGGATTTACAAAAAATTTGCAAAAAAAAAAAACAAAAAAAAAACAAAACATGTGGTGCAAACGTGGTCCAAAATGTTATATAAGAAAGAAACATTCCTTGCATATCTTGTAAGTAGTTATATTGGCTCAATTCCAAGTAACCTTTGCACTTACATTATGTAAACTAGTTCAATTATGCACTTCTATATTTGCTTTGGTTTGTGTTGGCATCAATCACCAAAAAGGGGGAGATTGAAAGGGAATCAGGCTTACACCTAGTTCCTAAATAATTTTGGTGGTTGAATTGCTCAACACAAATATTGGACTGACTAGTTTGCTCTAGTGTATAAGTTATACAGGTGCAAAAGGTTCACATCTAGCCAATAAAAAGACCAAGTGTTGGATTCAACAAAGGAGCAATAAGGCAACCGAGGGCACCTCTGGCTGGAGGCACCGGACTGTCCGGTGTGCACCGGACAGTGTCCGGTGCGCCCGTAGACTTCGTTTTCTACCTTTCGCCAGAGGACTTCGACTTCAACCCTTCGCCCTCGGGAATTCGCGGAGGCCGGCGCGCTATAATTCACCGGACTGTCCGGTGTGCACCGGACATGTCCGGTGCGCCAACGAACCGCGGCCTCCGGAACTCGTCATCCTCGGGTTTTCACGACAGCCGCTCCGCTATAATTCACCGGACTGTCCGGTGTGCACCGGACTGTCCGGTGTGCCAGCGGAGCAACGGCTCTCTGCGGCGCCAACGGCTCCCTGCGCTGCATTAAATGCGCGCGCAGCGCGCGCAGACGTCAGGACTGCCCATACCGGTGCACCGGACATCAAACAGTGCATGTCCGGTGTGCACCGGACACCTCGGAGGGCCCACAAGTCAGAAGCTCCAACGGCTAGAATCCAACGGCAGTGATGACGTGGCAGGGGCACCGGACTGTCCGGTGTGCACCGGACTGTCCGGTGCGCCATCGAGCAGACGCCTCCAGCCAACGGTCAAGTTTGGTGGTTGGGACTATAAATACCCCAACCACCCCACATTCATTGCCATCCAAGTTTTCCACTTCTCAACTACTACAAGAGCTCTAGGCATTCAATTCTAGACACATTCAAAGAGATCAAATCCTCTCCAATTCCACACAAAACCCTAGTGACTAGAGAGAGTGATTTGTCGTGTTCATTTGAGCTCTTGCGCTTGGATTGCTTCTTTTCTTTCTCACTTGTTCTTGAGATCACAACTCCATAGTAATCAAGGCAAGAGGCACCAATTGTGTGGTGGCCCTTGCGGGGAAGTTTTGTTCCCGGCTTTGATTAGAGAAGAGAAGCTCACTCGGTCCGTGGGACCGTTTGAGAGAGGGAAGGGTTGAAAGAGACCCGGCCTTTGTGGCCTCCTCAACGGGGAGTAGGTTTGCAAGAACCGAACCTCGGTAAAACAAATCTCCGTGTCTCATTTGCTTATTCGCTTGGGATTTGTTTTGCGCCCTCTCTTGCGGACTCATTTATTATTACTAACGCTAACCCCGGCTTGTAGTTGTGTTTATATTTGTAAATTTCAGTTTCGCCCTATTCACCCCCCCTCTAGGCGACTATCAGGGGTAGTAGTGGGACGAATAAAAACAGGCTGCTTGAATGGATATAAAGGTGAGCGAGGCGAAGAACGATTTTGATTAAAGGTCGGATCACCAACATGGTTCTCTTTTCAGGCCCTTGAATTGACCTTTCACCTCCAAATCCCTTTGATTTTCCATGTCCCGCATTTTTGGCTTCTACTGCCAGTGTTGTACTAACAACCCTACTGTAGGTAAGTTCCAAGCATGTTGCCATTTTCCGCTGAAGCTTGTCATTGAGTACCCTTATAAAACAATTCTTCTTTTTCAGATCTGTATTCACCTGGTCAATGGCATACTGGGAGAGGTGGTTAAATTTATTGAGATACTGCATTATAGTATCTCCTTCGTGCTTTAACCGGATAAACTCTTCTTGTTTCATATGGAGCACTCCCTCTGGAACATAATGCTCCCGGAACGCTAGCTTGAATTTCTCCCAGGTAATCTGATGCCCAGCAGGTTGGATTGCTGAAAAATTTGCCCACCAAGTGCTAGCAGGCCCTCTTAGCCGTTGTGCAGCAAATAGTGGCTTTTGCGTCTCCGTGCATCGAATTAACCCAAACTTCTGTTCCATCACTCTTACCCATTCATCGACTCCTAAAGGCTCCTCTGCTTTAACAAAAAGCGGTGGTCGAGTCTCAGAGAATTCCAAATAAGTAGTATCACGCGGTCCTTGTGGGGGAACTCTGCCTCCGTGCGGTTGGAACTGATTGCCCGCCATTTCGCGTAAGAAGCGCGTATTATCAACGGTGGCATTAACCAGGGCAGCGATAGCCTCGGCCAAAGTCGGTGGTACTGGTGACGGGTTGGGAATATCCTCCCCACCGCGGGAAGTCCCCGCACCATCATGTGCGCGAGTCCGTGATGGCATCTGAGGCAAAGAAACATTTGGAAAAAATATATCATGCCAACACACACCATCATATTACATTGCCAAAATGTAATAATTATATAGACTCCAGTGTACAACTTGACTTTATTACTTATTTTACATAAGCATAACACTTAGACTATACTATTCTAGTCTTCTTCATCCTTTGTTGATTCATTTCCTACTGCAGGAGACCATTCGTCAGCAAGGTTCATGGAAGGAGGGGGCCTAAAAAGGTCCTTCATTTGCTGTTCCCGATGATCCGGCTCCCATTGCAGCAACGTCTGGAGTCACGTCCGGGTGCAGTCGAGCATACAATACATGCACTTCTTCATGTAAAGTATTACAGTACACTTGCAGGCTTTCGAGGCACGCACTAAGCTCTACCACACGAGCTAGAGCTTTCGCTTCGCAGTCCCAAGCGAAAGAACGCGAGTTGACGGCCCAATCAATGGTCGTATCCCGTTCCGAGATTTCGTACTGCAAGCGGCTCACTTCGGCTGACAATTCTGCTATATGGTGACTGTCCTGCTCTCGTGCCCTATTCCTGTGGTGTAACTCTGACTGGAGTTGTTCCATCCTGGCTTCTAGGTCTCCAATTGGGTCATTACTGCAACTACTACTTCCTTCGTGCCTGGAAGCTAACTGATGTCGTGGCACACCAAGAGGTCTAGTAGATTTGCGCGTTATTTTCCTAGTATGCGCCATATCTCCATAAGAGGGGAAAATTTATTAGCATATTCTTAAACATGATGCATGCATAACCTAATAATTATGGAATCAACTTTCGTTGATCCCTCACTTCCTACATATATTGCACTCTGTTACCCTGACTTTACAAGATAAGGGACTACCATAAAGTGGTAAGGTAAGAATGAAATAATATTTCTAAGTAAGTGTTTAAAAATTCTTTTGAAGTACTACACAATATCTGAAGAGATGGGTTTCGCTCCGATACCAGCTGTGACGAAACCTCTCAAGGTATTAGGCCCACCTACAGTTGTCCTTGTCCTGAGGACCTTGGACAACCCTGTAGATGCACATAATCACTCGACAAGTTCGGTAATTGTATCCTCATTATTCCGCCCAAGAGCGCTTCACCCGTCACGCAGATAGTACATCATATCGGAGGAAAGGATAAGCGGAAGCAGATTACAATAACTTAATTTACATTCATAAAATATATAGAGAGAGTATTATTATTACAATAACAGGGGTATTAAGAGTGTGTAAAGTATTATTACAAACCAGGGAGGCAAAACACCCTCCCGCACAAAAGTTTTTAAGGTGGGAGGCAAACATCCTCCCGCGACCAACTTCACTGTTGGGGCTCCTCCTTAGGTACCACCTTTGAACAGAAACAACAAGTGGGTACGGTGGCCAATCCAGTGACCGGGTCCGAGCTTATCCTAGCGCCAAGATCTTTTACTCCCCGCGGTTATCCACTTTGCGCCGAGCACGAATCGTGGCGGCCAGTGCGAATCCAAGTGCGGGGATCACCGGCGGCAAGGTTCAGTGAACTCAAGATCTTCTTCAGACTACTGTACCATTGAAACCTTCCTTCAGGGCGCTTGACAGAGCGAATTAGAGGGCTTAGTTCTTCAATTTTTATGTGACAACTTGACCAGCCCTCTGTAGCAAAGATGTTAATCTATAATCCAGCTACAATTCGACTATAGGACCCTTGATCATGTACTTACTCGATCAAGCTCAAATCAACTCCAAAGTTCATCAGAACCCACTGTCAGACCAATTTCAGACTTCAGTGGTGACTGACAGCCAGACTTTAAGTCCATCCATATCTAATTTTTATACAACATCAGTACTTAGTCTCTTAACCAAAATTGTGCACTAACATAGCTTTACAAATCTGATGTATTAACCTAGGGCAAAATCTTCATGAATCAAAAACTACAAGGCTCCCAAGTTGACTCCATTTCACTGAATTTCAGACTTAGCCACATGGGTGTCCATGGGATATTTTTGCAAATAAGTCCAAATTTCTCCATACTACTTGAAAATCCTTCAATGTGAAAGTTACTTGGTTTTTTGATGTTCTATTACTTTAATATTTGCACTTTGGTTCAAAAGTGCATAGAATTTGCATTTACCCCCCTAGGGTATAAATTAGGGTTTTTGTAGGGTTTCTTTTAAAGTTTTGGGCACATTAGGGCTTTTGTGCCACTTAAGTTCACCAAACTTGATATCTTGTGAACATTTCTAATGACTCTTGAGATTTTACTTATTTTGGCTTACTACTACTTATATGCCCTAATCCTAGGGTTGGTTATCCTACCCTATGGTTAGGCACACTTCAAGTCACCACATCACAACTTGTTTTGAAATTTTACCTAGTGAATGCATTCTAGGTGTGACAAAAAAAATGAAATGTCAATGCATATGATGTCATGCTCAAGTTTTAATGCCAATAACACCAGGGGTGTTACATCTTTCATCATTGCACTTAAAGGCCCGGCCTTAACTTGGTATACCAGGCTACCGCCACTTTCAATCGAGTCGTGGAAGGGACTTCGCAACAAGTTGCTACTGAATTTCCAAGGATACCAACCAGACATAGATGCATTGGTCGAGTTATCACTCTGCAAGCAGCAAGAGAAGGAAACCCTTCGTGCATACTACAAAAAATTCCTCATGCTCGAATTGCAACTGCCATCAGTTGACGATCACATAGTGATCCATTATGCCATCAGCGGTCTTCGGGCTGGCGTCTTGTACAATCATTATATCAGGGACCCGCCCAAGCATTTGCAGGAGCTCTACCAATTGTTCGAAAAATATGCTAGGTCTGAAGAGATCCATCAGCGGAAGGTCGAATCTCAGAGGAAGCCCAAGGACCCTCCACAGTCCAGCAGAACTTGGGTTAGGCCGGCGCAGTCAGACTCCGGTAGGGACAATCACTACCAGCAACAGGTGCACACCATAGCCAATCAACATCCCACTAGAGACAATACTCGCTGCCAGGAATACCCCTCTCAAGGCCGCTACAACAGCATAAGAGGAAGGGGCAGGGGACGAGCCCAACAGCCGCAAAGATTTTACTGCTTGTTTCACGGCGAGGACTGCGCGCATCCCACAAGGGATTGTCCGGAGACCAAGGATAGAATGGCTAGAGCCCAACCAGCCGACAACCAACGAGTCATCGCGCACACCTACCACCCCCAGCAATACCACCAACAACCTTACCACAACGAGCAAATCCAACACCAACCCAATCATGTATAACATCACCATCAAGAGGTGCAGGTTCTCCCCCCACCACCTCCACACCATCACAACCCCCCACCGCCTGCACCCAAACAAGAAGACTTCGCCGAGCCACCTTACCGTGGAGTCATCCACATGATCACTGGGGGATCTAGCATGGACTTTGACACCAAGCGATAGAAAAAGGACCACTATCGCAGTGTTAACCACGTCGCTCGCACCGGCCTAGTGGTGCAAACGAAGTGGTCCCTTGTACCGCTCACTTTCGATGCCAGAGATGTTGACTTGTGCAGCGCACCACATGTAGACGCAATGGTAATCAACTGTAGGGTAGCAGGCTGGGATTTGCCTAAAGTGTTGGTCGACAACGACAGTCAGGCCGACATCATCTTCCTACATGCCTTCGACCGCATGGGAATCAGCCACAGCCTCCTCAAGCCCGCAGATAATCCTTTGTACGGATTCGATGGAAAAGGCATGTTCCCTGTCGGCAAGATAGAGCTACCACTGTCATTTGGTGTGGTGCCTAGTGCGCGAAGTGAGCAAGTCACATTCGACATAGTCAACATGGTCTACCCGTACAACGCCATAATGGGGCGCGGTTCGATCAACAAGTTTGAGGCAGCCATCCATGGGCTTTATCTCTGCATGAAAATCCTAGGCCCACAGGGCGTAATCACAGTCTACGAAGATCAGCAGACAGCGTGGAACATTGAGAGAGACTTCGTTCTAGGACAGCACAATGTTCACTACCTCACAATAGAGTGCAAAGGCATCGACAACCAGCGTCCAGCCAAAGGCAAAAAGGTCAACGCCCAACTGCAGAGCAATGACGGGACAAAGATAGTACCCCTCAATCCTGCAACCCCGAAACAAACAGTCATGATCAGCGAAGATCTGACATCGCGCAACGATGAAAAGCTTCTTTCCTGTCTCAGCCGTAACAAGGATGTCTTCGCCTGGTCCGCCCTCGATCTAGTGGGGGTTAGTCGCGCCATTATCGAACACAGTCTACGACCCCTCGGTGCGCCCAAAAAAGAAGCGGCTACGAAAAATGTCCGACGAAAAAACAGAGGCAACCAAGGCCGAAGTGCATCGCCTATTGGAAGCCAGAGTCATCGAACCAATCGCCTACCCAACATGGCTCGCCAACGTTGTGATGGTGTAGAAGAAGAGCGGCAAATGGCGCATGTGCATTGACTTCACAAGCCTCAACAAAGCATGCCCCAAGGACAATTTCCCTCTACCGTGAATCGACAAGATTGTCGACAGCGTAGCAGGCTACGAAGTCATGTCTCTCATAGATTGCTTCTCGGGCTACCTACAGATCTACATGAAAGAGGAAGACAAGGCCAGCACCAGCTTCATCACACCCTTCAACATGTACTGTTTCGTACGGATGCCCGAGGGACTCAAGAACACTGATTCAACTTTTTCCCGCCTAACCAAGAAGGTCCTCAAAAACCAAGTAGGCCGCAACATCTTCACTTATGTGGATGACATCATCGTAGCGAGTAAAAGCAAAGAGGACCACGTGTCTAACCTCGCAGAGACATTCGCCAACATGCGCGAAGCAAGATTACGACTCAACCCAGAGAAGTGTGTCTTCGGGGTACGTTAGGGAAAAATACTCGGCTACTTGGTATCGCATCGAGGAATCGAAGCCAACCCAACCAAAATCCAAGCAATCATGGACATGGCATCGCTGCAATCCATCAAAGACATCCAGCGGCTAACAGGAAGACTAGCGGCCCTAAATAGATTCATCTCCAAATCCGCCGAGCGAAGCCTGCCATTCCTCAAAACACTACGTGGCGCGAAAGACTTCGTCTGGGGCCCAGAACAAGCGGCGACCTTCGAGTCCCTCAAACAACATATGTCTGACTTAGCAACCTTAACAAGTCCAGACCCAACACTCCCCCTCCTCCTTTACATTGCAGCCTCGCATAGAGCAATCAGTGCAGCGCTAGTCCAAGAAAAGGAAAGGGAAGGCAAAAATCAGCAATGCCCAATATACTACGTCTCCAAAGTCCTCACAACTTCCAAATGCAACATGACCGAACTTGAGAAGATCTCATATGCAGTCATCATGGCTTCGCGCAAGCTGCGACATTACTTTGAGGCATTCAAAATATGAGTCACTTCAGACAGGGGTCTTGGAGAATTGTTCAGGAACCCAGAAGCATCCACCAGAATAGCGAAGTGGGTAGTGGAGCTCTCAGGGTACAACATCATTTTCGAGCCTAGAACAGCAATCAAGTCGCAAGTCCTGGCAGACTTCATCGTAGACTGGACAGGACCTGTGGGGCCGCATCAGGAGCATGCAGAAACAATCTGGACTATCCACTGTGATGGCGCATGGTGTCATCCAGGGGCAAGCGTTGCGGCGATCATCACATCACCCGCTAGAGTCAAATACAGATATGTCGCGCGCCTCCGTTTTGCTTTGGAGTCCGACAGGTGCACAAATAACATAGCAGAGTACGAAGCAGTCATCCTCGAACTTAGCAAGCTGCGAGCCCTCGGCGTCAATATATGCATCATTAAAACATATTCCAAGGTCGTCGTCGGCCAAATCGAAAAGGAATACTTAGCCAAAGAGCTCGTACTGATGCAGTACTTCGCCGCTGTCCACGGCCTCGAGAAACAATTCAAGGGCTTCACTCTACAACACGTTGAGAGAAACAAGAACGAAGAGGCCGATACATTAGTTGTTGGGGACTTGTTCTCAAATGCTATGAATTAAGAACAAGGCAACACAAAAATAGGTTAATGGTTAATGCCCTTTGTCCTTCGAAGCATTATTTCCCTATGGATATAACTATCTTCGGACGAAGGTTATGAAAGACTTACCTTCATAATCACAACATATATCAATGAAAGATGAAGCATATGAAACATGGAAAACAACATGGACAATCATATGACATCATAATATATCTTCTATTATATAATCATGAATATATAAGAACAACACAGGATTACATTTGTACCTTCGGCTTGACAGAAGGTAAAAGTACAAGCGTGACGCACAAGCGAGTACAAGTCAGCGTGAACAGTACGGGGTACTGTTCATCTATTTATAGGCACAGGGCGCAGCCTGTGTAAATTTACATTCATGCCCTTTATATTTACTATTGACTTATGGATAACCCAACGGGGACTAGATAGCCTTTTCCCCTTTAAGTCGGTTCCTTTTTTCGCCATTTAGCCGAAGCTCCCTTGCGTGTAGCTTCGGAGCAACATCAGCCTTCGTCTCAGCCATGCTGTTCACATCGTGTATGGTTTTAACCTGAGTCCGAAGGTACTTGTTCATATGTCACACTTAGAAAACATTGTTAAATCATGTTTTTGAGGACCATCGGAAGACAAAGGCCCCCAACAGTAGCCCCACGCAGTATTAATTTGTTAAGATAACGAATTGAAACTACGACATGGACAAAGGCCTTAAGCCGAAGGTCCGAAAAAACACCTTCCCTTTGCTAGAATAGCAATAATCAATGACAGACGAGGCCCTCCAATTTGCAGCGCACTGGGCGTATAAATAGGAACTCAGACCAACTACATTTGATACGCTGTTTCTACCATATTGCATTATTTTCTCAATCTTATAGCTCTTGCTCACTAGCGCTTGCTAGATTTTCAAGCTCTTTGAGCTTCGGTTTAAAAGACACATTTTCACCATGTCTGGAGAAAAATGTCTCAAGAAAAGAAGGTTGTTGCGGAGACGAAGCTGACTGAGGAGGCGAAGCTGTTTGAGGAGAAGAAGGCTGTAGAACCTTATATTGCTGGATTTGTTGAGTCGATGGCAAAAACAAACACAGAGAAAATCACTAAAGAGATACTGGAAGGTTTATCTGAAGATACGGGTGACAGCGACAGCTATGATGTGGAAAGTGGGGATGAAGATTCTGAGGATCGGCCCTGCGGCCAAGTCATTCAATCTTCGGAAAATCGACCATCAAATAGAGTCATCTTGAGAACATGAGAGGAAGGTACTTTCGGGACATGTCTATTGTGAGGGCTGGTGGAGACAACAACGTCCCTGCCCCTGAGGAAAACGAAGTTGTAATTTACCAAAGCTTCTTCAAGGCTGGGCTTTGGTTCCCTTTGAGCAAGTTTGTAGTTGAAGTGTTGAAAACCTACCAGATCTTACTCCATCAGATTACGCCCGAAGCTATAATAAGGATGGGGGTTTTTGTCTCGGCAGTAAGGAGTCAAGGGCTAGAGCCAAGCGCGAAGTGCTTCTGCAGTATGCACGAACTTCTATATGAGACGAAGGTCATGGGTAAAGAACAGTACCACAACAACTTCGTTTGTTATGGATTTATCGCTCGCCCCAACGCAAGCCACCCGGTGCCAACATTTCGGAAGAGATGGCCCAGAGCTTGGATGGAAGAATGGTTTTATGTAAAGAATGATTTGAAAGCGAGGGAAGACATTAAGGAAGTCATCATGCGCCCCATTTGGTCCCGCTTCAGCCTTCGAAGGCCAAAGATAGAAATTGATGAGACAGTTGAAGCGTGTCAGAGGGCCTTCAGCGCTGTTTGCTCCTTTATTGGGACAAGGGATTTAATTCAAGACCACATAGCCTTCAGGGTATGGCCGCTTGTAGACAGCTGGGAAATGCCAAAGGAGTCCACTACCGACTCTAGCGAAGGTAGTCTGGGCCGGCTGAAGTATACCTTCAGATTCAGGGAGAAGTTTGATGAGCCGAACGACGAATGGCTGAAGTGTATCGAAGCTACAAGTGATGAACTACTTGGAGCATATTCTAAGGCGGAAGATAATGCACTGTCCGCAGCCTTCAGAGGTCGGGGAAAGAAGAGACTGAATAGAGTTTTTGACGCCATTGACTTCGTCTACCCCGAGTACTGCTACCCGCTGCGGGGACAGTGGAAAAAGAGGAAAACTGCTGCTTTGACCACCCTAGTTGAACCTATACCGAAAGGCAAAAAGGTGAAGGTTCTTACCCACCGGCCGCGCTATATTGAACCGGTCGTGGTGCCTAAGTTTGACGCGGGGTCCTCTTCAGCGGCCAAAACAATACAAGCTGCTTCGACCGTACATGGCGATGAAGAACCAGCTGCAATGCCAAAGATACATATAGTTGAGCCAACCGAAGATAAGGCTGAAAAGACTAAAGAGCCAAAGATTGACGAGATAACAAAAATGCCAAAGATTCTGAGCCTTCCGATAGAGGCAGATCTGCCGAAGATACAAAAGACTTCTGCTGCCACTCCTAAGAGGAGAAGGATGGCAAACGTGCTGGATGTTGTGTTGGAAACGACGAAAGTCTTGAGTCCTGCTCTCGTAAAGAAAGTTGTTCCAACCAAAACTAAATCGCAGGCAGAAACAGAAACTAGGCAAGCCGAAGCTGCACAAGTTCAAGCTGAAACCGAAGCTACGCAAATTCAAACTGAAACCGAAGCTAGGCCTTCAGTGCCTGTCGCGACAATGCCTGCCGCATCTGAAGAAAAGACGACAGAACAAATTGTGTTGGGGGCCTTCGTCTTCCGAAGGTCCTCAAAAACATGATTTAACGATGTTTCTAGAGTGTATTACATTACCAGGTATCTTCGGACTTGGAGCAGAACCACAGTGTGAGAAGCACAAAGAATACGAAGGTTGACGCAGAGCCGAAGCTATGCGCAAGGGACCTTTGGCATGATAGCAGAAAAAGGAACCGACTTAAAAGGGAAAAGGCTATTTGGACCTCGGTGGATCACTATAGAGTCATTAGCAAATGTAAAGGGCATGGGTGTAATTTTACATGGGCTGCGTCCCATGCCTATAAATAGATGAATAGTGTTCATGTACTGTTCACGCTGGCTTGGCATTTGCTTTTGCGTCACACTTGTACCCTTACCTTCTTTCAAGCCGAAGGTACATTTGTAACTTGATATCATTTCTATTTTTCTATGATAATAAAATAGAAATGAATTGATAATAATACATAATTATTCATGTTATCTTTTACATTTCATATGATTCTCTTTTCATTACCATATGCTGCACTAATGAAGGTATGTCCTTCATAACCTTCGTCCGAAGATCATTATATCCCAAGGGAAATAATGCCTCGAAGGACGAAGGGCATAAACGTTTAACATTTTTTGTGTTGCCTTGTTCTTAACTCATAGCATTTGAGAACAAGTCCCCAACATTGGCGCCCACCTCTGGTGAATCCTTTTCGACCACCTTCGGCAAGCATTGACCTTCGTCATGCCACCGAAGAAAGCTTCAGTGACAGGGGCTGCCGCTCTGCAGCCACTGGACCCAAACCAGGAGACCCTTTCTCTTCGAGAGGCCCGAAGCCAGAAGAGGAAGGCCACTAGTCCAACACTTCAGGAGGAGGAGTTGGACCAAGAAATCAGAAACATGGAGATGCTTCATCAACAAGTACAAAGAAAGAAGGAGAAGCTGGCTCGACTAGCCGATCTTCAAAGGCAGATTGACGAAGCCACTGAAGAAGTACGCCATCTTGCCCAAGACGAACAAGAGCGAAGGCCTCAACATAGGGAGCTTCATCAAGAAGGCTTCTTCAACGAAGATGGATGGTATGATGATTTTAATCATGATACCTTTACTTTTGACGATGCTTCTCCCTTGGCAGCAGAACTGCAGGCTATCCCATGGCCTCCATCATACAAGCCACCTCAGCTCCCCATGTATGATGGACATTCAGATCCAAAGCAGTTTTTGATGAGCTATGAAGCAACTATATCTTCAAATGGAGGCAATGCAGTTGTCATGGCCAAGTCCTTCGTCATGGCAGTTAAGAATGTGGCCCAAACATGGTATTCTTCTCTTCGGCCAGGAACTATTACTTCATGGCAGAAGCTCAAGGATATGCTGGTAACAAGTTTCCAGGATTTTCAGACGAAGCCAGTTACAGCTCAGGCTTTGTTTCAATGCATGCAAGACCATGAGGAGTATCTCCAAGCATACGTTCGAAGGTTCTTGCGCCTGAGAGCACAAGCGCCTACAGTGCCCAATGAAATTGTCATTGAGGCCATGATCAAGGGGCTTCGTCCAAGACCTACTGCCCAGTATTTGGCCAGGAAGCCTCCACAGACTTTGGAGAAGCTGCTTCAAAAGATGGATGAATACATCCGTGCTGACAATGATTTTCGCCAAAGAAGGGAGGAAGCCTACAGGTTCTCTGAGATGACCAGGGGCTTCGGAGGGAGAATCCACCCAAGGCATGTCAGGTCAATCCACTCCACCCAGAGTGACGACAGAGGAAGTCAACAACATAGGCCACAATATTCCTCGCAAGCTTCGGGGAAGCAACAAAGCTATCTTCGACCGCCAGCTCCAAGAGGCAGAGGTGCCAGGGGCTTCGGAGGAAGGTTTGGGGATCACCTAGGAAAATTTATTGCTTATTCTGTGGTGAGGACAAGGTCCATACTACAAGGATGTGCCATGTCACCATTCAGAAACAAAAGGAAATAGCATAAGCTGCAGCTCAGCAAAATCAGCCAAAGCAGGTCATGCATACTACTTCGTATCACTCACCCTACATACCAGAGTATGTGGGTAACCATCATGCAGCTTCTATTGCTTCGGCTAGCTAGCCACAGGCACCATGGCAACAGCCTCCACCTCCGCCACCACTGCAACCTGTATATTCACGAAGCCAGCAGCCAGAAGGGAGCCAATAGACCCATCAGCAGCGAGACTTCAGGGAGGAGTCCGAAGCTCGTACAGTCAACAGTACTGTGCTAGAATCGAAGCATATCTACTGAGAGATATCCTACCCTTGAAGCAGTTTTTACATTCATTGCCATTTCCTTTTTTAATAAGGAACAATTATTAAAAACTTAGTTCTCTTGTCATTTTCCATTTCTTGTAATAGCTTCGTTCTTGCCATAGTGAAATATATCTTCTCCACAGACTCACGAAGTTCAAAAAGTCGTCAAAGCTACACAAAGTCGTTCTAAGGAACGCAGCATAAGTATCACCGAGGCTACACAAAGTCGTTCTAAGAAATGCATCGTAAGTTGCCGAAGCTACAAAAAGTCGTTCCTAAGGGAGTGCAATGTAAGTTTTCTGCTCAAAAGTCATTCCAAAGAGAATGCAGAGCCAAATACCGCCGAAATATAAGGCGAAGCGTGAAAAGTCAACGCGAATACCGCCGAAATAGAAGGCGAAGAAGTTCAAAAGACGTTCCTAAGGGAATGCAGAACTTACAGCGAAAAGTCAGCGCTGATACACCGAAAAATAAGCGGTGAAGCCGAAAAATAAACTTGCAAAGAGATTGTGTATTCCACTATGGGGATGTGTGAGTGTCTTCGGCACAAATATCATTTTGCATAGCATAACATCATCACATCATTTCGCATAACATAACATCATACATCATGTTGCATCAATGGCACAAGAAGGGGATACAATGTTGATCTTCGAAGAATGCTTCGAAGGAGTGAAATTGTGCTAAGGCACAAAATGTTTTTGAAGAAATACAGCTTCATCAGCTCTGATGTGGAGGAAAAAATCTATTGTTGACGAAGCATTAATGTTTTGGCAACGCTTGGACGACTTTTTACGAAGTACTCTGATGAGGAGGAAAAAATCCATTATTGACGAAGCATTAATGTTTTTGCGATGATTGGAGGATTTCTCACGAAGCATAAAAGATCTTCTTTACGAAGCATGAAAAGAAGGGGAAGGTGTTTTTTCGCCGAAGGCTCAAAAACGGTATGTACATAAAAGTTTCATGCATCGTAAAGAAATAAATTACAAAACCATTCATATATTACATTCAAAACCCATGAGCACCAAATATTACAAACATAATTCAGCAAATGTTACATTAATATTCTAGCAATGTTTTTACAATAGTTATTCTTCTTCTTTCAAAACTTTATCTGCAGCTTCGGTCAGCAGTTGGGTAACGACTTCGTCTACAATAGTTTCAGCCATGCTAATAATTTCTGCTGATTCCTTTGCCTCTGGGTCGGCCAATGACTCGAAGGGTTCGGGGGAGGAGATAGTTCAGCTGCGATAGGAAATGTAAATCAGTTCGAAGTCACAAAAATAAACAATAAAGTTAAAACCCATTAAGCAATACTTATCCGCCTTTCGAGTTTCGCAGCTTTTTCAGCTGCCTTTGTTGCTTCCCTAGCGTCATGAGTATCTTTTTCGCTCTTCTTTATTATTTCATGGGCCATCCCTCAGCCGCCATTTTCCCAGATGTCAGTGAACAATTTTCCACCTACTAAGCTTGCTTCGGCCGAGGGGTCCTTCGTATCGTCAACCGATAAAGCAGCTTCGGCTTGGGCCAAAGTTTTCACATGATCGCAACCTAACTTCTCCAAAATAGCTGTAATTCCCCTCGCACCAGAGAAGGCACATTCGTCCCCACGGTCACTCAAAATCTCCTCAAAGGCTTCGGCCTCGCTGCTGATCCAATCGATTGGGCCTTTGGGATCGCCCCGTATGAAGTTATCTTCGCTTGAATATGCGCCAACATTGGCGAAGCTAGTTTTTATCTTCTTCACACATTCCACAGATTTTTCATAACATCTTTCTTTTGATGAACGAAGTTCTGCAACTGTTTTTTCCCAATAATTTTTCCAGTAGTCACTGGCATCTCGGTCAGCTTCGTCAATAGCGCATTTCAATTTAGCTTCGGCCAGTTGCTTTTGGAGGTTTTCAATCTTGTTCCGTTGGATTTCAGATTGGGTCTTGTAGTTAGCTTCATCCCCCTTTACCTTGTCTACCAATGTAAGTAGAATTTTATCTTTTTCCAAAGCTTCGTTCCTCAGCTTAATAACCTCTGTTCGAAGGTTGTTGAGAGCAATAGTGCAGCTCTCGTCTTCGGCATTCTTTTGCGCCCTTAAGGCGTTTCTAAGTATTAAACCCTATATGAAAAGAATTAGTATAAGAGCAAAAGAATAATTCAAAATTTATAAACTTCCAAATATACAATTTTCGTACCTTCAGACTGTTATATGCGAGGCTATCTACAAGATCGTCCTTCGTCATGGCGCAGAGGCCAGCTTCAAGCTTCGGGAACCC
Source organism: Zea mays (assembly GCF_902167145.1). Lineage (NCBI taxonomy): Eukaryota > Viridiplantae > Streptophyta > Magnoliopsida > Poales > Poaceae > Zea > Zea mays. Next base: position 44,083,666 of record NC_050102.1, read on the forward strand.
CATACTTCTGGCCATCTCCCAGCAGACAAATAATTCTTTGTTGCCTAGGAGGCAGTATAAGAAGTCATCTTCGTTTGTGCCATTGAACACTAAGGCCCCTTTTGGATACTTCAGTTCTTGGGCATAGTGTTTAGCTTCAAAAATCTCTTCCTCAGATAATTTTTTTCCCGAAGCGTGTCGTATAATATAATCAAGAACTTCGGAAGGCGCTTCGGGAGTAGGAGTGGCAGCTTTTTCAGGCAGAATTTGTTCTACAGCTTCTTTTTCCGCTGCCTCTTCTCCGGTTTCCAAGGATTTCTCCTTGGTGGGCTCTGAAGGCCCAGCTTCGGTCTTGACCTGGCTCTTTGTAGCTTCGGCTTTGGTCAGCTTTGTCTCAGTCTGCGCTTTTGAAGCCTCGGCAGTTTTCCCTGGAGTAGAGCTTGAAGTTTTTATCGTCTCCAGCACATCTAGTATACTGGCCATCCTTTTCCTCTTGGGGGTCGCTGTAAGACCTTTTTGTGCCTTTGGCATTGTCACTTCTGCCGAAGGGCTTAGGACTTCTAATATTTTCGTCCCCTCGACTCCTGTCTCTTCAAAATTATCGGCCTTCGGCTCAGCTAATTTGGCTGAGGATGCCTTCGGCATTGCAGTCGGCTCTTCAATCCTCTGCGTAAGTGCAGGTTCTTTGGCTTCAGTAGCTGAAGAGGTCTCACCGCCAAATTCAGGCACTGTGGCCGGTTCAACATAGCGCGGTCGGTGAGTAAGAACCTTCACCTTTTTCCTCTTCGGCGCGGGCTCGCTTGGAGCAGCTGAAGCAACATCCTTCCCAGAAGTTGCACTCTTTCTCTTCTGCCCTCGTGGCGGGTAGCGGTAGTCAGGGTACATAAATCCAATAGCATCAAAAACTCTATTTAGCCTCTTCTTTTTTCGGCTCCCGAAGGCCGCAGATAGTGCGTTATCTTCAGACTTGGAGTAGGCTCCAAGTAGTTCATCACTAGTGTTTTCAACACACTTCAGCCAGTCATCGTCTGGTTCGATAAATTGGTCTCTAAACCTGAACGTATATTTCAATCGAACCAAACCACCTTCGTTAGGGTTGTTGATGGTCTCTTTTGGCATCTCCCAGTTGTCTATCAATGGCCATATTCTGTAGGCCACGTGCTCTTGGACTAAGTCCCTTGTCCCAATAAATGCGCAGACTGTGCTGAAGGCCCTTTGGCATGCTTCGGCTGCCTCATCAATTTCTACCTTCGGCTTTCGGAGGCCGAAGCGCGACCAGATGGGGCGCATGATGATTTCTTTAATATCTTCTCTTGCTTTTAAATCATTCTTCACGTAAAACCACTCCTTCATCCAGGCTCCGGGCCATCTCTTCTGAAAGGTTGGTACTGGGTAGCTTGAGCCAGAACGAGCCACAAAGCTGTAGCAACCAAAATTGTTATGGTACTGTTCTTTACCCCAGGGTTTCGTTTCATAGAACAATTCATGCATACTGCAAAAGCATTTTGCACTTGGCTCCAGACCTTGACTTCTCACAGCCCAGACGAAGATCCCCATTCTGATAATTGCTTTGGGAGTGATCTGGTGAAGGAAAATCTGATATATTTTTAAGACTTCAACCACAAATCTACTTAAGGGGAACCGAAGTCCATCTTTGAAGAAGCTTCGGTAGATTACGACTTCATTTTCTTTAGGAACAGGAACAGTCCTGTCTCCGTTGTCAGCCCTCACAATAGATATGTCTCGAAAATATCTTCCTCTCGTGTTATCAAGATGACTCTATCTGATAGTCGATTTCTCGAAGACTGCGTGACTTGGTCGCCAGGGTCGATCTTCGGAGTCTTCGCCCCCACTTTCCGCATCATAACTATCGCTGTCATCGGTATCTTCAGATAAGCCTTCTAGAATCTCTTTTGTAATCTTTTCTGTATTTGTCTTTGCAATCGACTCAATGAATCCAGCAGTCATTTCCTCAAGAAGCTTCTCCTCTTTGGTTAGCTTCGTTTCAGTAACTGTCTTCTTGTCTTGAGACATCTTATCTTCGGAACTGACGAAAATATGTCCTTAAATCCGAAGCTTAGAAAATTTAAGAAACTGAGCAATTGTTGGAAAGCAAGAGCTAAGAAATCAAGCAAAACAAAGCAGGCGTACCAAATGTGCTCGGGGTGAGTTCTTATTTATACGCCCAGCGCGCTCCAAGTTGGAGGGCCCCGTCTGTCATTAACTGTTGCTATTCTAGCAAAGGGAAGGTGTTTTTCGGACCTTCGGCTTAGGGCCTTCGTCCATATCACAATCTGAATTTGTTATTCTAACAAATTAACCTTGCGAGGGGCTACTGTTGGGGGCCTTCGTCTTCCGAAGGTCCTCAAAAACATGATTTAACGATGTTTCTAGAGTGTATTACATGACCAGGTATCTTCGGACTTAGAGCAGAACCACAGTGTGAGAAGCACAAAGAATACGAAGGTTGACGCAGAGCTGAAGCTATGCGCAAGGGACCTTCGGCTTGATAGCAGAAAAAGGAACCGACTTAAAAGGGAAAAGGCTATTTGGACCTCGGTGGATCACTATAGAGTCATTAGCAAATGTAAAGGGCATGGGTGTAATTTTACGTGGGCTGCGTCCCGTGCCTATAAATAGATGAACAGTGTTCCTGTACTGTTCACGCTGACTTGGCATTTGCTTTTGCGTCACGCTTGTACCCTTACCTTCTTTCAAGCCGAAGGTACATTTGTAACTTGATATCATTTCTATTTTTCTATGATAATAAAATAGAAATGAATTGATAATAATACATAATTATTCATGTTATCTTTTACATTTCATATGATTCTCTTTTCATTACCATATGCTGCACTGATGAAGGTATGTCCTTCATAACCTTCGTCCAAAGATCATTATATCCCAAGGGAAATAATGCCTCGAAGGACGAAGGGCATAAACGTTTAACATTTTTTGTGTTGCCTTGTTCTTAACTCATAGCATTTGAGAACAAGTCCCCAACAAATTGTATCTGAAAAGATCAAAGCTTCTGCTCCTGAAGCTTGGGATAAAGACATTGACTATATCATTTGTCATGCTTCGGGAAAAGAACTATCACGAGAAGAAAAGCTAGAAGCACGACACTATGCCCAAAAATTGGAATATCCGAAGGGGGCATTAGTGTTCAATGGTAGTGACAAAGAAGATTTTTTATACTGTCTCCCGGACAACAAAGAAATATCTGTTTGACGGGAGATAGGTAAAAGCATCGGATTCCCGAAGCTGGAAGACGGTCTTTCGATTTTATCGAAGGACGAACTTGCTGACAGCTTAGCATACAATAGCATAAAGGTATAAAAACTACCTATAAATTTGAAAATGAGGTATTTTATTTGTCATGTTTATTCTTTCCTCCACTTGCAGGGCTTGATTCTTAGTAATGCCCTTAGGGCACAGAAAAATATAGAGGACGAAGGCTATACAATGGCCCTAAACAACCTTCGTTCAGAGGTAATTGAACTGAGAAACGAAGGTCTTGAAAAAGACAAAATTTTATTCTCTCTGGTTAACAAAGTCAAAGAAGATGAAGCTAGCTTCAAAGCCCAGACCGAAGCCCAAAAAATTGAAATTGAAGACCTTCGGAGGCAACTGGCCGAAGCTAAGGAAAAATGCGCGCTCGCAGAAGCTAACCGAGAAATCAGCGAATATTGGAAAAATCATTTAGAGAAAAACGTTGAAGAACTTCGCACATCCAAGAAAAGATGCTTTGAAAAATCCTTGGACTGTGTGAAGAAAATAAAAACTAGCTTCGCCAACATGGGCGCCTACTCTACCGAGGAAAACTTTATATGAGGCAACCCCGAAGGCGTTATTGAATGGATAAGTGGGGCGTTATTGAATGGATAAGTGGGGAGGCGTTATTGATCGAGGGGATGTCTGTGCATTTTCCGGTGCATGGGGGATTTCAGCTATCTTGGAGAAGGCGGGATGTGATCACATCAAGACCATGGCCCAGGCCGAAGCTGCCTTCTCCGTAGATGACACGAAGGATCCTTCAGCTGAAGCAACCTTGATGGGCAGGAAATTCTATAATGATGTCTGGGTGAATGGCGGTCGAGAGATGGCTCATGAAATTATAAAGAAGGGTGAAAAAGACACCCATGACGTCCGGATAAAAGCAAGACAAACTGAAGAAGCCGTAGAGCGCGAAAACGTATAGGTAATATCTTTTGATATTCAGCTTTGGCATTTTGTTTTTGTGGCTTCGGACTAAATAATTTTTCCCACTCAGCTGAATTATCCCCTCCACCGGAACCGTTTGATCCCCTGACCGATCCAGAGACGAGGGAAGCACTGGAGATCATTAATATGGCTGAATCTATTGTTGACGAAGTCGTCAATAAGCTACTAAATGAAGTTGCGGAGAAAATCCTGAAAGAAGACTAGGACTTATTGTAAAACATTTTTAAATGGTCAAAGTAAGGGGACATTAGAATGGACATTGTGCTTTTATTGTAACGAAGCTGTAATATTTGATATGTGTAACTTTGGATCGAATATGTAAATTATTATAATCTATTTCTTTACGATGCATGAAACTTACATACATACAGTTTTTGAGCCTTCGGCGAAAAAACACCTTCCCTTCTTTTCATGTGTCGTGAAGAAAAAGATCCATGCTTCGTAAAAATATCCAAGCTTCATAAACAAGGGATCCCTTCTTTTGTAACATGGCTGATGAAGTTGTATTTCTCAAATCTTATTTTGTGCCTTAGCACATTTTCATTTTTACGAACTATTCTTCGAAGATCGACTTCGTATCCGATTCATGTCATTGATGTGATATGATGAATGATGTGATGCTATGCAGAATGATGTGATGATATGATGCAAAATGATGCTGATGTCGAAGGCACACACTAACACTCCCACACTGGAACACAATCTCTTCATTCCCTTAGGAACGACTGAAATCTCTTTGTCGTTTATTTTTTGGCTTCACCGTTTATTTTTCGGTGTAAGTTCTGCATCCCCTTAGGAACGTCTTTTGAACTTCGCCTTCTATTTGGGCGGTATAAGTTCTGCATCCCCTTAGGAACGACTTTTGAACTTCTTCGCCTTATATTTCGGTGGTATTTGGCTCTGCATTCCCTTTGGAACGACTTTTGAGCAGAAAACTTACACTGCGCTCCCTTAGGAACGACATTTTTGTAGCTTCGGCAAAACTTACGCTGCGCTCCCTTAGGAACGACTTTTTGTAGTTTTGGCAATTTTTAGCTCTGCATTCCCTTAGGAACGACTTTTGAGCTTCGACAGTTTTTGAGCTTCGTAAGTCTGTGAAGAAGATATATTTCATTCTGATAGAAGGGAAACTATTACAAGGACTTAAAACTAGATTTACATTGCTTGTTCCTTATTGAAAAACAAAATGACATAGAACATAAAAGTATTTTAGGGTAGGATATCGCTCAATAAATGTGCTTTGATTCTGGCACAGTACTGTTGACTGTGCGAGCTTCAGATTCCTCCCTGAATTCATGTTATTGTTGGGAGTGCTGGTGCCCTTCTAGCTGCTGGCTTCGGGAATAGGTCGGTTGCAGTGGGGGTGGGGGTGGGAGCTATGACCAGGAAGCCTGTGAATGGCTAATCGAAGCAACAGAAGTTGCAGGATGATTGCCCACATATTCAGGTATGTAAGGAGAGTGGCACGAAGCAGTGTGCAAGACCTGCTTCGGCTGATTCTGCCGAGCTTCGGCTTCTGCGATCTCCTTTTGCTTCAGAATGGTGATTTGGCACATTCTTGTAGTATGGCCCTTGTCCTCACCATAGAATAAGCAATAGATCTTCCTGGGCTGATCCCCATATCTTTCTTCGAAGCCCCTGGTGCCTCTGCCCCTTGGAGCTGGTGGCCTAAAAGAGCTTTGCTGTTGCCCCGAAGATTGTGAGGTGTATTGTGACCTCTGAAGCTGGCTTCCTTTGTCGTCATTCTGACTGGAGTTGTGGATTGACCTGACATGCCTCGGGTGGATTCTTCCTCCGAAGCCCCTGGTCATCTCCGAGAATATGTAAGCTTCCTCCCTTCTTTGGCGGAAGTCGTTGTCAGCCCGGATGTATTCATCCATCTTCTGAAGCAGCTTCTCCAGAGTTTGTGGGGGCTTCCTGGCGAAGTACTGAGCCGTAGGTCCTGGCCAAAGACCCTTAATCATCGCCTCAATGACAATTTCATTGGGCACTGTGGGTGCTTGTGCCCTCAGTCGCAAGAACCTTCGGACATACGCCTGGAGGTATTCCTCATGGTCTTGCGTGCACTGGAACAAGGCCTGAGCTGTGACTGGCTTCGTCTGAAAGCCTTGGAAACTGGTCACCAGCATGTCCTTGAGCTTCTGCCACGACGTGATTGTCCCTGGCCGAAGGAAAGAATACCATGTCTGAGCCACGTTCCGGACTGCCATGACGAAGGACTTAGCCATGACAGCTGCATTGCCTCCGTATGAGGATATTGTTGCCTCATAGCTCATCAGAAATTGTTTTGGGTCTGAGTGCCCATCATACATGGGTAGTTGGGGTGGCTTGTAGGATTGTGGCCATGGGATAGCCTGCAATTCTGCTGCCAAGGGAGAAGCATCATCAAAAGTAAAGGTATCATGATTAAAATCATCATACCATCCATCCTCGTTGAATAAGCCTTCCTGATGAAGCTCCCTATGTTGGGGCCTTCGGTCTTGTTCATCTTGAGCAAGATGACACACTTCTTCAGTAGCTTCGTCAATCTTCCTTTGAAGATCGGCCAGCCGAGCCATCTTCTCCTTTTTCCTTTGCACTTGTTAATGGATGATTTCCATGTCCCTGATATCTTGGTCCAACTCCTCCTCCTGGAGTGTTGGACTGGTGGCCTTTCTCTTCTGGCTTCGAGCCTCTCGGAGAGAGAGAGTCTCCTGATTTGTGTCCAGTGGTTGCAGTGCAGCAGCCCCTGGTGCTGTTATCCTCTTCGGCAGCATGACGAAGGTCAGTGCTTTGCCGAAGGTTGTGGAAGTGAGTACACCGGAGGTGGGCGCCAATGTTGGGAACTTGTTCTCAAATGCTATGAATTAAGAACAAGGCAACACAAAAAGAGGTTAATGGTTAATGCCCTTCGTCCTTCGAAGCATTATTTCCCTAAGGATATACTATCTTCGGACGAAGGTTATGAAAGACTTACCATAATCACAGCATATATCAATGAAAGATGAAGCATATGAAACATGGAAAACAACATGGACAATCATATGACATCATAATATATCTTCTATTATATAATCATGAATAAATAAGAACAACACAGGATTACATTTGTACCTTCGGCTTGACAGAAGGTAAAAGTACAAGCATGACGCACAAGCGAGTACAAGTTAGCGTGAACAGTACGGGGGTACTGTTCATCTATTTATAGGCATAGGGCGTAGCCTGTGTAAATTTACATTCATGCCCTTTATATTTACTATTGACTTATGGATAACCCAACGGGGACAAGATAGCCTTTTCCCCTTTAAGTCGGTTCCTTTTTTCGCCATTTAGCCGAAGCTCCCTTGCGTGTAGCTTCGGAGCAACATCAGCCTTCGTCTCAGCCATGTTTTTCACATCATGTATGGTTTTAACCTGAGTCCGAAGGTACCTGTTCATATGCCACACTTGGAAAACATTGTTAAATCATGTTTTTGAGGACCTTCGGAAGATGAAGTCCCCCAACATTAGCTAAAGCAGCAGCCAAAGGTGAAGCCCTGCCCTTCGATGTGTTCTATCACGTCATCGGCACACCAGCCGTTTGAAATCCCAAAGGCTTGCAAATAACGCAAGACGCCGACGGACACCGGATTATCAACCTTATAATGGCCGAAGACTGGCAGGCTCCAATAACACTATACCTCCAAGGCCATTATCATCCATCCGATCGTAATGAGGCCAAAAGGCTTCAACACAGGAGCTGAGACTTTGCAATTGTCGACGATCAATTTTACAAAAAGGGTATCAGCCAGCCTATGTTAAAATGCATAACTGAAACCAAAGGCTTAGAGCTTCTCCGCGAAGTCTACAGCGGAACTTGCGGATCACACTCAGGACTGAGGGCCCTCGCAGCCAAGGTAATTCGTCAGGGATTCTATTGGCCCGCAATAATATGTACGGCCAACCGAGTCACCAGATCATGTAAAGTATGCCAGAAATTCTCTCCCCGAACAGACGCCCCTTCGCAACTCACCAAGCTCATCGCCCACACCTGGCGGCTTCAGCGGTGGGGGCTCAACATTGTCAGACCACTACCCACAGCTCAAGGGAATCTAAAATTCACCTTCGTCGCCATTGAGTACTCCACCAAATGGATCAAGGGCAGAGCAGTCTCCATAATAACATCGAAGACCGCACAAAAAATTTTCTGGCAAAATATCGTCTGTCGGTTCGGAGTCCCATCCGAATTAATAGTCGATAATGGCAAGCAGTTCGACAACCAAGACTTCTGAGAATTCTGCAGCTCCATCGGAACGAAGGCAGTGTTCACCTCTGTCTACCACCCACAGTCCAACGGTGTAGTCGAACGTGCCAACGGCAAGATCTCCAGCGCTATCAAAAAAAGGCTCCTTGATGACAAAAAGGGCAAATGGGCAGACCAACTACCCGAAGTCATATGGGAGTTGAACACGACAGAGTCCAGAGCAACCAGGTTCACACCCTTTCGCTTGATGTATGGATCCGAGGCAATGACACTGCAAGAGTTAAAGCATGGATCCCCACGAACAAGCCCAATGGCCACCCCTGACGTCGATGAGTCAACTTCCAAAGATCTTATCGACGGAGACCATGTCCTCGCTCTGCAAGCCCTGAACAAATATCAAGCGCAGACTAAGGCATGGCATGACAACAGTGTCATCCCAAGAGAATTCAGAGAAGGAGACTTAGTACTCACAAGAACCATCAGAATAGAGTCTCGAGGCAAGCTTGAGCCAAAGTGGGAAGGGCCTTACATTGTCAAAACCAAAACATTGCCAAATGCTTACAGGGTCACCACAGCATCCGGCGAAGACCTAGAGCATTCGTGGAATATAGATAACCTGCGTAAATTCTTTGTCTAAGATCTAAGGCCCACTTGCCTTTGTAATTCTTCAAACAATGTCAACCAGGCCCACACTCTTTTCCTCCCGAGGGTGAGTTTTTTAACGAGGCAGAGCCATGTAATATAATACCGCAAAGCCCCCAAACAAAAGCAATCCAGCTGGCATGATGGCCACGAGTGTCGAAAAAGATCGTGGCAACGGTCTTCGACATTCGACGCACAAAACAGTCACTGCAAGAGGCAGCCTAGACTGCCCTCACGTGCGACACGTCCGAGCAAAAGCCGCCTAAGGGTGCAGCTGGACAAGCACAATAAGTGAGCGACATCACCCACAGGGTGCGAAGTCTTCACAGAAAGACACGTCCGAGCAAAATCCGCCTAAGGGTGCAGCTGGACAAGAACAATAAGTGCGCGACATCACCCACAGGGTGCAAAATCTTCACAGAAAGACACGTCCGAGCAAAAGCCGCCTAAGGGTGCAGCCAGACAAGCACAATAAGTGTGTGACATCACCCACGGGGTGAGAAATCTTCACAAAAAGACACGTCCGAGCAAAAGCCGCCTAAGGGAGCAGCAGGACAAGCACAATAAGTGTGCGACATCACCCACAGGGTGCGAGGTCTTCGTAGAAAGACACGTCCAAGCAAAAAGCCGCCTAATAGTGCAACAGGAAAAAGCGTAGATGCGCGTCACTACCAACTTGTCGTGAAATCTCCCACAAATGCAACTCTCATCCTACTAAAGTGTCGTGCAAACACGATTACAAATCGAAGCAATCTCGCAATAACCACAGCATGCAATGCACCATCATAGGTTACACACATAAAACAAAGGCCTCAACGGCAACTTTACAAAATAATACAAATCACGACTGTTACCCTCACAACTCTATTGCGAAGAGGGGGAGGGCAGCGTTTTCACTCACTATCGCAACAAGAGCAGTGAGGGAAGCAAAAATGTCACATAGGCTCCACCTTCGGAATAAGACCCGCCTCCCGGAAATTAAACAACATCAGCCTTAGCTCTTCACCCTCAAACAGAACCTACAAGTCCCCCTCCCCAATACACATTCTGGATGTCGAGGACAGTAGCTCACGCTGACCACCCCGATCTAGTCGAAGACGGGACCGCTCCATACCCATTCGGCGACGTCTTCCACTTCGTGACGTCTCACCGATGCTCTATTTCGACACCACTCTTTGCCTATGCGGGTCCTCAGCCCTCGCCCCGGCCGAGGTGGCCAGCGTTTCGCGTGTATCGGGTCACAATTGTGGGGGACAGATATCCCTCAGGTCCACTAGAAGGCTAGAAGGCCTCGCAAAAGGCGTTGGGCCTATTGTTTCGCAAGATCGTCCTTCCGTGGGCCAGGGGTGAACTGCTGGCAGAATGGGCCGACACAGGGAATGAGCAAACGCGGGCCAAGGCGGCTCGTGGGGTTTGAGCGTTATCCACAGCTCTGATCCGATTCTCCCGCGTGACCACCTTGAACATCGGAACCAAATGAGAATAAGTCGGCAAGATCGTAGGAAGATAAGTTCAGTCGGTTCACTATTACTTAGGAATATATCATTATCATACATGCATGTAGTGCCCCACGGTCGGATATATAAGGCCTAGGGGGCACCCCATCGAAAGAGAGGTCATTCATCAGCCATCTATTCTGTTCTCTAGCATCCTTCATACTAGAGAATCCCCCTGTAACCCACCACATAAAGATCCACACCAGGAAGTAGGGTATTACGCCTCTCCAAGAGGCCCGAACCTGTAGAAAATTGTCTATCGTCTCTCGTGCGCCTAGCACGAACCATCGAGCTACAATCAGCAACATTGTCCTACCCAAAAGCACCTCGAGGGGTAACCCCGGGTGCGCGATCGGGTCCCAAACACCGATAGCTGGCACGTCAGGTAGGGGGTGTGTCGATGATCCAAGCTAGCTCAATGGCCATCATTTTCCAGTACAAGATCGCTCTCCGCCTTGGATCCGTGTTCGGCTTCGGGACCATCTCGTCCGTGGCAGACGAAGAAGGAATTCTGCATCACATAGCAGATCCACCAGAGAAGAAGCCTTCCCCGAAAATCTCCGAGAAAGACGGATCGAGGCAGCAAATAGCGCAACCTCCAGCACCCCGGGCGAAGACTACCTCCTGCAAGTCAAGAGCCGAGAATTCATTTACCCGAAGAACCCCGTTGTTGTAACACCCAAATTCTAGATTTGGGATAGAGAGAAGAAATCTGAGCAAATTACCCTTGATAAATAATTAAACTTTATAATTCACCCTTTTAAAGGTAAATGATCATAATAAAATAACAATAGTTAAAATAAATCTTAATAAAGAGTAGACATTGGAAAATGTTCCTATCAAAACAAAGGGAGATTTTTTTTTGAATATACCTTTAATCCAACTTAACACTCAAAATAATAATGTGGTGTGTGTACTTCATGTTGAAAACCTAGCCTAAATAAAATAACTGAATAAATAAATATTATGTAGAAATTGTGCATCATGTGGAGTTTTTCTTGTGCATAAATTTGAAATTTAGAATTTAAACATGGTTTAAATTGCATTTGAAATAAGAAATAAAAATAGAAAAGAAAAAGGATGGAACAAACCTGATGCCGGACCGAATTCACCCAGTCAGCCCATTCTGCCACACCCCCTCGGCCCAATACCGTTTCCCACCGCGCAGCCCGTTTGCCCCAGCCCACTACCTGTCGCGCGCGCCGCGCTGCTGACCAGTGGGGCCGCCTCGCCAGTCGCTCCCCTGCTCATTAGCCCCACGCCGCGTGGAGTCAGTGTGCTCCAACCCAATGACCAGTGGGGCCTCAAGGTCAGCTCCTCCTTCTCCGTTGCGTCGTTCGTAACAGAAGCGTGCGTACCTCACGTTCCTCCAACCAATTCCCCCCCCCCCCCAAATCGGTGCTGATTTCGGAATCCGATCCATCGCCGTGCTATAAAGGTTGAGCCGCCCCTTGGACCCCCCCCCCCCCCATGTCGTGCCGGGATTTGATGGGGACACCAGTACAGAGCGGAGCGGGGCGAGAGAAGATCCTGGCCGCCGCATGGGCATCTCACCGGCGGCGCAGCTCTAGGATTGGCATGCGATTAGGGCGGGTCTTCGGAATTGGACCCATGGGCCTCATCATGCTGCTCGGAATACCGTCGTGGCCTCATCGTGGATGGAGCTCTTGGAATCGCTTGCCATGGATACGTCGTCGCCGCAGATCCGCCTGTTTCCGTGGCCAGCCTGCTATGTCAGTGACCAACGCCGGTATGTGACTTCTACGAGTTCGTGAAACACTGCTAGAGGCCCGGGTCGATTCGGTTGGGGGAGGACGCGCCGGGTCGCCGGACCTCTACGTGCCGGTGAACTATGCCGCCCTGGAGCTCCACTTTTGACCGCTCGGATGTAGGGAGAAAGAAGAAAGGGCTCTGGCCGTTGATTCTCTAACTAGCGGCCAGGATTGGTCGGGTTAACGGTTCGGCTAGGTAGATTAGGGCCATAGATCATAGATCATGGGGCTGTGAGAGAATCATGTTTCATTAAATTGGGTCCATCGGATCTAATCCAACGGCTCCAGTGTGCCGATACCCCTTCGGCTGGAGAAGTATGCAAAAGAGTCCTCGGTTTCTTAGATAATCAACCCGCAGTCCTGCTTGTGGGAATCCTGAGTCTCATGAATTTTTGTGTAATAACGCCTGTGTCTCTCTGTTATTTGCGCCCAGTCCGGAAGCTTAGGAAATTTAGAAAAATAATTTAGAAAAGGGTTTTTGTGTATAAAAATATATCCAGAACTTATATAATTCATAGAAAATTCATCTTAGCTCCTTTTTAATCCATTCTAGTTGCAAAAATTTTATATTAATATTGTTTATCATCTAGTAATTCTTTTTGTCATGAAACCTAGATAAAAATTATCCACTTGATTTATTCTATACTAAGTATTTAATGATTTCGGAAATTCTTAACTTAATAATCGTAACTCCGTTTTGATCCATTCTAGTTGAATTAGTCTCACAATAATATTTATTATCATCTGGTAACTTTATTTTGGTCATGAGATATAGGTTAAAATGTTGCACTTAGTCTATTCTATATTTAACCACGTGGATCTTCGGAAAACCATAACTTCATAACTGTAGCTTCGAATTTAGCGGTCTCGAACCCACGATCTCGTAGCAACGCATAGATTAACTATTACGCAGTTTATTCTTATGTTTGGTGTGATGTTAATTTTGCCTATACCATGTTTGTCTGTATTGCTACGACTAGCGCGAGGTTACGAGCCACCTGATGATCATCCTGGTACCTGGAATCTCAAGTCCCAGGCAAGTTGTGCCCTTGATCACTTCTTTTTACCCAGCTATGTTCTGATTAATCATAATGATCTGCATAGGTTAATTTTGATGGGACCCAATAGGTTACCCTAGTTTGTCTATCTTTATACCTTGTTTACCACTGAACTTTTTGGGTAGTACTTGCTAGTGCTTTATGTGGTTTTGGGTATGAGGATACATTATTCATGATCACACTTTTATTATCTGTTTATTATTACTATTCATGATAAGATCATTATGTTAATTGGAACATGGAGCGACCACTCGGGAAAACAGTGCTACCACAAGGGTTTATGGACGCCCTTGGCTAATTAATTAGGAAAGCTAGTGGAATACTACCTTACCCGAAAGGGGCAAGGGCAGTAGGGGAGTGGTCAGTGTAGGGAGGTCCTTGGGATGATTTTGCTGCGATGGCGATCATGCGAGGGATCCCTGCATTGGAGCTTCCTATAAACTGTAGCGGGTTTTCTGAAGCTAGTGGAACTTTGTAAAGGCCTCGTAGTGTTACCCTACCTCGCCTCCTCGGTAGAGGTGTATGCGAAGTCGCGATCCCTTGGCAGAAGGGTAACATGACTTGTGGGTAAAGATGTGCAACCTCTGCAGAGTGTAAAACTGGTATACTAGCCGTGCTCACGGTCATGAGTAGCTCGGACCCTCACATGATTAATTTATGGAACTAAATTCAATTTGTCATATGCATTGCATCGCAGGTGATGTTATTACTTTTCTTAATTGGGTTGCTATTTACTTATACTTAGTAACTGCTAATAAAATTTTGACCAACTTTAAAAGCAATGCTCAGCTCTAACCATCCTCTTTGGTAAGCCTTACACTTCACGTGAGCTCCCACCTTTGGCGAGTTCATGCACATTATTCTCCACAACTTGTTGAGCGATGAACGTATGTGAGCTCACTCTTGCTGTCTCACACCCCCCCCCCCACACAGGTCAAGAACAGGTACCATAGGATGAGGCGCATGGAGGATGTTGTGATGAGTTCGTGAGTGGTCTAGGCCGTCGTCTCTCAGTCAACTTTGGGTTGCTGGACCGTTGTCTCCTTATAATGTAATTATTTGTTTTGTATAGAACTCCTGTTATGTAGTAAAGATGTGACATTCGATCTTGTGCCATGATTCATCATATGTGTGAGACTTGGTCCCAGCACACCTGGTGATTATGTTCGCGCCCGGGTCTTGGTGCCCCGAAAACCCGGGTGTGACAGAAGTGGTATCAGAGGAATGTTGATTGTAGGACTAAACCTAGATAGAACTGGACAACCCTTACTTACCTTTGCTACTCTGATTCTTTTCTAAACTTTTCTTAATCTTTTCTCATCTATTTCTGCTTTACTCTGATTATTCTTACCTTTTCATTCTAAAGGCAAATGTGGATTTCACACTTTGAAATCATGTGCCTAAAGTGACTTTAGGAATAGGAGACCTACTCTTAGGAACAAAATAAAAACTATTTTTTTAATATTTTGTATGCTTGAATGTTTGTTCTTATGATACTTGTCTGATTTGGATCTTTGCTTGAGTGTGATGGGTTGTGGAGTAATGTCCACAATTGCATCTACATATACACCTAGACATAAGGGAAAATATTTATAAAATAGATAACACAGAATATTCCCAATTAAAAATGAATCTATTAAACTAGATATATTTATAAGATAAACTAGATCAACTAAAAATATCCCCCACTAGAATATATTTTAATAGATCTATCTTATCTTAAAAGGTTCTCTCTTTTCTTAATAGATCTATCTTATCTCGAAAAGATTCTATCCTATCCTACCAGATCTAACTGACCTCAAAAGATTCTACCTTATCCTTATGGATTCATCTTGCCCTAATAAGCATATTTATCCCACACTAGTGTAACCACCATGACCTAATTCAAAGTAATCATATATTGTCTAGTCTAGTCTGGTGATACCGATCTAATCTATATCCTATCTAATCTAATATGATCCAATCTAAAGTGAGTTATTTAACAGATTAGTTAAAACTAGTGAGATAGATTAAACCTCACTCCTATAAAAATGTTTTAAGCTAAATTGGCGCCCTAGATTAACTTGACCATATACAACTACCTGATCATATGCAACTACCTTACCCATCCAATAATTGCATAATCCCTCTGTGTTAACCTAACAGAACTTCTGACCTACCTACACCATATAATCCATCCAATCTCGAAAGATTCTAACATATCCTAATAATATATATCCTACTCTGGCAGATCTATCTAGCCTAAACTAGTCTAATCTAGTCATATCCAACCTAATCTAGATTTTATCTAATCTATTATGATCTAATCTAGAGTAAGTTACTTAATGCTGGTACAAAAGATAAGACCATACCCCTCATGCACTTAAAACTAAACTAAGTGCCTTAAACCAACTCATCCACATGCATGAGATCTGATCCAACCAATAGAGTCATGAAGAATTGCATAAATCTGCATATCCCCACCTAACATCAAACAAACTTTTGACCTACATCATGTAGTCTATCTCATACATATCTATCTTAACCATATTCCCCAGTCCGATAATATACACTAACTCCTAATCAATGAGACAAGACCAGAGAAGATGATCAACTTCATCAAGAAAGGATCAGCACCAACTCAAGTCTTCAAGGATCAAGTGAGGTCACCAAGATGAGTCAAGATCCACAATCTTGGATGGAGTCTTTTCTTACCCAACTCCTTCTTACCCAAAAGTATATATGCTTTAAAGATATCATTCATCCTGCATAATAAAGTGGCTATACCCATATATACCCAGGCCTTCCTAATCACCCACTATTGTCTATAAAAAATATATGAAACTCTGGATCTTGAACCTATTATAGACTAAAAGCCGAATCACAAAACAATCCTTTTGTATCCCTTTTCTTACAAATCTCGAGGACGAGATTATTATTAAGGGGGTAGGATTTGTAACACCCAAATTCTAGATTTGGGATAGAGAGAAGAAATCTGAGCAAATTACCCTTGATAAATAATTAAACTTTATAATTCACCCTTTTAAAGGTAAATGATCATAATAAAATAACAATAGTTAAAATAAATCCTAATAAAGAGTAGACATTGGAAAATGTTCCTATCAAAACAAAGGGAGATTTTTTTTGAATATACCTTTAATCCAACTTAACACTCAAAATAATAATGTGGTGTGTGTACTTCATGTTGAAAACCTAGCCTAAATAAAATAACTGAATAAATAAATATTATGTAGAAGTTGTGCATCATGTGGAGTTTTTCTTGTGCATAAATTTGAAATTTAGAATTTAAACATGGTTTGAATTGGATTTGAAATAAGAAATAAAAATAGAAATAGAAAAGAAAAAGGATGGAACAAACCTGATGCCGGACCGAATTCACCTAGTCAGCCCAGTCTGCCACACCCCCTCGGCCCAATACCGTTTCCCACCGTGCAGCCCGTTTGCCCCAGCCCACTACCTGTCGCGCGCGCCGCGCTGCTGACCAGTGGGGCCGCCTCGCCAGTCGCACCCCTGCTCATTAGCCCCACGCCGCGTGGAGTTAGTGTGCTCCAACCCAATGACCAGTGGGGCCGCAAGGTCAGGTCCTCCTTCTCCGTTGCGTCGTTCGTAACAGAAGCGCGCGTACCTCGCGTTCCTCCAACCAATTCCCCCCCAAATCGATGCTGAGTTCGGAATCCGATCCATCGCCGTGCTATAAAGGTTGAGCCACCCCTTGGACCCCCCCCCCCCCCCCATGTTGTGCCGGGATTTGATGGGGACACCAGTACAGAGCAGAGCGGGGTGAGAGAAGATCTTGGCCGCCGCATGGGCATCTCACCGGCGGCGCGACTCTAGGATTGGCATGCGGTTAGGGCGGGTCTTCGGAATTGGACCCATGGGCCTCATCATGCCGCTCGGAATACCGTCGTGGCCTCATTGTGGACGGAGCTCTTGGAATCGCTTGCCATGGATACGTCGTCGCCACGGATCCGCCTGTTTCCGTGGCCAGCCTGCTATGTTAGTGACCAACGCCGGTATGTGACTTCTACGAGTTCGTGAAACACTGCTAGAGGCCCGGGTCGATTCGGTTGGGGGAGGACGCGCCGGGTCGCCGGACCTCTACGTGCCGGTGAACTATGCCGCCCTGGAGCTCCACTTTTGACCGCTCGGATGTAGGGAGAAAGAAGAAAGGGCTCTGGCCGTTGATTCTCTAACCAGCGGCCAGGATTGGTCGGGTTAATGGTTCGGCTGGGTAGATCAGGGCCATAGATCATAGATCGTGGGGCTGTAAGAGAATCACGTTTCATTAAATTTGGTCCATCGGATATAATCCAACGGCTCCGGTGTGCTGATACCCCTTTGGATGGAGAAGTATGCAAAAGAGTCCTCGGTTTCTTAGATAATCAACCCGCAGTCCTGCCTGTGGGAATCCTGAGTCTCATGAATTTTTGCGTAATAACCCCTGTGTCTCTCTGTTATTTGCGCCCAGTCCGGAAGCTTAGGAAATTTAGAAAAATAATTTACAAAAGGGTTTTTGTGTATAAAAATATATCCAGAACTTATATAGTTCATAGAAAATTCATCTTAGCTCCTTTTTAATCCATTCCAGTTGCAAAAAATTTATATTAATATTGTTTATCATCTAGTAATTCTTTTTGTCATGAAACCTAGATAAAAATTATCCACTTGATTTATTCTATACTAAGTATTTAATGATTTCGGAAATTCTTAACTTAATAATCGTAACTCCGTTTTGATCCATTCTAGTTGAATTAGTCTCACAATAATATTTATTATCATCTGGTAACTTTATTTTGGTCATGAGATATAGGTTAAAATGTTGCACTTAGTCTATTCTATATTTAACCACGTGGATCTTCGGAAAACCATAACTTCATAACTGTAGCTTCGAATTTAGCGGTTCTCGAACCCACGATCTCGTAGCAACGCATAGATTAACTATTACGCAGTTTATTCTTATGTTTGGTGTGATGTTAATTTTGCCTATACCATGTTTGTCTGTATTGCTACGACTAGCGCGAGGTTACGAGCCACCTGATGATCATCCTGGTACCTGGAATCTCAAGTCCCAGGCAAGTTGTGCCCTTGATCACTTCTTTTTACCCAGCCATGTTCTGATTAATCATAATGATCTGCATAGGTTAATTTTGATGGGACCCAATAGGTTACCCTAGTTTGTCTATCTTTATACCTTGTTTACCACTGAACTTTTTGTGTAGTACTTGCTAGTGCTTTATGTGGTTTTGGGTATGAGGATACATTATTCATGATCACACTTGTATTATCTGTTTATTATTACTATTCATGATAAGATCATTATGTTAATTGGAACATGGAGCGACCACCCGGGAAAACAGTGCTACCACAAGGGTTTATGGATGCCCTTGGCTGATTAATTAGGAAAGCTAGTGGAAGACTACCTTACCCAAAAGGGGCAAGGGCAGTAGGGGAGTGGTCAGTGTAGGGAGGTCCTTGGGATGATTTTGCTGCGATGGCGATCATGTGAGGGATCCCTGCATTGGAGCTTCCTATAAACTGTAGCGGGTTTTCTGAAGCTAGTGGAACTTTGTAAAGGCCTCGTAGTGTTACTCTGCCTCGCCTCCTTGGTAGAGGTGTATGGGAAGTCGCGATCCCTTGGCAGAAGGGTAACATGACTTGTGGGTAAAGATGTGCAACCTCTGCAGAGTGTAAAACTGGTATACTAGCCGTGCTCACGGTCATGAGCAGCTCGGACCCTCACATGATTAATTTATGGAACTAAATTCAATTTGTCATATGCATTGCATCGCAGGTGATGTTATTACTTTTCTTAATTGGGTTGGTATTTACTTATACTTAGTAACTGTAATAAAATTTTGACCAAGTTTAAAAGCAATGCTCAGCTCTAACCATCCTCTTTGGTAAGCCTTACACTTCACGTGAGCTCCCACCTTTGGTGAGTTCATGCACATTATTCCCCACAACTTGTTGAGCGATGAACGTATGTGAGCTCACTCTTGCTGTCTCACACCCCCACAGGTCAAGAACAGGTACCATAGGATGAGGCGCATGGAGGATGCTGTGATGAGTTCGTGAGTGGTCTAGGCCGTCGTCTCCCAGTCAACTTTGGGTTGTTGGACCGTTGTCTCCTTATAATGTAATTATTTATTTTGTATAGAACTCATGTTATGTAGTAAAGATGTGACATTTGATCATGTGCCATGATTCATCATATGTGTGAGACTTGGTCCCAGCACACTTGGTTATTATGTTCGCGCCCGGGTCTTGGTGCCCCGAAACCCCGGGTGTGATAGTTGTCCACCTCGTCCACAGAAGAGTGGACACGGATTACGAGGAAAAAAAGAAGTAAGCAGGATAGAGGCCCGTCAAGCTGCTCTTCTGGCACCTTCGCCCTCAAAGAAGGACAGAAAGAAGTTTGTCGCCGCGGCAACTCCTTTCTACCCCGACGTCCTCTTCATCAGGGGAAGAGTGGAATCATCTTCCATCTCCGACGACGAGCCAACCGTGCCTGGGGAAGAACCTCCTCAGCAAGAAGCTCGTCGACGGAGGAACTAACGCCGGAATATTCGACGACATCACGAAGCGGGGGAACAGGACCCGACGCAGCCTGTATCCCGAGATGAAATCTTAGAGGTGGGAGAAACTCCTGACGAACGAGTCTTCAGAGAAATGAGGAACTCTCACCGACGTGATCGCCGGCAGGCTCAAGAGAAAGCTGAACAGGATGCGAGGCTACGCCGAGAGAACCCTCTCTTCGCGCGAAACATGAACCCTGACTTCGCCCGTGCAATGAACACACCGAGTGAGGTCGGTGGAGTATTGGCTCGGATAGCCGATGGCCTACCTCGAACTCCAAACGCTGAAGGCTATCGGCGGCTGCTCACTCGGGCGCCTAATCATCTCCTACCCCTCGCTCATCCCCCGAGCGATCTACGACACGCCATCAACAGTCAGCGGGACGCATGGAGCTCCATCAATGATTCACGCGAACGGCAACATGAGAATGAGATACGGCGCCGAGAGGAGTACGATCGGCATCATGGCATTCCGGCATGAAGTCAGGCCACTAGAGTTGAGTCGGCAACGACTTCAACTAGTGGCACTACCTGGGACGGTCTAGACAGCACATCAGCAACTCCCCTCCCTGGAACCAGCACCACAGTCGTCGATAGGAAGACACGTGTGGGGTATCTATGCTTACTCTGCGTCTCAGGGCCATTCAATGGCCCCCAAACTTCAAGGTCTCCAACGTCGACAAATATGAGCCTAAGCAGGACCTGGGAGGCTGGTTGGCCGTCTATACAACCGCTGCCCAGGCCACTGGGGCAACTGAAGATGTGATGACTGCATACTTGCCCATCGTCCTCGGGCAAGATGCATTGCAATGGCTACGACACCTACCGTGGCACTGCATCGACGATTGGAGCGACTTCAGTCATCGTTTTATCGCCAACTTCCAATCCCTCTCCGACAAGCCGGTGCAACCATGGGACCTCAAATCCATCAGGCGCCAGGGGGATGAAACACTTTGGTTGTACCTCAAGAGGTTTCAGACCATGAGAAATCGCATCCTAGAGGTCGCTGAGGCAGCAGTGATTGAGGACTTCTACCGAGGATCCAACGACTCGGCCTTCGTCTGAGCCATACTGCAAAAGGCGTCGACCACCTCCGAGCAGCTGTTCAGGGAAGCGGACCTCTACATCAACGCCGACAAATGGGCTCAGGACCTCATTGGGGGAGGGAATCTTGCTCCGTCTGCACCGTGGCGTGACGTGAACCAGCAAACCGACAAGCGTTGGAAGAAGAGGCCTCGTGAAGAGGTCCACGCCATTGGACCACCCGTCTCTTGTGCCCGAGGTGCACCCTGCGGAGGCGAGTGGACACTGGACGACATCCTCAATGCCTAGTGCCCATATCACAAGGATATGTGCCACGCCTAGCGAAACTACAGAGACTTCAAGCATTCCGTTGGGAATGGCCGACCCTTCCAACCTCTACCACCTCCCCCACCGCGAGGAGGGCCCGGTGAACCTCAACGACCTCAACAACAGGAAGGGGGAGGAGGGGGCATTCCCGCGCGTCGACGGAGAGGTCAACGTCATCTTCGGAGGACACGGGTCGCAAGAGAACAAAAGGCAACAGAAGCTCAACGACCGATAGATACTAGTGGCAACCACCAGTGCCCCCACCCCCTATCGGTGGTCAGAACACCCGATCACCTTTACTCGGGCGGATCAATGGCTCAACTTCGATCATCCGGGCAAGTACCCGCTTCTCGTCGATCCGGTGATCCGAGAGAGCAGGGTAAAGAAAGTATTAGTGGACGGGGGAAGCAGCATCAACGTCACCTTCCCTCGGACACTCTTAGGCTTAGGAGTTGCACTGAAAGAGCTCCATGAGTCGGACACTCCTTTCTTTGGCATTGTGCCGACCGAAGGAGAATACCCTCTCGGAGACATCTACATGCTTGTTACCTTTGGAACTCCGGAAAACTACAGAACCGAGTTCCTGAGGTTTGAGGTGGCAAGCTTCGACTGCGGATACAATGCCATCATCGGCAGGCCAGGATTGGCGAAATTCATGGCCATTCCGCACTATTCGTACATGATATTGAAGATGCCAAGACCACAAGGGATCATCACCGTGCACGCTGACTTCCAAGGCACCGCGGAATGTTTCCGAGTAGCCATTCAGGCGGCCCTCACTACCAAACCACCGACGACTTCCTCCACGCAGGCAAACTCAAAGCCTGAGGGAGACCTCACAATACCTGCGAACGAAGCTCAAGTTGTGACCTCTATGCGGCCGACTGAGGAGACGAAGAGGATCAACCTTGGATTCGCTGATGAACGCAAGATTGCCATCATCGCTCTAGCCTGGACGACAAATAGGAAAGCACGCTCGTCCGGTTCCTGTAAGATAACCGAGACGTATTCGCATGGCAGCCTGCGGATATGCCGGGAGTCCCAAGAGAACTGGGCGAGCACAAACTGAAGGTCTATCCCCAAGCAAGGCCGATCCGACAAAAACTGTGTCATTTCACGCCTGACAAGAGAGAGGCTATTCGCGCTGAGCTAGCTCGCTTAGTCGCAGCAGGGTTCATTAGAGAAGTACTGCATCCTGAGTGGCTAGCAAATCCTGTTCTTGTACTCAAAAAGAATAAAGTGGATTGGTGCATGTGCGTCGACTATACGGATCTCAACAAACACTATTCGAAGGATCCCTTCGGACACCCTAGAATAGATCAGGTGGTTGATTTGACCGCCGAATGTTCTATGTTGTCCTTCCTAGACTGCTATTCTGGATACCATCAGATCAGCTTAGCAAAAGAAGATGAGGAAAAAACTGCATTCATCACCCCGTTTGGAGCTTTCTGCTATACCTCCATGTCGTTCGGCCTCAAGAACGCAGGAGCGACTTATCAGAGAGCTATTCAAACATGCTTAGCCGATCACTAGGGCAAGCGGGTAGAAGCTTATGTTGACGACATGGTGATCAAAACAGAAAACTCAGAAAACTTCATCGAAGATTTGCAGCTCGTCTTCAACAGCCTGAGACGATATCGGTGGAAGCTCAATCCAGAGAAATGCGTCTTTGGAGTACCAGCAGGGAAGTTACTCGGATTCATTTTCAGCCATCGAGGAATCGAAGCTAACCCAGAAAAAATCGAATCCATCATGAGAATGGAAGCACCACGATCACAGAAGAAAGTGCATAGGCTTACTGGATGCATGGCAGCCTTGAGCAGGTTCATATCAAGGTTAGGCGAAAAGGGCCTACCGTTCTACAAATTGCTCAAGAAGGTGGACAAGTTTCAGTGGACCACAGAAGCATAGGAAGATCTAGAAGCATTGAAAAAGTTCCTGACCATGCCACCAGTACTCAAGCCGCCACGCCGAGCCACGCCAAATCAGCTGGCAGAAGATCTGTTGTTATACATCTCCTGCACGACTCACGTGGTGAGCACCACGTTGGTAGTCGAGCAGGCAGAGGAAGGACACACATATCCAGTATAGCATCCGGTCTACTTCATCAGTGAAGTTTTGGGACCCTATAAAAAGAAGTATCCCCAAGTTCAAAAACTACTGTACACGGTACTTCTAACCGCTCGCAAACTCCGTCACAACTTTGATGACCACAAAGTCATAGTAGTCACCGGGTTTCCAATAGGGGATATCCTTCACAACAAAGAAGCTATTGGAAGAATAGCCAAGTTTCGGCCGTGCACAGCAGGTAAAGACTGAAGCACTAGTTGACTTCGTATCAGAGTGGACCGAACAACAAGTTCCTGACAACCCGGAGGCTACTGAAGTATGGCTAATGTATTTCGATGGCTCGCTGAAACTGTAGGGAGCAGGTGCAGGGATCCTCTTCATTGCCCCTGGAGGTGAACAACTCAAGTACGCGTTTCAGCTATTATTCCCAGCATCAAAATGCAGCAGAATACGAGGCACTGATCCGTGGGTTGAACATTGCCATATCACTGGGCGTTAAGAGGTTGATGGTATACGGAGACTCACTAGTGGTCATAAGACAGATAAATAAAGGTTGGGATTTGTAGCACCCCTGGTGTTTATAATCCGCTCGACAACGAGTATGGATTTAAGCATGTAATATCAATGGATAAAACGGATGCTAAATCTTAATCATCTTCGCCTGTCGCGATTTTAATATCGCATCTGTTTCGTTTGTCGCGAGTTCGACATCGTTTTTATCTATCCGGGCTCTTCCTAAATTTTCGTGATGTTCGGAACATAGTTGTTCCGAAAATCGGTGCGTCCCATGATTATTTAAAATTCATCGCTCGCGTGAATATGAATTTGTAAGCCCGACTCACTCGGATGATTTTTATCCCGGGCTAATTAATTTGAACTCGACGACTAAAATGTTCGGGGTAAAATAATTCGAATCGCGCGAAATCTTGTGCGAGGTTATGACCCAATTTATCCTTCAGCACGCTGTTTTGGCGACGAAAACGAGTGTACATTAGCGGATCGGGTTTCGGCTAATTTCGGTCGAATCACGCCAAACAAATTATCAGTGCCAAAATCAGTTTATTTCGGTCTGTCGTTTCTGCCCGGATCCAAATCTTCGGATATAAGTAATCGGTAAATAAGTTGGCTCGCTAAATTCGGAGAATGAAATGTGTATTCGCGTTGCGTGTCGACCCAGTATACATCGCTAATAATCCAACCGTTTGAAATATATGCGATTCCAAATTGGGATCCAAAATATCTACGATTTTCCTGTAAAAAAGAAAAAAAAAAGGGCAATATCCCGTCTCCCTGATCTTCCGCCGCCCTCCCCTATTGATTTTTGTTCGCCTGGGCCTTATCTGGTCGCGTCGCTATCTCTATCTCTATCTCCTTATCTCTTCCCCGCGCGCTCCTCCTCCTTTCTCCGAAACGAGCGTCTCTCCCATGGCTTCCCTGCGCGCTAGCCGCTGCGCGCCCGGGTCCTGCTCCTCCCTCTTCCCTGGCCTCCGCGCCCTGGCCCCTCTGCTCGCTCGGTGCCCATCTCCTACGGCGCCTGGCCAGAGCTCCCTGCTCGGTTCCTCCTGCGTCGCACCCAGCTCCCTCCTCTCAAGCTCTATGCGCGCGCGCCCATATCCCCTGCTCCTGCGCATCGCGGCTTCCCTTCCGCCGAGCCTCGCATCTCCATGGCACGGACATCTGCGTCCTCCATCTCCTCCTTCCCTAGCAGGTGCCCATCGTCCGTGGTTGGGCCGCTCCAGCGCCGGTCGTCGCTGACCGAGCCATGGAGTTTGTACTTGTGCTCGGCCACCACTTCGCCCCAGCCGCTGTGGGGTTTGGTCATCAGCAGGGTGCTGCCGTGGGCACATGCCTCCCTCCTTGAGCACCAACCGGAGTTCGGGTCGTCAGCCGCCGTGCTGCTTGGCTTCCTGCACCACATGTCCAGCCATCGATGTCTACTTGTTCGGTGGTCGCATCTCGCGCTAGTACTTGCCCAAGTCACCGTCGTCGCCTAGCTCGGCCTCAGCTCTGTCCCTGCGGCGCTCCAGCTCGCTGGCGCTTGGTTTCTAGCTCGGCCTTGCCATCCCCCGCGCGCGCCCCATTTTTCATGGCACTCGGCCGCGCAGAGTCTTCATCCGCCATGGCAAGTTCCTCGCTGCCACAGTTGTCTGATGTTTGGCCCGCGCCGTCCTTGCTCCTCTCGACCAGCTGCTTGCGTGTGCTGCGCGACCTCGCGTCCGAGATGGGCGCGCGAATGACACAAGGAAGACGCTGCGTATGCTTGTGTCCGAGCTCGTCCAGCCATGACCTCGTCGAACCGCGAAGCTCCCTCGCCGTGCGCTCTGACATCAGCTGCCGCCGATTCCGCCATTGAGTTCACGAGCGCTCCTTGCTCTGTTCGTTTTGTCGTGGGCAATTTCTCCATGCTTCAAATCCGTGCTGCTCGCCCCGCGTGCTCTCTCTCCTCATCCATCGGGTTTTGGCGTGTTCGTGTTTGCCATCGAGTCGTCGAACCCGTCATCCCCTGCTCGACTCCCAAGCAAACCCCCTGATCCGCGTCCTGCTCACCGTCGACTCTCAGCACCACAAGCTCATTTTCCCTTGTGCACATCCCCATAAACCCTGTCTCATCACTCGTGTGCGTTATCGATCTCGTCATCGTTTCGTACATCCTCAAGAAATACAAAGCGTCGGGTGAAGACGAAGCTAGCAGTGTGATATTCACCAAGTGCTCGACAAAAAGCTCGAATAAGTCGTCGATCGTCAGCCTCGTCTACGCCAAAGATCCGAGAAGATTAGGCACAGAAGGAAATAAATCAGTACGCGACCGGAGAATTCTCGATGTGGATGAAGATGAAGCGTGATTCGACGCAGCACTCACCCTATTTTCGGTGAAATGCTGAGCTGAAAGGCGTCGTCGATTTCATGATTTCAAGTCGGATTTAATTGATGGTAAGTTGATTCGTTATTCCAGTCAACTATGTACATAAATAGATTAAATATAATTGTTGGTCGCGATAATTGTTATTAATTTAGCATATGTATATTGTGATGTTCGATCTAGATGAATCGGTAAATCAAGTTAATTAAGATACACAGTTTAAAGAGTTAATTAGATTGTTTCTATAACTATTTTAAGTCATTGGCATTTAATAATAGCGAGTCCATGTTTTACTAGACCTCTGAAATATATTTTACTAAAAATGATAGTGTGTGTTTATAATTTATTCTTGCTTGATAATAAAATTAGATGTGATTGAACAGGAGAAATACGTGTGCTGTAATTAGTATGTATAGTTTATTATTTTGTGATTATTGCGCGTAGTCGTATGTCGATAACTAGTATTTTCGTATGAAATTGTACAACACCTAGTCGCTAAGTGTTTAATTCTCTATCGCGTAGCACTATTTAGGTTTGTGATATTTCTGTCTATATGCATTCATGTGCATAATGCATTTCATTCAGGTACGTGAATTAACCACGTGAGGCAGAGAATCAGAATTGAGTCGACCACAAGATGGTGCTGATGAACGGAACTGAAGATAGACAGACGAAACATGTATCAGAACAAAAGATGGTTGTCAAGTGATCGACGTCTAACAAACACTAACCTAGTGTTATCCAGGCAAGCCCCGGTGCATTTGCCACCTCCTTGCTGTTTTAAAATCTTTATCACCTTATTTGATGCATTAGGTGATAAGAGTTGTGTGCTAAACAATTGATGCACTTCCTTCCTTGGAAAATTGATTACCCTTCCTTGATACCCTTTTTGAAAAGAATTTTGTGATGCTTAGACTTGCTTTAGCAAACAAAAATGTTTTGTTTTAAAATAAAAAGGTGATGCTTCACAGTGGATGGGTATTTTTACAAAAATAAAACTTGATGGTGGATCCATCATGGCCATGATGGGTTCAACATCGGAAAAGATGTACCTCTGCCAGGTATCAGACTTTGGGTTGAAAATAATAAAGCTGAGACCGGGCGGTTGACTTGCACGAGAAGGGTCTCGGTGTAGTGTCTCCGTCTGAGTCGATTAAGGACCGTCTCGATGTAGGCCTGATGATCGAGGACCTTTTAACTGGTCACATGCCTCATCATGGGTAAGCTTTGCCTCGGGCAGACTAATACCAGAATAGGACAACACGCAATGGGAGTGGAGAGATGGCGAGAGTAGCGTGTACCCTCCGTGGCAAGAGGCTGGACGGTGGTGTATTTGTGCTCTCGGTTGGCGTGAACCCGATCTGGTCTTAAGAACCCCAGTGGTGAGTTGACATATGCAAGGGTTAAGTGCTACATGTCATGTGATCAAAGATCCCTAGCTGGGTATTAATCGATTCGGATCGTCGTTACTTCTCGGACATGAAGACTTGGTCACTGACTTACACGTAGCATTCCAGTGAACTTAAAGGGTTGATAAAAGACGGCTAGTGCAGGTCAAGTGATTGAACTAGGGTAGAAAGAACTCTAGATGTAGGTAATTTTACTTAACCTGACAAGTAAAAATGGATTTTTAAGGATCCACTTTTAGTAAGCATTTTTGCAAAACAGAGTCTTTGATACTTGATCAGCCTTACCTTGACTCCCTCAAACCAGCATATCCTTGTGAGTCTTTTCTTTAGTCGGGTAAGTCTTGCTGAGTACTTGCGTACTTAGGGTTTTATTCCCATTGTTGCTGCAGGTTACGAGTCACTTGATTGTGATTGATGTTAAGCGCCAGTGGGCACGGCCTTCTTTTAAGTCTAAGTAACTCTTCTATACTTCTTATTGAGGATGGTCACTTGAGCTAGCAAATATTCAAAACTACAAATAATTTATAACACTTCAAAGTTATTTCTTTGAATCACTTTTGTAATCACTCCGATCATGTACATTGTAAACTTGATGTAACTTGTAAAGTTTGGTAATAAGATTTCCGTTGCAAAATGTTGTTGTGTGGTTTGTGTTTACTTAATCCTGCGGTCCTGGTTGTAAGTGGTTTATCCGAGTTCCTTGGTGCACTCGGACAGATCTTGTTAAGTTATCTGGTGCACATGCATAGCCGTCTGAGGTCTTTGAGACAAGGGCAGGTGCATGTGGGCCCAATAACTTTGGAGGTTCTGCCACAGCTGGTATCGGAGCAGGATTAAGTATATACGGTCACATACGTATTTTCAAAACAAAAGTTTTGGTTTTGAAAAACTCATTTTCAACTAAACACATTGTTTGGCTTTGAAAAACTATAATGCTAGCCCTAAATTAAGGACTATTAGGTGGCTTATTTAAAAACTGCTAACCCACAACCGGGGGTATTGCATACATGTGTATTGTTATTTTGAGGCCATTCTGTTTTGAATGGATCGATGCTCAGGTAAGGTGAGATGTGAGAGCATGACCGAACAAACGTCTGTCTAGGGAAGAATATAAAAAGCGCTTGACTATATACATGTTCTACATATGTATATATGAATGCTGCAATGTGGAGTATTTACTTTTCTGGGAATTCAGTACCCCATGGATGTGTATGGGTATACAGACATGGGAATACTGAGAAGTGTAATGTACTTGCAACGATGCACCTACGCTCAGGTAAGAAGGTGAGTTACCATAATGAGTTGCCTTATGGTTAAAGTGTGGCAACGGTGCCTATGCGTGGCTCGGTGCTTAATGAAGAGCTGGCCTCCATATAGCAATATATGGAGTATAAACTGTGATAAACTGTCATGTGTGAATTGCATCATGGGAAAATTGGGCTGTGATGGAATCTTCTGGAGGTACACTAACCTCGAAAACGTATGTATAGCTGACGACTAGCAAAATACCGTGAGAGCCGTAAGTATGCCACCGATATAGAACGTTATTGCCACATTATGTTGGCAAAATCAGTGAGGACGAATAAGACGAGCATGCATCCTTATTGTTGCATTATGTTTGTCACCTATACATCCAAAATGCTTCTCTCATCTTTATTCCAGTAACCAGTGATTGTGGATAATGTGTTGTAATATTGTATTATGAACTGCGACGAAATAGCTGTCCTCCGTTCTTTAGGTAATATATTTAGATGTTATACGAGTTTGCTCTTGCACTTGATGTGCCGATAGAAGGTTGTTGACTTGTTTGCCTAAACCCGAAGTTAGGCTATATCTTGTTTAGTGAACCATGACCGCTTAGACAAACTTTTTGTTGGACATAAGATGCACACGAACTTAGACTAAGAATCTCGAGTCTATATTCTTGACAATTAGTTGTAACTCTTTTATGGTCCTACTTCCAACCAAAATCATGCCTTTGTTTAGTTGGTGCAAGCTGATGTGCCTTATCCAGTTTTCCTGTTTTTAAGGATCGTTATGTTGTTTTATCAACCTAACCTAGGAAAGTCATGCCAGATCATTTTCCTTAATTTGATGCCTTTGGTTTCCTCATATCTATCGAAGGCATACCAACTTAATCCTATGATTGTTTTCCCTTCGTATGTAATCAGATAATAATCCTTGACCTTGTAATCTCTGCGATGGGCATAGAAATATGCTTGGGGCTGAATTAACAGTCTCCCATCGTACTCCCTTCATTAACAAGTTTAGGTTATGGCCATACCTTGTCCGTTTCATCGGGCCATGATCTATTTGGCTCTATACTTGTAACTATTCTTACAGGTGGAGTATCTCTTTGTATATTGTCATCCTTGCTCAATCCAGTTGTGTGGTGCGAGATTTCTTATTGGATACGTCTGGTAATGGTGTTGTGACTAAAACCGATGGTGCCGCGACGAAACCGAGGGCCTCCTGTGGACAATCGACACATGGTTGTGCTCCTTGGCACGCGCTGGTATCACAGTTAGTAGTCATAATCCATTATGAGACTATATCGATATGTTATCTCTCCACAAATTTTTCTTACCACGTGAGATTCATTATTGGTGCTAGTTCGGTGGTGGTGTCATGATTAAGGACTTATGGTGCCGCAGCGAAACTGAGAGCCCCTTGTGAATGTACACGTAAGGTTCTGCTGCTTGGCGCATGCTGGTATCGAGGTCTCTAGTCCTGATCCATTGTGAAACTACACTGATGTGTGATCTTCCGTTGACTCCTTCCTTGAAACAATTTCGGTGTTGTTTGTCGAGGTGACCAAGCAACATCTATCAGCTCTGTTGGGTCAAAAGGGCATACCCCTTTCATGTGTGGTCTCTTTTCCTTGACTTTGATGGTGACTTCAAACATACACGTTCCCTTTGCATCCTTTGTGTAAAGTTGAAGCCTTGAAGCTTTTTAGTGTTGAGAGACAACTAATTAGTCCTTCTACTAAAAAATCAATTCCCCTGCTGCTGAGATGCAGGAGTTGTTCACGCTCTCTGAATTAATCCATGTATTCCCTAACCAAGTCAGTTCATCTCGCATGAAGAAACAGATGAACAACCTGACCAAATGGATTTCTACCCAAGTGCATGATCTCCTGTTAACCAAAGTGAACTCTCAACCCTTGGCTTACCGATGGTACTGCGAGGACCTACTCAATGTCAACGTTAGTCCAACAAGTTGGTTTTACTAACTTGTAGCTACATTGTGAACAAAGGTTGAGTTTAGAGATCGTTTTATCGAGTTGTCTAAACTCACTTTGGGTCAACCCATCTTAAGGAAGTGTTTATAGGAATCGAGATTAAGTAGGCCAGTAACCCCCTAATCATCGCTCTAGTCATGCCTCGATCACCTCACGTATGGTTTTCCGACGTGTGTGATCAAGTCGAGCCATGATTATGTAGGATTACGGGGAGGCTACACTAGCGCAAAAAACAAAATTTTCAACCCCATAATACCAAGAACTACTGCGGTTATAGGTCACGGAATTACCACTAGACGCGCAGAGCAGCGGAAGACGTCTCGATGTAGACGAACGCGTCGAGCAGTGTCGTGCAGTCGCCGGCGTTCTTCACGTCCTCGCACGGTTCGTCCAAGTGCTCCAGATGCAGCACCTCCGAGGTATCCACACGTACAGGGAGGAAGCGCCGCGTACCGAACTGCTAGGTTCGCGACGGCGGCTTGGCGAGGGCGAGAGGTGGGCGGCGGCTATTAGTTCGCAGGTGGCGAATTAGGTTATCTCTTAACCGCGCCCCCGCCCCTCATTATATAGGCGTTATGGTGGGCTTCTGACGCCGAGGCCCATCATTAACCCTAAAGCCCAGTCTAATTTCGGATCTAATCCGAATTAGGCTTCCTTCCCCTTAAGTGTGTGACCCTATAGGTTCACGTACAAATAGACATAGGCCGAGTACTCTTACTTGGCCCAATAATTGACAGCGGCCTCTAGCAAGACATGTCAACTCCTATGTGTACGTAAAGATCATATCAGACGAACCATTGCGACAATACGTACATGATGTTCCCTTTGTCTCACGATATTTGGTCTGGCTCTAAGCTGACCTCTCTTTCTCGATACTGTGAATTGGAATCCTTTCAATGGTTAACTCTTAACCCTAGCACGGCCATGCATTTCTTGATCCAATCACTCGAGGGGCCCAGAGATATCTCTCTCACAAAGAGAGGGACAAATTCCATCTTGACTGACCATGCCTCATAGCATGCTTCCTGACAAACCCAAAACTACCTTTATAACTACCCAGTTACGGGATAGCGTTTGATAGTCCCTAAGTAAGTCAATTCACATCTTGAGAACATGCGATAATCTCAGGTCTAAGGATACAGTATTCATGTTGCAAGAAGAGAACTATATTACAATATCTCACGTTGGGTCGGTCCAGCCTCATGTCATACATGCGCCCACATTATTAGTTTAACATCTCCATGTTCATGACTTGTGAAATGTAGTCATCAACTAATACATGTGCTAGTCATCGACTCTGACTAGGGACATCATTTAGAATAACCATATAAGTAAAGAATCTCACAAACAATTCACATAATTGCTAATCAATACAAGGTGCCTTCCATGGATATTCAATTAAGCAATATATATCATGGATACAAAGAAATATGCTCATCTCTATGATTCTCTAGGGCATATTTCTAACAGATTAGTGATGGATAAAATGGACTGGTTGCAAGGTCCGCAATCTACAGATCCCTTCCCTGGTGATTTTCTCGAATCTATATCACCTTTCATGAACTTGGATTCTCTGGCTAACACGAGTTAACCGTGATGTTATTTGACATTCACACTCGTCTCGTGTGCTATGCACTTATTGTGACCACTTGTTGGTAAACCTCTTTCTGTGTGTTTTACCCAAGAGGTTGCATTTGGTTTTGTTTGGGTAAAGTCGCGTATTTACCGCTCGCCCAACAGACTCAAATAATACAGTATCATCAGAAAAGCAAACTGCACACATGGAACCTTATGTGTTCTTCCGGCAGACATCGTCTCTATTGGTAGACATTTCTAAATTAGCCTAAGGTGATACATGTTATGTCCATTAGAGAAACGACATCCTGAGACACTCATCTTTGCTTGGAGCTGTCTTACGATTACCGCTGATATGGACATGGGATTACCTGCTTCTCCACTCTTAAAAGTCTTTCGCTCCGAATCTCGGGACGAGATTCTTTTAAGGATGAGGGTTGTAACACCCCTGGTGTTTATAATCCTCTCGACAACGAGTATGGATTTAAGCACGTAATATCAGTGGATAAAACGGATGCTAAATTTTAATCATCTTCGCCTATCGCGATTTTAATATCGCATCTATTTCGTTTGTCGCGAGTTCGACATCGTTTTTATCTATCTGGGCTCTTCCTAAATTTTCGTGATGTTCGGAACATAATTGTTCCAAAAATCGATGCATCTGGTGATTATTTAAAATTCATCGCTCGCGCGAATATAAATTTGTAAGCCCGACTCACTCGGATGATTTTTATCCCGGGCTAATTAATTTGAACTCGACGACTAAAATGTTCGGGGTAAAATAATTCGAATCACGCGAAATCTTGCGAGAGGTTACGACCCAATTTATCCTTCAGCACGCTGTTTTGGCGACGAAAACGAGTGTACATTAGCGGATCGGGTTTCGGCTAATTTCGGTCGAATCACGCCGAACAAATTATCAGTGCCGAAATCAGTTTATTTCGGTCTGTCGTTTCTCACCCGGATCCAAATCTTCAGATATAAGTAATTGGGAAATAAGTTGGCCCGCTAAATTTGGAGAATGAAATGTGTATTCGGGTAGCGTGTCGACCCAGTATACATCGCTAATAATCCAACCGTTTGAAATATCTGCGATTTCAAATCGGGATCCAAAATATCTACAATTTTCTTGTAAAAAAAGAAAGAAAATTAAAAACAAGGGAAATATCCCATCTCCTTGATCTTCCGCCACCCTCCCCTATTGATTTTTGTTCGCCTGGGCCTTATCTGGTCGTGTCGCTATCTCTATCTCTCTCTCCTTATCTCTTCCCCGCGCGCTCCTCCTCCTTTCTCCGAAACGAGCGTCTCTCCCATGGCTTCCCTACGCGCTAGCCGCTGCGCGCCCGGGTCCTGCTCCTCCCTCTTCTCTGGCCTCCGCGCCCTAGCCCCTCTGCTCGCTCGGCGCCCATCTCCTACGGCGCCTGGCCGAAGCTCCCTGCTCAGTTCCTCCTGCGCCGCGCCCAGCTCCCTCCTCTCAAGCTCTGTGTGCGCGCGCCCATATCCCCTGCTCCTGCGCGTCGCAACTTCCCTTCCGTCGAGCCCTGCATCTCCATGGCACGGACGTCTGCGTCCTCCATCTCCTCCTTCCCCAGCAGGTGCCCATCGTCCCCGACCTCGCGTGGTTGGGCCGCTCCAGCGCCGGTCGTCGCTTACCGAGCCATGGAGTTTGTACTTGTGCTCGACCACCACTTCGCCCCAGCCGCTGTGGGGTTTGGTCATCAGCAGGGTGCTGCTGTGGGCACATGCCTCCCTCCTCGAGCACCAATCGGAGTTCGGGTCGTCAGCCGCTGTGCTGCTCAGCTTCCTGCTGCACATGTTCGGCCCATCAATGTCTACTTATTCGGTGGTCGCATCTCGCGCTAGTACTTGCCCAAGTCACCGCCGTCGCCCAGCTTGGCCTCTGCTCTGTCCCTGCGGCGCTCCAGCTCGTCGGCGCTTGGTTTCCAGCTCGGCCTTGCCATCCCCCGCGCGCGCCCCATTTTTCATGGCACTCGGCAGCGCAGAGTCTTCATCAGCCATGGCGAGTTCCTCGCTGCCACGGCTGTCCGGTGTTTGGCCCGCGCCGTCCCTGCTCCTCTCGGCGACTCGGCCAGCTGCTTGCGTGTGCTGCGCGACCTCGCGTCCGAGATGGGCGCGTGAATGACGTGAGGAAGACGCTGCATATGCTTGTGTCCGAGCTCGTCCGGCCACAACCTCGTCGAACCGCGAAGCTCCCTCGTCGTGCGCTCTGACATCGGCTGCCGCCGATTCTGCCATTGAGTTCACGAGTGCTCCTTGCTCTGTTCGTTTCGCCATGGGCAATTTCTCCACGCTTTAAATCCATGCTGCTCGCCCCGCATGCGCTCGCTCCGATGTTCGCGTTTGTCGTCGAGTCGTCGAACCCGTCATCCCCTGCTCGACTCCCAAGCAAACCCCCTGATCCGCGTCCTGCTCGCCGTCGACTCTCGGCACCACAAGCTCATTTTCCCTTGTTCACATCCCCCACAGACCCTGTCTCATCACGCATGTGCGTTATCGATCTCGTCGTCGTTTCGTACATCCTCAAGAAATACAAAGAGTCGGGTGAAGACGAAGCTAGCAGCGTGATATTCACCAAGTGCTCGACAAAAAGCTCGAACAAGTCGTCGATCGTCATCCTCGTCTACGCCAAAGATCCGAGAAGATTAGGCGCAGAAGGAAATAAATTAGTACGCGGCCGGAGAATTCTCGATGTGGATGAAGATGAAGCGCGATTCGACGCAGCACTCGCCCTATTTTCGGTGAAATACTGAGCTGAAAGGTGGCGTCAATTTCGTGATTTCAAGTCGGATTTAATTGATGGTAAGTTGATTCGTTATTCCAGTCAACTAGGTATATAAATAGATTAAATAGAATTGTTGGTCGCGATAATTATTATTAATTTATCATAAGTATATTGTGACGTTCGATCTAGATGAATCGATAAATCAAGTTAATTAAGATACTGTTGGGCCTATGCTTCGTCGTCGAAGGTCTTATAGGAAGAAGCGGTCTTCGGCTGAAGCTGTTTGTATAAGATGGCCGAAGGTTCCTCTTCGTGAAGCTTCGGCATTACAAACCGACTTAAAGATAGAATGACCTTTTAGTCCATAAAGGTCTGAGTCAATGTTGTAAGCTTTTATAAGGGGCATACTTGTAATTCCTCACAGGCTGCGTCCTGTGTCTATAAATAGTGAACAGTATTCCTTTACTGTTCACGCATTCTGGTAATTGTAATCGCATCTTCTGGAATCCAACCTTTGCCAAGGCAGAGGTATTATTGTATTCAATGATTCAATATATTAAGTAAATATAATATAATTCGTCTATGATTTATTTACTCCTTTTATACCTCTTATTTTATGTTGTTTTACAATATCTATTGAAATTTTATTACGAAGACTTGAGCTTCGTAATTTTACTCTCATCAACCTTCGTCCAAGGCCCATTACCCTCAAGGGAATAATGTTTCACGGACGAAGGACGTTAACATTTAACACTTTATGTTGCCTTGTTCTTAATTCATAGCACTTGAGAACAAGTCCCCAACATTGGCGCCCACCTCCGGTGAACTCACTTCCACTTTTTGAGCTGATGGCTTCGTTCAACGACCAAGCTGGAGCTGCTTCGGACCCGAAGCTGGTGCTCCCGATCACAGGTGGTTCGTCCTCAGAGCCAGCTAACAAGAAACAAAAGAAGGAAGCACAGAGAAGGGTACAGCATGTTGGGGTGCAAGGACCCTTCATCAAGTCAAGATGGTCTCACATTCCTATTACCTTCTCCCAAGAGGACCTTCAGCTCAAGGATTACCCACACAACGATGCCATGGTTATCTCTTGTGTTATCAAAGGATTTCTGGTCCACAATGTCTTGGTTGACACAGGCAGTGCAGCTGATATCATATTTGCTAAGGCCTTCAGACAAATGCAAGAGCCAGAAGATAAGATTCATGATGCTACACATCCTCTCTATGGCTTCGGAGGAAGACAGATTGTAGCACTGGGCAAGATCACCATGTCAGTGACCTTCGGGTTCATCAACAACACCAGAACTGAGCAAGTTGTGTTTGACATTGTTGACATGGAATACCCTTACAATGCAATTATTGGTCGTGGCACCCTCAATGCTTTTGAAGCAATTCTTCACCCTGCTTATCTTTGCATGAAGATACCATCGGATCAAGGACCCATCGCTATTCATGGAAGTCAGGAAGCTGCCAGAAGGGCCGAAGGAAACTGGACTGACTCAAAAGCAATCCATAACATAGATGGAGCTGAAGCTTGTGAACAATACAAATTCAGAAGGGAGAAAGCAGCTTCAGCAGACCAGCCGAAGCCCATGCTCTTATGTGAGGATATAGCAGAGCAGAAGGTGCTGTTGGGCTCTCAGTT
Organism: Zea mays; assembly: GCF_902167145.1. NCBI lineage: Eukaryota > Viridiplantae > Streptophyta > Magnoliopsida > Poales > Poaceae > Zea > Zea mays. The sequence goes on from NC_050102.1 coordinate 44,120,530, forward strand.
ATCCGAAGAACAAGAGAAAAACTTGATAAGGTTTTTGTTCAACAACAAAGATGTTTTTGCATGGTCAGCCAATGATCTCTGTGGAGTTAACAGGGATGTTATTGAACACTCGCTCAATGTCGATCCATCCTTCAGACCCAGAAAGCAGAGGCTTCGGAAAATGTCAGATGATAAGGCCGAAGGTGCTCGTAACGAAGTCAAAAGACTCCTCAGTGCAGGAGTTATCAGAGAAGTAAAGTACCCAGAATGGCTAGCTAACACTGTTATGGTAAAAAAGGCCAATGGCAAGTGGCGAATGTGTATCGATTTTACAGATCTTAACAAGGCTTGTCCGAAGGATGAATTCCCATTGCCAAGGATAGACTCTTTAGTTGATGCAGCAGCTTCTTCAGAGCTCATGAGTCTGTTAGACTGTTATTCAGGCTACCATCAAATCTGGATGAAGAAGGAAGATGAGCCGAAAACTAGCTTCATAACTCCAAGTGGCACATATTGCTATCTTCGGATACCTGAGGGGCTAAAAAACGCTGGAGGAAGTTTCAGCAGAATGACTGCGAAGGTTCTCCAGTCTCAGATAGGCAGAAACGTGCTAACTTATGTTGATGACATCATTGTAAAGAGCACGAAACAGGAGAATCATATTACTGATCTGCAGGAGACCTTCGCCGGTTTCAGACAAGCTGGTTTAAAGTTGAATCCAGAAAAATGCGTCTTCGGAGTAAAGAAGGGGAAATTTCTTGGATGCTTGGTTTCAACAAAGGGAATTGAAGCTAATCCAAGTAAAATTGAAGCTATACTTCGGATGGAGCCACCAACTACAAAGAAGGGGGCTCAAAGATTGACAGGAAGGTTGGCATCTCTCAATAGATTCATATCCAGATCAGCAGAGAGAAACTTACCATTCTTCGAAGTGCTGAAGTCAGCCGAAGTCTTCCAATGGGGGCCAATCCAGCAGAAGGCCTTTGAAGAGCTGAAACAATATTTGATAGATCTAACAACATTAACTCCACCGACGCCAGGGGCTCCTTTGTTATTATATGTGGCAGCTTCGCACTCAGCGGTAAGTGCAGCGCTTGTCCGGGAGAAGCTTGATGATCAAGTCAAGAGGCAGGCCCCAATATATTTTGTATCCGAGGTCCTTAGTTTATCAAAGAAAAATTATACAGAGTTGGAGAAGGTACTGTATGCTGTCTTGATGGCCTCCAGGAAGCTTCGGCACTATTTTCAAGCTTACAACATAATTGTTCCTTCTTCACAACCCCTGAAGGATATTATGAGGAACCGAGAAGCTACTGGAAGGATTGGAAAATGGGCTGCAGAGCTCAATGAATTTTGTATTGAATATGTTCATAGATCTTCGATTCAGTCCCAGGCGTTAGCAGACTTCATTGCTGACTGGACGCCAGGGGCTCAGGAGGAAGAAACAAATAAAGACGCCGAAGCATGGACAGTGTTTTGCGATGGGTCTTGGGGAACCTTTGGAGCGGGAGCGGCTGCTGTGTTGGTTTCACCTTCCAAAGTAAAAACTTGCTATGCGGCAAAACTTGATTTTAGTTGCACAAACAACATTGCCGAGTACGAAGCCCTGCTTCTGGGTCTTCGGAAGCTAAAAGCAATGGGGATCAGAAGGGCCATTCTTAAAACTGATTCCCAAGTTGTTTCGGGTCATATTGACAAGAGTTGCAAGGCTAAAGATCCGAAGCTTGAAAAGTATCTGGATATGGTTCGAAGAGTTGAAGTTTCCTTCGAGGGATTTTCTGTCAAAAATATCCCTCGAGGACAAAATGAGCATGCTGATTTGCTAGCTAAGTCAGCAGCACAGGGGCTGCCCTTACCTTCGGATGTGTTCTTCGAAACAATAAAAGCACCTTCGGTGGAACTTCTTGAAAGAGCAGTCCTCAATATATCTCCTGTTTATAGCGAAGATTGGAGAACTGAGATCATCTCTTACCTTCAGGGTAAATTCCTTTCAGATGACGAAACTTATAACAGGAGGATAGAGGCAAGAGCTCGTCCATATGTCATGATAGAAGGGGAGTTGTACAAGCATGGAGTTTGTGCTCCGCTACTCAAGTGTTTATCTAGAACCGAAGGTATAGAGTTAATGAAAGAAATACATGCAGGCCTGTGTGGATCTCACATTGGATCTAGGCCGTTACTTGGAAAAATTTTCCGCCAAGGGTTTTATTGGCCGAAGGCAGCTTCGGATGCAGCGGAATTAGTTCAAAAGTGCGAAGGTTGTCAGAAATGTGCAAGAGATCAAAAACAACCTTCGTCCTTAACACAGCTCATACAACCCATTTGGCCATTGCAAAGGTGGGGCCTTGACTTGTTAGGCCCGTTACCACCGGCCCAAGGGAACCTGAAATATGTTGTAGTAGCTGTGGAATATTTTTTCTAAATGGATTGAGGCAAAGCCTTTAGCCACAATAACTTCGGCCACCGTCCAAAAGTTTTTCTGGCAGAATATTGTTTGTCGTTTCGGGGTACCAAAGGCTATCACTGTGGATAATGGAACACAGTTTGACTCCGAAGCTTTCCGGGATTTCTGTGATCAAATTGGTACGAAGATCCATTTTGCATCAGTCAGGCATCCGGAGTCAAACGGACTCGTTGAAAGAGCCAACGGCATTATAATGACAGGAATAATGAAGTTGATCTTCAATCAACCCAGGGGAAAGTGGCCAGATCAGTTAACCAAAGTGGTGTGGAGCCACAATACAACAACATCAAGGTCTACAGGCTTTACTCCATTCAAGCTATTATTCGGTGACGAAGCAATAACCCCGGAGGAAGCTAAAACCGGATCAATAAGAGTAGTAGCTTCGGCAGAATCAGGTTCCGAAGCTGCTTATTCTGTGGAAAAAGATGCTTTAGAAGGGATCAGGCTGCAAGCCGTGGAGAACATTAATAAATATCAAGCCAAAACAATCAAATGGCGTGATAGAAAGGTTCGGCTAAAGAATATTGAGCTAGGACACTTGGTGCTTCGGAGAGTGGCCAACCCGGAAACAGTGGGCAAGTTGCAGTTGAAATGGGATGGACCCTTCTTAGTAGCATCTTCGTCAAGACCCGGTTCATACAGATTGAAGGATATGGACGGCAACGACATTCCTAGATCTTAGAATGCGGATGAGCTTCGGCGGTATTATGTGTAATTTGATGTAATTTTTGTTTTTTTCTTTTTCATGGCACCCTTTTCCTTTCTAAAGGGGGAGAAAGGTTTTTAATGGGGCCATCATATGTAATTTCCTTTTTTAGTTCTATAAGAGCAAAATCCCCCAAGGAATGTAAATGTAAAAGCTGAGAACGCACCATCGAGTGCCGAAAAGTAAAAAGAGAAGAAGCTCCAAAGTCGTTCCTAAGGGAATGCAGAGCTTACAGCGAAAAGTAAACGCTGATTCCGCCAAAAGTAAAGGCGAAGAAGCTCCAAAGTCGTTCCTAAGGGAATGCAGAGCTTACAGCGAAAAGTCAACGCTGATTCCGCCAAAAGTAAAAGGCGAAGAAGCTCCAAAGTCGTTCCTAAGGGAATGTAGAGCTAAGGTGTGACTGTTTTTTAAGGAAATAATGGCTATGAGTATGGCTTCGGATACACGTTTGGACATTCATTTGCACATCATATTACATCATAGCATTTGCATTCATAAACATTCATCCAGGCATATATAGGATAATCATCATCATGGCATAAGTGGTTGCTTCGGCAAAAAGAAAAAAAAGGGGGAAGAAGGAGCTTCGTGTACAAAAAGGAGAGCTTCGGAAAGAAGGGAAATGTTGTTTTCTATGCTTCGCTGCGTACGAAAAGAAGGGAAGGTGTTTTTTTTCGCCTTCAGCTCAAAAAAGAAAATTTCGTCCACATCAAAGCACTTCTCATACATCAATGGAAAGATAAGGATATATTACAAGGTATGAATAAAATGGCAAGTTTCAGTTACATTTACAAAAGTTATCTCAAAAGTTTCTCAAGTACTGTCTACAGTCTACTATCTAATCTCCAAGGAGCTTCAGCTTCGGCTTCGTCATCCTACATGAATAAGGTTGTTGTAAGTCAAAACCGAGCTTGAAGGAAGAGGTAAGCGCAAGGTATAATTTCTTACTGGTTCAAGATGACTCCGAGCTTCGTCTCCAGCCTTTTCTCGCCCACCTTTTGTCCATATCATTTTTACAAATCTGTTAGAGATACTTCGGGCGAGATCAGGAATGTCATCTAGGATTGATGGTGATAAAGTGAAATTTGGCTTATTGACAATCTTTCCATGATCGCAGCCAGCTTTTAGGAAAGCTACAGCAGTGCCCCGAGAAGCCACCCAGGCACAGAAGTCACCGTGCCCAGCTATGACTTCGTCGAGCTCGTCAATCTCACCCTCAATATGTTCGAAGGTCCTCGGTAGATCATCAGCTGAGGGGGTGAATTTTTCACTGCTGGCTCCAACTGAGTGGAAAATTTTTCTTAATCGTTGAATGCATTTGTTGCTAAATTCCAAACATTTTTCTTGAAGGCTCGTCAATAAATTTCTCAAATCTGAACTTTGTTGAGCTTCGGCTTCAAGTTTTGCATTAAGATCTTGCTTTTCTCGTTCGAACTGCTCAGATTGGCGGAGAAGCTTCGTGTTCAGTTCTGTTATTTTTGCTTCAGCTTCCGCCAATAAACCTTCGGTTGCCTGGAGCTCAAAGTTCTTTTTCTCGATAGCATCTGAGTGCTCTTTTATTTTGCTTTCCAAATTTTCAATTATAACTTCGTGCTTCTTATCTTCAAAATCTTGCTGCATTTTCAAGGCTTTGCTCAAAAGCATACTCTGCACGAAAACAACCTTCGTCAGACATGTTTTTATTATTAGAAACAATAAAAGTTAAGGGAAAAGTAGTTCACCTTGAAATTGGAGTAAAATAAACTACCAACGATATGTTGTCGTCGGTAGCGGCTGATGTCTGTCTCTAGCTTCGGAAAACCGATACTCTTTGACAGAGTACCGATAATTTTGGCTCCAGTTTGATCTCGAATACAATCTAATTTTTCATCATCAATGCCTCCGAAGAGGAGTGCTCCAGGTTTGTATCCGCAGGATTTGGCATACTCTTTAAGTTCTTCTACTTCAGCTTTTGACAGTTTTTCCCCAACTAAATTCTGGAACAAGAAGGCTTCGTCTTCTGAAGCTTCATCAGCAATTTCCTTCCCTTTCCCCGACGCTGCGGTCGTGGCCTCTTCGGCGGCGGTGGTAGCTTCTTCTGCAGCCATGTCTAGCAGTATTTTGTCAATATGCTCAATTGTGCTTTCCAGGTTCAAATCTTCAGCTGAGGCAGCTTCGGCAGCCGCGACCTCTGAAGGTGTAATTTCAATATCTGCCCCTTCTGCAGATGCTGGTGTTTTTTGAGCTGAGGCTCTTGGCGGTGTCTTGTCAATTACCTCTGTCACAGTGATAATTCTTTGTCTCTTTGTTTTGATTGTTTTCTTCGATTTTTTGGGCTCCTTGTTCTTCTGAAAAAACTTTGTCAGTTGGGGCCCCAGGGGACTTAGCTTCGCAGGTAAGGATTCAGTCATTACCTTCAGAATTTCCTCAACGTCAGCGGCAGAGGGTGATGCGGGGGTTTCTTCTTCATCGGATATTTTACGCTTCGGAGAAGACGCTTTCTTCCTCTTCGGAATTTTCTTCTTTGGTAGTTCTTTTTCATCTTCATTTAAGGCTTCAGTTATCCTTTTCCTTTTTTGGCCTCCGGCACCTTTGTTCAGATTTTCGTAATCAGGGTATTCGAAACCCAGGGCGTCCAGCACTCGGTTTAGTCTTCGCTTTGGACGGGTGCCGAAGGCTGCGGTCATCAACTGATCTTCTTTTTTGGAATAATTTCCAAGTATTTCATTGCACATCACTTCAATTGTATCCAGCCACTCTTGGCAAGGTGTTTTAAAGTATTTCTTAAACTTGAAGTAGTAAGGTAAGCGCACAAGTTCACCTTCTTTCTTCTCCCCCTTCAGCTTCGGCATTTCCCACTCTTTTACACTAGGAAAAACCTTGAAAGCCAAAAACTCCTGAACCAGGTCCCTTGTACTGATATGCTCTGCAATAATTCTGAATTCATTCATTGCTAGTTGTGTTGGACCTTCGGGTGTCATGTTACAGCGAGGTCGGGTTTCTCCGAAGATTAGTTCGAGTGGACTTTGCACAAGCTTCTCCTTGTCGTCATCAACCTTGACATAGAACCACTCCGACTTCCAGCCTGCTGCCCATTTGCTTCGATAGCTGATTACAGGAAACTTTGTGGTTTTCCGATAGGCGAAGTTATAGCAGCCAAAATTGTCGTGCAATCCATCCTTTCTAGCCTTCGTCTGATAATGCAGCTCGTGAACCCGGCAAAAGCTGTCTGCAAATGGTTCCACTGCCTGGCTTCGGAGTGCCCAGATATAAACGCTAAGCCTAACGATAGCGTTAGGGTCAGCTGGTGAAAATAGATACCGAACCTCTTCAGTACCTCTTCAATAATCCCATGTAGGGGAAATCTTAATCCAGCCTTCAGAAAGCTTTTGAAAATAACAATTTCATCCTTCTCTGGCTTTGGGGTAGTCTCTTCTCCCCCAAAGCGTAAAAGCTTTTTCTGATTTTCAGTAAAAAAGCCTGACTTTACCATCTTGGACAGATCAGCCTTCGAAACAGTAGATTTCCCGAAGTCCAAGTGGCTGGGCTTGCTTGGCATGGCAATGCGATAATCATCTTCGGGATCAGTTTCCTCAATATCTTCTTCTTCTGCTTCAGCAATTGCTTGTTCTGCTTGTTCTGCATCATCACTAGGGATCTTTTCCGAAGTCACCAGCCCGGATCGTTGCATGGCTTCGGAGATAGGAACAGTCTCCGAAGCTTCAGTTTCGCCCCCTCACGCTCAACCCTGGCGGTAGAACACACTCTGGCCATTTAATTATGGATGTGTGGAAATTTAATATTTTCTTCTTCCGAAGTTTTTTCTGACGAAGCAGGCTTCAAATTGGAGCTTCGTTTGATTCCGATGGACAAGCTTCGGCGATGGTTAAAAATTTTGGCAGCAGAACAGTGCAAATAGCAATGAATGCTGTGGTAACTTCACACCTACTCGTCTGTTTATATAGTACTGCAGGTAAGAAGGCAAAGCGCCAGGATTTTTACACCAGGCGGACACCCGCTTGCACTCGCTGTGCGGTGGACCGCAGAGACCAAACAGTAACTCTGCAAGGTGGGACCGCTATGCGCTGGGAAATTGAATCGTTTCTCGACAACGAGCTCAGGGAAGGTGTTTTTTGGACCTTCGGCTCCCCGAAGCTTAAGAGACTTTTTTCACGGATCAAGCTCGTTACGAAAAACGATCTAGCACCGCGAAAGGGGCTACTGTTGGGCCTATGCTTCGTCGCCGAAGGTCTTATAGGAAGAAGCGGTCTTCGGCTGAAGCTGTTTGTATAAGATGGCCGAAGGTTCCTCTTCGTGAAGCTTCGGCATTACAAACCGACTTAAAGATAGAATGACCTTTTAGTCCATAAAGGTCTGAGTCAATGTTGTAAGCTTTTATAAGGGGCATACTTGTAATTCCTCACAGGCTGCGTCCTGTGTCTATAAATAGTGAACAGTATTCCTTTACTGTTCACGCATTCTGGTAATTGTAATCGCATCTTCTGGAATCCAACCTTTGCCAAGGCAGAGGTATTATTGTATTCAATGATTCAATATATTAAGTAAATATAATATAATTCGTCTATGATTTATTTACTCCTTTTATACCTCTTATTTTATGTTGTTTTACAATATCTATTGAAATTTTATTACGAAGACTTGAGCTTCGTAATTTTACTCTCATCAACCTTCGTCCAAGGCCCATTACCCTCAAGGGAATAATGTTTCACGGACGAAGGACGTTAACATTTAACACTTTATGTTGCCTTATTCTTAATTCATAGCACTTGAGAACAAGTCCCCAACAGATACACAGTTTAAAGAATTAATTAGATTATTTCTATAACTATTTTAAGTCGTTGGTATTTAATAATAGCGAGTCCAGGTTTTACTAGACCTCTGAAATATATTTTACTAAAAATGATAGTGTGTGTTTATAATTTATTCTTGCTTGATAATAAAATTAGATGTGATTGAACAGGAGAAATACGTGTGTTGTAATTAGTATGTATAGTTTATTATTTTGTGATTATTGCGTGTAGTCGTATGTCGATAACTAGTATTTTCGTATGAAATTGTACAACGCATCGCCGCTAGGTGTTTAATTCGCTATCGCGTAGCACTATTTAGGTTTGTGATATTCCTGTCTATATGCATTCATGTGCATAATGCATTTCATTCAGGTACGTGAATTAACCACGTGAGGCGGAGAACCAGAACTGAGTCGACCACAAGATGGTGCTGATGAACGGAACTGAAGATAGATAGATGAAACAAGTATCAGAACAAAAGATGGTCGTCAAGTGATCGACGTCTAACAAACACTAACCTAGTGTTATCCAGGCAAGCCCCGGTGCATTTGCCACCTCCTTGCTGTTTTAAAATCTTTATCACCTTATTTGATGCATTAGGTGTAGTAGTTGTGTGCTAAACAATTGATGCACTTCTTTCCTTGGAAAATTGATTACCCTTCCTTGATACCCTTTTTGAAAAGAATGTTATGATGCTTAGTCTTGCTTTAGCAAACAAAAATGTTTTGTTTTAAAACAAAAGGTGATGCTTCACAGTGGATGGGTATTTTTACAAAAATAAAACTTGATGGTGGATCCATCATGGCTATGATGGTTTCAACATCAGAAAAGATGTACCTCTACCAGGTACCAGACTTTGGGTTGAAAATAATAAAGCTGAGACCGGACGGTTGACTTGCACGAGAAGGGAGTTTCAGTGTAGTGTCTCCGTCTAAGTCGATTAAGGACCGTCTCGATGTAGGCCTGATGATTGAGGACCTTTTAACTGGTCACATGCCTCATCATGGGTAAGCTTTGCCTCGGGCAGACTAATACCAGAATAGGACAACACGCAATAGGAGTGGAGAGATGGCGAGAGTAGCATGTACCCTCCGTGGCAAGAGGTTGGACGGTGGTGTATCTGTGCTCTCGGTTGGTGTGAACCCGATCTGGTCTTAAGAACCCCGGTGGCGAGTTGACATATGCAAGGGTTAAGTGCTACATATGTCATGTGATCGGAGATCCCCAACTGGGTATTAATCGATTCGGATCGTTGTTACTTCTCGGACATGAAGACTTGGTCATTGACTTACACGTAGCATTCCAGTGAACTTAAAGGGTTGATAAAAGACGGCTAGTGCAGGTCAAGTGATTGAACTAGGGTAGAAAGAACTCTAGATGCAGGTAATTTTACTTAACCTGACAAGTAAAAATAGATTTTGAAGGATCCACTTTTAGTAAGCATTTCTGCAAAACAGAGCCTTTGATACTTGATCAGCCTTACGTTGACTCCCTCAAACCAGCATATCCTTGAGAGTCTTTTCTTTAGTCGGGTAAGTCTTGCTGAGTACTTGTGTACTTAGGGTTTTATTCCCATTGTTGCTGCAGGTTACGAGTCACTTGATTGTGATTGATGTTAAGTGTCGGTGGGCATGACCTTCTTATAAGTCTAAGTAACTCTTCTATACTTCTTATTGAGGATGGTCACTTGAGCTAGCATATATTTCAAAACTACAAATAATTTATAACAATTCAAAGTTATTTCTTTGAATCACTTTTGTAATCACTCCGATCATGTACATTGTAAACTTGATGTAACTTGTAAAGTTTGGTAATAAGATTTTCGCTGCAAAATGTTGGTGTGTGATTTGTGTTTACTTAATCCTGCGGTCCTCATTGTAAGTGGTTTATCCGAGGTCCTTGGGGCACTCGGACAGATCCTGTTAAGTTATCTGGTGCACATGCATAGCCGTCTGAGGTCTTTGAGACAAGGGTAGGTGCATGTGGGCCCAATAACTTGGGAGGTTCTGCCACAGGATTGCTCGACTGATTCTATGGGCAAGTACTGTACGGTCATCCAAAAATTAGAGGACAAGTTTGAAGGGTTGAAATTCCATCACGTGGAAAGAGACCGCAACGCAGCAGCAGACGCGTTGTCAAAGCTAGGATCCAGTCGGGCCTAGGTCCCACCCGGAATCATTCGTCTAGGAAGTATCACGCCCAAGTATTCCCTCCGATCAGGCGGAAGAGTGCAACACCTTGAGCCAACCAGAATCGGACCCTAATGACTGGAGAGAGCCTATCATCAGGTACATAAAAGATGAAGAAGAACCAGATGATAAGGTTGCAGCAGAACGCATCGCAAGACAGTCAGCCCACTACTCCCTCATAGGGGGCGCACTATATAGAAGGGGAGCAATAGGAGTCCTCATGAAGTGCATTTCCTCAACTACTGGGAAACAACTATTGGATGAAATCCACGCTGGACAATGTGGAATACAAGAAGCATCCAGAACTCTAGTTGGGAAAGTTTTCAGGTCTGGTTTCTATTGGCCAACAGCAAAGAGTGATGTCGCTGAGTTAGTCCAGAGATGTGAAGCTTGCCAATTCTTGTCAAAGCAACAACATTTACCGGCACAGCAACTGCAGACCATACCTATAACATGGTCATTTGCGTGTTGGGGGTTGGACAAGACTGGACCCTTCAAGAAAGCTCAGGGAGGCTATACCCATGTGCTGGATTCCATTGACAAGTTCACCAAATGAATAGAGTACAAGCCTATTGCTTCTTTAACCTCAGTCAAGGCAGTGGAGTTCATACAAGACATAATATTCAGGTTTAGGATACCAAATAGCATCATAACCGATCTGGGATCCAACTTCACTAGCTCTGAATTCTTTGATTTCTGCGAACAACGGAGTATCCAAATCAAGTACGCATCAGTAGCACACCCAAGAGCCAATGTTCAGGTGGAAAGGGCCAATGGAATGATACTAGAAGCACTCAGGAAGAAGGTGTTCGACAAAAATGAAAAGTTTGCAGGAAAGTGGATTAGAGAGTTGCCCTATGTGGTTTGGAGCTTGAGAACTCAACCTAGTCGAGCTTTACATGGAAATACCCCATTCTTCATGGTCTACGGTTCGGAGGCAGTGTTACCCGCCGACCTCAAGTTCAAGGCACCAAGGCTGGTCTTCAAAAGCATAGCTGAAGCAGAAGCAACCAGGCTAGAGGATATGATGTGCTGGAGGAAGAGTGATTGAATACAGTAATTCAGTCAGCCAGATACCAACAGACCTTGAGGCACTATCATGATAAAGTCATATGACACTGATCCTTTGTAGTGGGAGACTTGGTCCTTCGCCGAATTCTAACGGGGGAAGGACGGCACAAGTTGTCACCACTATGGGAAGGGCCATTCATTGTATCGGAGGTCTCTCGGCCGAGATCATATCGGCTTACTCAAATGGATGGCACAGATGTGGGAAATTCATGGAATATAGAGCATCTCAAAAAAATTTACCCTTACCAAGGTCTCAAAAGCTATTGGAGCAACATTGTACTCTGTAATTGGAGGATCCGTCGTCAATAAAGTCTTCATTTTCAAAGACATTCAAACTATTAACTATCAACTGACTTTGATTCGATTGGACTCGGAATCAACGCGCTTACTCGACTTAGGGTGACCACTATACCCTACTAACGGAGCAATCGGTTTAAGTCGGCGATGACTTAAAACGGTGCAACATGCTCGCGATTACTCGACTTAGGGTGACCACTATACCCTACTAACGAAGCAATCGGCTTAAGTCGGCGACGACTTAAAACGGTGCAACATGCTCGCGCTTACTCGACTCAGGGTGACCAGTATACCCTATTAACGGAGCAATCGGTTTAAGTCGGCGACGACTTAAAACGTGCAACATGCTCGCAATTACTCGACTTAGGGTGACCACTATACCCTACTAACGGAGCAATCGGTTTAAGTCGGCGACGACTTAAAACGGTGCAACATGCTCACGATTAGTTGACTTAGGGTGACCACTATACCCTACTAACGGAGCAATCGGCTTAAGTCAGCGACGACTTAAAACGGTGCAACATGCTCGCGCTTACTCGACTTAGGGTGACCACTATACCCTATTAACGGAGCAATCGGTTTAAGTCAGCGATGACTTAAAACGGTGCAACATGCTCGCGATTACTCGACTTAGGGTGACCACTATACCCTACTAACGGAGCAATTGATTTAAGTCGGCGACGACTTAAAATGATGCAACATGCTCGCGATTACTCGACTTAGGGTGACCACTATACCCTACTAATGGAGCAATCGGCTGAAGTCGACGACGACTTAAAACGGTGCAACATGCTCTCACTTACTCGACTTAGGGTGACCACTATACCCTACTAGCAGGAGCAGTCGGCTTAGGTCGGCGACGACCTAAGACGATGCTACATGGTCACGCTGACTCGGCTTAGGGGAACCACTATACCCTACTAGCACGACAATCGACTCAAGTCAGCCATGACTTAAGCCAGCACGATACGATCACATTTACTTATCTTAAGGCGACCACTATGCCTTATCAGCCAAGCGATTGGCCTGAGTCTAAAAAAGTTCCAAAACCAGCACGCCGCATTGACCTTCACAAATGTTCAGGATGGTTGTTATATCCTGACAACAAAAACAATCAATACTTCAGGAAAACATAATGTTATAATTGTCAGTACCAAGGACACATCCTAGTGCTCCACCCACAAAAAATTCAAACACAACCATCACATGCACATAGAATTCATAAGTACATTCAGTGCTTCACAGGATATCACTGCATCGAAACGTCTCTGTTGGCAATGTTTTTTGCAGGAGCAATTGAAGAAGAAGGTCGACTCGAGGCGTCAGGTGCAGCCTTGACGTCGGCGACAATATCATCAGGAACCACTACGCCGGGCCTCCTCATCAAGATCCGCCCCGCACGAATGGCTTTGTTCATAGCCTTGTCGTGCTGAGCCCTCTGAACGGCGCAGCTGTCTTCTGAAGCTTTGGCAACCAGTCGAGCAGTTTCCAGCTCTTGTGCGGCGAGTTTCTTCGAAGCATGAAGATCTTTAATGATCAAATCCTTGGCCGATAACTATTGTCCAAGTCGTTGGACTTCATCCTGAGATGCTTGTAGCTCGTGACGATGATGATCCAGGTCCGACATGGTGAAGCGGTGGCTCCTTTCCAAAATAGTCAGAGAGTTGCTAGCGTCATGATATAACATGTCCAGATTATCATGAGAAGCCTCAAGTGCTCGTCTTTCCTCCTACAAATAAGAATAAACACTCAACACCTAGTCAACAATAAGCTTGACAAAGCCAACTAAGGGAGTTTACCTCATGTGCCATCCTTTCCGAATCAAGCTGAGCATTGAGAGAAGAATTCAAAAAGCGTGCATCATCCAGAGAAGCAGAAACTCAAGCCAGGTCGGTTTGACCTTGAGAATACTTCTCCTCAAGATCAGAATCCCACGGGGCTAAGTCAGCTTGACTTCGAAGATATTTTTCCTCAAGCTCAGAGCACCGCCGGGCCATATCTGACAATGCAGCTGAAAAGGGATACATGGTTAAAAACAAGTTGAACAATAAAATAACTAAGGAAGAAACGAGGTCACTAACTAGCGTTCGACGCCTTCAAATCAGCAATCTGTTTCTCAAGCAGCAACGGGTTCCACTGCATCAGAGACAGAGCTCCTTCTGGGACAGCAGCACCATACGACCTCAGCTGGGCAGACATTCCATCAACCAAAGCCTGTGATTGAAGACAACTAAGTATAAGAAAGATAATCTACCAACAAGAACAATAAAAAGCAAGTAGTTGACTCACCTGAAGATTGGAGAAGAACAATGGTAAACCCAAGTCAGGGGAGCGATGTCATGGCTTGACGGAGGAATATCAGCAGGAACAATTTGAAGAACGTTGCCAGAGGTGAGTTCAGCCCCACCGGCGGATACTAGACTTCTCGCATCTAGCTCACTGACCTCCAAGGCGACTTGTTTGTTCGAAGCCGTAGAAGCATGCATCGCCGTCGCCCCATCGGATCGAGGTAGAGACGACCTAACATGGACGTCCATGGAAGTGTGGGAAGGAGAGCTCACCTGAACACCCTCGGGGGCTAGGTTGCAGCTCGCGCCACCCACCAGAGCCGGATCACTACCGGCAACACCCTCGGGGGCTAGGTTGCAGCTTGCGCTACCCACCAGAGCCGGATCACTACCGATGACACCCTCGGGGGCTGGGTAACTACCAGCACCACCCTCGGGGGCTGGGTTTTCTACAACAGCCACCTCTAAGGCTGAAGGCTCCCCTGTCACCTCCATGTGAGTCGGGTAACTCGGACCAACGTCTTGGCATTGAAGACTGCCTTCCAAAGTCGACGATGCACGAGACACTGCTCGGGATACCTCCAATCCCACGTCTGCAATTTCCGAACAAACAACCATCACGTCATCAGCAGTTGGCTCCAACAGCATATCCTCAGGGACGACCTCCTCAAGGGTTTGATCAAAATCTGATATTGACAGTTCCTGAAGGCTGACAAGAGCTGACAGAGCTAGAGAAGGAATATCACTCCCCCTCTCTATAATGCTGGTTGTTCTTACGGATCAGCGGGACTTCTTCTTCATCTTCTTGATCTTCATCAAATATACAGACAACAGCCGGCGCACGGTCACACCCATTGGGTTCAACTTTAGGAAGGATACACCCATTGGGATCAACTTCAGGAAGGACACACCCATTGGGATCAACCTCGGGAAGGACACACCCATTGGGATCAACTTCAGGAAGGACCTCTGCTGGCACTTCATCACGAGCTGGGGCAGAAGGACCTGCATCCTGGTCCAAGCATGACAGTCACCGAAGTCGCTTCTTCTTCTTCTTCTTTTTCTCAACAGGTGCAGTCGGGCGGCTAACTTGGCGGGGACGCTTTGGGCGAGCACCCTCAGGCTTCCGAGTCTTCACTGCTTTGCCAGGCTCTTGCCCAGCTGTGATAGCCATCGGCTCAGCATGGGCCGAGTCGGAAGATTCCCTAGCCAACATACTAAGCACAACATCTATCTCTGCATCGTCCGGGCTGGCTGGCATCTCAAAATGAATTTGCTTCTCATCATTGGGAAGATTCCGAAGAGGGGCAATCAGAGCCTCAATATCCTCGGAAGAGGGTCCCACTCTAAGACCCAGACCACCATTACCAGCAGGAGGGTTGGACACAAACTCAGAAAATGACCGGTGAGGTGGCAAATTCTAGACAGAATAGGCAACAGGAGCACCAACATTTGACACTCTGCCCCTCAGAATCATGTCCAGTCGGCTCACCAAATCTTCAGTGGGAATTTTCTTGTTGGTAACCCGGGTAGAGTCATTGACACCACTGTACAGATAAGATGGGTATGCCCTATCTTTCAAAGGTTGAATATTCTTGAAGACGAAATCAGCGACCACAGCTTCAGCAGTCAAACCTCTGTCTTTCAATAAACAGACCTCAGCAAGCAACACTTTTGCCTCTGTTACCTCCGAAGGGGTCGGAGATTCTACCTAGCTTGGAGTATGGACATCTGGCTGCCTCCCTGACCGAGGGGGAAGGGACTTGCAGTGATTCTCCACGATGAACCACTCGAGGCACCACTCCTTAATGCTATCCTTCAGTGGGATGTCGAGGTACTCTAGTTTCCTCCTGCGGCACAGTTCTAGACTGGCGCCGCCAACAAGTTGGTGTTGTCCCCCAGCCATCTCGGGCCGATAATGATACAGATACTTCCATAGGTCGAAATGGGGAAGAATCCCGAGGTAGGCCTCACACAGATGAATAAAAATGGAAATTTGCAAGATAGAATTAGGATTCAGGTGGGTCAAGTTCAGATTGTAAAAATCAAGGAGATCGCAGAAGAAGGGAGAAACGGGAAGAGCGAGACCACGAATAAGAAAGGGAACATAAACGACGGACTCATGAGTGTCCTTTGTCGGAACAGTAACTCCACGGCAAATCCGCCAAGAACAGAGTTCTTTTGGGGGTAAAACCCTGACATCCACAAGGCGCAGAAGATCAAATTCCAAAATTACAGACATATGGTTACCCGCAAATGGCAACTGATTGTTGGGGTTGATTGGCGGGATGATAGCCATGGTGGAGCTCTGCTTCTTCCGCTTGGGCGCCATCGCAATCTCGCCGGCGGATCGAACGGGGGCAAAATCTCAGGGAAACAGAAGAGTGGTTCGAGGCGGAAATGTGAAGTTAGGGCTCAGAAATCAAAAGCGCATGATGGCATGAGTATAAATGGGGCTTTCCCGGGTTGGGCGCCATTTCTGAAAAGGGCCAAGTCATCACTCGGGAAAGCGAGACTTCAGACATAACTCGGCTGTTGCCTCTAAAAACGCTCACAGAGTCAAACATAACTCGGTTGTTACCTCTAAAACACCGACAGTATCAGGCATCAATCAGTTGTTACCTCTAAAACACCGACAACATCAAGCACCACTCGGTCGTTACCTCTAAAACGCTGACAGTGTCAAGCATAACTCAGTCGTTACCTCTAAAACGCCGATAGTGCCAAGCATGACTCAGCAGTTACCTCTAAAGCGCTAGTGTCATCAGTTATCGCTCGGTGATTATTTCTAATAACGTCTGCAGTGTTAGGCACAAAGACGAACTATCAATCGACTATAAAGAAAGAACGACAAAAAACGAAAGTTTGCTCGGAACAACTAAAATTTCTTCATTACATAGTGGAAGGGGTCTTTGCAAACTCAAAGATTGACCCATTATGAATCAGCCTTTTCCCCTTTTTACTACATTACATTACTACATTACTCACATTACACTATACTACTAACTACCACTACATTATTTCACTACTACTACTGCTGCTACTAATTATCTATACTAATATTTAAGCCAGTGGTGCTTTGCCACTGACCTTGCTGCTGCTGCTGTCGCCCTTGCCGTCGTCGCCGTTATCGCCACCGCCATCGCCGCCGTCGCCCCCGTCGTCGCCGTCGCCGCCGTCGCCGCCGCTACCTTCCTCGGATGAGTCGGAAGAGTTCTCTTCATCCGAGGAGACCTCCGACTCATCCGAGCCCTCGAGACCGGCGCACTTGACAGACCGGATGTACGTCCACACCTCGGCGGCTATCCCCTGGGAGTCGTCTGAGTCGTCGGATGACACCGGGGGGAAGCGTAGACCGGCAATCCCTCAGACTCGGAGGAAAACTCCTCCTCCGAGTACTCGGAGTCACCGAAGTCCTCCGATGAAGGACTCGGTTCACGCTTCCGTTTGTCGCCGGAGCGATGTGGCGAGCCCTGACCCTTCTTGTCCTTGCCCATGGCTAGATGGAGAAGAAGAGGGGGTTGAGAAAGAAGCAACAGATAATCAGAGGATGTGTGAAGACAACAACGGGGCAAGCAGTCTATTTATAGAGGCCAGAGGTAACTGCTCATCTCCTACCACGATCACCGAACAGTCACAAGTATTCAATAAGCAATTCAAATCGCCTAGAAGCAAGTCAGGCAGCAGACGCCGCTTCGCGTAACACGACACCATTTGGACTAAGGTCAACTGCTTGGGCAGTATGATTACGCCCCTCAGTCACGTCAAGTTACTGCTCCAGGACAGTTTGCTAAACGCTCTGCGTACCAAGACGTCCCTTGGTCACACCCATTAGGGGGGGGACGGACAAGAATTTTCAATAGATTTTCCAAAGCAGTCACATCCATACAGTATACGCAATGAATGTATCAAGACAGAAGGAAGATATCGATAGAGATCAGAGGAAAGCCAAATATAGCTACTGAACTGCAAGTCTAGTCAGCAGAAGCATTGAATCATAAAGCAAAATGAAGACCGGCCAAGAGCCATCTACCAGATGTCCAATCTGTCGCCGATCAAATAAATTTCAAACCTAACAGGGCATGAGCAGACCATGTTGTTTGAGTTCGCAAAAGCATGAGATGAAAACAATATGCTAATTTCTAAAGCATGAGACGAAGATAAAATGATGATTTCTAAAGCATGAGATGAAGATCTTTGAGTGGATTATTTTTAATAATCCACTCAAAGCTCGAGGGCTACACCCATTGGGTGCACCCAATGAATCCTTAACCCCAAAGGACAGAATGCTGATCTCTAAAGCATAAGCTGATGATAAAAGGCTGGTTTCTAAAGCATGAGACGAAGATAAAATGATGATTTCTAAAGCATGAGATGAAGATCTTTGAGTGGATTATTTTCAATAATCCACTCAAAGCTCAGTGGCTACACCCAATGAATCCTTAACCCCAAAGGACAAAATGCTGACCTCTAAAGCATAAGCTGGTGACAGAGTGCCGATCTCTGAAGCATAAGGAGAAGATCGTTGAATGTACCAAAGAAGGACAATAGGAGATTGTTTTTTACTGAGTCATTCAGAGTTCAGAAGTAATGTTCAATAGGTGCACCTTCAAAGCGCCTATCACCAAAATGAAAATCAAAACCGCAAGCTGGACCTAGAATCTTTGGGCTGATTAATTCAAAATCAACTCAAAGATTGGGGGTTTGTGGGGGACAGATATCCCCCAGGTCCACTGGAAGGCTAGAAGGCTTCACAAAAGGCCTTGGGCCTATTGTTTTGCAAGATCGTCCTTCCGTGGGCCAGGGGTGAACTGCTGGCAGAATGGGCCGACGCAGGGAATGAGCAAATGCGGGCCAAGGCGGCTCGTGGGGTTTGAGCGTTATCCACAGCTCTGATCCGATTCTCCCGCGCGACCACCTTGAACATCGGAACCAAATGAGAATAAGTCGGTAAGATCGTAGGAAGATAAGTTCAGTCGGTTCACTATTACTTAGGAATATATCATTATCATACATGCATGTAGTGCCCCATGGTCGGATATATAAGGCCTAGGGGGCACCCCATCGAAAGAGAGGTCATTCATCAGCCATCTACTCCGTTCTCTAGCATCCTTCATACTAGAGAATCCCCCTGTAACCCACCACATAAGGTCCACACCAGGAAGTAGGGTATTACGTCTCTCCAAGCGACCTGAACCTGTAGAATATTGTCTATCATCTCTCGTGCGCCTAGCACGAACCATCAAGCTACAATCAGCAACACCGTCCTACCCAAAAGCACCTCGAGGGGTAACCCTAGGTGCGCGGTCGGGTCCCAAACACCGACAGCAGCGGAGACTCCGACACGACCAAATCCAACGCAACAAAGTAGTCTAAGTCCTCCTCAAAAGATTCCTCAGTCCATGAAAAAGGACTCCCAAATTCATCCCCGTCCGAGGATCACGACCCAGGTTCAGACCCCTCAAACACATTTCCATTAAAAGGCATTGCATTCGCAACCGTCAAAATATTAGTATCAACATCATCGGGGTTTGCTTGCGCAGGCCCGGACGTCGGAACCTGCGCAGCAACTGACCTTCAGTATCACAAAAAGAAACACCCAAAACTCAAAACCCCTAACGTGTCCCTTCCACCTGCGCCGGAGCAAACGCCGCCACAGGGTCTTCGCTGGAACCAGCCTGAGGCGCTGAGTGCCCTTCAGCTCCCGCCTTCGCGCCACCCATCCGGGTCATCGAGCTCTCAAGACCGGCGAGGTCCTCGACATCTTCTTCATTCATCATCTGCGAAGGCAACAAAGAAATTTAGTGAAAAAAGAGAGGGAGAGATAAAAATACCTGCGCCAGTGCTTGATCAGCCCTCTCCCGGCACAGTGCCACGACCGTGAGGACCCCACATCCTGTCGTAAAGCGCCCTAGTGGACCGCTTCAGCACATCATCCTCGACCTAGAATATTCCACGGTCGAAGTCCTCGGTCGCCCGGTCGAAGACTTCGAAATGCCTACATCTCTCGGGGGACAAGGCATTCGCTGCCCCTCGCAGGTAACAAGCGATGCATAGGACATGAGGCCCGTCGCCATGGACGGGAGTGATTCCAGCTCCTCCCGCAGCCACCCAAGAAAGCGAAGACCCACCTCCTCCCCAGATCTATCAAAAGGGGCGGTCTGTGCGCCGAGCTCGCGGTACGCATCCACGAACAACGTGTGCGCACACTCAACCCCGGCGCGGGTGGAGGCCTCCGTCTTCTCGGTATAGCTGAGCAGACTTTTCAGCTCCGACTCCGCGTCGGTGGCGCACTTGAGAGCAAGACCAGCCTCAGCGCGCGCGGCGTCAGCTTCTGCGCGGGCAGCCTGGGCCACCGCGCGAGCTTTTTCCGCACCCTCTTTTTCCTCAGCAAACCGACAACTGAGGTCTTCCTTTTCTTTTTCCGCCGACAGCTTCTCAACCAAGTTGCGGCTTTTATTCTCCGCCGCCGACTTGTCCCTCACTGCCTCCGCGTGTTGCGTCTGGAGGTGCTCAATCCTTCCCTCAAGCCACCGCATCTTGGCGACAAACTCCAAGGTCAGCGCCCCTGAAGCAATACGTTCCGCGAAGGCGGCCGCCTGTCACAAAGACATTTCTCAAAACAGAACCACGAAAACGACACAGCCGCAAGCACCAGTCACACTTACATATTTCAGCTGCTGTGCGACTGAGGCGGCCACGCCATCGCAGCAGCAGTAGAAACGATTTCGCCGCTGGCGCAGAATTTAGACCACGGGTCCTCCGAGGCCCCCGTGTCACCCTTCGCCCCAGTCGTCGCGTCCACCGGGCCAGCAGACATCGCCGCCGGAGCAATAGCCAGCTGTCCAGACTCTGCCCCTACACCGTAGTCAAGTCAGAAACACAGACCTCGCTAAAAAAGCTCACCAACAGGAGCCAACCCCGTCTGGGCGTCGAACATGGTGACCCCGCCCACCAAGTAGTCGTCCACAGAAAGCTCCATGGAGACTCCTTCGACCCTCGCCACTGCTGTCTGGCAGGCGCGGCGGGTGGAGGCATACCGGCGTCTGGGGCGGCAGGCTTCGCGCTAGGCCGTGCCATCTTCACCTCATGCCTCGGGTCCGCCAACCTGACGTGAGCCCGTCGTTTCTTCCGCTGCGCATCTTGGCGATCCTTCTCCATCACTGCTGATACAACAGCACCAACATTCCTTCCGTAAGGGAAAATCTTTAAGTCACGAGCTAATCGAGACGTAAAAACATCTTCACCGGCCACCCGGGGTATCGGAACGTTCCTAGGCCAGCGACCGCCGGTCACCTTCAGCATTCGCGCAGATGTTTCCCGGAGCTCGAGGCGAAGATATCGTTTCCCCAGGAGCTACGCACGTCTCTAGCAAATCCCTTACAAAATGATTAGAGCCCCTCAGCCCCAAATACTCAGCTGCTGTACCTAATTTTCTTTTTCTGGCGGTGGCACCCGGAGCCTTGTCCCATGAGGGACCCTCATCAGCCAATGGCATTGCCTGTTTCCCTCGGCGGTCAGCAATGTCGGCACAGTCTCCCTTCGGGTAACCACCATACGACAAATGGTTCAACTTATAAACGTGGTTCAACCTAGCGTTATAACCGCGAATATCCCAACTCCTTAAAGTCTCCGTCTTCAGAGCATACTTCCCAACAATCTTCATGGCCTCGACCTCACGCACAAACACGGCCGCGTTTCGACCGCGAAGATCCACGGCGAAGACGGGACTTCGCACCAGCTGGCCTCCCAGTGTAGGCATCCGACGGGGGGTCACTTCACCCAAGGTCCAACCATGCGCCAAGGGCCACACCCCGTAGGCAATGAATTCCTCGACCAGGTCGCGCCCCGCTACTCAGGCGGGCCACATATCGAAGAGCCCCTTCGTCTTCGTCTTCTTCTGCCACTTCGAATTGTGGAAACGCCACATAACAATGTGAGCACAAAATGGCAGGGGCAAACTCGGCAGGCCTTCGACATCCCCGGGAGCCACATAAAACCAAAAGTCCCACCAATTGCCCCACTTATTCCTAGCATAGGGGACTATCTCGACAACTTCAGCCGAGGTCTTCCTAGTCCTTGGCGTGATGGTGCATGATCCAAATTGGGCTATCTTGTCACCTATTTTTCTCTACTGCCAGTGCAGACAATAATTTTTGGCGAAGACTTCCACAGATGACTGCCCGCCATAGGAGGAGACGACCCAGACGTACTTCGCAAGTGCCACCACCGCATTCGGCGTCAATTGATGGATTTTCACCTCGAACTTCCGCAACACCTCCACCACAAGCCGATGCGTCGGGAGGCGAAGACCAGCAGCGAAAAAGGCCTCAAAAACTATCAATTCACCCTCTGGCTCGGGGACCTCTTCTGCACCTGGGGCTCGCCCGACACCGTTACCAAAATAGCCCAGCCGCTGCATCTCCAGCACGCGACCCGAAAAAAATCCTCGAGGTCCTGAACTCGACGGTATGGCCAGGCTGCAGTTCAACCACCGCCAAGTCGCTCAACGTCTCCTCGGACGATGGCGTGGCCGACGACGCGCTCGCAACAGACGAAGAAGAAGACATTGTCACGTACCGTCGGCGGTGGCGCACGGTTTGCTTGATACGGGCTAGATCTCCGGCGTAGAAGGAGCAAGGAGGGCAGGCGAGCAGTTGACAAAGCTAGGTTTTTTTATAGCGCAAACTCAAGCAAGCAAAAGCCTCGGTCGAGGTTGGGGTTTTATAGGCGCGGAGCGACGCCTCAGGAAACCCGCAATCCCACAGTAACACGTCCAATCAACGGTCACATTTCAAAAACCCCCGCGGGACCACTTCGAGCGAGGGCAGTGTTTTCACCATCTCAAGGCAGTCTTCGACACCAGCTGACTTGGTCGAACTGGACCCTTGGGGTGAAGGCGAACATGCCACCCATCGTTCGATGACATCAACCTCAACATTCTGCAGAACGAAGGCCCCGCCGGTCAGACTGCGGACGTCGTCCATGCGAAGGCCCAAGCGCCCCCCTTCGCCGCATCAAGTCGAGACGAAGACACCCAACGACTTCAAGGATCGGACGGCCGAGGCCGCGAAAACCATAAGGTTTTGTCTCCCTCAGCGCGAGGAGGGGCCCATGTACAATTTGGCCCATGTTGTAGGGCCCCGCCCTCGGATGCCGTGTGGGCAGAGCGGGTTGGGCCGCGTCTGTAATAAAGTATGCTGTAATGACTCACTGTAACCCCCTACGAGGGAATATTCCGGGGATAAACTAGGTAACTGAGGGCCTAAATGTCCTTGTCATGGTCGGGCGGTCCCTCAGTTACCTATAAATACCCCCGTACTGTGCCAAAGCGGGGGGAGATCGCTATTGCTTTGACACCCTGTGTTAGAGCCGTTAATCTTCTTGCACTATTTTCCCATTGGATCAACCTGTCTGAGGAGGCATGTTCCAACACTGGTATATCATCTGTGCTCACGGTCATGAGTAGCTTGACCCTCACATGATTAAATTATGGAATTAAACTTAATCTATCATTTGCATTGCATTGTGGGTGTTATTATTAATTGTGACTCTTATTTATTTAGGTCGATATATACTTATACTTAGTAACTGCTAATAAAATTTTGACCAACTCTAAAAGCAATGCTCAACTTTAACTATCTCCTTTGGTAAGCCTTACACTTCACATGAGCCCCACTGTAAGTGAGTTCATGCACATTATTCCCACAACTTGTTGAGCAATGAATGTATGTGAGCTCACCCTTGCTGTACTCACATATCCTCAGGCCAGGAACATGTACCATCAAGATGAGGAACATGAAGGATGTCGTGATGAGTTCGTGAGTGGTCTAGGCCGTCGTCTCCCAGTCAACTATGGTTGCTGGATCGTTGTCTTCGTATGATGTAATTATTTAACTATTTTGTATAGAACTCCATTATATATTAAAGATGTGACATTCGTTTCTGTACTATGAGTCATCATATGTGTGAGACTTGATCCTAGCATGCATTTGATTCGTGCCTGGGTTTGGCCTTCAAATCCAGGTGTGACAGATATATAGATGCTGACTATTTATCTAACCCCGATAATGTCGGATCACAAACCGATTTTGTATATTTACAAGGTGGAACCACTATCTCTTGGAAATCCTCCAAACAAACTTTGGTAGCCACTTTCACTAATCATTTTGAAATTGTTGCCTTATACAAAGCGTCTAAAGACTGTATTTGGCTTCGCACAATGATAAACCACATAACTCAGTTATGTGGTATTGGTCCAATTGGTTCACCAACCATTATCTATGAAGATAATGACGCCTATATTGTTGAGATGAAGACATGTTATAATAAGAATAATATTACAAAGCATATTACCCAAAAAAATATCCTCATGAATTACAAAAGAATGGGGAAATTAATGTGCTGCAAACTATGTCTTGTAACAATCTTGCTGATTTACTCATAAAATCATCACCATATTCCACATTTTCAAAATATGTTAAAGGAATTGGTATAAAACGACTTAAAGATTTACATGAATTAGGGGAGTTTGATTTTTCTAAAATATAATCTAGTTAACATTATACTATACTCTTTTCTTTATATGAAATTTTCTTCTTGGTTTTATCATGTAAAGTTTTTAATGTGGTAATATCAATATAGGACATATGTCATATCATCTATTTTTCTATAGTGTTTTTAATATAATAATAGATAATAGATATAATAGGTTAGAAATTGAATAGTTTATGTATTCCAAGTTGATTTCAACAAAATGAATTCGATCAAGAGGGAGTGTTAAAGAGTAATCCAACGGTGACAATCTTATCCAAACCAAAAGAAGTTGAAGGAAGACACTATTTCGAGAAGACACTCATGAATAGACACCTTTTCATTCTTTCTCTCTTGTTGTAACTAAAAGCATCCACTTACTAATGTATATATATGTTAAATCATCAATGGAATACTGATAGAGATTCATTTTCTACATTCGCTATCAATCATTTTGCCTTAAAAAACTATATAGCAAAAGTACCCATGCACAAATTACCATCTCTGTCAGACCCGGCCGCCACGTCTGCTTTGCTTCCGAGTGGCGCGAACATATTGATCCTTTGTCGAATCTAGAATCTCCCACCGTCCCGCGCCTCTTTCCCTTGTTCCAGCCTTCCAGGTATCCAGCTGGCAGTTGTGCTGCTTGTACAGAGAGAGGCTGGCGACGTCCGGGCCTGGTCGGGCCCACGTGATCTTCCGCCGTTCTGGAGGCGCCGGTGGCCGCCGCCTCAGGTTGCTTCGCCAGCGCGCCGTGCCAGCGGGGGAGATGGCAGATTCGCGCACCTTATCGCCGCCCGCCAAAGAAACCTCCTGCGCGTCGCCCGGACCCGCCGACCCGCCTGCCCGCCTGGTGCTCGACCTAATGCCGCGGCGCCCCCCGGCATCCAATCTTTATATGAAGGCTAGTTTTTATATGAAGGAGCACCGTACATCAATCCAAGCCGAGTTCCACCTCGAGGTAATCATGAGCCTCTCTTCCATTCTTGTTCTCACTTCATTGGTGCCACTGAATTGCCTGGGAGCACATGGCATCCCAGCCGTCACTGATGGTTCTCGGAATCGGGTCGCGCAAATAAGCTTCTTGCCTCGAGGCTTAATATGCAGCTTCTTTATTGGGGGGAACTGTACATGCTTCTCAGGATTGGTAGCCACTACATTTTTCTTCTTCTTGTTCTATCGCAGTGCCCCCTTAAGCTGTAGAGCAAGACCGAATTGCAAATTGCATACTAAATTCATCGGCTGAGGTTTTCTAGTTTTTTCTGCGGACCAGAGAAGAGCTTAGCATATCTGAAGAATCATCATAAGAAAATAAAATGAGGGCATCAGTATCTAGTGCTTATCTTTTCTTGCCTTTGTTGTTTAAAGATGCATTTTTTCTTGCATAGGTATGTTAATTATTACGACACTGTTGTGGTATTGATGACAACTGTAGGTTTCATACTTCCTCCATGTAGGAACCTAATATATTTTATGTTGCTCAGGAGTATAATAACTGTTTGGACCATTATTCTAGTTGCATTATACTCCCTCCGTTCTTTTTTATTTGTCACGGTTTAGTTAAAAAATGAACTAGCTTTTTTTATTTGTCACGGTTTAGTTAAAAAATGAACTAGCGGACGATAAATATTCGAGAACGGAGGTAGTAGTAAACTGAATACCTCATTTTGTTGGTATATATTTTTATTAATACTACTAGAATTTTTGACCCAATATCGGGATATATAGAATTATATATAAACAGCCTTAAATGACTTTTTTAAACTTTTAGATATTATGTTTGAAATTTAACTTGGGCAAAATGACCATATGCTGCACAATTTACCTAAAGGTGCACCCGTATCCTGTTTCTGTGTTCTGTATGAGATTCCCATCCTAAGTAATTGTATATGTTTAAACCAAATAATAGAATGCTAAGAAAACCACAATGTACTCAAGAAGACCAACACTGTTTCTGGCAATACAAGCAATATTTTCTGTTCCTTTATTGAGGGCTTTGATATCAAATTCAAAGCTTTAGAATTAATTTATTGAGTTCCTATTTGAAGTGTATTGGCACCTCGTTCAAGTACAAAGCAAAAAACTCATCACAAAGATGAGTTTCAGATCCATCGAACAATTACTTAGGAGGAACAGCAAAACCAAAATTTCTCGCAATATCGTTGACCGCAACCATGACCAGAAGGAAGAGCAGTTAGTACAATCCTTGAGGGAGTTACTTCTTGCAAGCAAACAGCTCCCAGATAAGTTTGATGACTACTATGTCCTTCTACGGTATGCCCATTTTATTTATTTTCTGGAAAATTTATGTTATATATTGTCCTTAGACTGACATAATCCACCCAAGTAACAGGGGAGGAGATGTTTTATTCTTCAGTACTTCTAGGATGCCTGTTTCCTTCCAGTTTTGCACTGAAGAGATCATGACCTCATTGTTCTCTGGTCTTGCAGCTTTCTTAAAATGAGAGGCTTCAACATCTTAAAAGCAAAAGAGATGTTCTTAAATATGTTAAAATGGCGTGAAGATTGTTCCGTTGATGCCATTGCGAACGTATGTGGTGTTTTTATTGTGTGTTACATTTAGTTTTATCTGTAGTTTGTTACAAGAATTTATGCTTACATTTATCTTGGAACTTTGTTGTATCTGTACTGTAAGCGTCGTATACTAGAATAATTGAGCTTATGGCTGTGGCGCCGTGCGTATCAGCTTGGCTGGAATTTTATTATGAATAAAGCTTTCTACATCTAAAGAAATGAAATATCAAGCTTATGTCTGTTTCTGTGCTACAGGATTTTAAATTTGAGGAGTATGATGCTGTGAAAAGATGCTATCCTCATGGATTTCATGGAGTTGACAGATTTGGTAGGCCTCTCTATATTGAACGAGTTGGCTCAGTGGATCTCAGTAAGCTCATGCAAGTGACTACTATTGATCGATATGTAAAATATCATATATCAGAACAAGAGAAAACTATATCTTTGAGATATCCTGTTTGCTCACTTGTGGCTAAAAAGCACATAGCATCGACAACAGCCATATTTGATGTGAAAGGACTGGTGCGTCATAGCTAAATGAAGCACTTCCCTTCAATGTTTTATATATTCCAGTTTATAAGAAAATAGTTGCCTGAATGTTCATTTATTCTTCATTCTCTAATACTGTGACCCAAGTTTCATGTTAGAAGCAGATAGTATTATAGAATATAAATGCTTTGACTTATTACTGTCTTGTAAGTTTTATAGGGCTTTGCTGACATTTTCATTTTATGTCTAGACATGTGTTCACATACATGAAACTAATATATATCTACCTGGAACTATCAGACATTTTATATGTTCGTTTTTAAGTTCCCTATCTGACATATAATGAAGTTATTTGATTATCTGTATGACATCATATGTTTTGTCTTGACTGCTGTTATTCAGGGGTTGAATAACTTTTCAAAATCTGCAAGAGAGATGTTTGCAGAAATCCAAAAGATCGATAGCAATTACTATCCAGAGGTTTGTCTTTGTTATGTCTATGATCGAACATCTGATGTGTCTTTTACACCAGCCACGGTCTGCTCATCCGTATATTGCTTTTTGCTACAGACATTAAATCAACTTTATATAATTAATGCTGGAACTGGATTTAGAGCACTGTGGAAGGTATTGAAAACATTCATGGAGGCAAGAACATTAGCAAAGATTCAGGTAGTATATCTTTTTGTTTGCATATTGTTTGACAAAATAGAGTGAATGCTTACCTCTATGTTACTTGTTAGGTTCTGGGGACCAATTACCTTAACACAGTATTAGAAGCTGTTGACCCAAGGTAAAAGTGCATCAAGTCTTGTGCAACATTTGCATCTTTAGCTGCTTGAATGATTGCTCCTTCTGCAGCAATTTACCAGAATTTTTAGGCGGAACTTGCACTTGTCCAACAGGAGGATGCTTACTCCAAGATAAAGGACCCTGGACTGACCCAGAAATGATTCGTGCTTCTAAGGTAAGGTATGTTTCTTTTATAGGTCATTTGAAATTTTCTGGGATGCTGAAATAAAAATAATAATTGTTGGAGTGAATCTATTTGTGATTTTTAGGAAGCATTCGGTAAAGGTCAGAAGTCTTTCAATGAATTGGCTGCCACAATTGCCTGTGAAAGCTTTACAGGTTGTCAGGTATTAGGGTATATACTGTTATTATTGTTCTTTGCACTTTAGCTTTAACAGTTAAGCCTTTATCAGCATAGACCTATTCCTATAGCGTGGTTGTAATATTGGTGTGTGGTCAGCAGCCGTTGATATGAGTGTATTAAGCCTTTTGAAGTGTTACACACTCAGCACCTTATCAACCATGATTAATCAGTTTATAAGCCTGATTGAACATCCGTTGACCTAGTTTATAGAAATAGATAGCTGGGCTTGGGTCTTGTAGGTCCTGTTGTCACATCTATTTTATTTTCTCGAACACACAAGAGAATTGCGCATCATGTCAATGATCTTCCTTTCCTCTAATTTGATCCCATGTTTCAGACTTTCACTGTCACACCCGGATTTCGGGGCACCAAGACCCGGGCGCGAACATAATCACCAGGTGTGCTGGGACCAAGTCTCACACATATGATGAATCATGTCACAGGATCGAATGTCACATCTTTACTATATAATAGGAGTTTTGTACAAAATAAATAATTACATTATAAGGAGACAACGGTCCAGCAAACCAAAGTTGACTGGGAGACGACGACCTAGACCTCTCACGAACACATCGTAGCATCCCCACGCGCCTCATCCTGTAGTACCTGTTCTTGACCTGTGGGGGGGTGTGAGACAGCAAGAGTGAGCTCACATACGTTCATCGCTCAACAAGTTGTGGGGAATAATGTGC
Source organism: Zea mays (assembly GCF_902167145.1). NCBI lineage: Eukaryota > Viridiplantae > Streptophyta > Magnoliopsida > Poales > Poaceae > Zea > Zea mays. Next base: position 44,149,719 of record NC_050102.1, read on the forward strand.
ATGAACTCGCCAAAGGTGGGAGCTCACGTGAAGTGTAAGGCTTACCAAAGAGGATGGTTAGAGCTGAGCATTGCTTTTAAAGTTGGTCAAAATTTTATTAGCAATTACTAAGTATAAGTAAATACCAACTCAATTAAATAGTAGAACAGAAGTAACAACATCACCTGCGATGCAATGCATATGACAAATTGAATTTAAGTTCCATAAATTAATCATGTGAGTGTCCGAGCCGCTCATGACCGTGAGCATGGCTAGTATACCAGTTTTACACTCTGCAGAGGTTGCGCATCTTTACCCACAAGTCATGTTACCCATCTGCCAAGGGATCGCGACTTCCCATACACCTCTACCGAGGAGGCGAGGCAGGGTAACACTACGAGGCCTTTACAAAGTTCCACTAGCTTCAGAAAACCCGCTACAGTTTATAGGAAGCTCCAATGCAGGAATCCCTTGCAGGACCGCCATCGCAGCAAAATCCTCCCGAGGGCCTCCCTACACTGACCACTCCCCTACTGCCCTTGCCCCTTTCGGGTAAGGTAGTCTTCCACTAGCTTTCCTAATTAATCGGCCAAGGGCGTCCCATTAAACCCTTGTGGTAGCACTGTTTTCCCGGGTGGTTCTCCATGTTCCAATTAACATAATGATCTTATCATGAACAGTAAATAACAACTGATAATAAAAGTGTAATCATGAATAATGTATCTCCATACCTAAAACCACATATAGCACTAGCAAGTACTACCCAAAAAGTTTAGTGGAGTCAAGGTATAAAGATAATCAAACTAGGGTAACCTGTTGGGTCCCATCAAAATTAACCTATGCAGATCATTATGATTAATCAGAACATGACTGGGTAAAAAGAAGTGATCAAGGGCACAACTTGCCTGGGACTTGAGATTCCAGGTACCAGGACGATCTTCAGGTGACTCGTGACCTCACTGCTAGTCGTAGCAATACAAACAGACATAGTATAGACAAAATTAACATTACACCAAACATAAGCACAAACTGTATAATAATACTTTACGCGTTGCAACGAGATCGTGGGATCGAGAACCACTAACATCGGAGTTACGATTAAGGAGTTAAAATGTTATAAAAGATCTGTTTGATTAAAATATTAAACTATATTATAATTTGGTTAATATAAATCATATGAGAGGTCATTCTATAAATAATTATCTTTAAGTTATAAATTTACCATAAATCATCTTATATTGCATTAATAAGCAGATTAACAAACTAATCAACATAAGTTAAATAAAGGTCTAATTATAAAAGAATGAGACATGGTATAATAAATGTTGTTAATACGTAGTAAATATTTATACGAGACTAACGCAACTTGAACGAGTCAAATCGGAATTAAAATGGGGAAGTTATGAATTTCTAATGATTTTTTGGTATAAAATTAAATAGGATATTAATTTTAATGTAACTTTCATGTTAAAACAGTGGCACTTAATGGATAAACAATAATATTACTAAATTATAGAAACTGGAATGGGTCAATTTGGACCTAATATGAATTAAATGTGAATTATACAAGCTCTAGGAATTATTTTTGTGTTAAAAATCAATTTCAGATATTATTTATATGGTTTTCCTTATTCTCTGGACTGAGCACTAAAAACAGATAAGTACAGGGTCTAACGCGAAAGAAACCCATGACACAGACTTACCCCGCGGTGGATGGCGGGTTGATTTCACTAAAGTCCGAGGGCTCTTTAACAAAAGTGACCCACGAAGGGGGTATGGAGCGCTGCTGGCCACTGGATCAGACACCAAGCGCCCAGATTAGATTTAATCTATATCGAACGGGTACGCGCCCAGAGCCGTCCGATCAGAGATCAAGTGCCCGGATTAGATCGAGCTGGTTATGTACTCTAATGCGCCAGCAACAGTTGGATCCCAGATCCGCGGTCCACGACTCCTAGCGTGAAGGGGTATTCCACGTTTAATCCTATCCGTCCGCGCCCGATCTGACGGTCGTGGAAGCTCCGTCTTCTACCCGACGGCGTCCAGACAGCAGCGCACCGCCCCCAATCCACGGCGCAATCTCACCGGCGGCCACCAATCCATGGCCTCAGTGACCCAAAAAACCCAAATCGGAGGGCGCGTAACATCCCACGGGGGACGACGAAATCGGAAAGCGAGCGATTCTCACCTAATTCGAGGTGCAGAGGCACTGACCACGGCGAGGCGCGGGTGAGCGGCTGGGCTGTGCTCCGGTGAGCAATTGCCCCGGCCACCGGCCACCCCGAGCTGCGCACCAACCCAGAGAAGATTCCCCGCATGCTTGCGACGCCCCAGAACCACCTCATTTGTGCAGAAGGGCAGCGCCGGCGAGTTAAGGGTGTGGCGGATCTCTTCCTCCCCCTTCATCTTGGTCGGCGGCGATGGCAAGTGGATGTGGAGGAAAGGCACGAGAGTGGGCATGGCGAGCAGCAAGGAAGAAGCCCTGATAGGGAAGGAGGCTCGTCCATGGAGGGAGCTCTACGGCTGGTTGTTGAGATCCGCCCGCGAGCCCGATCCATGGCGGCTGGGTTCTGGGCGCACAACAGAGGGGAAAGGCGCTGGTCAAAGCGGACGCGGACGCCTGGGTCTTATAACCCAATGGTCGGGCATCCGAACGGAACCGGGGAGATCGCGGAGGTGGCTGAGCTCGCGCCCACGGAGTCCGCGCCTCCGCGGCGATGGACACACGTCCTGTGCGCGCGATGCGCGGGCCGTTGCGCGGAAGAAGGAGATCCTGACGGCGCAGGACCCACCAGCCAGTGAGCACAAGGGCGCGCGGAGCGACTGCCCACAGGGCCCAGCTGTCGGCACGCCGCGCACCATCGGAATTGGGCCGCACGGATCAAAAGAAGAGCTGGGCCGAATGGGTGGCTGCCGGCCCATTTCGAAATAGTTATGTTTTTCTTTTTATTTTCCTTTTTCATTTCTTCCCCTTTTTAATTTCTAGAATTCAAATTGGAATTCAAATTTACTGTGAATTTTTATTTATTTTAAATGTACCAGTTGAGCCCAAATAAGGAGATCAAACTATTTTCTTTATATTATTTTCTTTATCTTTGTTTAGTATTCCTTCTTTTCTCAATTCTAGAATTTCTTTCAAATCTTAAATTCCCATTTGGGTATTTAATATATTGCTTTTTCACCTTATTATACGTTGTCACAAAATGCACACAGAATAAAATCGAGCATGATGCATAATTTGGTAGTATATTTTTATTTTTTTTGGGCATGATGTTCACATAAGATGATGCATAAAGATCAAACTCACATAAAGAGAAATTGTTTCTCTATTGGTATTATTTCTAGCAAATTACAAAGTGGGTGTTACAAATCCTACCCCCCTTAAAAATAATCTCGTCCTCGAGATTTGTAAGAAAAGGGATACAAAAGGATTGGTTTGTAATCTGGCTTTTATTCTATAATTGGTTCACACTTTTTTTTATAGACAATAGTGGGTGATTAGTAAAGTATAGTATGTAGGATATAGGCTGGACAGGTTGAGGTGAGAAAGATTATGGCAAGGAAAAGGCTTTATCATGGGTAGTGGACCCTGACTCATCTGGTGATCTCGCTTGGTCCTTGAAGACTTGAATTGGTGCTTATCCTTTCTTGATGAGGTTGATCTTGTCCTTTTCTGATCTTGGTCTCATTGAGTCGAGATCAGTGTATATTCTCGGAGTTAGGGGAATATGGTTAAGATAAATATGGATGAGATAGACTACATGATGTAGGTCAAAAGTTTGTTTGATGTTAGGTGAAGGTAGACAGATTATGCAATCCATCATGACACTATTGGTTGGGTTAGCTCTTATGTTCACGGTAGAGTTGGTCTAATGCACTAATTTTAGGTTTAAGTGCATGAGGAGAGAACAAGATTTATAGGAGTATGATCCAGTTTATTTTACTAGTGTTAACTTGTTAAGGTACTATCCTTAGGTTAGCTCAACTTAAGGTCAGACTTCATCAGGTTAGATTAACCTATTAGGTTGGATCAGATCTAGAATAAATCGATATGACTATTTTAGACTAGATAAGATCTAAATAAATTTTGGATTAGCTCATGGTTGTTATTCAAGAGTGGGATAAATATGCTAATTAGGGCAAGATGAATCCATAAGGATAAGGTAGAATCCTTTGAGGTTAGTTAGATCTATTAAGATGAGATAAAATCTTTTCAAGATAAGGTGGATCTAGATATATTAGGATAAGTTAGGATCTTTTGAGATAAGATAGATCTATGAGTGTAGGATAGAATCTTTTAAGATAAGATGAATCTATCAAGCTAGATACATTTTTTTAATGAGGGATAATCTAATTTGTCTAGTTACTTTTATAAGCATTTTTTTCTATATGTATATGCAGATGTTATTGTGGACATTACTCCACAACCCATCATACTCAATCAAAGATCCAAATCAAACAAATATCATAAGAACAATCATTCAAGTGCATAGATACCTATATAAAAATAGTTTTGTTTTTGTTCCTATGATTAGATATCCTATACATAATGGTCACTTTAGGCATGAGATTTTAAAGTGTGAAATCCACATTTGTCTTTAGAAAGAAAAGGTAAGAATAATTAGAGTAAAGCGAAAATAGATGAGAAATGATCAAGATAAGCTTAGGAAAGAATCAGAGTAAGGTAAGTAGGTAAGGGTTGTCCAGTTCTATCTAGGTTTCGTCCTACAGTCAACATTCCTCTGATACCACTTCTGTCACACCCGGATTTCGGGGCACCAAGACCCGGGCGCGAACATAATCACCAGGTGTGCTGGGACCAAGTCTCACACATATGATGAATCATGGCACAGGATCGAATGTCACATCTTTACTATATAATAGGAGTTTTGTACAAAATAAATAATTACATTATAAGAAGACAACGGTCCAGCAAACCAAAGTTGACTGGGAGACGACGACCTAGACCTCTCACGAACACATCGCAGCATCCCCACGCGCCTCATCCTGTAGTACCTGTTCTTGACCTGTGGGGGGTGTGAGACAGCAAGAGTGAGCTCACATACGTTCATCGCTCAACAAGTTGTGGGGAATAATGTGCATGAACTCGCCAAAGGTGGGAGCTCACGTGAAGTGTAAGGCTTACCAAAGAGGATGGTTAGAGCTGGGCATTGCTTTTAAAGTTGGTCAAAATTTTATTAGCAATTACTAAGTATAAGTAAATACCAACCCAATTAAATAGTAGAACAGAAGTAACAACATCACCTGCGATGCAATGCATATGACAAATTGAATTTAAGTTCCATAAATTAATCATGTGAGTGTCCGAGCCGCTCATGACCGTGAGCATGGCTAGTATACCAGTTTTACACTCTGCAGAGGTTGCGCATCTTTACCCACAAGTCATGTTACCCATCTGCCAAGGGATCACGACTTCCCATACACCTCTATCGAGGAGGCGAGGCAGGGTAACACTACGAGGCCTTTACAAAGTTCCACTAGCTTCAGAAAACCCGCTACAGTTTATAGGAAGCTCCAATGCAGGAATCCCTTGCAGGACCGCCATCGCAGCAAAATCCTCCCGAGGGCCTCCCTACACTGACCACTCCCCTACTGCCCTTGCCCCTTTCGGGTAAGGTAGTCTTCCACTAGCTTTCCTAATTAATCGGCCAAGGGCGTCCCATTAAACCCTTGTGGTAGCACTGTTTTCCCGGGTGGTTCTCCATGTTCCAATTAACATAATGATCTTATCATGAACAGTAAATAACAACTGATAATAAAAGTGTAATCATGAATAATGTATCTCCATACCTAAAACCACATATAGCACTAGCAAGTACTACCCAAAAAGTTTAGTGGAGTCAAGGTATAAAGATAATCAAACTAGGGTAACCTGTTGGGTCCCATCAAAATTAACCTATGCAGATCATTATGATTAATCAGAACATGACTGGGTAAAAAGAAGTGATCAAGGGCACAACTTGCCTGGGACTTGAGATTCCAGGTACCAGGACGATCTTCAGGTGACTCGTGACCTCACTGCTAGTCGTAGCAATACAAACAGACATAGTATAGACAAAATTAACATTACACCAAACATAAGCACAAACTGTATAATAATACTTTACGCGTTGCAACGAGATCGTGGGATCGAGAACCACTAACATCGGAGTTACGATTAAGGAGTTAAAATGTTATAAAAGATCTGTTTGATTAAAATATTAAACTATATTATAATTTGGTTAATATAAATCATATGAGAGGGCATTCTATAAATAATTATCTTTAAGTTATAAATTTACCATAAATCATCTTATATTGCATTAATAAGCAGATTAACAAACTAATCAACATAAGTTAAATAAAGGTCTAATTATAAAAGAATGAGACATGGTATAATAAATGTTGTTAATACGTAGTAAATATTTATACGAGACTAACGCAACTTGAACGAGTCAAATCGGAATTAAAATGGGGAAGTTATGAATTTCTAATGATTTTTTGGTATAAAATTAAATAGGATATTAATTTTAATGTAACTTTCATGTTAAAACAGTGGCACTTAATGGATAAACAATAATATTACTAAATTATAGAAACTGGAATGGGTCAATTTGGACCTAATATGAATTAAATGTGAATTATACAAGCTCTAGGAATTATTTTTGTGTTAAAAATCAATTTCAGATATTATTTATATGGTTTTCCTTATTCTCTGGACTGAGCACTAAAAACAGATAAGTACAGGGTCTAACGCGAAAGAAACCCATGACACAGACTTACCCCGCGGTGGATGGCGGGTTGATTTCACTAAAGTCCGAGGGCTCTTTAACAAAAGTGACCCACGAAGGGGGTATGGAGCGCTGCTGGCCACTGGATCAGACACCAAGCGCCCAGATTAGATTTAATCTATATCGAACGGGTACGCGCCCAGAGCCGTCCGATCAGAGATCAAGTGCCCGGATTAGATCGAGCTGGTTATGTACTCTAATGCGCCAGCAACAGTTGGATCCCAGATCCGCGGTCCACGACTCCTAGCGTGAAGGGGTATTCCACGTTTAATCCTATCCGTCCGCGCCCGATCTGACGGTCGTGGAAGCTCCGTCTTCTACCCGACGGCGTCCAGACAGCAGCGCACCGCCCCCAATCCACGGCGCAATCTCACCGGCGGCCACCAATCCATGGCCTCAGTGACCCAAAAAACCCAAATCGGAGGGCGCGTAACATCCCACGGGGGACGGCGAAATCGGAAAGCGAGCGATTCTCACCTAATTCGCGGTGCAGAGGCACTGACCACGGCGAGGCGCGGGTGAGCGGCTGGGCTGTGCTCCGGTGAGCAATTGCCCCGGCCACCGGCCACCCCGAGCTGCGCACCAACCCAGAGAAGATTCCCCGCATGCTTGCGACGCCCCAGAACCACCTCATTTGTGCAGAAGGGCAGCGCCGGCGAGTTAAGGGTGTGGCGGATCTCTTCCTCCCCCTTCATCTTGGTCGGCGGCGATGGCAAGTGGATGTGGAGGAAAGGCACGAGAGTGGGCATGGCGAGCAGCAAGGAAGAAGCCCTGATAGGGAAGGAGGCTCGTCCATGGAGGGAGCTCCGCGGCTGGTTGTTGAGATCCGCCCGCGAGCCCGATCCATGGCGGCTGGGTTCTGGGCGCACAACAGAGGGGAAAGGCGCTGGTCAAAGCGGACGCGGACGCCTGGGTCTTATAACCCAATGGTCGGGCATCCGAACGGAACCGGGGAGATCGCGGAGGTGGCTGAGCTCGCGCCCACGGAGTCCGCGCCTCCGCGGCGATGGACACACGTCCTGTGCGCGCGATGCGCGGGCCGTTGCGCGGAAGAAGGAGATCCTGACGGCGCAGGACCCACCAGCCAGTGAGCACAAGGGCGCGCGGAGCGACTGCCCACAGGGCCCAGCTGTCGGCACGCCGCGCACCATCGGAATTGGGCCGCACGGATCAAAAGAAGAGCTGGGCCGAATGGGTGGCTGCCGGCCCATTTCGAAATAGTTATGTTTTTCTTTTTATTTTCCTTTTTCATTTCTTCCCCTTTTTAATTTCTAGAATTCAAATTGGAATTCAAATTTACTGTGAATTTTTATTTATTTTAAATGTACCAGTTGAGCCCAAATAAGGAGATCAAACTATTTTCTTTATATTATTTTCTTTATCTTTGTTTAGTATTCCTTCTTTTCTCAATTCTAGAATTTCTTTCAAATCTTAAATTCCCATTTGGGTATTTAATATATTGCTTTTTCACCTTATTATACGTTGTCACAAAATGCACACAGAATAAAATCGAGCATGATGCATAATTTGGTAGTATATTTTTATTTTTTTGGGCATGATGTTCACATAAGATGATGCATAAAGATCAAACTCACATAAAGAGAAATTGTTTCTCTATTGGTATTATTTCTAGCAAATTACAAAGTGGGTGTTACAAATCCTACCCCCCTTAAAAATAATCTCGTCCTCGAGATTTGTAAGAAAAGGGATACAAAAGGATTGGTTTGTAATTTGGCTTTTATTCTATAATTGGTTCACACTTTTTTTTATAGACAATAGTGGGTGATTAGTAAAGTATAGTATGTAGGATATAGGCTGGACAGGTTGAGGTGAGAAAGATTATGGCAAGGAAAAGGCTTTATCATGGGTAGTGGACCCTGACTCATCTGGTGATCTCGCTTGGTCCTTGAAGACTTGAATTGGTGCTTATCCTTTCTTGATGAGGTTGATCTTGTCCTTTTCTGATCTTGGTCTCATTGAGTCGAGATCAGTGTATATTCTCGGAGTTAGGGGAATATGGTTAAGATAAATATGGATGAGATAGACTACATGATGTAGGTCAAAAGTTTGTTTGATGTTAGGTGAAGGTAGACAGATTATGCAATCCATCATGACACTATTGGTTGGGTTAGCTCTTATGTTCACGGTAGAGTTGGTCTAATGCACTAATTTTAGGTTTAAGTGCATGAGGAGAGAACAAGATTTATAGGAGTATGATCCAGTTTATTTTACTAGTGTTAACTTGTTAAGGTACTATCCTTAGGTTAGCTCAACTTAAGGTCAGACTTCATCAGGTTAGATTAACCTATTAGGTTGGATCAGATCTAGAATAAATCGATATGACTATTTTAGACTAGATAAGATCTAAATAAATTTTGGATTAGCTCATGGTTGTTATTCAAGAGTGGGATAAATATGCTAATTAGGGCAAGATGAATCCATAAGGATAAGGTAGAATCCTTTGAGGTTAGTTAGATCTATTAAGATGAGATAAAATCTTTTCAAGATAAGGTGGATCTAGATATATTAGGATAAGTTAGGATCTTTTGAGATAAGATAGATCTATGAGTGTAGGATAGAATCTTTTAAGATAAGATGAATCTATCAAGCTAGATACATTTTTTTAATGAGGGATAATCTAATTTGTCTAGTTACTTTTATAAGCATTTTTTTTTCTATATGTATATGCAGATGTTATTGTGGACATTACTCCACAACCCATCATACTCAATCAAAGATCCAAATCAAACAAATATCATAAGAACAATCATTCAAGTGCATAGATACCTATATAAAAATAGTTTTGTTTTTGTTCCTATGATTAGATATCCTATACATAATGGTCACTTTAGGCATGAGATTTTAAAGTGTGAAATCCACATTTGTCTTTAGAAAGAAAAGGTAAGAATAATTAGAGTAAAGCGAAAATAGATGAGAAATGATCAAGATAAGCTTAGGAAAGAATCAGAGTAAGGTAAGTAGGTAAGGGTTGTCCAGTTCTATCTAGGTTTCGTCCTACAGTCAACATTCCTCTGATACCACTTCTGTCACACCCGGATTTCGGGGCACCAAGACCCGGGCGCGAACATAATCACCAGGTGTGCTGGGACCAAGTCTCACACATATGATGAATCATGGCACAGGATCGAATGTCACATCTTTACTATATAATAGGAGTTTTGTACAAAATAAATAATTACATTATAAGAAGACAATGGTCCAGCAAACCAAAGTTGACTGGGAGACGACGACCTAGACCTCTCACGAACACATCGCAGCATCCCCACGCGCCTCATCCTGTAGTACCTGTTCTTGACCTGTGGGGGGTGTGAGACAGCAAGAGTGAGCTCACATACGTTCATCGCTCAACAAGTTGTGGGGAATAATGTGCATGAACTCGCCAAAGGTGGGAGCTCACGTGAAGTGTAAGGCTTACCAAAGAGGATGGTTAGAGCTGGGCATTGCTTTTAAAGTTGGTCAAAATTTTATCAGCAATTACTAAGTATAAGTAAATACCAACCCAATTAAATAGTAGAACAGAAGTAACAACATCACCTGCGATGCAATGCATATGACAAATTGAATTTAAGTTCCATAAATTAATCATGTGAGTGTCCGAGCCGCTCATGACCGTGAGCATGGCTAGTATACCAGTTTTACACTCTACAGAGGTTGCACATCTTTACCCACAAGTCATGTTACCCATCTGCCAAGGGATCGCGACTTCCCATACACCTCTATCGAGGAGGCGAGGCAGGGTAACACTACGAGGCCTTTACAAAGTTCCACTAGCTTCAGAAAACCCGCTACAGTTTATAGGAAGCTCCAATGCAGGAATCCCTTGCAGGACCGCCATCGCAGCAAAATCCTCCCGAGGGCCTCCCTACACTGACCACTCCCCTACTGCCCTTGCCCCTTTCGGGTAAGGTAGTCTTCCACTAGCTTTCCTAATTAATCGGCCAAGGGCGTCCCATTAAACCCTTGTGGTAGCACTGTTTTCCCGGGTGGTTCTCCATGTTCCAATTAACATAATGATCTTATCATGAACAGTAAATAACAACTGATAATAAAAGTGTAATCATGAATAATGTATCTCCATACCTAAAACCACATATAGCACTAGCAAGTACTACCCAAAAAGTTTAGTGGAGTCAAGGTATAAAGATAATCAAACTAGGGTAACCTGTTGGGTCCCATCAAAATTAACCTATGCAGATCATTATGATTAATCAGAACATGACTGGGTAAAAAGAAGTGATCAAGGGCACAACTTGCCTGGGACTTGAGATTCCAGGTACCAGGACGATCTTCAGGTGACTCGTGACCTCACTGCTAGTCGTAGCAATACAAACAGACATAGTATAGACAAAATTAACATTACACCAAACATAAGCACAAACTGTATAATAATACTTTACGCGTTGCAACGAGATCGTGGGATCGAGAACCACTAACATCGGAGTTACGATTAAGGAGTTAAAATGTTATAAAAGATCTGTTTGATTAAAATATTAAACTATATTATAATTTGGTTAATATAAATCATATGAGAGGGCATTCTATAAATAATTATCTTTAAGTTATAAATTTACCATAAATCATCTTATATTGCATTAATAAGCAGATTAACAAACTAATCAACATAAGTTAAATAAAGGTCTAATTATAAAAGAATGAGACATGGTATAATAAATGTTGTTAATACGTAGTAAATATTTATACGAGACTAACGCAACTTGAACGAGTCAAATCGGAATTAAAATGGGGAAGTTATGAATTTCTAATGATTTTTTGGTATAAAATTAAATAGGATATTAATTTTAATGTAACTTTCATGTTAAAACAGTGGCACTTAATGGATAAACAATAATATTACTAAATTATAGAAACTGGAATGGGTCAATTTGGACCTAATATGAATTAAATGTGAATTATACAAGCTCTAGGAATTATTTTTGTGTTAAAAATCAATTTCAGATATTATTTATATGGTCTTCCTTATTCTCTGGACTGAGCACTAAAAACAGATACGTACAGGGTCTAACGCGAAAGAAACCCATGACACAGATTTACCCCGCGGTGGATGGCGGGTTGATTTCACTAAAGTCCGAGGGCTCTTTAACAAAAGTGACCCACGAAGGGGGTATGGAGCGCTGCTGGCCACTGGATCAGACACCAAGCGCCCAGATTAGATTTAATCTATATCGAACGGGTACGCGCCCAGAGCCGTCCGATCAGAGATCAAGTGCCCGGATTAGATCGAGCTGGTTATGTACTCTAATGCGCCAGCAACAGTTGGATCCCAGATCCGCGGTCCACGACTCCTAGCGCGAAGGGGTATTCCACGTTTAATCCTATCCGTCCGCGCCCGATCTGACGGTCGTGGAAGCTCCGTCTTCTACCCGACGGCGCCCAGACAGCAGCGCACCGCCCCCAATCCACGGCGCAATCTCACCGGCGGCCACCAATCCATGGCCTCAGTGACCCAAAAAACCCAAATCGGAGGGCGCGTAACATCCCACGGGGGATGGCGAAATCGGAAAGCGAGCGATTCTCACCTAATTCGCGGTGCAGAGGCACTGACCACGGCGAGGCGCGGGTGAGCGACTGGGCTGTGCTCCGGTGAGCAATTGCCCCAGCCACCGGCCACCCCGAGCTGCGCACCAACCCAGAGAAGATTCCCCGCATGCTTGCGACGCCCCAGAACCACCTCATTTGTGCAGAAGGGCAGCGCCGGCGAGTTAAGGGTGTGGCGGATCTCTTCCCCTTCATCTTGGTCAGCGGCGATGGCAAGTGGATGTGGAGGAAAGGCACGAGAGTGGGCATGGCGAGCAGCAAGGAAGAAGCCCTGATAGGGAAGGAGGCTCGTCCATGGAGGGAGCTCCGCGGCTGGTTGTTGAGATCCGCCCGCGAGCCCGATCCATGGCGGCTGGGTTCTGGGCGCACAGCAGAGGGGAAAGGCGCTGGTCAAAGCGGACGCGGACGCCTGGGTCTTATAACCCAATGGTCGGGCATCCGAACGGAACCGGGGAGATCGCGGAGGTGGCTGAGCTCGCGCCCACGGAGTCCGCGGCGATGGACACACGTCCTGTGCGCGCGATGCGCGGGCCGTTGTGCGGAAGAAGGAGATCCTGACGGCGCAGGACCCACCAGCCAGTGAGCACAAGGGCGCGCGGAGCGACTGCCCACAGGGCCCAGCTGTCGGCACGCCGCGCACCATCGGAATTGGGCCGCACGGATCAAAAGAAGAGCTGGGCCGAATGGGTGGCTGCCGGCCCATTTCGAAATAGTTATGTTTTTCTTTTTATTTTCCTTTTTCATTTCTTCCCCTTTTTAATTTCTAGAATTCAAATTGGAATTCAAATTTACTGTGAATTTTTATTTATTTTAAATGTACCAGTTGAGCCCAAATAAGGAGATCAAACTATTTTCTTTATATTATTTTCTTTATCTTTGTTTAGTATTCCTTCTTTTCTCAATTCTAGAATTTCTTTCAAATCTTAAATTCCCATTTGGGTATTTAATATATTGCTTTTTCACCTTATTATACGTTGTCACAAAATGCACACAGAATAAAATCGAGCATGATGCATAATTTGGTAGTATATTTTTATTTTTTTTGGGCATGATGTTCACATAAGATGATGCATAAAGATCAAACTCACATAAAGAGAAATTGTTTCTCTATTGGTATTATTTCTAGCAAATTACAAAGTGGGTGTTACATTCACTACTGCCCTTGCTCACCCCTCCATTGAGATTTCTTTTTCTTATCCCTCTTTATGCTTTCCAACTTGTGTGCATGCACACCTTGCCTTACCACACTTTATTCAAACAATAGGCACACTGTGGGAGGCCTCTTGGGGAGGGACGACCACACTCCCTGAGACCCCGCCTCTGACTGCTCCCTGGTCGCCGCCACCACGCTCAAGTGGCCGGCCGTTCGCAACCTTCCTCTCCTTCACTCACTTCTCTCTGCACCCCTATAGCTTCAACCCAACCGAGGGGGGGGGGTAAATTAGGACTTGTAAAAACTATCTCTAAATTAGGCCACAAATAAATCTCTAGAACAAAACCTATGCAAATAACTTAACTAGATTGTGCAAACTAGGTTTTGTTTATGTGTTGCTACCTCTATCGCAAAAGGAGTTATGCAACCTAAGTTCCAATCCTATATAATCTACACTAAGAATAGTAAAAATTGCAACTTAAGTAGAGAGAGTAAATGCGGAAGATTAAAGAGCTAGTAGAGAAAGCAAAATCTCGTGGATGGCATCGATATTTTTACCGAAGTATCCGGAACCACGCAAGGTCCTGATTAATCCTCGTTAGTACCCCTATGCAAAGGGTAGCCCACGCGAGGGCCAAGCACCACAAACGAGTAACTCCGTAGAGAGTCGCGGGCCTTCTCCACGCGTAAGTGGTGCTCCGCTTCCAGCTCCTCTCGGACGCTCCCCGCTGCCTTCACTATCGAGCTTTTGGGTGTAAACACCGCGAGCCTCGTTCCTCTGGTATATGGTGGCGGTCGTATCACAAACGCAGTTGATACGGTCTCGCAAAACTCTCGCCCCACTTGGTACAATTACAATGGCCCGCGAAAGAGCCGAGGGTTGTTGTGAGTTTTTCTTATCTCACTCAACTAACTAGCATTACACTAGAGTAAGCGCAATACCGGTCTAACTAGCCTAAGCACCTCGCAAAGCACATATAGTAATCACGAGATGATTGCACTTGTTTGTTGGAGCTCTTGGAAATGTGCCTCTATCCTTGGGATCATTGTTTTCAGATCGCCTGATCGATGCCACTGGGCAATCAGACGATTAGTCACGATTAGGCGATGATTAGGGCGATTAGTCGCCCCTGATTGACCCTAATCGTCCCCTGGTCGTCCTATGTATTTCCAGATTAAAGGACGCTTGATTCGAGAACAAGTTCTTGTCAAGGATGTTATTTTTTTAATGATGCATGTTTTATTAATTTTCAATCTATAATGCCGTATGTAGGACACTACAAAAGGCTGGAACATTTTTTGTTTCCATTATCAAAAAAAATGTATTTCCAGGACATATATAGCACTATATGTAGATATATACTTATATAGTAGAGACTTGCTCAGGACAAGCACAAGTATACACAAGGCAGCATCATAAATAGTCCAAAACAGCAGTATGAATACTTAAATAGTCCAAAACACTAGTATGAATACTTGAATAATCCAAAACAACAGTACATCTCCAGCAACAATTCTATATGAAACTATGAAATTACAATTCTACAACTTACTAGACCATGACCAAGAAGGCAACACCTATATGAGATCATCATACAACTGAAGTATGAAGTCTTAACTAAAGTCTTAAACTCTGAACCTGAGTAATTAATGTGACTGATCGCTAACCAGACGACTAATCGCTACATATCGCCGACTAGTTGGACGATATGGACGATCAGATCACCTGATCGAATCGAACCCCCTTATCGAGCACTGAGTACCGATCAGCCCGACTAATCGCGATTAGTCGGACGATCTGAAAACAATGCTTGGGATATGTTTCTTGTGCTCCACACCTTTAATGGATGGCTAGGGGGTATTTATAAGCCCCCACTTCAATTCTAGCTGTTGGACAGAAAGCATACTTTTCTGTCTGCGGTCGCACTGTACAGTCCGATGCCTATGCCACGTTAGCCGACCGTTGAAAGAGTCATTGCCGACCGTTGGACTGACTGTCCGGTGCACACCGGACATGTCTGATCCACCAGCTCCCGAGAGTCCTTTTTGCGTAGGCTGTCTGGTGCACACCGGACAGTCCGGCGGCTTCACACCGGACAGTCCGGTGTGTCACCAGTGCGCTGGCTGACTGCCCTTTATTTCTTCAATCTTTTTCCTTGGGCTCTTTTAGTCTTGAGCCTTGGACTTGTGCTTGATATTTGTTGATCTTCTAAGTATCTTTTAGGTCTTCTTTTGAATTGTTGCATCCTCAGAGCCTCAATCCAATCCTCCTTTTCATCCTGTGAACTACAGAGCACAAACACTTGAAGAACATTAGTCCATAAGGTTATGTTGATCATCAAACACCAAATCACTTAGCCCGGGGGTCCATTTTCCTTACAACTGCTGACCACTTGTGGCTAGATCCAACTGTGCTTTCACTTGATGTACTTGTCCCAATGACAGATCTGCCTCCTCCCGCACCATCCCCTGTATCACCTTGCCAGCAGCTTGATAGACCATGTTAAAATCCCCAGCCAATAGCCATGGTTCACTACTGAGAGCTCTGAAATCTAGAAGTTCCCGAAGGAATTGAATTTTACTCTCATCTTCTTGCGGGCCATAAACACCAGTGAACCACCAATTACCATCCATCCCAGCAAACTGAACTGAAACCGAGAAATTATCAATACGAGAGGAGATGACTTGACATACTGCTCCCTTCCAAGCAATCAGGATGCCACCACGAGTACCATTGGCAGGCAGGGTCAAGAACTTATCAAAGTCTGAACCACACACGGAGAGGAGCAGATGGGTGGAAAGCGATGCCATTTTAGTCTCTTGGAGACAAATAATATCAGCCTTGGAGGATAGAATTGTGTCTCTTACATAATCTCGCCTAGCCTTATTATTAAGGCAACGGGCGTTCCAGACAAGAATGTTTGATAGATTCATTGTAAACAAATAAAACATGACCAAGGACCGCAGGAATTAGCAGCCAGCCAGGAGCTCCGGACCTCTAAAATCATCAAAGCGCTCCGCCTGCCAGCCAAAAATGGCAGCAAGAGCAACGAGGTGAGAGTCCGTCAGTTGCCCCTCGAACAACTTGCAGTAGTTGTCTTGAGCTTTTTGATCAATGGCTTCATCCTTGGCTGCAAGACCCAGGCTCCTGATGACTTTCCTTTGGGCTCCAGTGATGACCGGACCCAGAGAACAGGGTTTGACACCGGCCACCCTCCTGCTACGACGAGGCGCAACAGCAGACGTCTTACAACTTCTTTTCTTGGCAACCGGCATAGGCAGCAGCTGCACCACTGGCTTGGTTATTTTCTCCAGGTCATTGAGAGGGGCAGCAGGCTCATCCAGCTCAGGACATTTCTTTGTGTGGCGCCTTCGCCTAAAGTATACCTGAAGGGGCTTGGCCGACCTCAAGGGTTCTTCTGCCAAAAGGCCATCTTCAGGCCCAGCAGCAGGTTCAACAAGGCAAGGAGGGCGTGGAGGCCCACCTGGCGCTGGGATTGAAGGTGACTCCTTGAAAACATCTTGGCAGTTGAAGGAGGAAACTAATGCGGATGGGACGGACGCATTGGGTGCCACTCCAAACGCCATTACTGCGGCCGCGTCGATTCCACAGAAGCCGAGGGGGTGGTCGCATCGGGTGTCACACCAACCACCGGTTCCACGCCAGCCACCGGGACCACAACATTAGTTTGGCACGATCCAAGGCGCGTATGCACTGGCCCGCGAAAGGCGACGACAGCCGCATTGGAACCGGACGCCACTGGGGTCGAAGAAGATGGATGATCCGGCAGCCTACACCTCTGCCGCCTATGGAGGTCATGATCACGATCATCATCAGCAGGGCTGTCCGGCGGGGGCGGTGGAGGGGCTTGCTCTGCAGGGGAAAATCTGCCATGGACACCGAAATAGCAATGAGATAGATCAAGGTGCGGATTGTCACCGTATCATCACCATTAGCTAACAACGGTTCAACGATGTGGAGGTCCATGGACATCGGAATGAGCTCAGGCCGAGCGCACCAGGCAGACAGCTTGAAGGAGTGGAAATCAAGGTGTTCTTCCGTATCACGGTGCAGTTCCTGTAACATGCAAAATTCACCGAGGAGCTGTTCCGCCGTCGCAGCCTCCCAGGTGTGGCCCGATATTCCATGCAGCTCCACGTCGATCAGGAATGGGAGGGCGCCACCGCCGCCGATGAGAGCTTGACGAGTCCACCTTCTGATGTGTAAGCGAATGGAAGGGGCGATGAAAGGCCACCCGTCGTTATAGACACGACATGCCAGTTCTTTCGTAGGAAGAAGGACAATGAAGCTATTCAAAGTCGGCGCAACACGTCAAATGTCGAGCGCCTCCCCCTTGAGATTAAATCGTAGAGAGAGCGCGTCGGAGACTTCCGCGGCGCAGCCGACTTCATTCTGGCCAACAACGGAGACGATAAGGGCACGCCGAAGCTCATCTGCCGAACGAGTGATACTAGCCGACCGTCTGATGACCCGCATTGGCCTTGCAGCGTCCCTAGGGCGGGGGGAGTCTCATCTATCCCCAGCAGGGGAGGCACACCAACGTCGTTAGCGCGGCGATCCGAAGGAGACGCAGAGCCACCACCTCGACATGGCCCGCGCCTCCGCCGGCCGTGGTGAATGCGCTTCCTCCCACCCCCACCATCTACCACCCCACCTGCTTCGTTCAAGTTGCTGGGGCCGGCGGCAGGAGACGCAGAGGCGTCCATACAGGGCACAACCTGGGTGACAGGATGCCACACCAAGGTGCGTCGCGGCTAGGACTTCTGCCAGCGCGCGCACACGTGCACTCGGTGCCCAGGCGCCCGGCAAAGGAAGCAGCACACCCGTCGACGGCACTCTGCAGCGCGGTGGGAGGGCGAGGAACAATTGAAACATTTGCCACGAAGGTCAGCGGGAACCGTCCTGTGAGGAGGCCTTGGAGGGCGGAGACGTTTACGTCATGATTGACGACCTTCTACCGTCACCCAACCATCAGCATCTACGACAGCCTCCGCGGAAATAACAGGGGCCTTGACGGAGACCAGCGCCTCCTTGTAGGAGGCTCGTCGGCCGGTGGTGGCAGAGGCCGCCCCGATGGAAGAAGCAGGACTGCCGACGTCGTTCCAACGCTGGGCCTTCGAACGACCTTCACGCGACGGGAGAAGGGAAGCCCCCGACGCCGGGGGGAGAGAAAGGCCAGGTCGCCCAAGGTGGCCTGCTAGGGGGGTGGCTGTCGGGTCCGCACTAGACACCGGCGTGGGGTTGGGGAGGGTTGGGGCGCCAGGATGGAGGAGGTGGGAAGTCGCGGGGGTGGGAGGAGCCATACCTATAAGTGCAGAGTTTTATCTCCCTTATTCTTGTAGATCGGTACCAATATACTTCTCCACTTGTCAGACATCGTGTTCGATCGGAAGATATAGCTGAACAACTTGGTTAGCCATACTATAGCTATGTCCCTGAGGCATCTCCATACCTCAATTGTGATACCATTAGGGCCTATCATCTTACCCCTCTCATCCTTTTCAAGGCCTCCCTAACCTCAAATTCTTGGATCCTATTCACAAGGCGCCTATTAGTGTCATCAAAAGAGTCATCCAACTGAAAGGTTGTGTCCCTACTCTCTCTATTGAACAATCTGTCAAATTACTCTTGCCATCTATGCCTGATCTCATTCTCCTTCACCAAGAGGTGCTCCGTTTCATCCTTAATACACTTAACTTGATTGAGGTCTCTTGTCTTCCTCTCATGAACCCTAGCCGTCCTATATATGTCCTTCTCTTTTTCCTTCTTACTCAAGCGTTGGTAGAGATCCTCATACGCCCTACTCTTTGCCACACTTACAACTCACTTTGCAGTCTTATCTGCCACCTTTTACTTCTTTATGTTGTCATGGTACAAACGTCTATAACATTTTTCCTTATTATTAATAGCCTTTTGGATTTTGTCATTCCACCACCAAATATCTTTAACTTCACCTCCACGCCCTTTAGGTACTCCACGCACCTCTGAGGCCACCTTTCGAATGCAAGTTGCCATCTTCTCCCACATATTGTTTGTGTCATCTTCCTTTCAAGTGCACTCTTTGATTGTCCTTTTCTTGAAGATTTTTGCCTTCTCCCCTTTCAAATTCCACCACTTTGTTCTTACTATCTTAGCTTGTTTATCCCTATGGGCACACTTGAAAACGAAAGACCACAACCACAAGCTTATGTTGAATCCAAGCATACTTGTTTATCCTTTCTTCTTGTGGGGACAAAGTCAATCTAACTAGAGTGTTCGCCACTATTATAGTTTACTAAATGGGAGTCTCCCTTCCTAAAGAAGGTGTTGGCTATCACCAGATCAAAAGCTACCGCAAAGTCTAAGACTTCCTCCCTCTCCTGATTTATACTACCATACTCACAACCTCCATGAACCGCAAAGTCTAAGACTTCCTCCCTCTTCAAGTTTAACAGAACCCTCCTCCTTTATCATGGCTTGGGACCTGCTCTGTTTAACATAGACGGAGTTAGTCCGAGAAAGTAATGATTACATTGTATCTATCTGTTTCATCTTTTTTTTTTCATGCATTTCCTTTCCATCGCTTAGTGCCATGCCCAAATGAAGTTGTCTTTCTTGTCTTCCAGTTCTCCTTCATTTTCCTTGACAAAGAATCATCGTGGATTCTTGATTCTTCGTATTTTGTTTGCAGGAGCCTTCCGCAAAACAAGTAGATTCCACTTCTCGTAAGAGAAGAACTCTTGGCATGTTGTTCAAAGATGATCAGGTCTTATTTGTGTCATCTTCTTTATTTTCCAGTTTCATTTCTATCCTAGTGGACTTTCAGTTCATATCAGGCAAAAACACGTCCCTGTAAATAATTTTAAGTTTCACAAGGTAGCATATAAAGAAAAATACGCTTATGCCAGTTCAGCTATTATTCCTTGTGTTATGCACGAAAAGTCACATTAATACTGAATTCTCTTCGGGACAGGTTGGATTTGATACAGGTGAAAATATTCTACGGAAACAAGTCGATGAACAGATCTTGGAGAAGATCCGAGAACTTGAACACTGCGCTGCTAAGAGTGGGGAGGTGAGCAAAGGAACCCAAATTCAAGAAATTGCAGCCAAGAAAATATGCTACATAGCAACTGAATGTAGTTTCTTTGTAGTTCAGACCCTGCAGATATTAATATGCAAGCAACAAGAACTCACTGGCCACATCGAACAGCTGAGGAAAATCCTTCAGTGAGAATGGTACACCTCTAGTTCATTCATTCCTTTAGTTGCTGTTTTGCATAGCATTCAGCGTCACAATGTTTAATTCCGGGACTAAAGGTTAGTATGTGTCATATCATATATTTAAATGGCTATTACGAGTATTAATATAATTTAATTACAAAATTAATTACACAGTTGAAGACTAAATGTCGAGATAAATTTATTAAGCATAATTAATGCATGATTAGTAAATGTTTACTGTAGGATCACATGGTCAAATCATAAACTATTTATGTTTAATAGATTTGTCCTATCGTTTAGTCCTTGTCTGGTATGCGTAACTAGTCTTATGATTAGACTATATTTAATACTTCTAACTATTATCTAAATATTCAATGTGACAAGGACTAAAGTTTAGTAGGTGAATGATCAGGGCCTAAGAAGATAAATTCTCTACTTTTCTTTTATTTTTCAAATACAGTGATGGCGTGGGTTCAGATATGAAAGCCGACATATAAAACTCGAAGGTAGTGCTTGCCAAAGGTGAAGAAAATCAAAAGGGACAAGAAGCGAAGCCATCGATGTAATGTAATAAAGAAATATGCACCCTAGTTTTCTGTGATGAATCTTTAACCCCTATGAGCTGCTAAAACACTCACTTGTGAATGTCAATATGTCATAGTATTATTGTACGCCATGATTATACTCGCAACGCTGTCTACGGCTACGTACTCAGAAGTTCTGTACCAATGTTAAATAAATGGTACACATGTAATTTACCGTCATCCAGCAGTTTTAGGTATTTCTATGCACCGAGACTAGATTCAAGCCACACCTTCAAATCCTTCCGCATTTGAGGTTTCACTAGAATAGAAAGCGCCCTGTCGGGCGCTCTATCGGGGCATGAGACAATTTATTTAAAATCAAATGATACGTGAAACCTCATAGAAGAATAGATCTCAACATTCATCCGATGAAGATTAGATCAGTATACAAAGTAGTAGCAACTAACTTTTTGATATACTTATAGAAACAATTGGTTCGAATCTTTGTTGGTAGCAACAAAGAAAGGAACTGCATCCATATCATTCTTGTGAAACTTCTGCTGCTTCTGGTGTTAGGATCCTACCAACATCAACTTCCTTAAATCAGGTACCAGAAGTAGTGTTCAACTGTGAGACGAACCAGGAAGTCTTACTGGAACTGAAGGCTGTCCTAGCCTCCTAGGCCAACAATCGAGCAGGATATGAACATATACTATTCCAATAACAACTTGAATTTTCTTTAGTTAACTCCGTTGCCCACAACAACTTGATGCATTTGAACATATATTATTTCAATAACATACTGATCATTGGTGAGTTGTCAATTTCCCAATAAAAATTATAGCCACTCAAACTGTCTCATTAATATACGAATCTGCTAATATACAGGTTGCTAAGTCATACAAGGGCGCTATAACAATTGATATCTCATAATAGTTATATGATATGAAACAATGGCATTGAGCGACACACTCTTATCATCCTGTGTGTTTGGCGATTCGTCCTCAGCCTACATCTTCACTAACAGGCTCTGAAGAACAATGTGATCATGGTATTTCTATGCCATAGAAAAGTCATACAATTTCAGTCCAATAGTTATAGACGTTCAAGGTTGTTTATGCAGGAGCGCACATGGCTGCATACATGACACATTCATGGTTTCTCCTAGGAATTGTATTCTGGTCTACAAAACACTTACGACCAATAGGTCCATGCGCATGAGAAAATAAGACATAGAAAATACTTATCATCATGATACAGGATTGCCTCCTTGGCGTCTTGAGAGGGGAGTAGAGGAGAAGAACAGGAGGCCAACTACAAATGGAAAGACTTTGACATCTAAATTGAAAGACTTTACAGGAAATAGAAACCATCTAATTGATGAAAATAGATCAATCTATCTTACTAATCAGTTCTCCTAAAAATCATACTGGACTGCTGATATGATTCCAGACAATTTATAGAAACAAGACTAATCAGGTCTCCTAAAAGTCCTCCTAAACTGTTGATCTGATTTCAACAGATTTGGGCGATTTGCTAAAGGAAACCTATATTTTTTTACTACCATGCCATATACCGAAACCAAAATTTGGCAGCACAACTATCATAGTTCGCTGGCACTGGACAAGACCATGACATATTTTGGGCTATGTAAAAAGTCAAACTATTGAACTAAGGGAACCAATATTTTCAAAATTAAGTTCGGACACGTGTTCACATCCGCAACTTTGTCATTTTTTATATTACTAATTTACAGGCCTCTAGTAAACAAATCACAACACAACCAGTATATGAGGTGCAGTGTGTGTGTGCAGTATTATCTATATTGCCAAAAATAATTACCAATGTCACATAACAATGTACTACCATAGATGTTCAGATCTAACCTTTTTCAAACCGAGGTATCAGCAATTCAGCATCCTGATCTCCATCTTCTGCAGCATCTTCATCATTAGCATAAAGAAAGAATTTCTGCAAGCCACATAAAAGGTTAGTCAAACACAGGGCTGAAAAGTATTTATCATCACGAAGCACACAATTTACAAATAAGATGTCGGATGGCAAACAAGTCTTTTAAAGATAAACATGAGAAACATCCTAAACGTGAAAAAGAGATTTTCAAACTATATGTTAACAGGAACGCCTTCTACGTTGTAGAATCACTTAAAATATTTATATAAATATGTATGTCTCCATTCCTACATGAAAAGAAAAACAACAGAGCCAAATTGGCATGCAGTTAAAATCACAAACAGGGGCTCTTGCGCTTGTAGTAGGATAGGGCATTCTAAATTATAGTTGTTATTATCTTGCGTATTCTATACTACTAATCAAATCATTTGATGTTCTCAGGTACATGGGTATAATAACTGGCATAGGTGATCTAGATCCTGTAAGCTGGAAAAGTTCCTAGTGGCACAACATACGAGTTAGATTGCCCGAGCCACATCATTGATGGTAGGTTTAGTTTGTATCTGAGTATGAGTAGCTAACCATAAATGAGGTGGGCAAATGGTATTAGTAAATTACTGGGCTGTCGTAATCCATGTTGAGGTGGGCTTGCTTCAACCACATTAGCTATTATTTAAAATCAACAGGTGCCAAAAATATCTACAGTGATAAACAAATCATTATTGATCCTTACATACTATAGTTATTTCTAACCTCATTTTGCATTGATACGCAGGAATCCTAGCGCCAGACTGATATGGAAATGTAATAGAGTGTTTGGTTTAAGGAATAAGCTAGTCTGTCATCTTCTCACTCCTCACTTTTTTGTTTGGTTTCTCATATTTTTGGCTTTTTGTTTAGCTGTATTTGTGATAAGTTGGAATAGGCCTTCCCTGTGTTATCATGCATTACTAATCCTATTTGTTTATCTAGATTGCATATGAAGGGCATCACATTGATAGATTTAGTGTGATGTCCCATGGCTGTAGCACACTTAACTCGATACCTTGTTTCCCTCTCCACTCCTTTCAGTATATCCACATCAAAGGTGAACAATGTAATGGTCCTCATTGTAGGGGTAAAACATTCTGCCATGCTTTTTTTTGTCTAAGTAGTATTTGCTGTACACAAAATCAGATATCTGATGCAATGCTTGAGTCGTAGTTTAAGTAAGTCAATCTAGCAGCTTCCTACATGTTTTGCTATTACACATCCATGATTAGATGATATCTCAATTGGTCATAAAATGGAATTGCTGATAATTTTCAACGAAAGCTATCAAAACAGCGAACCTGAACTTTGCTTTCCTCTATCAGAATCTCTTTCGCCTTCTCACACAGAGCCCCTACCTGTACCATAAATTGCACTGGGTCAGAACATCCCTTACCAGCAGAGCAAATCAAATGTGGATACTAATTTAACAGATCCTTGAATCAAAAGGTGATTTTTTTACATCTTGAAGCAGTTTGAACAGGGACCACTTCATTTAATGGACAGAAGGTAATTCTAGTATTTGCATGGTGGTTAAAAACAAACTGAATATTACCAAATTCAGATCATTAGTAACGAGATATTAAAACCAATGAAATCATGTGGACAACACTCACACAATGGTCACATTAAAACAACGCACGCAAAACTGAAGCTGAATGTTAACATTATAAATTTATACCTAAGCTAACTTGTAAACTTTAGGTGAAAATCAAAAAAGTATTCTTCAGTTTCAACAGTTTTGCAGAAGATCAAAACGAACCAAGGCTATATAGACAGTGGACAACTTTCCAGGAGCAGGAACGTGACTCAGTCTTGCTTCTGCTTGCTGTGGAGGTAGGACTTCTCGCATTACTCGGAAACAGTGCAGAGTTGTGGGCGTAGGTTCTTGAGCTCCCGCGCCATCATCATGAAGCATAAATCCAACCGGATCCCTTGTGAGACAAAGCATAAACTAATTTTCTTTTAGGAAAAAAGGGAGGATTGTTGTGTGTGCACGTTTATGGATCTAGGAATGCGGGGTTTGGGGAGCACCTGCAGAGCCTTGATGGAGCTCTTGCTGAGTTGCATGGATGCCTCGTCGACGGTGGTGGGGCCGGCCCTGGCCCCTGCGACCCCGCCTCAGGCGTTGGTGGGTAGTGCTGTGGCGGCTGCATTCCCCCTCTTCAGCTCCGGCGGCGGGCATCCGGCAAGGGAAAGAAAGAACGGGCGCCGGTAGGGGAGGGGGAGGATAGGAGGTGGCGAGGTCAAGGAAGCGCTCCACTGGCACTCGGTGGGCGAAGTGGGGGTGGAGAACTGGACGTCTGGAGGTGAAGCGGGTGATGCCTCGACGTTGAAACCGCACCCGGTTCTCTACAGACTCGAAATCAGAGGAGGAGAAACGGACGAAGCTCGGCGACGTCTCTGCTGAATCGAAAAAATATTTAGGTCCGGCACGCCGCCACGCGTCCACGCGTGAGTGCTGGAGTGTCCGTGGAGTGCAGAGAGGCGCGAAACCCCATGGGGTTTTAATAATAGAGATATGCCCTGGAGCTAACCCACAGGGGGCTTCCAAATAAAAAAAGCACTCCACTGGAGTTATATGACATTTATGTGATGCAAAATCAGAATCACGAGTAACATGAATCTGGAAAGGTGTTGAGCACCATTTGTGGCACCTAGGATGACTGGACGGTCTGTGCCTTGGACGATCCACAGGTATAGTTTGGACGGTCCATGTCTAGATTAACTTGGGTTATATATATAAAGGGGTACAACTGATTGCCAATAACACGATCGATCTAATCAATCTATTTATTAGTTCCTTTACTTTTTGCCTTAGGAGTAGTAGTAATCTTGATCTAGTTTAGACTTTAACCCCATTCTTAATCCCTCACTCTACATCGTATAGGTACGTTCGGGGTGGTATGCCTACCCTAAGGCACACCTTAGAACTCTCCTCCTCGACCAGTCCCTCGTGGGAGGCGAGTTTTAGGGTTCTCCACGGAGAAGAAGACGCTATGCGCCATTGTGGATCATTCGGGCTCTGCGCGCGGACTTCGAAGTGACACAAAGAGGAGCTGCTCCTACAGAGAGGTCAAGGATCGTCTGACCCTAGGCTGTGGACCGTTCATGCTCCCGTAGAGAGCATCGCCAGGTAGTGCACCCTAGTGTTTGGCTCCAAATCGAAGTCAACACACTTTTTGGTGACTACGCTGGGACAAGGGCATTTAGATTGCCCAACCATCGACCCCAATGTCCGGTGCCAAGGATCATGCCGAAGTCTCTACCAGCAACATCATTAAGCCGACCCTAGAGGAACTATCAGATGACGATCAACAACGTTTTGAGGACATCATGAAGCAAGATGAAGAGGAAGTGTTGCGACAAATCAACAAACGACACGAGAAGGCAAAAGAGAAGTACATGTCACATTTCACAAGGGATAGCCAACAAAAGATCGTTCAACATGAGGAGACTGAGACGTCATCTCTCCTGGCTCCACTACAACCCCTGTTGGGGGTCTGCTTCGTCACCGAAGGTTCCATAAGAAGAAACACCTTCGGAAGATTGACACAAAGCCGAAGCTATCAATCAGAGAGCTTCGGAGTATATTTCCAGATGCACCAACTTAAAGATAAAATGACCAATCGGACCATGATAGCTTGTATTATGATTATAATCATTTGTAAAGGGCATGAATGTAATTTCTCACAGGCTGCGTCCTATGCCTATAAATAGATGAACAGTACCCCTGTACTGTTCACGCTATCTGGTATTCACTCGTGCACTACGCTCGAATTTTCGTCTTCTGTCAAGCCGAAGGTACAAATGTAATTAAATATTGCCTTTAGATTTATCCAAGTTTATATAATGAAGATATGTGAATGATGTTATATGATTATTCATATTATCTTTCATGTTTCACATGCTTTGTCTTTCATTAACGTATGCCGTAATGATGAAGGTACGTCCTTCATGACCTTCGTCCGAAGATCGTTATATCCTAAGGGAAATAATGCTTCGAAGGATGAAGGACATTAACATTTAATACTTTGTGTTGCCTTGTTCTTAACTCATAGCATTTGAGCTGATGGTTTCGTTCAACAATCAAGCTGAAGCTGCTTCGGCTACGAAGCTGGTGTTCCCGATAACAGGCGGTTCATGCCCAGAACCGGCCAACAAGAAGAAGAAGAAGTAAGCTCAGAGAAGGGTGCAACATGTTGGGGTGCAGAGACCCTTCATAAAGTCAAAATGGTCCCACATCCCAATCACCTTCTCCCAGGAGGACCTTCAGCTCAAGGATTACCCTCATAATGATGCTATGGTCATATCTTGTGTCATCAAGGGATTTCTGGTCCACAATGTTCTAGTTGATATAGGCAGTGCAGCGGATATCATATTTGCTAAGGCCTTCAGACAGATGCACGAGCCAGAGGACAAGATTCATGATGCTACACACCCTCTTTGTGGCTTCGGAGGAAGACAAATTGCAGCACTCGACAAAATCACGATGTCAGTGACCTTCGGCTTCGTCCACAACACAAGGACTGATCAGGTTGTGTTTGATATCGTTGATATGGAATATCCCTACAATGCAATCATTGGTCGTGGGACACTTAATGCTTTTGAAGCAATACTTCATCCAGCATATCTATGCATGAAGATACCTTCGGAACAAGGGCCCATTGCTGTTCATGGTAGTCAGGAAGCTGCTAGAAAAGCTGAAGGAAACTAGACAGACTCAAAAGCAATCCACAATATAGATGGAATCAAAGCTTGTGAATAGTACAAGTGTAGGATTACGGGGAGGCTACGCTAGCGCAAAACAAAATTTTTCATCCCCATAATACCAAGAACTACTGCGGTTGTAGGTCATGGAATTACCACTAGACGCGCAGAGCAGCGGAAGACGTCTCGATGTAGACGAACGCGTCGAGCAGTGCCGTGCAGTCGCCGGCGTCCTTCACGTCCTCGCACGGTTCGCCCAAGTGCTCCAGATGTAGCACCTCCGAGGTATCCACACGTACAGGGAGGAAGCGCCGCGTACCGAACTGCTAGGTTCGCGACGGCGGCTTGGCGAGAGCGAGAGGTGGGCGGCGGCTGTTAGTTCGCTGGTGGCGAATTAGGTTATCCTTAACCGCGCCCCCGCCCCTCATTATATAGGCGTTATGGTGGGCTTCTGACGCCGAGGCCCATCATTAACCCTAAAGCCCAGTCTAATTTCGGATCTAATCCGAATTAGGCTTCCTTCCCCTTAAGTGTGTGACCCTATAGGTTCACGTACAAATAGACATAGGCCGAGTACTCTTACTTGGCCCAATAATTGACAGCGGCCTCTAGCAAGACATGTCAACTCCTATGTGTACGTAAAGATCATATCAGACGAACCATTGCGACATTACGTACATGCTGTTCCCTTTGTCTCACGATATTTGGT
Source organism: Zea mays (assembly GCF_902167145.1). Classification (NCBI taxonomy): domain Eukaryota; kingdom Viridiplantae; phylum Streptophyta; class Magnoliopsida; order Poales; family Poaceae; genus Zea; species Zea mays. Next base: position 44,178,328 of record NC_050102.1, read on the forward strand.
CTGGCTCTAAGCTGACCTCTCTTTCTCGATACTGTGAATTGGAATCCTTTCAATGGTTAACTCTTAACCCTAGCACGGCCATGCATTTCTTGATCCAATCACTCGAGGGGCCCAGAGATATCTCTCTCACAAAGAGAGGGACAAATTCCATCTTGACTGACCATGCCTCATAGCATGCTTCCTGACAAACCCAAAACTACCTTTATAACTACCCAGTTACGGGATAGCGTTTGATAGTCTCTAAGTAAGTCAATTCACATCTTGAGAACATGCGACAATCTCAGGTCTAAGGATACAGTATTCATGTTGCAAGAAGAGAACTATATTACAATATCTCACGTTGGGTCGGTCCAGCCTCATGTCATACATGCGCCCACATTATTAGTTTAACATCTCCATGTTCATGACTTGTGAAATGTAGTCATCAACTAATACATGTGCTAGTCATCGACTCTGACTAGGGACATCATTTAGAATAACCATATAAGTAAAGAATCTCACAAACAATTCACATAATTGCTAATCAATACAAGGTGCCTTCCATGGATATTCAATTAAGCAATATATATATCATGGATACAAAGAAATATGCTCATCTCTATGATTATCTCTAGGGCATATTTCTAACAGTCTCCCACTTGCACTAGAGTTAATCTAGAAGATATCTAATACCCATAGATCTCACGTGTGCCTCATGCTTAGGTTGTGGAAGAGGTTTTGTCAAAGGATCAGCAACATTCAAATCCGTATGTATTTTGCATATCTTTATCTCACCCCGCCTAATGAATTCCCGTATGAGGTGAAACTTCCGCAGTACGTGTTTGTTTTTCTGGTGGTTCCTTGGCTCCTTAGCTTGCGCAATAGCCCCATTGTTGTCACAATAGAGGTTCAATGGGCTAGATGCATTAGGAAACACACCAAGCTCGATGAGGAACTTCCTTATCCAAACACCTTCCTTCGCAGATTCAGAAGCTGCAATGTACTCGGCTTCTGTTGTAGAATCAGTCACAGTCTCCTGTTTGGAACTCTTCCAACTAACAGCACCACCATTTATTGTGAACACAAAACCTGATTGCGATTTTAACTCGTCTGGGTCAGTTTGGAAGCTAGCATCGGTGTAACCAGTTACAACGAGCTCCTCCTTACCCCCATATACCAGGAACATTTCTTTAGTCCTTCTTAAGTACTTAAGAATGCCTTTTACTGCTGTCCAGTGATCCTCACCTGGAACAGCCTGGTATCTACTCGTAGCACTTATAGCGTATGAAACATCTGGGCGTGTACTTATCATGGCATATATGATTGATCCAATCGCTGAGGCGTATGGTACCTTACTCATGCGCTCTCGCTCATTAGCCGTCGCAGGACATTGCATCTGGCTAAGGTGTTTACCATGTGACATAGGTATGAAACCTTTCTTGGACTGTTCCATGTTGAACCGTTTCAAAACCTTGTCAATGTACGTATCTTGACTTAATCCTATAAGCCTCTTCGACCTATCTCTATAGATCCTTATGCCCAAAATATATGCTGCTTCCCCTAAGTCCTTCATAGAAAAACTCTTTTTCAGTGAAGCCTTGACGGACTCCAGCATAGGAATGTCATTCCCAATCAATAATATGTCATCCACATACAAGATCAGAAATACAACAGCGCTCCCACTTTCCTTCTTGTAAACACAAGCTTCTTCTTCATTCTGATGAAAACCAAGCCCTTTGATCACTTCATCAAAACGAATGTTCCAACTCCGAGATGCTTGCTTCAACCCATAAATGGATTTCTGAAGTTTGCATATCTTTCCAGCATTGATCGGATCGACAAAACCCTCGGGCTGTATCATATACACGTCCTCATCAAGGTTTCCATTAAGGAAAGCTGTTTTGACATCCATCTGCCAAATCTCATAATCGAAATATGCGGCAATAGCTAGAATGATCCGAATAGATTTAAGCATCGCTACTGGCGAGAATGTCTCGTCATAGTCAACTCCTTGAACTTGTCGAAAACCCTTTGCAACAAGTCGAGCCTTATAGATGTGAACATTTCCATCCATGTCTTTCTTCTTCTTATAGATCCATTTGCATTCTATAGGTCTAACACCATCAGGCGGGTCAACCAAGTTCCAAACTTGATTTTCTCCCATGGAATCTATCTCGGATCTCATGGCGACATGCCATTTCTCGGAATCTGGGTCCATCATCGCTTCTGAATATGTTGCAGGTTCGTCGTTGTCTAACAACAACACTTCCCCATTGCCCAACAATAGCACTTCTCCTCGTGCCTCGCGAAGCCTTGCTGACCTTCGTGGTTGTGGTGGTGTTTCTCTTGCCATAGACGTCTCAACTTGTTCTGCTACATTAGCATCACTTGTTGAATCTTGTCCCACTGGCTCATCCTGAACTTCTTCAAGATACACCTTTTGTTTACTTTTCTCTCTTTTGAGAAACTCTTTCTCTAAGAACACACCGTTCCGGGCGACAAACACTTTGCCCTCTGACCGGTGGTAAAAGTAATACCCTAAAGTTTCCTTTGGATATCCCACGAACATGCACTTGTCCGATTTTGGAGTGAGTTTATCCGACTGTAGTCGCTTGACGTAAACCTCACAACCCCAAATCTTCAGAAAAGACAAGCTGGGAGTCTTCCCAGTCCACATCTCATATGGTGTCTTAACTACGGACTTAGACGGTACCCTATTTAGTGTGAAAGCTGCTGTTTCTAGAGCGTATCCCCAAAACGACAAAGGTAGGTCCGACTGGCTCATCATTGATCGAACCATATCCAATAAAGTCCGATTACGTCGCTCAGACACGCCATTCCTCTGAGGCGTTCCAGGCGGCGTAAGCTGTGGAACAATTCCAGAACTCTTTAGATGATTGCTAAACTCATGACTCAAATATTCACCACCACGATCTGATCGCAGTGCTTTAATTTTCTTGCCATGCTGATTTTCTACTTCATTCTGAAACTCTTTGAACTTTTCTAAGGATTCAGACTTGTGTTTCATTAAGTAGACATACCCATATCTACTAAAATCATCAGTGAAGGTTATGAAGTATTGGAATCCTCCCCTAGCTGTCGTACTCATTGGTCCGCACACATCAGTATGTATGAGTTCCAATAAATCTAACGTCCTCTCCGGTAAACCCGTGAAGGGCGCCTTGGTCATCTTACCAAGTAAGCAAGCTTCACATGTCTCGTATGATTCAAAATCAAACGAAGTTAAAAGCCCATCAGAATGAAGCTTCTTCATGCGATTCTCACTTATATGACCCAAACGACAGTGCCACATGTAGGTAGGACTTAAATCATTAGGCCGAGGCCTTTTAGCACTAATATTACAGATAGGTGCATCATCAAGATTTAAAATGAATAACCCATTCATAATGGATGCAAAAGCCACAAACATGCCATTCTTAGAGATCACACAACCATTGTTTTCACTCGCAAATGAATAACCATCCTTCATCAAACATGAAGGAGACATAATGTTTCGACTCATACTAGGAACTAGATAACAATTATTTAACTCCAAAATAAATCCTGATGGGAGGTGGAGTTGCATCGTCCCGACGGTCAACGCAGCAACTCTTGCATTATTGCCTACCCGGAAATCAACTTCTCCTCTTTTCACGCTTCTAGTTCTTATCATTCCCTGCATCGAATTGCAAATATGGGCAACCGATCCGGTATCAAATACCCAAGAATTAATATAAGAATCAGCAAGAAAAATTTCTGTAATGTGAATAGCAAGTGTACCTGTTGCGGCTGTACCCTTACCGCCGCGATCCTTAATAGAGGCCAAGTACTGCTTGCAATTCCTTTTCCAGTGACCAAGTTCTTTGCAATAAAAGCACTCTGCATCTGCAGCTGGTCCAGCCTTGGGCTTTTGATTGGGCTTGGATACTGTATCCTTTCCCTTGCCCTTCTTCTTTTGAGACTTACCCTTCTTCTTAAAGTTGGGTTTGTTTTGGACCGCCATCACATGGCCGCTGCTGCCAGCACTTTTCTTTATGTCCCCCTCTGCAGTTTTCAGCATGCCACATAGTTCATTGAGGCCCCTCTCCGCCCCATGCATATGGTAGTTCGTGATGAAGTTTCCATAGCTGGGCGGAAGAGATGCCAAAATGAAGTCAGTGGCCAACTCTTGGCTTATTGGGAAGCCTAGCTTCTCCAACCTCTGACTGTAACCAACCATTTTGATTACATGTGGCCCAACTGCTGCGCCTTCTGCTAGTTTGCATTCCAGAAAGGCTTTGGACACATTGAACCTTTCAGTCCTAGCCTGAGTCTGGAACATATCCTTGAGCGCCACGATCATATCGTACACCTCATGGTTTGTCTCAAACTGCATCTGGAGCTCAGGCTCCATGCAAGCAAGCATTAGGCAACTCACTTCAAGATTAGCATCCATTGCTTTCTTGTAAGCGGTTTTAGCTGCAGCAGTTGCATTTTCACCAGGATCCTCTGGCAGTGGGGTGTCTAGAACGTCTTCCTTTTTTTTCAGCCCTGAGAACAATTCTCAGGTTACGGATCCAATCCGTATAGTTTGTTCCATTTAACTTATCCTTTTCAAGAATTGATCGCAAAGTAAATGTTGGTGTGCTAGGTGCCATCTACAACAAAATAATGCAAAATACTAAGACAAAAATATCCATGACAGAGTAAATCATATTAAACATTTAATAGTCTACTCCCACTAAAATCAATATCCCTCGATTGATACTTAGTGATTCAGAACCCACAACTAACAAGTCTACTAGTGAGCTTTAGCATCACCGCTAGAAGACAAGGTAGATCGGTAAGCAACTCCTTGCTAATCATATCATATATATGACTCCTGTTGTTGGGTGACATCTCTATGTCTCGGCTCCCAACCTTATGCCTCAAAGTCCTTAACCATTAAGCTGACTTTGTTTAAGTTAACCAACCCTTTCTGCAGTTCGTATCCGATACAAACCTATCTAGTCAAGGAAAACTGGTGGCACCCTAATTTCATGCATCGTATGTATTGAAATTCCACTGGAAATCTCATGCGGTTGATCAAATCAACCCAAATCCGAGACTTTCGACCCGAAGAAGATTACACTCATGACGTCGATCTGTTGCGTCAATCTGCTGGTTGTGTACGCAGTTAGCCCCGATGGTGATTCTAGCCGGTAGGGGCAAGTCGCGCATACAACAGAGAGGGACGAACTGATCTCTCCAGTCATATCCGATGTAATCTACTTCAACCCTTTATTACCAATTGATCTAATCAAACCGTGCATCAAGTAGATCCATCACATGAACCTAGATCCAGACCTAAAACTTACGCAGAACCTGGCTCTGATACCACTGTAGGATTACGGGGAGGCTACGCTAGCGCAAAACAAAATTTTTCATCCCCATAATACCAAGAACTACTGCGGTTGTAGGTCATGGAATTACCACTAGACGCGCAGAGCAGCGGAAGACGTCTCGATGTAGACGAACGCGTCGAGCAGTGCCGTGCAGTCGCCGGCGTCCTTCACGTCCTCGCACGGTTCGCCCAAGTGCTCCAGATGTAGCACCTCCGAGGTATCCACACGTACAGGGAGGAAGCGCCGCGTACCGAACTGCTAGGTTCGCGATGGCGGCTTGGCGAGAGCGAGAGGTGGGCGGCGGCTGTTAGTTCGCTGGTGGCGAATTAGGTTATCCTTAACCGCGCCCCCGCCCCTCATTATATAGGCGTTATGGTGGGCTTCTGACGCCGAGGCCCATCATTAACCCTAAAGCCCAGTCTAATTTCGGATCTAATCCGAATTAGGCTTCCTTCCCCTTAAGTGTGTGACCCTATAGGTTCACGTACAAATAGACATAGGCCGAGTACTCTTACTTGGCCCAATAATTGACAGCGGCCTCTAGCAAGACATGTCAACTCCTATGTGTACGTAAAGATCATATCAGACGAACCATTGCGACATTACGTACATGCTGTTCCCTTTGTCTCACGATATTTGGTCTGGCTCTAAGCTGACCTCTCTTTCTCGATACTGTGAATTGGAATCCTTTCAATGGTTAACTCTTAACCCTAGCACGGCCATGCATTTCTTGATCCAATCACTCGAGGGGCCCAGAGATATCTCTCTCACAAAGAGAGGGACAAATTCCATCTTGACTGACCATGCCTCATAGCATGCTTCCTGACAAACCCAAAACTACCTTTATAACTACCCAGTTACGGGATAGCGTTTGATAGTCTCTAAGTAAGTCAATTCACATCTTGAGAACATGCGACAATCTCAGGTCTAAGGATACAGTATTCATGTTGTAAGAAGAGAACTATATTACAATATCTCACGTTGGGTCGGTCCAGCCTCATGTCATACATGCGCCCACATTATTAGTTTAACATCTCCATGTTCATGACTTGTGAAATGTAGTCATCAACTAATACATGTGCTAGTCATCGACTCTGACTAGGGACATCATTTAGAATAACCATATAAGTAAAGAATCTCACAAACAATTCACATAATTGCTAATCAATACAAGGTGCCTTCCATGGATATTCAATTAAGCAATATATATATCATGGATACAAAGAAATATGCTCATCTCTATGATTATCTCTAGGGCATATTTCTAACAACAAGTACAGAAGAGAGAAGGCTGCTTCGGCTGATCAGCCGAAACCTATGCTTCTATGTGAAGACATAGCAGAGCAGAAGGTACTGCTCGGATCTCAGCTATCCGAAGAGTAGGAGAAAACTTTGATAAGGTTTTTATTCAACAACAAAGATGTTTTTGCTTGGTCGGCCAATGATCTCTGTGGTGTCAATAGAGACGTCATTGAACATTCACTCAATGTTGACCCGTCCTTCAGGCCAAGAAAGCAAAGGCTTCGGAAAATGTCTGATGATAAAGCTGAAGGTGCTCGAAATGAAGTAAAAAGACTTCTCAGTGCTGGTGTTATCAGAGAGGTAAAATATCCAGAGTGGCTAGCCAATACTGTTATGGTGAAGAAGGCCAATGGCAAATGGAGAATGTGTATTGATTTCACGGATCTCAACAAGGCTTGTTCAAAGGACGAGTTTCCATTACCAAGGATAGACTCTCTTGTAGATGCAGCAGCTTCTTTAGAACTTATGAGTTTGCTGGATTGCTACTCAGGATATCATCAAATATGGATAAAGAAAGAGGATGAGCCGAAGACTAGCTTCATAACTCCCAGTGGCACTTATTGTTATCTTCGGATGCCTAAGGGGCTCAAGAATGCTGGAGGAAGTTTCAGCAGAATGATAGCCAAGGTCCTTCATTCCCAGATAGGCAGAAATGTGCTAACATACGTTGATGATATCATAGTAAAAAGCACGAAGCAAGAAAATCATATCACTGATCTGCAAGAAACATTTGCTAATTTCAAGCAAGCTGGCCTGAAATTAAATCCTGAAAATTGTGTCTTTGGAGTAAAGAAGGGTAAGTTCCTTGGCTGTCTAGTTTCAATGAAGGGGATTGAAGCTAACCCAAGCAAGATCAAAGCTATCCTTCGAATGGAACCGCCAAGCACAAAGAAGGGGGCCCAACGGTTGGCAGGAAGACTGGCTTCATTGAATAGATTTATATCTAGATCAGCAGAAAGAAACTTGCCATTCTTTGAAATACTAAAGTCGGCCGAAGTCTTTCAATGGGGCTCAGCTCAACAGAAAGCCTTCGAAGAGCTGAAGCAATACTTGATTGATCTAACAACATTAACTCCACCCACGCCAGGGGCTCCGTTACTATTGTATGTGGTAGCTTCGCACTCTGCAGTGAGTGCGGCGCTTGTGCAGGAGAAACTGGAAGGACAAATTAAAAAGCAAGCCCCAGTGTACTTTGTCTCCGAAGTTCTAAGTTTATCAAAGGAAAACTATACAGAATTGGAGAAGGTGTTGTATGCTGTTTTAATGGCCTCCAGGAAGCTTCGGCATTATTTTCAAGCATTCCATATAATTGTTCCTTCATCACAACCTCTGAAGGATATTATGAGAAACAGAGAAGCTACTGGAAGGATTGGAAAGTGGGCTGCGGAACTCAACGAATTCAGCATTGATTATGTGCATAGATCCTCAATTCAGTCTCAGGCATTAGCAGACTTCATCGCTGACTGGACGCCAGGGGCTCAGGAAGAAGAAGCAAATAAAGATGCCGAAGATTGGACAGTGTTCTGTGATGATTCTTGGGGAACCTTCGGAGCAGGTGCGGCTGCTGTCTTAGTTGCACCTTCCAAAGTCAGAACATGCTATGCAATAAGGCTTGATTTCAGCTGTACACATAATATTGCTGAATACGAAGCTTTACTTTTGGGGCTTTGGAAGTTAAAGGCTTTGGAAGTTATTTATGGTCATGTTGATAAAAGTTGCAAGGCAAGAGATCCGAAGCTTGAGAAATACCTGGACACAGTTCGAAGGCTTGAAGCTTCTCTCGAAGGATTTTCTGTTAAGAATATTCCACGAGGAGAAAATGAGCATGCTGATCTGCTAGCCAAGTCAGCGGCACAGGGGCTGCCTCTACCTTCGGAAGTATTTTTTGAGACAATAAGAGCACCTTTGGTGGAACTTCTCGAAAGAGCAGTGCTCACTATATCTCCTGTCCATAGTGAAGATTGGAGGACTGAGATTATATCTTTCCTCCAAGGTAACTGTCTCTCGGATGATGAGGTTTATAACAAAAGAATGGAAGCAAGAACAAGACCATATGTCATAATAGAAGGGGAGTTATATAAACATGGAGTTTGTTCCCCACTTCTCAAGTGCTTGTCCAGAACCGAAGGTATAGAACTGATGAAGGAGATACATGCAGGATTGTGTGGATCCCATATTGGGTCCAGACCTCTTCTGGGAAAGGTTTTTCGACAAGGATTCTATTGGCCAAAGGCAGCTTTGGATGCAGCAGATTTGGTTCAAAAGTGCGAAAATTGCCAAAAATGTGCAAGAGATCAGAAGCAACCTTCGTCATTGACTCAACTGATACAACCAACCTGGCCATTGCAAAGATGGGGCCTGGATTTACTAGGTCCACTTTCACCAGCGCATGGCAACTTGAGATATGTCGTGGTGGCGGTAGAATATTTTTCTAAGTGGATCGAAGCAAAGCCTTTGGCGACAATAACTTTGGCTACAGTCCAGAAATTTTTCTGGCAAAATATTGTTTGTCGCTTCGGCATGCCGAAGGCTATAACTATGGACAATGGAACACAATTTGATGCTGAAACGTTCAAGGATTTCTGTGACCAAATTGGCACGAAGATTCATTTTGCATCAGTAAGGCACTCGGAGTCAAATGGGTTGGTCAAAAGAGCAAATGACATTATAATGATGGGAATAATGAAGCTAATCTTTAATCAGCCCAGAGGAAAGTGTCCAGATGAGTTGATTAAAGTGGTGTGGAGCCACAATACAACTATATCAAGATCAACAGGTTTTACACCGTTCAAATTATTATTTGGTGATGAAGCCATAACCCCAGAAGAAGCTAAAGCAGGATCAATAAGAATAACAGATTCGACAGAAGAAGAAGCTGATTATCACGTAGCAAAAGATACTATAGAAGGGACCAGACTTCAAGCTGTGGAGAATATTAATAAATATCAAGCCGAAACAATAAAATGGCGTGATAGAAACGTTCGATTGAAAGACATTAAGCCTGGACATTTGGTGCTTCGGAGAGTAGTCAACCCTGACACAGTAGGCAAGCTTCAGCTGAAGTGGGAAGGACCCTTTCTGGTAGTATCTTCGTCAAGACCCGGTTCTTACAGATTAAAGGACATGGACAGCAACGACATTCCTAGATCTTGGAATGCGGATGAGCTTCGATGGTATTATGTATAAATGTAATCTTTTTCATTTTTCCTATGGCACCCTTTTCCTTTTCGAAGGGGGAGAAAGGTTTTTAATGGGGCCATAGTTTGTAATTTTTCCTTTCTTATTCAGCTCTACGAGAGCAAAATCCCCCAAAATATGTAAATGTAAAATCTGAGCATGCACCATCGAGTGCAGAGAGAAAAAAAACAAGGAGAAGCTCGAAAGTCGTCCCTAAGGGGATGCAGAGCATGACGAAGCTACAGAAAGCCGTTCCTAAGGGAGCGCAGTGTAAGTTTTTTGCTCAAAAGTCGTTCCTAAGGGAATGCAGAGCCAAATACCGCCGAAATATAAGGCGAAGCGCGAAAAGTCAACGCGAATAACGCCGAAATAGAAGGCGAAGAAGTTCAAAAGACGTCCCTAAGGGGATGCAGAACTTACACCGAAAAATAAGCGGTGCAGCCGAAAAATAAATGGCAAAGAGACTTCAGTCATTCCCAAGAGGATGAAGGTTATGGATGTGGCTTCATATGTGTGTTTTCGGGCCTTCATTTGCACAATACATTACATCATACATTGCATTCATAAACATTCATTTAGACATACATAGGATCATCATCATATCATACAGATACAGACAGTTGCTTCGGCTCTAAGGATACAGCTTCGGAAGCAGATTTATGCTTCGATTGTGTACGAAAAGAAGGGAAGGTGTTTTTCGCCTTCGGCTCAAAAAATACAAGTTTTGTCCACATCAAAGCACTTCATACATTGACGGAAAGGTAAAAATATATTACAAGGTATGAACAAATTTACAGAGTAGAATCTGATTCTCAAATTACAATATTCTTTACAAAGGATAATACAAGAGTTTTCCTAGAGTTTTTTTTCACAGCTAGGCTTTCGACTTCATCATCATCTGTTAAGCTTCGGATCGTCTGCTAAGCTTCGGCTCAATGCTCCTCGGCTTCGTCATCCTGTACATATTAAAGCATTATAAGGTAAATTCAAGTTTCAAGGAAAAGGTGAGCACAAGGTATGAGTTTATTACCGGTTTAAGGTGACTTCGAGCTTCATCACCAGCGAAGTTCCGCCTGCCCTTTGCCCAGATTTGAGTAATGAATCTGTTTCCGATGCTTCGAAGGCCGGGGATATCATCCAAGTCTGCTGGTGACAGGCTGAAGTTTGGTCTGTTTACGATATTTCCATGTGTGCAGCCAGCCTTCATGAAAGCGACAGTCGTGCCTCGAGAAGCTAGCAAGGCACAAAAGTCACCATGCCCAGCTATAATTTCGTCGAGAGCATCAACCTCACCTTCGATATGATTAAATGTGCCCGGCAGATCTTCAACCGAAGGTTTAAATTTTTCGGAGCTGGCTCCAACCGAGTTAAAGACTTGTTTCAACCGTGGGATGCACCGGGTGCCGAAGCCTAGGCATTTTTCTTGCAGATCCTTGAGTGATTTCTGTATATTTGAACTTTTTTCAGCTTCGACTTCGAGTTTTGTTTTGAAATCTTTTTTCTCTTGCTCGAAGCTTTCTGACTTTGAGAGGAGTTCACTATTCAATTTTGCAATTTTGGCTTCATCTTCTGCCAATAAACCCTCCATTGTTTGAAGTTCGAAATCTTTCTTTTCAAGAGCAGCTGCATGATCTTATATTTTGCTATCTAAATCTTCAATTATAACCTCATGTTTTTGTCTTTAAGGTCCTGTTGCATCTTCAAAGCCTTACTTAATAGCATACTCTGTGCAAAAACAACCTTCGTCAGAAAACTCCTTCATCCTTAAAACAATGAAAAGCCGAAGAAAAGTTTTTACCTTGAAATTAGAATAGAACAAACTACCAACGATATGCTGTCGTTGGTAGCGGCTGATATCGGCCTCAAGCTTCGGGAAACCAATCCTCTTCGACAAAGTACTGATAACCTTCGCTCCAGTTTGGTCTCAGAGGCAACCTAAGCTTTCATCGTCAATGCCGCCGAAGAGCAGCGCTCTTGGTTTGTAACCACAGGATATAGCATACTCTTTCAAGTCTTCCTTTTCAGCTTCAGATAACTCCTGACCAATTATGTTTTGGAAATCGAAGTCCTTTTCCTCCAAAGTATCTTCGGCTTTCTCCTTTTCTTTTCCAGGCACTGTGGCCAGGGTCTCTTCGGCGGCTGTAGCAGCTTCTTCCGCAGCCATATTCAGAAGCATTTTATCAATATCAGAAAATGTGCTCTCTAAATTTGTATCTTCGGCCGTTGAAGCTTCGGCAGTCCCAGCTTCGGTGGGTGCAGCTTCGGCAGCAGTAGCGCTCTCGACAGCTGGTGTTTTTGAAGCTGAGGCCAGCGGTGGTGTTTCTTCAATGGCTTCAATCACAGTAATAATCCTCCGTTTTTTCGGCCCAGCATGCTTCTTCGCTGCCGAGGGCTCCTTTTTCTTCTGTAAAAGCTTCGTCAGATGTGGCCCCAGTGGACTTAGCTTGATAGGCAAACATTCAGTCATTACCTTTAGAATTTCTTCCACGTCAGCATCAGAAGGTGTTGAAGGAGTCTCTTCCTCTATATCAGTCGCTTTTTGCTTCGGAGCCGCAATTTTCCTTTTCTTTGGAGCAACTACCTTCGGCTCAGGGCTCGATTTTCTCCTCTTCAGAATTTCTTCATCTTCTTTCACCATTCTAGCAGCTTGTCTGCCCAGAATGCTAACAGTTCTTTTTCTTTTTTGCCCTTCGGTGCCCTTGTTCAATCGCTCATAGTTAGGATATTCAAAGTTCAAGGCATCCATCACCCGATTCAACCTTCGCTTCGGTCGGGTGCCGAAGGCTGCAGTCATCAATTGATCTTCTTTTTTCGTATAATTTCCTAGGATTTTGTTGCAGATAACTTCAATTATGTCCAACCATTCTTGGTAGGGTTCTTTGAAGTGTTTCTTGAACTTAAAATGATAGGGCAGCCGAACGAGTTCATTCTTCTTCTTCTCACCTTTAAGCTTCGGCATACCCCACTCCTTTAGCGTTGGGAATACCCTGTTGGCTAGGTATTCTTGAACTAAATCCGTAGTACCAATATGTTCAGATACAACTCTAAATTCGCCCACAGCATCTGGGCATGGTTCCCCCGGCGTCATATTGCACTGAGGCCTAGTCAACTCGAAGGTTAGCTCCAGCGGGCTCTAAACTAGCTTCTCTTTTTTCTCATCAATCTTAACATAGAACCATTCAGTCTTCCAACCAGTTGGCCACTTGGTACGGTAGCTGACCACCAGTGTCTTCATGTCTTTGCGGTATGCAAAATTATAACAGCCAAAATTCTCGTGCAATCCATCTTCTCTAGCCTTCGTCTGATAGTAAAGTTCATGCACCCGGCAGAAGGCTTCGGCAAGTGGCTCCACTCCTTGGCTTCGAAGAGCCCAGATAAAAACGTTGAGCCTAACGATATCATTAGGAGTCAGCTGATGAAGAAAAATCTCAAAATTTTCCAAAACATCTGCAATCATCCCGTGTAGAGGAAACCTCAACCCTGCTTTGAAGAAACTCTTAAAAACTACCACTTCATCATTTTCTGGTTTCGGGATGGTCTATCCCCCGCCAAAGCAAATCAACTTCTTCTCGGCTTCCCCGAAGTAGCCTAGCTTTGTCATCATGGGCATATCAGCTTCGGAGACAGTCGACTTCCCAAAATCCAAATGGCTGGGCATGGATGGCATAGCGGTGTTATAATCAATCTCTTCTTCACCAGTATCGCCCTCTTCAATATCTGCCTGCTCGGCTTCAGTAGCAGGTGCACCTTCGTCAGAAGCGCCCTCCGTCGCAACCAGTCCCGACCGCCTCATAACTTTGGAGATTGGAGCAGTTTCAGCAGCTTCGGTTTCCTCTCTGTCGCGTGTAACCCTAGCTGTTGAGCGCACCCTGGCCATTTGATGCTGAATTTTTTGCGTTTTGACAAAGTTGATTATTTTTTATCTTTGCCGAAGCTCCCTCTTGTCACGAAGCTAGAGCAAAGCGATCCTTTGATTGAGAATACCATGAATAAGCTTCAGCTGTGGTCAAATTTTTCGGCAGCACAACAGTGCAATAGCAGTAAATGCTGTGGTAACTTCACACCTACCCGTCTGTTTATATAGTGTTGCAGGCGGGAAGGTGAATCGTCAAGCCGCTGGCACCCGCTGAACAGTCACCCGCACTCACTGAACGGTAGACCATAGTGCCCAAGAAGGTGAATCACCAGATCGCGCGTACCCGTTATATGGTGGGACCACCTTTCACTCAGAATATTTAAATCGTTTCTCGACAACGAGCTAAGGGAAGGTGTTTTTGGACCTTCGGCATTCCGAAGCCTGAGAGAATTTTTCACGGGTCGAGCTCATTACGAAAAACGATCTGGCACCGTGAAGGGGCTACTGTTGGGGGTCTGCTTCGTCGCCGAAGGTCCCATAAGAAGAAACACCTTCGGAAGATTGACACAAAGCCAAAGCCAAAGCAATCAATCAGAGAGCTTCGGAGTATATTTCCAGATGCACCGACTTAAAGATAAAATGACCAATGGGACCATGATAGCTTGTATTATGATTATAATCATTTGTAAAGGGCATGAATGTAATTTCTCACAGGCTGCGTCCTATGCCTATAAATAGATGAACAGTACCCCTGTACTGTTCACGCTATCTGGTATTCACTCGTGCACAACGCTCAGATTTTCGTCTTCTGTCAAGTCGAAGGTACAAATGTAATTAAATATTGCCTTTAGATTTATCCAAGTTTATATAATGAAGATATGTGAATGATGTTATATGATTATTCATATTATCTTTCATGTTTCACATGCTTTGTCTTTCATTAACGTATGCCGTAATGATGAAGGTACGTCCTTCATGACCTTCGTCTGAAGATCGTTATATCCTAAGGGAAATAATGCTTCGAAGGACGAAGGACATTAACATTAATACTTTGTGTTGCCTTGTTCTTAACTCATAGCATTTGAGAACAAGTCCCCAACAACCCCCAATGTAATTATTCTAGATCCATGTTTTGAGTCTTTACTAGAACATCATGGGATGAATTAAAACAATACATAGATGAGTCTATGAGGGGATTAGCTCATTCATATGAAAAATATGTTATTCCAAGTTTTACTTCATTTGAACCTAACATGAAGGCACCCACACATGACAAATCGACAATAAATGGGTCATCACCAACTTGGACACCATATGGTATACCGATGAACACATTCATATCGCAACCACACATGTCACTCCCAGGTACACAACCGGCTCTGGGCACAGCTGGACCGTTTGAACCTAATCTCAAACTGTCCAACCATATCATGGACCGTTTTACACCTTTCGTCGGACCATCCGGCCCTACATAGACTTATGCGCATGCCACCCAAGCAGCGCCATATGCGGCCAGACATGCCATGTATAACCTCGACTCATTCGGCCCGGTCGCAGACCATCTAGCCCCTCACGTCGGACCATCTGGATATGTGTATGCACAATAGGGGGCTGCACAATATGCACAGTTTTCACACCCATCTCAGCAACATTACACCATCCCACCTAGGGCACATTATAGCCATGTCACAGCACCTCATGCACACATGGTCGAATATTCTTCGGCTGCCAGAGGGCTTGAGAGATACATGGTAGGAAGGAGTGGCGATAGTAGGACACCAAATACACATTTTGAGCGTTCCTGGGAGGAAGGCCGTCATAATAATATCCACCCACCTAAAGTTTTCATTCCCAAACTTAGTGGATGGTCACCAGATGTAGTAGAGAAAATTAGGGAAGAAGTAGCCAGGATGTTTAGGGACACACTAGGTGTTAGTGTGTCGAGCATGGGACATGCATATTGGAAGCCTTATTTATGATCACCGATTTGATATTGTGCCATATCCGCAGGGAAGTAGCCGGTGAATGCGGGAGGAGCACACATGAGCACATAGACTAGTTCCTAGCAGACTAGGGAAACTGGCTGATAGGGAAGCCTTCCACGTCCACCTATTCTCATTGTCCCTAATTGGTACCACATTGGCATGGTATGCAACCTTGCCGCCTAATTCTATTTACTCTTGGTGGAACTAGAACACAAATTTCATGAGCACTTTGAGATACTAGAAGTCGATGCTTCTAGGTCCAGGTTGCTGATAAGCAACTAGTCAGATTAGCATTCAGTGGGTTGCGATCATATTTGAAATAAAATATAGATGGTACCTAGTTTTTTATATTGACCCAGTTACACCAACAAGCTTTGGCTTGTGAAAGCCAAAGTAAGGATGCGCCTAAAGTGGCTCGTCACAATGTCCATGTAGTGGATTGTGACCAAAGTAGCTCGGATGACGAGCTGCAGGAGGTATATGCTATAGAGTTAGTTTGGCCAAAGAAGGCCAAATCTCTAGACTGTTTCTCTTTACAGCTAGCTACGAAGAATCGACAAGAGGAGGTTAAATTTACCTTTAATGTTGTCAAATATGATAAAATATTTGATGAATTACTCAAAAGTGGCAATATTAAAATGACTCATACCATTCGATCTGTTGATGAACTAAACAGGCACACTTATTGTAAGTGGCATAACTCATTCTCTCACGCCACTAATGATTGTAATGTGTTTCGTTGGTAGGTACAATTAGCCATTAATGAGAGTCGGTTGAATTTCCAAGAGATGCAGCTTGACAAACAACCTTTCTCTGTCAACCTAATATACTTAATGGTAAAAAAGTCTTGTTTCGGCCTTGTTGGGGACTTGTTCTCAAATGCTATGAGTTAAGAACAAGGCAACACAAAATGTTAATGGTTAAAGACCTTCGTCCTTCGAAGCATTATCTCCCTAAGGATATAATGATCTTCAGACGAAGGTTATGAAGGACATACCTTCATCATCTCAGCATATAATAATGAAAGTAGAGGAGCATATGAAACATGGACGATAATGTGAGCAATTATCTTGAATTGTCAGATTATTTATATTTTTATTATCTCATCATGTACAAAAAATTAATAACAATGAATTACATTTATACCTTCGACTTGACAGAAGGTATAAGTCCAAGAGTGACGTGCAAGCAAATACCAGTCAGCGTGAACAGTATTGGGGTACTGTTCATCTATTTATAGGCACGGGACGTAGCCCAGACAAAATTACATTTGTATCCTTGATAACTAATCATAACCAAAACACAAATTTTCAAGGACTAAACAGTCTTTTACTCTTTAAGTTGGTGCTGCCCTTCGTCTCAAGGCGTTGTCATGCCGAAGCTCCCTAAATTATAGCTTTGGCTTGTACCTTCATGTTGTGTTAGTTCGCATATCACACTGCCGAAGATGTTTTTGCTTGGAGGACCTTCGGCGAAGAAGAAGACCCCCAACAGTAGCCCCTTCGCGGTGCTAGATCGTTTTTCGTAACGAGCTCTGTCGGCATTTCGAGACCGGGGGGTCCCTAAGCCGACGAGTGAGTGTGCCGCGTGCCCCAGCCCAGATGGGTCGAGCGCGTGGGCGAGCGCGAAGGGGGGAGAGCGAGGTGGCCGGAGACGGGTCGTGAGAGAGGTGGAAGTCCTGCGGCCTTCGTGTTCGTCCCACGCCCAGGTCGGGTGCGCTTGCAGTAGGGGGTTACAAGCGTCCACGCGGGTGAGGGAAGCGGGCGGCCCCAAGAGAGCGCCTGTCCCGTCCTCGTCCCCGCGCGGCCAACCTTCTCTAAGAAGGCCCTGGTCCTTCCTTTTATAGGCGTAAGGAGAGGATCCAGGTGTACAATGGGGGTGTAGCAGAGTGCTACGTGTCTAGCGGAGGGAGAGCTAGCGCCCTAAGTACATGCCAACGTGGCAGCCGGAGAGATCTTGGCACCCTGCTGGTATGATGTCGTGGCTGTCGGAGGAGCAACGGAGCCTGGTGGAGGGACAGCTGTCGGAGCGGTTGAGTCCTTGCTGACGTCCCCCTGCTTCCGTAAGGGAGCTGAGAGCCGCCGTCGTCACAGGGCTAGCGGGGCGCCATCATTGCCTATCTGGCGGAGCGAGCCAGATGGGACACCGGTCTTGTTCTCGGCGGCCCGAGTTGGCTCGGGGCAGGGTGATGATGGCGCTTCCTGTTGACGTGGCAGGCCTGTGCCCTAGGTCGGGCGACGTGGAGGCTCCTCCAAAGCCGAGGTCGAGTCTGTCTTCCATGGCCGAGGCTGAGCCCCTGGGTCGGGCGAGGCGGAGATTGTTCGGCAGAGGCCTGGGCGGAGTCCGAGCCCTGGGGTCGGGCGAAGCGGAGTTCGTCGTCTTCTGGGGCTGAGCCCGAGTCCGAACCCTGGGTTGGGCGGAGCGGAGTTCGCCGTCTTCCGGGGCTTAGCCCGAGTCCGAGCCCTGGGTCGGGCGGAGCGGAGTTCGCCGTCTTCCGGGGCTTAGCCCGAGTCCGAGCCCTGGGTCGGGCGGAGCGGATTTCACCGTCTTCCGGGGCTTAGCCCGAGTCCGAGCCCTGGGTCGGGCGGAGCGGAGTTCGCCGTCTTCCGGGGCTTAGCCCGAGTCCGAGCCCTGGGTCGGGCGGAGCGGAGTTTGCCGTCTTCCGGGGCTTAGCACGAGTCCGAGGCCTGGGTCGGGCGGAGCGGAGTTCACCGTCTTCCGGGGCTTAGCCCGAGTCCGAGCCCTGGGTCGGGCGGAGCGGAGTTCGCCGTCTTCCGGGGCTTAGCCCGAGTACGAGCCCTGGGTCGGGCGGAGCGGAGTTCGCCGTCTTCCGGGGCTTAGCCCGAGTCCGAGCCCTGGGTCGGGCGGAGCGGAGTTTCCTATGGCGCCTTTGGCAGGGCCTGACTGCCTGTCAGTCTCACTCTGTCAAGTGGCACTGCAGTCGGAGTGGCGCAGGCGGCGCTGTCCTTCTGTCAGACCGGTCAGTGGAGCAGCGAAGTGACGGCGGTCACTTCGGCTCTGCCGGGGGGCGCTCGTCAGGATAAAGGTGTCAGGCCACCTTTGCGTTAAATGCTCCTGCGACTCGGTCGGTCGGTGCGGCGATTTAGTCAGGGTTGCTTCTGAGAGAAGGCAAGGCCTCGGGCGAGCCGGAGATGTGTCCGCCGTTAAAGGGGGGCCTCGGGCGAGACGGAAATCCCTCGGGGTCGGCTGCCCTTGCCCGAGGCTAGGCTCGGGCGAGGCGTGATCGAGTCGCTCGTATGGACTGATCTCTGACTTAATCGCACCCATCAGGCCTCTGCAGCTTTATGCTGATGGGGGTTACCAGCTGAGAATTAGGCGTCTTGAGGGTACCCCTAATTATGGTCCCCGACAGTAGCCCCCGAGCCTCGAAGGGAGTGTTATCACTCGCTTGGAGGCTTTCGTCGCACTTTTTTTGCAAGGGGACCAGCCTTTCTCGGTTGCATTTTGTTCCGGTGGGTGCGCGCGAGCGCACCCGCCGGGTGTAGCCCCCGAGGCCTCGGAGGAGTGGTTTCACTCCTTCGAGGTCTTAGTGCCTTGCGTAATGCTTCGGCTGGTCTGGTTGTTCCCTCATGCGAACTGGCCGTAGCCCGGGTGCACGGTCGGGGCCCAAGTTCTCGGGCTGGTATGTTGACGCTGTCAACGGTTTGGCCGGAGCCGGGTTTGCGAGAGCAGCCCCCGAGCCTCCGCACAGGGCGAGAGGGCGATCAGGGACAGACTCGGCTTTTTTACATACGCCCCTACGTCGCCTTTCCGCAAGGAGGAGGGGGGGAGTGCGCCATGTTACCCTCGATGGGCACCGAACATGGTGTCTCCGGTGAGCTGCAAGCGGGTAATCCGAGTGGACGTCCGTGCCCCGTTCGTTGGGGGTCGGCTAGGGGCCCAGAGGCACGCCCAAAAGTACCTGCGGGTGATCTGCCGGACCCGGTCCCCTGGCGACGGGGTCCGAGGGCTCGATGCCTCCCTCCGATGGGATTCCGTTACAAGATCGCTCCCGCTGGTCTCAGAAATGTCCTAGGGTACCTCGGGAGCGCAGCCCGAGCCTTGGTTATGTATCGAACGTACCCCTGGTCATCCCTCGCTCGGCGTCTGAGGCGACTGTGAACCCTTCGGGGGCCAGCCTTCGAACCCCTGATCAGTAATGGGCGCGGAGCCCGAGTAGCCTGAGGCGGCCGTGGAGCCCTTCGGGGGGCCGGCCTTCGAACCTCTGACCAGTAGTGGGTGTAGGGCCCACGCGATCTGAGGCGACTGTTGAACCCCTCGGAGGGCCAGCCTTCGAACCTCTGATCAGTAGGGGGGGCTCGGAGCCCGGTTCCTTCACAGGGAAGGATCCTTTTCGGGGTATCCCCCTTTCCCGGTCCCTGTTGCAAGAGATAGAGAAAGAGGAAAAAGGAAAAGGATACGAAATCGAACGACGTGGCGTACCTTTTTTGACGCGGTTATTACGGCGAAGGCGAAGCGTCGCCCGCTTCTCCTGCCAGAAGCGCCGCCTGTCCTGCCGCGGAGTTAATGCGACGGGGCGAGTGGTTGGCGGGGTGGCCGTTGCGCGTGCGCGAGCCGTTCGAGGAACGGCCGTTTCGCTTCGCGTTTTTTGAATCCTGCGTCCGGTCCGGGCGGAGCGCTGGAAACGGTCTCGCCCCGGTCTTTATATACCCGGGAGAGGGTCTGGCGACGGTTCTTCGCTCCGCTTCCTGCCTCTTCCTTTAGGTTTTCGCAACCCGAGAGACTTTAGCCAGCGAAGAGGAAAACCGCCCTTCCTGCCCCTCGCGCCGCCATCCCTTCCGTTTTGGTGATGGCTGATCGGGTGACCATCATCTCACCGCGCGATCCGTGGCCCTTTTCCACGGTGACGGCGAGCGATCTGGAGGAGCTGGTCGGCGAGGGTTTGCTTCGCCCTCTCACCGACGAGCAGCGACCAGAATGGATTGCTCCCATGGGCGGAGTCGCTCCATCCCCACCGCCGGGGTACGTCGTGAGCTTCGTCTCCTTCCACGAGCGGGGATTCGGTGTGCCGACGGGTCACTTTATGCGGGCAATCCTGTTCCACTATGGGGTGGAGTTGCACAACCTCACCCCAACTCCATCTCACAGGCCGCTATCTTCGTAGCGGTGTGCGAAGGGTATTTGGGGATCGCCCCCCATTGGGATTTGTGGACCCATCTCTTCTTCGCCGAGCTCTTCGCCTTGCCGACGGGGGAGAGGAAGGTCCGTGCAGCGGTGCGGGCCGGCGGCTGCACTCTCTTGCTGAGGCAGTCGCGGGCGTCGCAGTACATTCCTGCCATCCTCGCGTCCTCGAACAAGGGGTGGCAGCGCCAGTGGTTCTACCTCCGGAATGACGGTGAGTTACTCCCGCCGTTCTCCCAGCGAGTAGTCACCGCCGCCACCGACGCCTGGCGTCACGGGACCCCGCACGAGAGACAGAAGAACCTCGAACCCCTTCTCCAGGCCCTGAAGGCGTTGCGGGAGGGGGACTCACCGCTGCGGGAGTGGTTGCCGCCATCCACCGTCGGAGGGTGCTTCCCTTGGCGGAGCGGCGGCTGCCGCTTTGGGAGATGACCCTGGAGGCTGACTGGGAGGGGTCACAAATGTCCCCTGATCCTCTTCCCTTCGACGCCCTCCAATGGCGGGTGTCGGCTGCGATGGGGAAACCGGACTCCCACGCCTACTCCCAGCTTCGGATGCGCCCTGACCAGGGGTGCGTTACTCTGGTGAGCGTTCGCTCCTTCCTTCTTCATACATCGGGTTGCTCCTGGTTCTTATGATCGGGTTTCTTTCTCCCCTTCTTTAGGAGGTGGGGTGGCACAAACCCTCCCTGCCACGGGTCCCGGAGGACGCGGTGGACCGAGCAGCGCGGCGGGTCGCCACGGAGGAGAAGAAGAAGAAGAAGGACGCGGAGAAGGCCCGGGCCCACGAGCGGAGGCGGGCTCGGGACGCCTTGGAGAAGCGCCGTCGCCAGCAGGAGAGGGAAGGACTCCCGAGGGAGCCGTCGCCGGAGACGCCCGACGACGACGATGACGACGATGATGAGGAGGAGGATGACATGGCCGCCCGTCTCGGCCTCAGCCCCGGCTTGGGGTGTGGCCAGGAGCCGTCGAGCCAGCCCCCGAGCGGGCCGACTCCGTCAGTCCCCGGAGTTGGGGCGTCGGGGCCCGGCCCGAGGCACGGGGGCGACCCGAGAGGTCACCTGACCCCTCGGCCGGAGGAGCTGAGGTGGCTCCGGAGGGCCAGGTCAGGGCGTCTGCTCCCCAGGGGCCGCCGCTCGTACCGGCAGCGCATGGGGGTGACCCTCAAGTCATCACGACCGCGCCCGGGCAATCTGCTCCCCGGGCGTCCAAAGCAAGGGTGGCGCCGAAGTTGTCGGCGAAGCGGACCTCGGTGGCTGTTTCGGGAGCTGGGATTCAAGAAACCTCCCCCCAGGCGCGGTGGATCATGGCCCGAAGTGGGTGAGTATCTCGGAATGTCTTCGTCTTGGCTTCCCATTCATATGTTTGGGCCGTGATTTTCCTTTTCTTCTCTTCTTTTTTTTATCCAGCAAGCAAAGCCATGGCCAGACCGACCTGGCACCCCGGAAGGCCCTTAAGACGGCGCCGGACTGCGCGGCCAGCGCCGCCCCGGGCCTTGTCGTTCAACCGACCCTTTCGCAGGGCGTTCCACCGCAGGGGGCTCGGGCGTCGCCTGTCTCAGGGGAGCGGGTTCCCGAGGCTGGCTCTTCCGCCGAGGCGGCCATCGTGATAGGGGAGGCGGCTGATGCCGGCGTGGTCCCGAGCCCGCCTGTCGTGCCGGCCATGCCTGTGCCCGCCGCTACCGAAGCCGCCGCTGTCCCAGTCGGAGAGCGACCGGTTGCTGCCAGCGTCGGGATGGCTGATGCGTCGGCGCCCAGTGCCTCAGAAGAGGTGGGCGTGGACGCGCGATCCGTCCAGCCGGGCGGCGGCCTCATCGCTGTACGGCGGAGCCCCGAGGCCCGGCGCCAGTTGCTCCGATTCCGGACCCGCGAGGCCTCGGACCCTGTCTTCGTTCTCGACGATGAACAGGAGGACCAGTCCTGGGATGAGCTCTGCGAGCATGCTGAAGCAACGGTGGGGTCGCTCCGGTCGTCGCTGGAGGTTCTCTACAGGGACGTTCCCAAAATCCTCCAGGTAGCGGTTTCAGGCATACCTTTTCCTTTCTGTGAGCGAGACGTTCATCGTGACGCCCTGTTTCCTTCCCCCAGGATCTGACGGACCGGAGCGCCGCCAAGTCGTCGTTCATCCGCCGCGAGGTCGATGTCTGGGGCTCGCTGCGATCCCTGAGGACCTCGCTCGCCGGGGCTACTGCGCGCCTTTCTCAGCAGGATGCCAAGGTAGCGGACCTCTAGTTGCTCTGCGCTGACCTGAGAGTCGAGGCGGCAGCAGCGCGCGCGGAGGCGCAACGGCAGCGGTCGGAGTTCGTCTAGGTCGTCGAGGAGCGGGACCAATCTCGGGGCCGGGCTGCCGAGGCCAAAAGCCGGGCTGAGGCCCTCGCGGCCGACCTAGCCGCAGCCCAGGTCGCGGCCTCGGAGCAGCGTGCCCGAGCCGGAGGTACGCCTTGGCTGTCCCTGGTTCTTGTTCTTGTCTGTTTCCTCTGCTTGTGCTTGAGGTCTTTCTTCTGGTTGTTCGCAGAGCTCGAGTCCGCCCTTGGCGAGTCCGCCAAGGCGCTCGCCGAGGCGCTTGCCGGAGCTGCCGAGCAGAGGGAGGCCGACCTCGCGGCCATGTCCGAGGCCGTCTCGAACGTTTATCGGATCCTTGGCTTCGGCGACGTCCCTTCAGGAAGCTCCCCTCAAAGCCGCCTTCAAGCCTTGGGTGATCACGCGCGCGGCAGAGTCCGCGAGGCGCTACACCACGGTGTCAGGCGGGCCTTCGCCGTGCTCGCTTCCCATTACGTCATGGACCTGGAACGGGTTAGTGAGGGGTATTGTCTTCCTGACGAAGACGAAGCTTCCCTGGCGGAAGTTCAGCGGCTCGACGCGGTCGCCGCGGGTCCGAGCGTGGCGCTGGCGACCACCTTTGAGGCGGAGATCCTTCCCCTGCGCCGTCGCCGGAAGCCGAGATGGACCTTACCGACGGCGGGGACGGAACTGAGGGCGCGGCTCCTTCCCAAGGCGGCGCCTAACTCTTGTTGGAACAGTTTCTTTTGGGTGTGTGTCTCACTGCGGCAGCTAGGGCCTGAACACTTTGTCTTTCTTGCATGAAGTCGTACTCTCCTTTCTTTCAATCTGCGTGTCCGGCCTAGCTTGTCAATAATAGGGTGGCTTCCCGAGTTGGGTCATTTTTCGTGGCAGGTGATGAGTGAGGTGTCCCCAACCCGGAGGCACAGGAGTTCCTCGGCTCAGTCGGCCTCGCCACTTACATGTACCCATGTTCGCTCCTCGGGACCCTACTTCTGACATAGCCGGGAGAACGCAAAAGCCCCTTTTTGATCGAAAATTTTTGATGCGGAGAAGTACACCCAATCTCGACGCAAAGGGGTTCCCCCTTTCTAGCCCCTGAGGGAGGGTCGGGCTCTGCCGAGGTGAGGCCGACCCTTCCTTGACGACTGAGGCGCAGAGGCTGCCTGACGGGTCAGGCTCCGGCCCGAATATCCAGCGAGTGCTCGGCGACATCCCTCAGTATGCCGGGCATGTCCGAGGGACTCCACGCAAAGACGTCGGCGTTTGCGCGGAGAAAGTCAACGAGCACTGCTCCCTATTTGGGGTTGAGCCCGGAACCGATCCGGATATGCTTGGAGGTGTCGCCACTGGGGTCGAGAGGGACGACCTTAACCGTCTCCGCTGGCTCGAAGTTGCCGGCCTGACGCTTCACGTCTGGCACCTCTTTGGAGAGGTTCTCCAGGTCGGCAATGAGGGCCTCGGACTCGGTGAGGGCCTCGGCGTACTCCACGCACTCCACGTCGCATTTGAACGCGTGTTTGTACGTGGAGCCGATGGTGATGACCCCGTTGGGGCCCGGCATCTTGAGCTTCAGGTAGGTGTAGTTGGGGACGGCCATGAACTTCGCGTAGCATGGCCTCCCCAGTACCGCGTGGTAGGTCCCTCGGAACCCGACCACCTCGAACGTCAAGGTCTCCCTTCGGAAGTTGGAGGGCGTTCCGAAGCAGACGGGAAGGTCGAGCCGTCCGAGGGGCTGGACGCGCTTCCCAGGGATGATCCCATGGAAGGGCGCAGCGCCTGCTCGGACGGAGGACAGATCGACGCGCAGGAGCCTGAGGGTCTCGGCGTAGATGATGTTGAGGCAGCTGCCCCCGTCCATCAGGACCTTGGTGAGCCTGACGTCGCCGATGATGGGGTCGACGACGAGCGGGTATTTCCCCGGGCTCGGCACGTGGTCGGGGTGGTTAGCTTGGTCGAAGGTGATGGGCTTGTCGGACCAGTCTAGGTAGGCTGGCGCCGCCACCTTCACCGAGCAGACCTCCCGGCGCTCTTGTTTGCGATGCCGAGCCGAGGCATTCGCCACGTGCCCACCGTAGATCATGAAGCAGTCGCGGACCTCGGGGAACTCTCCTGCTTGGTGATCTTCCTTTTTGTCGTCGTGGGCCCTGCCACCCTCGGCGGGTGGCCCGACCCTGTGGAAGTGGCGCCGAAGCATGACGCACTCCTCGAGGGTGTGCTTGACGGGCCCCTGATGGTAGGGGCACGACTCCTTGAGCATCTTGTCGAAGAGGTTAGCACCTCCGGGGGGCTTCCGAGGGTTCTTGTACTCGGCGGCGGCGACAAGGTCCGCGTCGGCGGCGTCGCGTTTCGATTGCGACTTCTTCTTGCCTTTCTTCTTGGCGCCGCGCGGAGTAGATGACTCGGGAGCCTCTTCCGATGGGCGGCCCTGGGGCTGCTTGTCCTTTCGGAAGAT
Organism: Zea mays; assembly: GCF_902167145.1. NCBI lineage: Eukaryota > Viridiplantae > Streptophyta > Magnoliopsida > Poales > Poaceae > Zea > Zea mays. Next base: position 44,203,865 of record NC_050102.1, read on the forward strand.
AGCCTCGACTGCCTCCTGGCCTGAGGCGAACTTGGTGGCGATGTCCATCAGCTCGCTCGCCCTGGTGGGGGTCTTGCGACCAAACTTACTCACCAGGTCACGACAGGTGGTGCCGGCAAGGAACGCGCCGATGACATCCGAGTCGGTGATGTTGAGCAGCTCGGTGCGCTGCTTCGAGAATCGCCGGATGTAGTCCCGGAGTGACTCTCCCGGCTGTTGCTGGCAGCTTCGGAGGTCCCAGGAATTCCCGGGGCGCACGTACGTGCCCTGGAAATTGCCGGCGAAGGCTTGGACTAAGTCATCCCAGTTGGAGATCTGCCCCGGAGGCAGGTGCTCCAACCAGGCGCGAGCAGTGTCGGAGAGGAACAGGGGGAGGTTGCGGATGATGAGGTTGTCGTCGTCCGTTCCACCCAGTTGGCAGGCCAAGCGGTAGTCTGCGAGCCACAGTTCCGGTCTTGTTTCCCCCGAGTACTTCGTGATAGTAGTCGGGGGTCGGAAGGCCTGCGGACCGGGTGGTTCGGGCGAGGGACTCCGATCCTCCCCGCTGTCATAGCGTCCCCCACGCCTGGGGTGGTAGCCTCGGCGCACCCTCTCGTCGAGGCGGGCCCGATGGTCGCGACGATGGTGCTCGTTGCCGAGGTGGCCCGGGGCTACAGGCGCGGTGTTGCGCGTGCGCCCGGTGTAGACCGAGGCTTCCCGCATGAATCGGGAAGTCGCGGCGTGAGGTTCCGAGGGGTATCTCTGCCTTCGGGAGGCAGAGCTCTCGGCCCGTCGGACCGCAGCGCCTTCCAGGAGATTCTTGAGCTCTCCCTGGATTCGCCGACCCTCGGTGGTTCATGGCTCCGGCATCGCGCGGAGGAGCATCGCTGCGGCTGCCAGGTTCTGACAGACCCCGCTGGATGCGGCTGGCGGTCTGACCCTGACGTCGTTGGCGACGCGGTGCTGGAAACCTTGGGGCAGGTGACACATTTCTCCGGCCGGGGGTTGGCCCGCCCATACCGGCCCGACGTCCCGACGGATCGGCTCAAGCGCTCCCGCTCCCTCGTCGAGCCTGGCCTGCGCCCCGCGGACTTGCTCGAGCTGTGGGTCGTGACCCCCCGCCAGAACAGGGACCACAGCTAGCTCCCGCGGGATGTCGGCGCGAGGCGCTGGCCTAGGAAGGTCACCGTCCTCCGGCATACCGAGACAGTTGCCTTCGGAGGGATCCCCTAGCTCGACGTGGAAACATTCGCGGCTTGGACCGCAGTCCTCGTCATCAAGGCTGCGGCTACCGTCGGAACAGTCGGAGAGGCAGTAGTCACATGCGGTCATAAAGTCCCACATGGCACTGGGGTTGCCAAATCCGGAGAAATCCCAACAGATGCTGGGATCGTCGTCTTCCTCGGACCCAGAGGGCCCGTAGGTCGAGACGTCCGTCAACCGGTCCCAAGGCGACCGCATACGAAACCCCAGAGGGGTTGCACTCGCCTCAACGAGAGCGCCCGCCAAAGCAAGGTCGCTAGGCGGGTTGAGGCCGAGTCGAAATGACGTAAGATGGGAATCAGTCGGTACCTTTTGGTCGACGAGGAGCGTCATAGTCACGTCGGGGACTGGTTGCACCGTCGTCTCAGGTACGAGGGCGACATCCTGCAAGCTCTCCGCGAGCGCACTGGCGTCGTCCACTTGCTCGGGACTGGTGTGTCGCAGGGGGACGGCGCTCGCCTTCGTCTCAAATGCGAGGTCGACGCCTGACGCGCCCCCCGTCGGGGCGCTGGGGACGTCGATTCGCTCGACAGCCGACGAAGCGCGGCCTCCCGCTTGGCCTTGGTTGCCCCGCCTCCTCCTCCGTTGGCGGGGGAGAGGACGGGGCGAGCTCGAATGTTGTTCTTCCACCGCGCGGGGAAGATGTCGTCGATTCCGCTGCCGGCGGGCGGGTTGTCGGCCGCCATTGTCGTTGTCGCGCGGCGGTGGAAGGAGTATCATGTCGTAGCTGCCATCGAAGGACATGAACTCAAGACTCCCGAAACATAGCACCGTCCCGGGCCGGAGAGGTTGCTGGAGACTGCCCATCTGGAGCTTGACGGGAAGCTGTTCGTCAGCACGCAGCAGGCCCCTACCTGGCGCGCCAACTGTCGGCGTTTCAAGACCGAGGGGTCCCTAAGCCAACGAGTGAGTGTGCCGCGTGCCCCAGCCCAGATGGGTCGAGCGCGTGGGCGAGCGCGAAGGGGGGAGAGCGAGGTGGCCGGAGACGGGTCGTGAGAGAGGTGGAAGTCCCGCGACCTTCGTGTTCGTCCCGCGCCCAGGTCGGGTGCGCTTGCAGTAGGGGGTTACAAGCGTCCACGCGGGTGAGGGAAGCGGGCGGCCCCAAGAGAGCGCCTGTCCCGTCCTCGTCCCCGCGCGGCCAACCTTCTCTAAGAAGGCCCTGGTCCTTCCTTTTATAGGCGTAAGGAGAGGATCCAGGTGTACAATGGGGGTGTAGCAGAGTGCTACGTGTCTAGCGGAGGGAGAGCTAGCGCCCTAAGTACATGCCAATGTGGCAGCCGGAGAGATCTTGGCACCCTGCTGGTATGATGTCGTGGCTGTCGGAGGAGCAACGGAGCCTGGTGGAGGGACAGCTGTCAGAGCGGTTGAGTCCTTGCTGACGTCCCCCTGCTTCCGTAAGGGAGCTGAGAGCCGCCGTCGTCACAGGGCTAGCGGGGCGCCATCATTGCCTATCTGGCGGAGCGAGCCAGATGGGACACCGGTCTTGTTCTCGGTGGCCCGAGTCGGCTCGGGGCAGGGTGATGATGGCGCTTCCTGTTGACGTGGCGGGCCTCTGCCCTAGGTCGGGCGACGTGGAGGCTCCTCCGAAGCCGAGGTCGAGTCTGTCTTCCATGGCCGAGGCCGAGCCCCTGGGTCGGGCGAGGCGGAGATTGTTCGGCAGAGGCCTGGGCGGAGTCCGAGCCCTGGGGTCGGGCGAAGCGGAATTCGTCGTCTTCTGGGGTTGAGCCCGAGTCCGAACCCTGGGTCGGGCGGAGCGGAGTTTGCCGTCTTCCGGGGCTTAGCCCGAGTCCGAGCCCTGGGTCGGGCGGAGCGGAGTTCGCCGTCTTCCGGGGCTTAGCCCGAGTCCGAGCCCTGGGTCGGGCGGAGCGGAGTTCGCCGTCTTCTGGGGCTTAGCCCGTGTCCGAGCCCTGGGTCGGGCGGAGCGGAGTTTGCCGTCTTCCGGGGCTTAGCCCGAGTCCGAGCCCTGGGTCGGGCGGAGCGGAGTTCGCCGTCTTCCGGGGCTTAGCCTAAGTCCGAGCCCTGGGTCGGGCGGAGCGGAGTTCGCTGTCTTCCGAGGCTTAGCCCGAGTCCGAGCCCTGGGTCGGGCGGAGCGGAGTTCGCCATCTTCCGGGGCTTAGCCCGAGTCCGAGCCCTGGGTCGGGCGGAGCGGAGTTCGCCGTCTTCCGGGGCTTAGCCCGAGTCCGAGCCCTGGGTCGGGCGGAGTGGAGTTCGCCGTCTTCCGGGGCTTAGCCCGAGTCCGAGCCCTGGGTCGGGCGGAGCGGAGTTTCCTATGGCGCCTTTGGCAGGGCCTGACTGCCTGTCAGTCTCACTCTGTCAAGTGGCACTGCAGTCGGAGTGGCGCAGGCGGCGCTGTCCTTCTGTCAGACCGGTCAGTGGAGCGGCGAAGTGACGGCGGTCACTTTGGCTCTGCCGGGGGGCGCTCGTCAGGATAAAGGTGTCAGGCCACCTTTGCGTTAAATGCTCCTGCTACTCGGTCGGTCGGTGCGGCGATTTAGTCAGGGTTGCTTCTGAGAGAAGGCAAGGCCTCAGGCGAGCCGGAGATGTGTCCGCCGTTAAAGGGGGGCCTCGGGCGAGACGGAAATCCCTCGGGGTCGGCTGCCCTTGCCCGAGGCTAGGCTCGGGTGAGGCGTGATCGAGTCACTCGTATGGACTCATCCCTGACTTAATCGCACCCATCAGGCCTCTGCAGCTTTATGCTGATGGGGGTTACCAGCTGAGAATTAGGCGTCTTGAGGGTACCCCTAATTATGGTCCCCGACAAGCTCGATCCGCGAAAAATCTTAAAGGCTTCAGAATGCCGAATGTCCGAAAAACACCTTCCCTGAGCTCGTTGCCGAGAAACGATTAAAATATTCCAAGCGTCGGGTGGTCCACCGCTTAGCGGATACGAGCGATCTGGCGATTCACCTTCCAGGCGCCGAGTGGTCCACCATTTAGTGGGTGCGGGCGATTTGGCGGTTCACCTTCCCACCTGCAGCACTATATAAACAGACGGGTTGGTGTAGAGTTACCACAACATTCATTGCCATTGCACTGTTGTGCTGTTAAAAAATTTAACCATAGCCGAAGCTTTTTCACTGCGCTCTCAAGCGAACACCATCATTTAGAGTTAACTTCGTCAAAAGAGAGAGCTTTGTCAAAACTGCAAAAAAGAAACATCAACTTTGTAAAAACCGCAAAAAATCCATCAGATGGCCAGAGTACGTTCGACTGCAAGGTTGACTCGAGAAGGAGGGGAGACCGAGGCCACCGAGACAGCTCCAATTTCCGAAGTCATGAGACAGTTAGGTCTAGTTGGTGACAGAGGGAACTACTGACGAAGGTGCCCCCGTTACCGAAGCTGAACAGACCATTGCTGAAGAAGAAGATGTTGAAGAGGACGAAGAAGATTATAGTATTTTGATCCCATCAAAACCGAGCCATCTAGATTTTGAAAAGTCTATTGTATATGAAGCTGACATGCCGATGATGATGAAGTTTGGCTACTTTGGCGAAGCTGAAAGGAAACTTGTTCGATTTGCCGGAGAAGAAACCACCCCAGTGCCGAAGGATGATGAAGTGGTGGTCTTCAAGAGTTTTTTCAGAGCAGGACTCCGACTTCCTCTGAATGAGATGATAGGGGAAGTCTTGAGAAATTTCGAAATATATCTTCATCAACTGACCCCTAACACCATTGTTAGGCTTATTGTCTTCATTTGGGCCCTCCGAAGCCAAGGGATGAGCCCAGATGCCGAAGTATTCTGCCGAGTGCATGAGTTGCATTACCAAACGAAGGCCAGGGCAGACGGTCTGCATGAAAATTTTGGTTGCTACAATTTTGTATATCGCAAGGATACGAAGGCTCCAGTTCTTAGCTACCGCACCAAATGGCCAACCGGCTGGAAAGGTGAATGGTTTTATATCAAGGCCGATGAGAAGAAGAGGGGAAAACTGATGACGATGGTCATGTGCCCGTTGACTTTAAGCTTCGGAATGACCAGACCCCTGTGCAACATGCAGCTAGGGTCAGCATGCCAGCTGGCCAAGGTAGAATTCAGGGTAGTGGCTGAACAGATCAACACCAGGGACTTGGTGCAGGAATACCTAGCCAACCAGATGTACCCAACATCCAGTGATTGGGTGATGCCGAAGATGAAGGGAACAAAGAAAAAATTTGAACTCGTTCAATTACCTTATCGCTTCAAATTTGAAAAACAGTTCAAGCAACCTTGCCAAGAATGACTGGAAATGATTGAAACTATGTGTAATGAGATTTTGGGGAACTACACCAAAAAAGAAGACCAATTAATGACAGCAGCCTTCGGCACCAGGCCAAAATAAAGGTTAAATCGGGTAATGGACGCTCTAAAATTTGAATACCCTGATTACGAGCAACTCAACAAGGGTGCCGAAGAGACGAAAAGAAAAAGGATTGTTAGTGTTCTGAGCAGACAAGCTGCCAGAATGGTGAAGGAAGATGAGAAAATTTTAAAGAAGAGAAAATCCAGTCCTGAGCCGAAGGTGGCGGCTTTGAAGAAAAGAAAAGCTGCTACTCCAGAGCCGAAGGTGACTAAGGTGGAAGAGGAAACTCCTTCAACACCTCCTATTGCCGAAGTAGAAGAGATTTTAAAGGTAATGAGTGAATCTTTACCTATCAAGATGCTAAGCCTCTGGACCGGAACTAACAAAGCTTTTACAGAAGAAGGACGAGCCCTCAACTGCAAAAAAGGTGGATGGGCAGAAAAAGCGAAGGATCGGCACTGTAATGCAAACCATTGAACGGACACCACCATCGGCCCCAGCCACTACCGAAGCAAACATTTCTATCGAAGCTACAACTGCCAACTTGGAGGTCACCCTATCTGGAATTGATAAATTGATATTGGGTATGCCTACAGAAGAAACAGCTGCGACTGCAGAACAGGTCATGGCCCCAGCGCCTGAGAAAGGGAAGAAAATTGCCGATGCTATTTTGGAAGAAAAAGGTTTCGACCTTCAGAACCTGGTCGGACAAGAACTATTTGAGGCCGAAAAGAAGGGGCTAATGGAATATGGCATTTCCTTTGGCTACCAGCCAGGAGCCATGCTCTTTGGTGGAATCGATGAAGAAGCCTTGGGATGCGTTCGCGACCGTACCGGGGCGAAGGTAATCGTCACTCTATCGAAGAGTGTCGGTTTTTCGAAGCTCGAAGCTGATATAAGCAGCTACCGACGACAACATATCGTCGGTAGTTTGTTTTATTCCAACTTTAAGGTAAAATTCTTGTGATGAAGCAAAATTTTACTTTTTATTTTTTGCGACGAAGCAAGTTTGCTGATGAAGGTTTATTTGTATAGAGTATGCTACTGAGCAAAGCGCTGCAAATGAAACAAGACCTCGAGGATAAAAAGAACAAAATTATAATCTAGGGTTTAGAGAACAAAATTAAAGAATACAAAGCTTATCTTGAAAAGAAAGATTTCCTACTCCAAGCAATGGAAGGTTCCCTTGCAGAAGCGCAAACCGAAAATGCTAGATTAAACAGGGAACTCCAAAAATCAGAGAGCTTCGAACAAGAAAGAAAAAACTTGCATACAAAATACGAAGCTGAAGCTGTCGAAAATACAAAGTTACAGCAATCTTTGAAAGAGCTTCGGAACATGTGTCTGGGTTTTGGCAGCCGTTGTGTACAACGGTTGAAGAAGGTTTTCAACTCAGTTGGAGCCAGCGCTGAAAAGTTTACTCCTTCGGCTGAAAACATATCAAGCACATTTGAACACATTGAAGGCGAAGTCGAGGCGCTTGACGAAGTAATAGCGGGGCACGGTGACTTCTGTGCCCTGCTAGCTTCTCGCGGCACAGCTGCAACATTTCTGAAAGCTGGCTGTACGCACGGGAAGATTGTCAATAGACCAACTTTCAGTCTATCTTCAACGGATTTGGTTGACATTCCCAGCGAGGCCCGAATCATAGGGAGCAGATTTATAACACAAATTTGGGCGAAGGGTGGTCGGGATTTGGCTGGTGACGAGGCCTGAAGCTTGCTTAAGCCGGTATGAAACTTATACCTGTTGCTTACCTTTTCTTGTGATTACTTTTTACCTTATACGGCTTTGTTGTGTGTAGGGTGATGCCGAAGATTAATAATCCAAAGCAGATTCCGAAGGCCGCTGAAGCTGTTTTTAGGCCTGCCTGCGTAGATCTTTTAGAGGCATTTGTATTATCTCTGTAAAAGACATTGTAATCGAGAATTGAACATTACTCTGTATATTTGTCCATACCTTGTAATATATTTTTACCTTTTCTTCCATGTGTAAATTGCTTTGCTGTGGACGAAACTTGTATCTTTTGAGCCGAAGGCGAAAAACACTTTCCCTTCTTTTCGTGCACAACGAAGCACATATTTGCTTCTTCATGCTCATCGAAGCATTGTTATCAAAGCTGAAGTATCTGTTTGTGCTTTATGTTATGATGATGATGATCCTACGAATGTCTACATGAATGTATATGAATGCAATGAATGATGTAATGTGCAAATGAATGTCCCAAACACACACACGAAACCATATCCAGACTCTGCATCCCCTTAGGAACGACTTTTGAGTCTTAAGCTCTGCATCCCCTTAGGAACGACTTTTGAGCTTCTTCACCTTCTATTTCGGTGGCATTTAAGTTCTGCATCCCCTTAGGAACGACTTTTGAACTTCTTCACCTTCTATTTCGGTGGTATTTGGCTCTGCATTCCCTTTGGAATGACTTTTGAGCAGAAAACTTACTCTGCGCTCCCTTAGGAACGACTTTTTTGCAGCTTCATCATGCTTTTGGCTTTGCATTCCCTTAGGAACGACTTTTGAGCAGAAAACTTATGCTGCGCTCCCTTAGGAAGAACTTTTTGTAGCTTCGTCATGCTCTGCATCCCCTTGGGGACGTCTTTTGAGCTTCTCCCTATTTTTCTTTTTGCACTCGATGGTGCATGCTCAGATTTTACATATTACATCTTTTGGGGGATTCTGCCCTCGTAGGGCTAAATAAGAATGAAAAATTACAAACTATGGCCCCATTAAAAACCTTTCTCCCCTCTTGAAAGGAAAAGGGTGCCATAGAAAAAATGAAAAAAGATTACATCATATTACACATAGTATCGCCGAAGCTCATTCGCATTCCAAGATTTGGGTATGTCGTTGCTGTCCATATCCTTCAATCTATAAGAACCGGGCCTTGACGAAGATACTACCAGAAAAGGACCTTCCCACTTCAGTTGCAACTTGCCCACTTTGTCTGGGTTGGCCACTCTCCGAAGCACCAGATGCCTTGGGTTGATATTTTTCAACCAAACTTTTCTGTCACGCCATTTTATTGTTTCGGCCTGATACTTATTGATATGCTCTATAGCCTGAAGTTTGGTCCCTTCTATAGTATCTTTTGTTACTTGATAGTCAGCTTCGTATTCTACTGAAGCTATTATTCTTATTGACCCTATTTTTGCTTCTTTCGGAGTTATTGCTTCGTCACCAAATAGGAGCTTAAAGGGTGTAAATCCTGTTGACCTTGACGCAGTTGTATTGTGGCTCCACACCACTTTAATCAGCTCGTCTGGCCACTTTCCTCTGGACTGGTTGAAGATTAGCTTCATTATTCCTGTCATTATAATACCATTTGCTCTTTCTACCAGCCATTTGACTTTGGATGCCTAACTGATGCAAAATGGATCTTCGTACCAATTTGGTCACAAAAATCTTTGAATGCTTCGGCATCAAATTGTGTACCATTGTCCACGGTTATTGCCTTCGGCACACCGAAGCGATAAACAATATTTTGCCAGAAGAATTTTTGGACCGTGACCAAAGTTATTGTAGCTAAGGGCTTTGCCTCAATCCATTTGGAAAAATATTCTACTGCCACTACAACATACTTCAAGTTGCCTTGTGCTGGTGGGAGTGGACCCAACAAATCTAAGCCCCATCTTTGCAATGGCCAGGTTGGCTGTATTAGCTGAGTTAGCGACGAAGGTTGCTTCTGGTCTCTTGCGCATTTTTGACAATTTTTTCACTTTTGAACCAGATCTGCTGCATCCGAAGCTGCCTTTGGCCAATAAAATCCTTGCCTAAAAACTTTTCCCAGCAAAGGCATGGACCCAATGTGAGATCCACACAAACCTGCGTGTATTTCCTTCATTAGTTCTATACCTTCGGTTCTGGATAAACACTTGAGAAGTGGAGAGCACACTCCATGTTTGAATAACTCTCCTTCTATCATGACATGTGGTCTTGTCCTTGCTTCCATTCTTTCATTATAAACTTTGTCATCCGAAAGACAATTACCTTGGAGGAAAGATATGATTTCAGTCCTCCAATCTTCACTATGTACAGGTGATATTGCGAGCACTGCTCTTTCCATAAGTTCAACCGAAGGTGCTTTTATTGTCTCAAAGAATACTTCCGAAGGTAGAGGGAGCCCCTGTGCTGCTGACTTAGCTAGTAGATCTGCATGCTCATTTCCCCTCTTGGAATGTTTTTTACAGAAAAACCCTCGAAAGAGGCCTCCAACCTTCGGACTGTGTCCAAATATTTTTCAAGCTTCGGATCCCTTGCCTTGCTGCTTTTGTCTACATGGCCAGAGATAACTTGGGAGTCAGTTTTAAGGATCGCCCTTCTGATTCCCATTGCCTTTAGTTTCCGAAGCCCCAACAGAAGGGCTTCTACTTAGCAATGTTATTTGTACAACTAAAATCTAGTCTTGTTGCATAGCATGTTCTGACTTTAGAGGGCGCTACTAGGACAGCAGCAGCTCCTGCGCCGAAGGTTCCTCAAGAACCATCACAGAAGATTGTCTAGGATTCGGTGTCTTATGTTACTTCTTCCTGAGCCCCTGGCGTCCAATCAGTGATGAAATCCGCTAACGCCTGGGACTGAATTGAGGACATGTGTACATAGTCAATAGAAAATTCATTGAGCTCGGCAGCCCATTTTCCGATCCTCCCAGTAGCTTCTCTATTCCTCATTATGTCTTTCAACGGTTGCAACGAAGGAACAATTATATGATATGCTTGAAAGTAATGCCGAAGCTTCCTGGAGGCCATCAACACAACATATAGCACCTTCTCCAATTCTGTATAATTTTTCTTTAATAAGCTTAGAACTTCGGAGACAAAATATATTGGTGCTTGTTTTTTGACCTGGCCATCTTGCTTCTCCTGTACAAGCGCTGCACTGACTGCAGAGTGAGAGGCTGCTACATATAGGAGCAATGGAGCCCCTGGCGAAGGTGGAGTTAGAGTTGTCAAGTCGATCAAGTATTGCTTTAACTCTTCGAAAGCCCTTTGCTAAGCCGGACCCCACTGGAAAACTTCGGCTGACTTCACTATTTCAAAGAATGGTAGATTCCTTTCTGCTGATATGGATATAAATATATTTAACGATGCCAACCTCCCTGCCTACCTTTGAGCCCCCTTCTTTGTATTTGGCAGCTCCATCCGAAGGATAGCTTCAATCTTATTTGGGTTAGCTTCGATTCCCTTCATTGATACTAGACAACCAAGGAACTTGCCCTTCTTTACTCCAAAAACACACTTTTCTGGATTTAATTTTAGACTAGCTTGCCTGAAATTGGCAAATGTCTTCTGCAGGTCAGCAATATGATTCTCTTGCTTCGTGCTCTTTACAATGATGTCATCAACATAAGTCAACACATTCCTGCCTATTTGAGAGTGAAGGACCTTGGCTGTCATTCTGCAGAAGCTTCCTCCAGCATTCTTGAGCCCCTTAGGCATCCGAAGGTAGCAATAAGTGCCACTAGGAGTTATGAAGCTAGTCTTCGGCTCATCTTCCTTCTTCATCCAAATTTGATGATAGCCTGAGTAGCAGTCCAGTAAACTCATGCTCCGAAGAAGCTGCTGCATCTAAAAGGGAATCTATTCTTGGTGATGGGAACTCATTCTTTGGGCATGCTTTGTTGAGATCTGTGAAATCAATACACATCTTCATTTGCCATTAGCCTTCTTCACCATATCAGTGTTAGCTAGCCATTCTGGATATGTTACTTCTCTGATAACACTAGCACTGAGAAGTCTCTTTACTTCATTTCGAGCACCTTCAGCTTTATCATCAGACATCTTCCGAAGTCTTTGTTTCCTATGCTTGAAAGAAGGATCCACATTAAGTGAGTGCTCGATGACATCTCTGTTGACACCACAAAGATCGTTGGCTGTCCAAGCGAAGACATCTTTGTTGTTGAATAAAAACCTTATTAGGGTTTTTCTTGCTCATAGGAGCATAGGCTTCGGCTGATCTGCCGAAGTAGCCTTCTCTCTTTTGTTCTTATGCTGTTGACAAGCTTCGGCTCCATCTATGTTATGGATTGCCTTTGAATCTGTCCAACTCCCTTCGGTCCTTCTGGCAGCTTCTTGACTTCCATGGATGGCAATGGGCCCTTGTTCTGAAGGTATCTTCATGCATAAGTATGCTGGATGAAGTATTGCTTCAAAGGCATTAAGTGTTCCTCGACCAATGATTGCATTGTATGGGTATTCCATGGCGACAATGTCAAAAACAACTTGCTCAGTTCTTGTGTTGTGGATATAACCAAAGGTAACTGACATTGTGATTTTGCCAAGTGCCACAATCTATCATCCTCCGAAGCCACAAAGAGGGTGTGTAGCATAACGAATCTTGTCCTCTGGCTCTCGCATGTGCCTGAAAGCCTTTGCAAATATAGTGTCCGCTGCACTGCCTATGTCAACCAGAACATTATGGACCAGAAATCCATTGATGACACAAGATATGACCATAGCATCATTGTGAGGATAGTCTTTTAGCTGAAGATCCTCCTGGGATAAGGTGATTGGGATGTGGGACCACTTGAACCCGACGAAGGGTCCTTGCACCCCAACATGCTTCACTCTTCTCTGCGCTTCCTTCTTCTGCTTCTTGTTGGCTGGCTCTGAACTTGAACCACCCATGATTGGGAGCACCAGCTTTGTAACCGAAGGTGCTACAACTTCATTGTTGAACGAAGCCATCAGCTCAACAGTGGAAGTGAGTTCACCGGAGGTGGGCGCCAATGTTGGGGACTTGTTCTCAAATGCTATGAGTTAAGAACAAGGCAACACAAAATGTTAATGGTTAAAGACCTTCATCCTTCGAAGCATTATCTCCCTAAGGATATAATGATCTTCAGACGAAGGTTATGAAGGACATACCTTCATCATCTCAGCATATAATAATGAAAGTAGAGGAGCATATGAAACATGGACAATAATGTGAGCAATTATCTTGAATTGTCAGATTATTTATATTTTTATTATCTCATCATGTACAAAAAATTAATAACAATGAATTACATTTATACCTTCGGCTTGACAGAAGGTGTCGGCGTTTCGACCCCCGGGGGTCCCTGGACCGACGAGTAAATTGTCGCTGCGTGTCCCAGCCCAGATGGGTCGGCGCGAGATGGAGCACAAGGGGGAACGATAAGGGGAACCGCGACCTTGTGTTGTCCTGCGCCTAGGGCGGATGCGCTTGCAGTAGGGGGTTACAAGCGTTCGCGAGGGAGAGAGAGAGAGAGAGCCTGTGCGTCAGCCCGTCCTTCCGCGCGGCCACCCTCTCGTACGAGGGCCCTGGACCTTCCTTTTATAGATATAAGGAGAGGGTCCAGGTGTACAACAGGGAGCGTAGCAATGTGCTAACGTGTCTAGCAGGGAGGAGCCAGAGTCCTATGTACATGCCAACGTGGCTGTTGGGGAGGTGTTGCTGCCCTGTTCATGTGATGTTGTGGCCGTCGGAGGAGCGCTTGAGCCCTGTGGAAGCACAGCTGTCGGGTGTTGTCGTATCCTTGCTGACGTCTCCTTGCTTCCATAAGGGGCTGAGAACTGTCGTCGTCATGGAGCACGCGGCGTGCCATCATTACTTGTTTACCGGGGCGAGCCAGATGGGACACAGGTCTTGTTCCCCGTAGCCTGAGCTAGCTAGGGGTAGGGTAATGATGCCCCCCCTGTGGCATGGTCGGTCCGAGCCCAAGGTCGGGCGAGGCGGTGATTCCTCCGAGGTCGAGGCTGAGTCCGAGCCCTGGGGTCGGGCGAGGCGGAGTCCGTCATCCGAGGTCGAGGCTGAGACCGAGCCCTGGGGTTGGGCGAGGCGGAGTCCGTCGTCCGAGGTCGAGGCTAAGTCCGAGCCCTAGGGTCGGGCGAGGCGGAGTCCATCGTCCGAGGTCGAGGCGGAGTCTGAGCCCTGGGGTCGGGCGAGGCGGAGCTTCCTATGGCGCTCGAGGCTGGACTTGGCTGCTGTCAGTCTCACCCTGGCGGGTGGCACAGCAGTCGGAGTAGGGTAGGCGGCGCTGTTTTCCTGTCAGGTCAGTCAGTGGAGGGGCGAAGTGACTGCGGTCACTTTGGCCTTGTCGACTGAGGCGCGTGCGTCAGGATAAGGTGTCAGGCGATCCTTGCATTGAATGCTCCTACGATCCGGTCGACTGGCGAGGCGATCTGGCCAAGGTTGCTTCTTCGCGAAGCCTGCCCGAGCTGGGCCTCGGGCGAGTCAAAGGTGTGCCCGTCGCTTGAGGGGACCCTCGGGCAAGACGTGAATCCTCCTGGGTCGGCTGTCTTCGCCCGAGGCTGGGCTCGGGCGAGGCGAGATCGTGTCCTTTGAGTGGACGGAGCCTTGACCTGAATTCTGCCCATCAGGCCTTTGCAGCTTTGTGCTGATGGGGGTTACCAGCTGAGATTAGGAGTCTTTGGGGTACCCCTAATTATGGTCCCCGACAGTAGCCCCCGAGCCTCGAAGGGAGTGTTGGTACTCGCTTGGAGGCTTTTGTCGAACTTTTTTGCAAGGGGACCAGCCTTTCTCGGTTGTATTTCGTTCCGGTGGGTGCGCGCGAGCGCACCCGCCGGGTGTAGCCCCCGAGGCCTCGGAGGAGTGGTTTGACTCCTCTGAGGTCTTAGCGCTTTTCGTGACGCCTCGGCCAGTCTGGTTGTTCCCTCATGCGAACTAGTCGTTGCCCGGGTGCATAGTCAGGTTCTGAGTTCTCGGGCTGGTATGTTGACGCTGTCAACGGTTTGGCCGGAGCCGGGTTTGCGAGAGCAGCCCCTGAGCCTCCGCACAGAGAGAGAGGACGGTCAAGGACTGACTCAACTTTTATCATACGCCCCTTCGTCGCCTTTCCGCAAGGAGGGGGGAAAGCGCCATGTTGCCCTCGGAGGGCGCCGAACATGGTGTCTCCAGTGAGTTGCTAACGGGTGATCCGAGTGGACGCCCGTGCCCCGTTCGATAAGGGTCGGCTAGTGGCCCAGAGGCGCGCTCCAAAAGTACCTACAGGTGATTTGCCGGACCCAGTCCCGTTTGATAGGGGCCGAGGGCTCGATGCCTCCCTCTGATGGGATTCCGTTACACAATAGCTCCTGTTGGTCTCGGAAATGTCCTAGGGTACCTCGGGAGCGTAGCCCGAGCCTCGGCCATGTATCGGACATACCCAGAGTCATCCCTCGCTCTGCGTGCTCTGAGGCGGCTGTCGAACCCTTCGGGGGGCCAGCCTTCGAACCCCTGACCAGTAGTAGGCGCGGAGCCCGAGTGGCCTGAGGCGGCTATCGAACTCTTCCGAGGGGCCAGCCTTCGAACCTCTGACCAGTAGTGGGCGCGAAGCCTGAGTGCTCTGAGGCGGCTATCGAACCCTTCCGAGGGGCCAGCCTTTGAACCTCTGATCAGTAGGAGGGCTCGGGGCTCGCTTCCTTCGTGGAGAAGGATCCCTTTCGGAGTATCCCCTTTCCCGGTCCCTGTAGCAAGAGAGAGAAAGGGGAAGAGGAAAAGGATACGAAATTGAACGACGTTGCGCACCTTTTTTGACGTGGTCATCATGGCGGAGGTGAAGTGTCGCCCGCTTCGCTTGCCAAAGGTGTCGCTTGCCCTGCCGCAGAGTTAATGCGACGGAACGAGTGGTTGGCGGGGCAGCCATTGTGCGTGCGCGAGCCGTTCGAGGAACGGAACACGGGCGCGTCGTCTTCATGCCGTGGGAGAAGGCTCTCTCGCTGTCCCAGGAGGGGACGTGAGCCTACAGACGATTTGACTGCTGCTTCCGCCCGCCTGCCGCCGCCATTACTGCCGGCCCACCTTTGGCCTATCGACCGTCGCGCCTTCTCCCGCGGCCGACTGACCCGTGACCGATGTGCTCGGTTGGCACTATTGGGCCATGCGCAGGGTCGCCTCGAGTCGTGGCACCGGTTCCGCAGTCGAGAAGGCGCGGTACTGGCGCAAGTGGCGGTGCAGTTTCTCGCATGTAGTAACCGACGCGCCGGTTACATGACGTGTGGGCCTGGACCTCCATGCTGGATGCGTCGAAGTCGAAAGGGTGCATCCCCTTGGTGCAGTTGCATGCCGCCTGCATGGCGGTCCGCCCTTTCGCCCGCTGGTTTAGGCGAAGATGGAGGAGCGCTTGTAACCGCTGGGCAGTTACGCGCTCCGCGCGTGGCGATTTGGCTTCTTCTGTCCTGGGCCAGCTCGCATGACGCGTGGGACCCAGCCCCCGTGTCGTAGGGGGAGGACCTTGGAGCGTGTCGGTGAAGACTTAGTCCGTGACGCCTGAGGACGCTAGTGGGGAGAGTCGCCTTTAAAAAGGGGGCGACCCCCTTGGATGGCAGCCATGCCTTCGCACTCCCCTCATGCATCGCGTCCTTCCACCTTCCGAGCCCCCGGATGGGGAGCGCCCGCGTTGCTTTCGTCTTGTTGTCATTGGAGGAGCGCAACTTCACGGAAGTTGGTACCTTTCAGCCATCACTCGGCT
This sequence comes from Zea mays, assembly GCF_902167145.1. Classification (NCBI taxonomy): domain Eukaryota; kingdom Viridiplantae; phylum Streptophyta; class Magnoliopsida; order Poales; family Poaceae; genus Zea; species Zea mays. Next base: position 44,219,829 of record NC_050102.1, read on the forward strand.
TCAAGGATTTTCATCAGGCAGCCCGGCTGCATCCCCTCGCCAATGGTCACCCAAGACGGTGACCACCAGTTTGATGGTGGGGAGAAGCAAGCCAGGCTGCGACCCCTGCCCCGCCCTCAGCTTCAAGGATCTTCATCATCCTTGCTGGGGCGGAGGGCGAGCTGAGCCGGAGCTCTACCTCCCGTACGGGTCGACGGGCCACCTCCTCCTTCAGCATTCAGGGGCGAGGGCGCTCACCGGCTTAGTGGAAGGGGCGGACTTCGACAACGTGGGGCCGATCGGCCGCAAGCGTCGTCAACTCCAGCATGCCCGGTTCGCTGGCTCAGCTGGCTCTGGCGCAGCTTCTGGTGCCACCTCCCACTGCTGGGCGGGGTGCGGCTATCTGCCCACCGTACGAGCGGCTGTTGCGCCGCGCGCACTGGGGGACCGCCCAAGACGTCGCGCGCTGCTAGGGCGGCGTTTGTGTTCTTGGGTTGTCCTGCCCTTGCTCCGGTACAACGCCTCCGCGCGGAGGTCGGTGCTCGCCTGTCCGGGAGGACCCGAGTGGGGATCTGTCGGTGGGCAGATGGCTGCCGTTGTCGGTGCTGAGGTGGTGGCGGCTGAAGAAGTCCTTGTCGCCGACGAGATCGCCGCCGCCATCTGTGCTCTGGGCCTCCGGCTCTTTGGCTTTGATAGCTTGTCCTCGCCCCTCGAGTGGGGACGTGGGCGAGGGCCTTGTTGCAGCAGCGTCTGCCCTGAGGTCATCGCTGCTGTTGTTTGGCCGCCCGGAGAGGAGGTCGTTGTCGCTGCTGCCGGAGCGGGCGGCGGCGAGCCACCTGGGATTTTGTCGCCCCGCAGGCCCTCCAATATGGGGGGTTGTTCGTACCTGCGGGGGTGGAACCGGAGTTCCGTTTGTAATGGCACCTTGAGTGTCGGTGTCTGTTCGTTGTGGCTATCGGGGCCTGAACATCAAGGTATTTGAGCGCAATACCGTGTTTCTTCCTCATTTTGAGCAGCAGGACTCGCCTATCGGCTAGCTGAACCGCTTAACAAAGTGTGAGTTGCCCTGTGCGGAAGGTGACGAGTGAGGTATCCGTATCCCGGAGGTGTAGGAGTCCCTCGGCTCGGTCGGCCTTGCAGCCCGAGGCTTCTCTTGCCTAGTTAAAGAAACCCTCGGCCGCTCTGCGATGAGCCAGAGCCAGAGGCAGTGGTGTCAGCATGGACAGAGGCGGAGTTGGCTCGAAAAGAAGACTTCGTCGGCCCAGGAGCAGGTGACTTCCCAGGCCGAGGAGGCGTAGCAGCGGCGGCCGGAGCCTGGCCAGGTCATCCACTGGCGGGACCAACCCTGGAGTCGGGCTGCCGAGGCCATGAGCCGGGCCGGTGTCCTCGGGGGACAGCTGGTTGAGGCTACGGAGCGGCTGATCAAGCCATCTGCTCGGGCCGGGTTCCTGAAGGAGGCCCTGGCAGCGATGACCCAGGCGTGGTGCTGACATTTTCCTTCGAGGTGGAGATCCTCCGACCGTGTCGCCGTCCGAGGCCGGGTCAGATTCCGCTGAAGGTGGAGTCGACACCGAGGGTGCTGCTGCTCCCCCTACTGATGTCTGATCCTACAGGAACAGTTATATGTAGTGTGCCTATGTTTTTTGCGGCCACCGAGGCCCAAACATATCGTCGTCGTGTTGTAAAGCTGCGTTTCTTTTCCCCTTGTTTCGAGTATCCGGACTTGTTCGTCAGTAGCAGAATCGTTTATCCGAGCGAGAGTTACTTTTCACGAAAGGTGATGAGTGAGGTATCCGTATCCCGGAGGCGTAGGAGTCACTCGGCTCGGTCGGCCTTGCCGCTTACGTGTACTCTTACTCGTCCGTAGGATTCTGTTATCGATATAGTCGAGAAGGCACGAAAAATCGTTTCGGTAGAAAAGATTTCGAGCATTAAGACTTGTTCGGCCAGCGGAATCGCTTATCCGAGCGTGAGTTACTTATCGCAGAAGGTGATGAGTGAGGTATCCGTATCCCGGAGATGTAGGAGTCCCTCGTCTCGGTCGGCCTTGCCGCTTATGTGTACTCCGTCGTTTTCAGGATCCCACTGTTGAAGTAGTCGGAAAGCGCGAAAGATGTTCTAGCCGAAAGACTTTTTCCGAGGAAAATTTTGACACAGAGGGGGTTCCCCCCTTCTAGCCCCCGAGGGAGGGTCGGGCTTTGCCGAGGCAAGGCTGACCCTTCCTTGATGGTTAGGCTTTATTTGTGTATGTAAACGAGGTATATGAACGACTTGAAAACATCTTAAGGGTAGAAGCGACGTAGCTGTCGGATGTTCCAAGCGTTGCTGTAGACCTCGCCTTGACTGTTGGCCAACTTGTATGTTCCGGGCTTCAAAATCTTAGCGATGATGAACGGCCCTTCCCAGGGAAGTGTGAGCTTGTGGCGCCCTCGGGCGTCTTGTCGTAGCCGAAGCACCAAGTCGCCCACCTGGAGGTCTTGGGACCGAACCCCTCGAGCGTGGTAGCGTCACAGGGACTGCTGATACCGCGCAGAGTGTAGTAAGGCCATGTCTCGAGCCTCTTCCAGCTGGTCCAATGAGTCTTCTCGTTTGGTCTGGTTGCTTCGGGCGTCGTATGTCCTCGTCTTCGGGGAGCCGTATTCTAAGTCTGTGGGCAAGATAGCCTCGACCCCATAGACTAGAAAAAACGGCGTGAAGCCCGTGGCTCGGCTTGGCGTCATCCTCGGACTCCAGACCACCGAGGGGAGTTCCTTCATCCATCGCCTGCCGAACTTGTTGAGGTCGTTGTAGATCCTCGGCTTGAGTCCCTGTAGAATCATGCCGTTGGCACGCTCTACCTGCCCATTCATCATGGGGTGAGCTACGGCGGCCCAGTCCACCCGAATGTGGTGGTCCTCGCAGAAGTCCAGGAACGTCCTGCCGGTGAACTGGGTGCCGTTGTCGATGATGATGGAGTTTGGGACTCCAAAGCGATGGATGATGTTGGTGAAGAACGCCACCGCCTATTCGGACCTGATGCTATTTAGGGGTCGGACCTCAATCCACTTGGAGAATTTGTCGATAGCGACCAGCAGGTGCGTGAAGCCCCCGGGTGCCTTCTGCAAGGGACCGACGAGGTCCAGACCCCACACAGCAAACGACCAAGTGATGGGTATTGTTTGCAGAGCCTGAGCGGGCAGGTGGGTCTATTTTGCGTAGAATTGACACCCTTGGCAGGTGCGTACAATCCTAGTGGCGTCGGCCACCGCGGTTGGCCAGTAAAAACCTTATCGGAAGGCGTTTCCAACAAGGGCTCGAGGCGCTGCGTGGTGACTGCTAGCCCCCGAGTGTATTTCTTGTAATAACTCCTGACCTTCGGCGATGGATATGCATCGCTGGAGGATGCCCGAGGGGCTGTGGTGGTAGAGCTCCTTTCCGTCACCCAGCAAGACAAACGACTTGGCGCGCCGCGCCAATCACCGAGCTTCGGTTCTGTCGAGGGGTAGCTCTCCTTGGTGGAGATACTGCAGGTACGGGGTCTGCCAGTTTCGATTAGGCGGGACCCCATTCTGCTCTTCCTCGACGTGCAGTGCCTCACCCTCGACGGCCGAGGGTGCCTCGGGCTGAGCCGAGGGTGCCTCGGGCAGGGCCGAGACCTTCTCGGGCTCGGGCGCGTCGTCGGTCTTAACTGAGGGTTGATGTAGGTCTCGGGAGAAGACGTCCGGAGGAACCGTTGTCCGCCCCGAGGCTATCTTAGCCAGCTCGTCCGCAGTCTCGTTGTATCGTCGAGCGATGTGGTTGAGCTCGAGCCCGTAGAACTTGTCTTCTAGGCGCCGAACCTCGTCGCAGTAGGCTTCCATCTTCGGGTCGCGGCAATGGGAGTTCTTCATGACTTGGTCGATGACAAGCTGCGAGTCGCCCCGAAGCGTCGAGGCACCGGACCCCTAGCTCGATGGCGATGCGCAACCCGTTAACCAGAGCCTCGTACTCGGCCACGTTGTTGGACGCCGGGAAATGGAGGCGCAGCACGTAGCGGAGGTGCTTCCCGAGGGGTGAGATGAAGAGCAGGCCCGCGCCCGCTCCTGTTTTCATCAACGACCCGTCGAAAAACATGGTCCAAAGTTCCGGTTGGATCAGAGCTGCTGGAAGCTGGGTGTCGACCCATTCAGCCACAAAGTCCGCTAGGACTTGGGACTTGATGGCCTTCCGAGGGGCGAACGAGATTGTTTCGCCCATGATCTCCACCGCCCACTTTGCAATCCTACCCGAGGCCTCTCGGCTCTGGATGATCTCCCTCAGGGGGAAGGATGACACCACAGTCACCGGATGAGACTCGAAGTAGTGTCGCAACTTTCGTCGCGTCAGAATTACCGTGCACAGTAGCTTCTGAATCTGCGGGTAGCGGATTTTGGTCTCGGACAGTACCTCACTGATGAAGTAGACCGGCCTCTGGACGAGCAATGCATGCTCTTCTTCTCGTCTCTCGACTACGATCGCGGCGCTGACCACCTGAGTGGTTGCAGCTACGTAGATCAAGAGACCTTCTCCGGCAGTGGGAGTCACCAAGATGGGCGCGCTTGTAAGGAGCGTCTTTAGGTTCTCGAGGGCTTCCTCGGCCTCGGGGGTCCAAGTGAAGCGCTCGGTCTTCCTTAAGAGGCGGTACAGAGGTAGGCCTCTTTCGCCGAGGCGCGAGATGAAACGGCTTAGAGCCGCAAGGCATCCCATGACCCTCTATACTCCTTTCAAGTCCTTGATGGGCCCCATGTTGGTGATGGCCGCGATTTTCTCCGGGTTGGCCTCGATGCCCCGCTCGGAGACGATGAACCCCAGGAGCATGCCTCGGGGGACTCCGAAGACACACTTCTCGGGATTGAGCTTTACACCTTTCGCCTTGAGACACTTGAATGTCGTTTCAAGGTCGGAGAGGAGGTCAGAGGCTTTCCTCGTCTTGACTACGATGTCATCGACGTAAGCCTCGACCGTTCGACCAATGTGCTCTCCGAACACGTGGTTCATGCACCTTTGGTATGTCGCACCCGCATTCCTCAAACCGAATGGCATAGTAATGTAGCAGTACATGCCAAAAGGTGTGATGAAAGAAGTCGTGAGCTGGTCGGACTCTTTCATCCTAATTTGGTGATATCCTGAGTAGGCATCGAGGAACGACAGGGTTTTGCACCCAGCAGTAGAATCCACGATTTGATCAATGCGAGGCAGAGGGTAGGGAACTTTCGGACATGCTTTGTTTAGACCAGTGTAGTCTACACACATCCACCATTTCCTGCCTTTCTTTCTCACAAGCACATGGTTGGCTAGCCATTCGGGATGGAATACCTCTTTGATGAACCCTACAGTCATCAGCTTGTGGATCTCCTCGCCTATGGCTCTGCGCTTTTCTTCGTCGAATCGGCGCAGAGGCTGCTTCACGGGTCGGGCTCTAGCTCGGATATCCAGTGAGTGCTCGGTGACATCCCTCGGTATGCCAGGCATGTTCGGGGGACTCCACGCAAAAACCTCGGCGTTCGCGCGGAGAAAGTCGACGAGCACTGCTTCCTATTTGGGGTCGAGCTCGGAGCCGATCCGGACTTGCTTGGAGGCGTCGTTGTTGGGGTCGAGAGGGACGGACTTAACCGCCTCTGCTGGCTCGAAGTTGCCGGCGTGGCGTTTTGCATCTGGCACCTTCTTGGAGAGGCTTTCCAGGTCGGCGATGAGGGCCTCGGATTCGGTGAGGGCCTCAGCATACTCCACACACTCCACGTCGCATTCATACGCGTGTCGGTATGTGGATCCGACGGTGATGACCCCGTTGGGGCCCGACATCTTGAGCTTGAGGTAGGTGTAGTTGGGGACGACCATGAACTTGGCGTAGCATGGTCTCCCCAGCACTGCATGGTAGGTTCCTCGGAACTCAACCACCTCGAATGTGAGGGTTTCCTTTCAGAAGTTGTAGGGACTCCCGAAGCAGACGGGCAGATCGAGTTTCCCAAGGGGTTGGACGCGTTTCCCGGGGATGATCCCGTGAAAGGGCGTTGCGCCGGCCCGGATCGAGGACAGATCGATCTACAGGAGCCCGAGGGTCTCGGCGTAGATGATGTTGAGGCTGCTGCCTCCGTCCATGAGGACCTTGGTAAGCCTAACGTTGCCGATGACGGGATCGACAACGAGCGGGTACTTTCCCGGGCTCGGCACGCGGTCGGGATGGTCGCCTTGGACGAAGATGATGGGCTTGTCGAACCAGTCTAGGTAGACTGGCGCTGCCACCTTCACCGAGCAGACCTCCCGGTGCTCTTCCTTGTGGTGCCGAGCCGAGGCGTTCGCCACTTGCCCACCATAGATCATGAAGCAGTCATGGACCTCGGGGAACTCTTCTACCTTGTGGCCCTCCTTCTTGTCGTTGTCGTCGGCTTTGCCACCTTCCGCCGGTGGCCCGACCTTGTGGAAGTAGCGCCGAAGCATGACGCACTCCTCAAGGGTGTGCTTGACGGGACCCTGATGATAGGGGCACGACTCCTTGAGCATCTTGTCGAACAGGTTGGCGCCTCCAGGAAGCTTCCGAGGGTTCCTGTGCTCGGCGGCGGCGACAAGGTCTGCGTCGGCGGCGTCGTGTTTCTCTTGCGACTTCTTCTTGCCCTTCTTCTTGGTGCCGCGCTGAGCGGACGCCTCGGGGACGTCTTCCAGCTGGCGCCCCTGAGGCTGCTTGTCCTTCCGGAAGATGGCCTCGACCGCCTCCTGACTAGAGGCAAACTTGGTGGCGATGTCCATCAGCTCGCTCGCCCTGGTGGGAGTCTTGCGACCCAGCTTGCTCACCAGGTCGCGGCAAGTGGTGCCGGCGAGGAACGCGCCGATGACATCTGAGTCGGTGATGTTGGGCAGCTCGGTGCGCTGCTTCGAAAATCGCCGGATGTAGTCCCGCAGGGATTTTCCCGGCTGCTGGCGGCAGCTTCGGAGATCCCAGGAGTTCCCAGGGCGCACGTATGTGCCCTGGAAGTTTCCGGCGAAGGCTTTGACCAGGTCGTCCCAGTTGGAGATCTGCGCAGGATGCAGATGCTCGAGCCAGGCTCGGGCGGCGTCGGAGAGGAACAGGGGGAGGTTGCGGATGATGAGGTTGTCATCGTCCGTTCCACCCAGCTGGCAGGCCAGCCGGTAGTCCGCGAGCCACAGTTCCGGCCTTGTTTCCCCTGAGTACTTGGTGATGGTAGTCGGGGTTCGGAACCGGGTCGGGAACGGCGCCCGTTGTATGGCCCGGCTGAAAGCTTGCGGATCGAGCGGTTCGGGCGAGGGGCTCCGATCCTCCCCGCTGTCGTAGCGTCCCCCACGCCTGGGTGGTAGCCTCAGTGCACCTTCTTGTCGAGGTGGGCTCGACAGTCACGGTGGTGGTGCTCGTTGCCGAGGCGTCCCGGGGCCGCAGGCGCTGTGTCCCGCGAGCGCTCGGTGTGGACCGAGGCCTCCCGCATGAATCGGGAAGTCACGGCGCGATGCTCCGGGGGTACCCTTGCCTTCGGGAGGCAGAGCTTTCGGCCCGTCGGACCGCGACATCCTCTAGGAGATTCTTGAGCTCTCCCTGGATACGCCGCCCCTCGGTGGTGGATGGTTCCGGCATCGCTCGGAGTAGTATTGCTGCTGCAGCCAGGTTCTGGCCGACCCCACTGGAAGCTGGGGGCGGCCTTGCCCTGGCATCGTCGGCGATGCGGTGCTGGACGTCCTGGGCCAGATGACGCGCTTCTCCGGCCAGAGTTCGGCCTGCCCACTCCTTCCCGATGTTCTGCCGGAGCGGCACAAGTTGTCCTGCTTCCTCGTCGAGCCTGGCCTGCATCTCGTGGATTTGCTCGAGCTGTGCGTCCTGACCCCCCGTAGGGACTGGGACCACAGCTAGCTCCCGAAGGATGTCAACGCGAGGCGCAGGCCTAGGGGGATCGCCGTCCTCTGGCATAATAAGGTGGTTGCCTTCGTCGAGACCCCCTAGATCGACGTGGAAACATTCACGACTTGGGCCACAGTCCTCGTCGCCGAGGCTATGGCTACCATCGGAGCAATCGGAGAGGCAGTAGTCACATGCGGTCATGAAGTCCTGCATGGCACTGGGGTTACCGAGCCTAGAGAAATCCCAACCATAGTCGGGCTCGTCATCTTCCTCGGAACTCGGGGGGCCATAGGTCGAGATGGCCGTCATTCGGTCCCAGGTTGACCACATATGATACCCCGGAAGGTTCAGATATGCCTTTATGAAAGCATCCACCGAAGCGGGGTCGCTTGGTGGGTCGAAGCTGAATCTAAAAGGCACAGGATGAAAAACGGACGGTACCTCTTGATCGACGGATGGTGACGAAGTCGCGTCGGGGACAGACTGCACCGTTATCTCAGGTACGAGGCTAACGCCCAGCAAGTCCTTCGCGAGCGTGCTGGCGTCGTCCGTCTGCTTGGGGTTGGCGTGTTGCGGGGAGACGACGCTCGTCTTCGTCTCAGACGCGAGGTCAACGCCCGAGGTGTCCCCCGCTAGGGCGGCGGCGCCGTCGACTCGCTCGACAGCCGACGAGGTGCCGCCTCCTGCTTGGCCATGGTTGCCCCGCCTCCTCCTCCATCGGCGGGGAAGGTGACGGGACAGACCCGAATGCTGTTCTTCCGTTACACGGGGAAGACGTCGTCGATACCGCTGCCGGCGGGCGGGCTGACGGCCGCCATTGTCGTTGTCGCGCGGCGGAAGAAGGAGTATCATGCCGTAGCTGCCGTCGAGGGACATGAACTCAAGACTCCCGAAACAAAGCAGCGTCCCGGGTTGGAGAGGTTGATGGAGACTACCCATCTAGAGCTTGACGGGAAGCTGTTCGTCAACACGCAGCAGGCCCCTACCTGGCGCGCCAACTGTCGGTGTTTCGACCCTGGGGGGTCCCTGGACCGACGAGTAAATTGTCGCTGCGTGTCCCAGCCCAGATGGGACGGCGCGAGACGGAGCACAAGGGGGAACGATAAGGGGAACCACGGCCTCGTGTTGTCCTGCGCCCAGGGCGGATGCGCTTGCAGTAGGGGGTTACAAGCGTTCGCGAGGGAGAGAGAGAGAGAGAGCCTGTGCGTCAGCCCGTCCTCCCGCGTGGCCACCCTCTCGTACGAGGGCCCTGGACCTTCCTTTTATAGATGTTAGGAGAGGGTCCAGGTGTACAACATGGAGCGTAGCAATGTGCTAACGTGTCTAGCAGGGAGGAGCCAGAGTCCTATGTACATGCCAACGTGGCTGTTGGGGAGGTGTTGCTGCCCTGTTCATGTGATGTCGTGGCCGTCGGAGGAGTGCTTGAGCCCTGTGGAAGCACAGCTGTCGGGTGCTGTCGGATCCTTGCTGACGTCTCCTTGCTTTCGTAAGGGCATGAGAACTGCCGTCGTCATGGAGCACGCGGGGTGCCATCATTACTTGTTTACCGGGGCGAGCCAGATAGGATGCCGGTCTTGTTCCCTGTAGCCTGAGCTAGCTAGGGGTAGGGTAATGATGGCCCCCCCTATGGCGTGGTCGGTCCGAGCCCAAGGTCGGGCGAGGCGGTGATTCCTCCGAGGTCGAGGCTGAGTCCGAGCCCTAGGGTCGGGCGAGGCGGAGTCCGTCGTCTGAGGTCGACGCTGAGTCCGAGCCCTGGGGTCGGGCGAGGCAGAGTCCGTCATCCGAGGTCGAGGCGGAGTCCGAGCACTGAGTGTAATACTCAAAGTTGTATAGAGAGAATAATAGAGAGTTATCCTCATTTTTGTGTGCCTTATTTGCATCATAAAAAAAGCACCTATATAATTGAGTGACTAAATAAAACAATGATTCAAAAATAAAAGAAAGTGCATTTGTTGGAGTTTTTATGTTTGTGCATTAAATAAAAATAATAATAATATAAAAGTGACTAGAAATTGGATTAAGCCCTACATTGAAAATTAGGGTTTAAAAGTAGAAGAGAAATGATATGAAAATAAAAATAATATAAATATATTTCTAAAATTTGTACTTTTCATTTCATAATATGATTTGATAACAAATTTGTACAAGTTTTGAAACTAAATTCGAATTCAAACTAAACCTTAGAAATGAAGAAAATAGAAAGAAAAAGATAAAAGAAAAAGAATAAAAAGCCAGTGGGCCTCGGATCCCTAATCTGGCCCAATAACCATTTCCATCCGCGCGGCCCAACTGCGAACTACCTGCGTGCGCTGCCTCTGCCGGCCGGGACCCACACGCCAGCGCCCTCTCTGTTGCGCGCAAGCTCTCACTTCCACGTGGGCCCCACCTGTCTGTCCCTCGCGCTCGCGCCTCCACTGAACGTTTGCCCCCGCACTCGGTCGCCTACACGTGGGGCCCCCATGTCGGGAGCTTCTTCTCCGAATAACCCGGGCGCGGATCCATCTCCTGGGCCACCTCCGCCGCGGTGGCTGAACCGCTTATCCGCGTCTCACGCTCGCGCGTGGGTATATAGATGCGTGGGCGCCCCTGGTCATACCCTTATCCTCGAAATTGCTGGAGAATTTCCACTGGCCGTGAACCCGTAGGTCTAGCAAGCCGCGCCGCCAGTGAAATCGATCCCCGCCGACCTTCCCTCCTCTTCGTGTGGCCGGATGCGTGCGTCGGTACCCGGTGGCCCTGTTCGAGCTCGCGTGGCGTGCTGAGCAACCCCGAATCGGGGGGGATTTCTCGCCGGAGTGCGCGACAGGGCGGAACACCCTCCTCTTCGTGGTCGGCTCGCCTGCGCGGACGATACTCGGTAAGAAAACCCACCATTCTGTTCGCCTTTACCTCAGCAATGTGTTACATCGGTAGATTAGAGGAATAAAGTTGTTAGGGAGGGGGAATTTGTCGCCGGGTTTGCGCTCACCACCGCCTGGGTGGGTGGCGCCACCGTCGGGCCGTGCTGGGGGAGGAAGATAGGCCTGGGCCGTCGGATCCACAGTGTACGCACACGATTAGATCTGGGCGGCGTCTAGGCATCGAGCATCGCGGACCGTTGATCGCTCATCGGTGGGAGGGGATTGATTTCGGCTTCATTGAACTCGGGCCCTCGGATCTTGATCCAGTGGCCATTATTCAGAACCGGTTCATATAACGCGAGATCTAATCCACACCGCCCGCGCGTGATCCAACGGCTGAAAACCCTGGATACCCCTTCGGCCTGGATATTTTTCAAAAGAACCCCTGCGCTTACTAGAAACCAACCCGCCATCCACCTCCACTGTTCTCTGTGTCTGCAGAACTTTACATCGAGACCCCTGCATTTTCCAGTTATTGAGGCCCAGTCCAGAGCACGTTTAAAATGTATAAATGAATTAGTAAATGTGTTTTTAATACAAAAATAATTCCTAGAACTTAGTTAATTCATAGAAAATTCATTTTAGCTCCAAATTTAGCCATTCCAATTTCTAAAATTTTGTAATAATATTCACTACCATTTAGTGTCTCTGTTTTGGCATGAAAACAGTAAGAACATCAATTTAACATTTAATCCTATTTTAATCACATTAAATCTTAGAAAATTCATAACTTGAGTTCTATAACTCCAAATTTAGTGATTCCAGTTCCTAGGATTTCGTTTTAATGTGTATATTTTTACTGTATATTTTATTTACATGTTTGGTGTGATGTTGATTTTGGCTATACTATGTATGTATTGTGTTGATGCGAATAGACGAGCAAGCCACTGTGGAAACTGAGGTTCAACAAGTAGAGGTAGCTGAGCAGGAGCTCATTGAAGGCAAGTTGTGCCCTTGATCACTTACTTTTCCCAGCCATGTTCTTATTAATTTTAATGATCTGCATAGGTTAATTTTGATGGGAGCCTTTATGTTACCCCAGTTTTGATTACCTCTATACCTTGTTCACCCCTGAAATATTTTTGGGTAGTACTTGCTATTGCTTTATGTGGATTGGGTATGGAGATACACTATTCATGATTATTCTATTATTATCTTGTTATTATTACTGTTCATGTTAAGATCATTAAATTAATGGGAACATGGAGCGACCACCCGGGAAAACAGTGCTACCACAAGGGTATAATGGGACGCCCTTGGCTGATTAACTAGGAAAGCTAGTGGAGGTCTTCCTTACCCGAAAGGGGCAAGGGCAGTAGGGGAGTGGTCAGTGTAGGGAGGTCCTTGGGTTGATTTTGCTGCGATGGCGGTCAGGCAAGAACCCTGCATTGGAGCTTCCTATAAACTGTAGCGGGATTTCTGAAGCTAGTGGAACTTTGTAAAGGCCTCGTAGTGTTACCCTGCCTCGCTTCCTTGGTAGAGGTGTATGGAATTCATGACCCCTTGGCAGATGGGTAACACGGCTTGTGGGTAAAGATGCGCAACCTCTGCAGAGTGTAAAACTAGTATACTAGCCGTGCTCACGGTCAAGAGCGGCTCGGACCCTCACATGATTAATTATGGAACCTAAATTCAATGTGACATTTGCATCGCATTTGGGATTATTTTACTATTACTGTTCTTTATTATTATTAAGGTTTGGTATTTACTTACACTTAGTAATTGCTAATAAAATTTTGACCAACTTATAAAAGCAATGCTCAGCCTCAGCCTTTATTTCATTGATCAGCCTTACACTACATGAACTCCCACCTTTGGTGAGTTCATGCCACATTATTCCCCACGACTTGTTGAGCTATGAACGTATGTGAGCTCACTCTTGCTGTCTCACACCCCCCCACAGGAGAAGAGCAGGTGTTCGAAGAGGAGCCGCCTAACACTGAGGAGTTCGGTCTGATCTAGGTGGCGTTTCTCAGTCGACATTGGCGCCGACGATCCTTAGTTCGTTTTATGGTTATACTTTTATTTTGTAATAAGTCTTCCGCTATGTAATAATTACTCTGATGTTTTGTGACATTTATCTCTATACACTCTGTTATTATATATGTTGTCTTCTTTGGCGCATGTATGAGATGCACCCGGCTTTGTTCTTTAAAACCGGGTGTTACAGAAGTGGTATCAGAGGAAATGTTGACTGTAGGACGAAACCTAGATAGAAATGGACAAATCACTTACCTACTTATCTTATTCTGATTCATTCTACACTTACCTTACTCTGATTCTTTCTATACTTATCTTGATCCTGTCTCACCTTCTACTGTTCTACTCTGATCATTCTTACCTTTTCTACTCTTAGACAAGATGGATTTCACACCTTGGAATCCCTACCCCTTTGACATTCTTAAGAGATAGGGAACCTAAGACACAATTTAAAACTATTATCTTTAAAATGTTGTTTGAATTGTGCTGATGCTAAATGCCTGATTTGCTTCTTTGATTGATTGAATTATTGATGGACATCTTAGCATGTACCATCATAAGGTATTAGCTTTAGTGGATAACACACTAATCTACTTAGCTAATAAATCCCCCATAGTAACATTCCTCGTAACTACTCGTCTTGTCTATAATTCTTCCTTTCTTTCGTACCCTGTGTTTCTAACCCAGATGGGCTACCCGTATAGTGTTAGAAGAGAGCACTATAGACGTGATCCTTGGTATGTCATGGCTAAGAAAGGCAAAGGCCGTTATAGCATGTGGTAGAGGTACCGTGGAACTCACTACCACTAAAGGAGAAAGGTTTCAAGTTAATATTGCAGTAACCTCCTCATCCATGCGTGCAATGTTCTTCATGCCTGAGGAGTTTGTTGGTGATAACATCCGGGTGGTTAGAGATTTTCTGGATGTCTTTCCAGAAGAGTTACCAGGGATGCCACCTGATAGAGAAGTTGAGTTTGTTATTGATCTCTTACCTGGAACCGCCCCTATTTCTAAATGGCCATATAGGATGTCCGTAGAGGAGTTGAAGGAACTGAAGAAGCAGTTGACGGAGTTACAAGAGGCTGGTTACATTTGTCCGAGTTCCTCACCTTGGGGAGCACCGGTGTTATTTGTGCAGAAGAAGGATGGATCACAAAGAATGTGTGTGGATTATAGGTCACTTAATGATGTTACTGTGAAGAACAAGTATCCGTTGCCCCGTATTGATGATTTATTTGATCAGATGCGAGGTGCTAGAGTATTCTCGAAGATTGATCTCCGATCCGGTTACCATTAGATGAGGATTAGACCATCAGATATTCCCAAGACGGCTTTCTCGACTCGATATGGATTATATGAGTTTACTGTTATGTCATTTGGACTAACCAATGCACCAGCTTACTTCATGAATTTGATGAATAAGGTGTTTATGGAGTATTTGGACAGATTCGTCGTGGTGTTCATCGACGATATTCTTATCTATTCTAAGAATGAAAGTGATCATGAAGAACATCTAAGGTTGGTGCTACAGAAGCTGCGAGATAATCAACTTTATGCTAAGTTCAGCAAGTGCGAGTTTTGGATTGACAAGGTGCCATTCCTTGGTCATATTATTTCAAATGGAGGAATAGCAGTGGATCCTGCTAAAGTGAAGGAGATAATGGAGTGGAGAGTGCCCATTACAGTTACGGAGATTCGGAGTTTCTTGGGACTCGCAGGATATTATCGGAGATTTATTGAAGGATTTTCTAAGATTGCTAAGCCCATGACATCGCTTTTGGAGAAAGGGAAAGAATTCAAGTGGGATGAGAAATGCCAAGAGAGTTTTGATCAATTGAAGGAGAGATTGATGTCACCTCCAGTATTGATTATGCCAGATCTGCAGAAGGGATTTGATATTTACTGTGATGCATGTGGCCAAGGACTTGGATGTGTGCTTATGCAAGAAGGTCATGTGATTGCCTATGCATCTCGTCAGTTGCGGAAGCATGAATTGAACTACCCCACTCATGACTTGGAATTGGCAGCAGTTGTGCATGCACTTAAGATTTGGAGACACTACATTATGGGAACTAAGTGCCAAGTATATACGGATCATAAGAGTTTGAAGTACATATTCACTCAGAAGGATCTCAATCTTAGGCAACGCCGTTGGTTGGAGCTCATTAAGGATTATGATTTGGAGATTCACTATCACCCAGGCAAGGCAAATTTGGTTGCAGATGCCTTGAGTCGGAAGGAACATGTTCACTCCGCTTTCGTTGTCCAGCTACCTGATGAATTAGCAAAAGATTTTGAGAAACTCAACCTGGGAATTGTTACAGATACAGAAGGAATTACCATTGAATTGGAACCTACCTTGGAGCAAGAAATTCGTAAAGGCCAGGTTGGTGATGCTAAAATCCAGGAGATCAAGGATCTGATAATAGAGGGTAGAGGCCCGGAGTTCACGGAGGATGAACAAGGCACGATATGGTTCAAGAATCGGATCTGTGTTCCCGATATTGATAGTCTTCGGGAAACTATATTGAAGGAGGCACATGATTCAGTTTATTCTATTCATCCTGGGAGTACTAAGATGTATCAGGATTTGAAGCAAAAGTATTGGTGGTATGGTTTGAAGAGAGATGTGGCTGCACATGTGGCTATGTGCGATGTGTGCCAAAGAGTTAAAGCTGAACACCAGAGGCCAGCCGGACTACTGCATCCACTGAAGATACCTGAGTGGAAATGGGAAGAGATTGGCATGGACTTCATTGTTGGATTACCCCGCACGTCTGCTGGATATGATTCTATATGGGTGATTATGGACAGGCTAACTAAAGTAGCCCACTTTATTCCAGTGAAGACCACGTATTCAGGAGCCAAGTTGGCAGAGTTGTACATGGCACGGATTGTATGCCTGCATGGTGTACCAAAGAAGATTGTGTCAGACCGGGGATCACAGTTTACCTCTCGATATTGGAAGAAGTTGCACGAGTCCTTGGATACAAGATTAAATTTCAGTTCGGCTTACCATCCACAGACTGATGGGCAGACTGAGAGGACTAACCAAGTACTGGAAGATATGTTAAGAGCTTGTGCCCTTAAGCATGGTGGTAGTTGGGATAAGAGTTTACCGTATGCTGAGTTCTCATATAATAATAGCTACCAGGCCAGTTTGAAGATGTCACCATTTGAGGCTTTGTATGGCAGAAAGTGCAGGACTCCACTGTATTGGGATCAAACTGGTGAAAGGCAGTTGTTTGGGCCTGAGATTATACAAGAAGCAGAGGAACAAGTTCAGCAAATAAGGGAGAATTTGAGAACTGCACAATCCAGGCAGAAAAGTTATGCTGACACCCGGAGGAGACTACTTGAGTTTAAGGAGGGTGATTATGTCTATTTGAAGGTGTCACCACTCCGGGGTATGAGGAGATTCAAAGTCAAAGGAAAGTTGTCCCCTCGCTTTATTGGACCTTTCTTAATCTTAAAGCGAGTGGGAGAGGTTGCATACCAATTGGAGTTACCAGATCACCTTGCAGATGTTCACGATGTTTTTCATGTATCTCAGCTGAAGAAATGTCTCAGGGTACCTGAGGAGCAATTACCAATGGAAGACCTTAGTGTTCAAGAGGATCTAACTTATGTTGAGTACCCCATCAAGATTTTGGATACTTTGACTCGAGTTACGAGGAATAAGGTTATAAGGATGTGCAAAGTGCAATGGAGTCACCACGGTGAAGATGAAGCAACTTGGGAAAGAGAAGAAGAGCTTCGCATAGATTTTCCCCACCTTTTCCCTAGTCCTTCCTAAATCTCGAGGACGAGATTATTTTTAAGGGGGGTAGGATTTGTAATACTCAAAGTTGTATAGAGAGAATAATAGAGAGTTATCCTCATTTTTGTGTGCCTTATTTGCATCATAAAAAAAGCACCTATATAATTGAGTGACTAAATAAAACAATGATTCAAAAATAAAAGAAAGTGCATTTGTTGGAGTTTTTATGTTTGTGCATTAAATAAAAATAATAATAATATAAAAGTGACTAGAAATTGGATTAAGCCCTACATTGAAAATTAGGGTTTAAAAGTAGAAGAGAAATGATATGAAAATAAAAATAATATAAATATATTTCTAAAATTTGTACTTTTCATTTCATAATATGATTTGATAACAAATTTGTACAAGTTTTGAAACTAAATTCGAATTCAAACTAAACCTTAGAAATGAAGAAAATAGAAAGAAAAAGATAAAAGAAAAAGAATAAAAAGCCAGCTGGGCCTCGGATCCCTAATCTGGCCCAATAACCATTTCCATCCGCGCGGCCCAACTGCGAACTACCTGCGTGCGCTGCCTCTGCCGGCCGGGACCCACACGCCAGCGCCCTCTCTGTTGCGCGCAAGCTCTCACTTCCACGTGGGCCCCACCTGTCTGTCCCTCGCGCTCGCGCCTCCACTGAACGTTTGCCCCCGCACTCGGTCGCCTACACGTGGGGCCCCCATGTCGGGAGCTTCTTCTCCGAATAACCCGGGCGCGGATCCATCTCCTGGGCCACCTCCGCCGCGGTGGCTGAACCGCTTATCCGCGTCTCACGCTCGCGCGTGGGTATATAGATGCGTGGGCGCCCTTGGTCATACCCTTATCCTCGAAATTGCTGGAGAATTTCCACTGGCCGTGAACCCGTAGGTCTAGCAAGCCGCGCCGCCAGTGAAATCGATCCCCGCCGACCTTCCCTCCTCTTCGTGTGGCCGGATGCGTGCGTCGGTACCCGGTGGCCCTGTTCGAGCTCGCGTGGCGTGCTGAGCAACCCCGAATCGGGGGGGATTTCTCGCCGGAGTGCGCGACAGGGCGGAACACCCTCCTCTTCGTGGTCGGCTCGCCTGCGCGGACGATACTCGGTAAGAAAACCCACCATTCTGTTCGCCTTTACCTCAGCAATGCGTTACATCGGTAGATTAGAGGAATAAAGTTGTTAGGGAGGGGGAATTTGTCGCCGGGTTTGCGCTCACCACCGCCTGGGTGGGTGGCGCCACCGTCGGGCCATGCTGGGGGAGGAAGATAGGCCTGGGCCGTCGGATCCACAGTGTACGCACACGATTAGATCTGGGCGGCGTCTAGGCATCGAGCATCGCGGACCGTTGATCGCTCATCGGTGGGAGGGGATTGATTTCGGCTTCATTGAACTCGGGCCCTCGGATCTTGATCCAGTGGCCATTATTCAGAACCGGTTCATATAACGCGAGATCTAATCCACACCGCCCGCGCGTGATCCAACGGCTGAAAACCCTGGATACCCCTTCGGCCTGGATATTTTTCAAAAGAACCCCTGCGCTTACTAGAAACCAACCCGCCATCCACCTCCACTGTTCTCTGTGTCTGCAGAACTTTACATCGAGACCCCTGCATTTTCCAGTTATTGAGGCCCAGTCCAGAGCACGTTTAAAATGTATAAATGAATTAGTAAATGTGTTTTTAATACAAAAATAATTCCTAGAACTTAGTTAATTCATAGAAAATTCATTTTAGCTCCAAATTTAGCCATTCCAATTTCTAAAATTTTGTAATAATATTCACTACCATTTAGTGTCTCTGTTTTGGCATGAAAACAGTAAGAACATCAATTTAACATTTAATCCTATTTTAATCACATTAAATCTTAGAAAATTCATAACTTGAGTTCTATAACTCCAAATTTAGTGATTCCAGTTCCTAGGATTTCGTTTTAATGTGTATATTTTTACTGTATATTTTATTTACATGTTTGGTGTGATGTTGATTTTGGCTATACTATGTATGTATTGTGTTGATGCGAATAGACGAGCAAGCCACTGTGGAAACTGAGGTTCAACAAGTAGAGGTAGCTGAGCAGGAGCTCATTGAAGGCAAGTTGTGCCCTTGATCACTTACTTTTCCCAGCCATGTTCTTATTAATTTTAATGATCTGCATAGGTTAATTTTGATGGGAGCCTTTATGTTACCCCAGTTTTGATTACCTCTATACCTTGTTCACCCCTGAAATATTTTTGGGTAGTACTTGCTATTGCTTTATGTGGATTGGGTATGGAGATACACTATTCATGACTATTCTGTTATTATCTTGTTATTATTACTGTTCATGTTAAGATCATTAAATTAATGGGAACATGGAGCGACCACCCGGGAAAACAGTGCTACCACAAGGGTATAATGGGATGCCCTTGGCTGATTAACTAGGAAAGCTAGTGGAGGTCTTCCTTACCCGAAAGGGGCAAGGGCAGTAGGGGAGTGGTCAGTGTAGGGAGGTCCTTGGGTTGATTTTGCTGCGATGGCGGTCAGGCAAGAACCCTGCATTGGAGCTTCCTATAAACTGTAGCGGGATTTCTGAAGCTAGTGGAACTTTGTAAAGGCCTCGTAGTGTTACCCTGCCTCGCTTCCTTGGTAGAGGTGTATGGAATTCATGACCCCTTGGCAGATGGGTAACACGGCTTGTGGGTAAAGATGCGCAACCTCTGCAGAGTGTAAAACTAGTATACTAGCCGTGCTCACGGTCAAGAGCGGCTCGGACCCTCACATGATTAATTATGGAACCTAAATTCAATGTGACATTTGCATCGCATTTGGGATTATTTTACTATTACTGTTCTTTATTATTATTAAGGTTTGGTATTTACTTACACTTAGTAATTGCTAATAAAATTTTGACCAACTTATAAAAGCAATGCTCAGCCTCAGCCTTTATTTCATTGATCAGCCTTACACTACATGAACTCCCACCTTTGGTGAGTTCATGCCACATTATTCCCCACGACTTGTTGAGCTATGAACGTATGTGAGCTCACTCTTGCTGTCTCACACCCCCCCACAGGAGAAGAGCAGGTGTTCGAAGAGGAGCCGCCTAACACTGAGGAGTTCGGTCTGATCTAGGTGGCGTTTCTCAGTCGACATTGGCGCCGACGATCCTTAGTTCGTTTTATGGTTATACTTTTATTTTGTAATAAGTCTTCCGCTATGTAATAATTACTCTGATGTTTTGTGACATTTATCTCTATACACTCTGTTATTATATATGTTGTCTTCTTTGGCGCATGTATGAGATGCACCCGGCTTTGTTCTTTAAAACCGGGTGTTACACTGAGGTCGGGCGAGGCGGAGCTTCCTATGGCGCCCGAGGCTGGACTTGGCTGCTGTCAGTCTCACCCTGGCGGGTGGCACAACAGTCGGAGCAGGGCAGGCGGCGCTGTTTTCCTGTCAGGTCAGTCAGTGGAGGGGCAAAGTGACTGCGGTCACTTCGGCCTTGTCGACTGAGGACCGCGCGTCAGGATAAGGTGTCAGGCGATCCTTGCATTGAATGCTCCTGCGATCTGGTCGGCTGGCGAGGCGATTTGGCGAAGGTTGCTTCTCCGCGAAGCCTGCCCGAGCTGGGCCTCGGGCGAGTCGAAGGTGTGCCCGTCGCTTGAGGGGACCCTCGGGCAAGACGTGAATCCTCCTGGGTCGGCTGTCTTCGCCTGAGGCTGGGCTCGGGCGAGGCGAGATCGTGTCCTTTGAGTGGACGGAGCCTTGACCTGAATTGCGCCCATCAGGCCTTTGCAGCTTTGTGCTGATGGGGGTTACCAGCTGAGATTAGGAGTCTTGGGGGTACCCCTAATTATGGTCCCCGACAGAAGGTATAAGTCCAAGAGTGACGTGCGAGCGAATACCAGTCAGCGTGAACAGTATTGGGGTACTGTTCATCTATTTATAGGCACGGGACGCGACCCGGACAAAATTACATTTGTATCCTTGATAACTAATCATAACCAAAACACAAATTTTCAAGGACTAAACAATCTTTTACTCTTTAAGTCGGTGCTGCCCTTCGTCTCAAGGTGTTGTGATGCTGAAGCTCCCTGAATTGTAGCTTCGGCTTGTACCTTTGTGTTGTGTCAGTTCGCATATCACACTGCCGAAGGTGTTTTTGCTTGGAGGACCTTCGACGTAGAAGAAGGCCCCCAACAGGCCTGATGTGGACAATAAGGACAAAGGAAAGAGCATCATCATCAGTGACCCTTGGGCCCTCGATGTGAACATTAAGATCTTTTCTAGGGAAGTTGTGGCAGGAAAAAACCCTAGGTGGAGAAACATTAAAAATCACTATAAGGACCGCCGACACTGGGGGGCTATGCAAGCAGGTGACCAGACAAAGCCCCATATTATGCGTATCACGGACGGTCCAGTGCACAAGCGCGGTCGGTCCGTCTCTCCAGCGGACGGTTCAACAACTTCCATGTAACACCCAAAATCCTATTTTGGGTTTATAAAAGTTTCTCCAAAAGATTAAGAGTCAAAATGTCGTTTAATATGGGTCCTTCACTTTTAAAGTTATTTTCTCCTAAAATAAATGGTTAGCAATACTAAAGTGTTGTTAGTCAAATATAGAGCTTAAGAATTTTGAAACTAGAATTTAACTTGAAATGTAAAAAAGAAGACATAATAATAGAAGACCCTTCAATCTAATTACTAAAATGGGGGTATTCCTCTCAGTAACTATATAATAGATACTTTAAAATGATGGTTAAAAAGTAACTCAAGATAAATTATTATATAACACCTTTTCCGAAACCAAATAAGTATTAAACATTGAGCTTTGAATAAACCTTTAATTTGATTATGGATCAACATAGTGATTCATTTTAAAAATTTATTATATGTGGCGTATTTGAAACATTGGCTTAAATAGAAAAACTAATATAAACCCTTTGCATTTCATGCCGAAGTTTCATGTTTGTGAATTAAACTTGAACTTAAGGGCAAAACAGATTTAAATTTGGATTTGAATTAAATAGAAAATAAAACTGAAAGAAAAAGAAAAAGAAAAGAAAAGTTACATGCGCTTTCTAGGTCGAAACCCCCGTGGTGCACGAACCCTTGTATCGCTGTCACACGGGCCCCATCAAACCACGCTCCTCTCACGCGCGCGCACAGTGCGGCTGCTGGCAGGCTCCACTTGTCAGTTACTCTCTCCACGTGTGTGCCTCTTTGTTTGATGTCACTACAGCGTGGGACCCATGCCTCGGCCCTCATATCACACACCGGTGTGATTACTCGTATCGTCGCTATGTGGGCCAGGAAGTCAAACTCTTCTTCTACATGTACGTTGCCGCCGGGATTCATCGCAAACCTAGGCAATGTTTTGATCCCGTGGCTCTCGTAACAACCTCCAAGTCCAGGCTAGCATCCGTCATGGAGTCCTGGTATTCATCCTATAAAACGTGGGCACCACGACCACCCCTTAAAACACAAAGAATGTCTCACCACCAGGAATCACCGTGGAGAGAGAGAGAGAGGGAGCACACTCCCGTAGCCTATTCCCATGGACATCCGTGCTCTGCATTCCATGGGTAGTCTAGGATGGGTGCCAAGGTACACTGTGCATGCACGGAGGAATATTCGGGCGAGAGAGGCTTCGGTGTGGCTATAATTCTTCACCAACGCTCATCTCTACCACCAATCTCCATGTTGCCATGGAAGGGGGTGCTACGCTGCGTAATCGCATGTAAGTCATCATCTACTGTGTTCATTGGTCTCCCCTGTCTTCTATGCCTCCCAGAATTAAGTTTGGGTAATCGGTTCAGGAAGGAGGGATCACCAGTCATGGCACCGGCGTCCCTGGTGTGCGTCTCCGCCGGTGTCCGGCCTGTGAGGGAGAAACAAGCGAGTGTCGTTGGATACGATAAGGATGGTGTGGGGGACAGATATCCTGCGGGTCCACTAGAAGGCAAAAATCCTTGTGTGGGGCTACAAACCAGTCACCCCACAAGGACGTCTCATCGTGGGCCGGGCAAAGACTACAGTTGAAATGGACCGGCCCAAGAAGGTGATGGGCTCACAACCAGAATGTCCCCGGATTAGGCGTAATCTTAAGGGAGCTGTCCGTCTTTCTCGCGCCCGACACCCTCAAACATCAGAGATAGATCGAGACGAAGCCATCGGGTTTTCCTTAAGATAAGCAAAGTCTGTTCGCTATTAGCTAGGAGATAAGATGGAAGAGTGTGATCAGCGTGTGCGTAGGGAGCGCCCCACTGTCGCGTATATAAGGCCTAGGGGAACCCCACCATTTTCATCTTATTAGCACCTCTCCATTCGGGAAACACCACTTGTAAGCACACCACACATACAAAGCCACCCCAGGAAGTAGGGTATTATGCCTCTCAAAGCGGCCCGAACCTGCAGAAAATTGCCCGACTCTCTTTCTCGTGCATCCGACATAATCCATCGAGCTACAATCAGCGACACCGTCCTACCCAAAAGCACCACAAGGGTACTCCCGGGTGTGCGGTCGGACACTAGACACTAACAGTTGGCGCGCCAGGTAGGGGATGTGTCGTTGATCAAAGTTAGCTCAATGGTCGTCACCTTCAAGAACAAGATCACTCTCAGCCCAGGAGCTGTGTTCTGCTTCGGAACCATCTCATGCATAGCGGACATAGAAGGGACTCTACACCGTGTAGCAGACCCACCCGTGAAGAAACCCTCCTTGGGAATTTCGAGAGAAGCCAAAGCAAGTCTGCGGGCCGTACCCCCACTCACAGCTCAGGGGTAGATGCTCCCTCGCAATCCAGGACTCAGGAGCCCTCGGAAGAAGGAAGACCAATCAGTCAGGGTTTCACTAACCCGAAGAACTTCGTTGTCCACCTCGCCCACTAAGGAGTGGACGCGGATCACTCGGAAGAAAGAAGTAAACATCCCATACCAGGGAAGGAGAACACGCCGAGCCACCCTTCCGATACCTCCGCCCTTAAAGGAGGATGGGAAGAAGAACACCGCCATGCCAACTCCTTTCTACCCTGACGTCCTCTTCATCCAGGGGAGATTGGAGTCAGCGCCCATCTCCGACGATGAGCCTACCATGCATGGGGAGGAACCTCCCCAGCGTGATGCCCGGCGACAAAGAAACAGACACCGAAATGTGCGGCAACATCATGAAGCCGGGGAACAGGATCTGGCGCAGCCCGTGTCCCAGGACAAAGCCTCGGAAGTGGGGGAAACTCCCGATGAACGAGTACACCGAGAAAGACGCAACTCCCGCCGCCGCGATCACCGACAGGTTCAAGAGCGAGAGCGAGAGCTAGCTGAACAAGACGCTAGGCTCCTGCGAGAGAACCCTCTCCTCGCTCGAAACCTGTACCCCGATTTCACTCGAGCACTGAACACGCTGAGTGAAGTTGGAGGAGTGCTGGCGCAGATAGTCGACGGCCTTCCGCGAACCCCAAACGCATAGGGCTACCTGCGGATGCTTACTCAGGCGGCCAATCATCTTCTACCCCTCGCGCATCCCGTGAACGACCTACGTCACGCCATCAACAGTCGACGAGACGCACGAAGCACCATCAGCGCTTCGCGCGACCAATGGCATGAAAATGAGACAAGGCGCTGGGAGGAGTACGACCGAGATCACGGTGCACCGGCGCGAAGCCGTGCCACACGAATTGAGTCGGCGACAGCTTCGACCAGGAGTCCGTTCCGAGGATGGTCGAGACGGCCTAGTACCGACTCCTCTCCCTAGGACCGACAGCGCGAACATCGACAGGAGGATACGTACGGAGTCTCCGCACTTACTCCTCTTCTCTGGGCCATTCAATGGCCTCCTAACTTCAAGGTCTCTAACATCGACAAATATGAGCCTAAGCAGGACCCGGGAGGCTGGTTGGCCGTCTATACGATCGCCGCCCGAGCTGCTGGGGCCATGGAGGATGTCATGATATCGTACTTGCCCATTGTCCTGGGGCAGGACACGATGAAGTGGCTCCGACACCTACCTCGACACTACATCGATGAATGGGGTGACTTCAGTCACCAGTTTATCGCAAACTTCCAATCTCTCTCCGATAAACCGGCGCAGCCATGGGACCTCAAATCCATTAGGCGCTAGAATGATGAGACTCTTCGATCGTTCCTCAAATGGTTTCAAACGATGAGGAACCACATCCTGGAAATTGCTGAGGTGGCTATGATTGATGACTTCTATCGAGGATCCAACGACTCAGCCTTCGACCGAGCCATACTTCAAAAGGCGTCAGCCACCTCCGAACAATTGTTCAGGGAAGCGGACATTTACATCACCGCGGATGAGCGGGCCCAAAACCTCATCAGAGGCACAAAATCCGCACCGCCCGCATCGCGGCGTGATATGAACTAGCAACCAGACAAACGCTGGGAAAAGAGGCCCCGCGAGGAGGTGCACACCACCGGGACACCTGTCGCTCGAGCCCGCGGAGGAGTACGAACACTGGATGAGATCCTTGACTCCCAGTGTTCATATCACAAGGACATGCACCACACCCTGCGGAATTACAGAGACTTCAAACACTCAGTCGGACATGGCCGACCGTTCTAGCCACTACCACCACCCCCTCCCTGAGGAGAGCCTGGCGATCCTAGGCAACCTCAGCAGCAGAAAGAGGAGAGAGGTGGAGCTTTCCCGCACGTTGACAGCAAGGTCAACGTCATATTCGGAGGCCATGGGGCACAAGAAAGCAGAAGGCAACAAAAGCTCAACGATCGGCAGGTCCTGGTGGCCACGACCAGTGGTCTGGCCCCTTACCGATGGTCAGAACACATGATAACCTTCAGCCGAGCTGATCAATGGCTTAACTTCGATCACCCCGGCAAATATCCGCTACTCGTTGACCCCATGATCCGAGAAAGCTGGGTAAAGAAAGTGTTGGTGGACGGGGGAAGCAGCATCAATGTCACCTTACCTCGGACACTCCAGGCCCTAGGGGTCACCATCGAGGACCTCACTGAGTCAGATACTCCTTTCTTCGGCATCGTGTCGATCGAAGGGCAGTACCCGCTTGGACACATCTACCTATTCGTCACCTTTGGAACCCCAGAGAACTACAGAACTAAGTTCTTGAGGTTTGAGGTGGCGCGCTTTGACTGCGGGTACAACGCCATCATTGGAAGACTAGGACTGGTGAAATTCATGGCTATTCCACACTACCCGTACATGATACTCAAGATGTCAGGGCCTCAGGGGATTATCACCGTGCGCGTCAACTTCCAAGGTGCCGCAGAATGCTTTCGGGGTGCTATCCAGACGGCTCTCACTGTCGGGCCCCGGTAGCCCTTCTCGCTCAGGCTAATAGCAAACTGGAGGATGAAAATTTCACGATCCCCTTGAACGAAGCTCAGGCTACAACCTCTATGCATCCGACTAAAGAAACTAAAAGGATCAATCTGGGATTCTATCAGCTCCAGCCTCGACGACAAATAGGAAAGCACACTCATCCAGTTTCTACAAGACAATTGGAATGTGTTCGCATGGCAACCTGTGGATATGTCGGGAGTCCCGAGAGAACTGGCTAATCATAAACTCAAAGTATATCCTCAGGCAAGACCAATCCGACAGAAGTTGCGTCGTTTCACGCCTGACAAGAGAGAAGCCATTCATGTAGAGTTAGCTCGCCTAATGTCGGCATGGTTCATTAGAGAAGTACTGCATCCAGAGTGGCTGGCAAACCCCATTCTTGTACTAAAAAAGAATAAAATTGATTGGCGCATGTGCGTCGACTATACCGATCTCAATAAGCACTGCCCGAAGGATCCCTTCGGACTCCCTAGAATAGATTAGATAGTTGACTCGACTGCTGGCTTTTCTATGCTCTCCTTCCTAGATTACTACTCCGGATATCATTAGATCAGTTTGGTGAAGGAAGACGAGGATAAGACTGCATTCATCACACCGTTCGGAGCCTTTTGCTATATCTCCATGTTGTTTGGCCTCAAGAACGCTGGAGCGACTTACCAGAGGGCTATCCATACATGCTTAGCCGACCACTGGGGCAAGCAAGTGGAGGCTTATGTTGATGATGTGGTCATCAAGACAGAAAACTCAGACAACTTCATCGAGGATTTGCAACAGGTCTTCAACAGCTTGAGACGCTACCGATGGAAGTTAAACCCAGAGAAATGCGTATTCGGAATGCCGGCTGGAAAGCTACTTGGGTTTATCGTCAGCCATCGGGGAATAGAAGCAAATCTAGAGAAGATTGAAGCCATTATGAGGATGGAGCCACCACGATCATAGAAGAAGGTACAAAGGCTCACTGGATGCATGGCAGCGCTAAGCAGATTCATATCAAGGCTAGGCGAGAAAGGAATGCTGTTCTATAAGTTGCTCAAGAAGGTGGACAGATTTCAGTGGACCACAGAAGCGCAGGAAGCCTTGGAAGCACTAAAGAAGTTCCTGACCACACCACCAGTGCTCAAGCCACCACGCCGAGCTACATCCGATCAGCCGACGGAGGATCTGCTGCTATATATTTCCTGCACGACTCACGTGGTAAGCACCATGTTGGTAGTCGAGCGGGCAGAAGAAGGGCACGCATACCCAGTGCAACATCCGGTTTACTTTATCAGCGAAGTCCTCGGTCCCTCAAAGATAAGGTACCCTCAAGTTCAGAAGCTATTATATGCAATACTTCTAACTGCTCGCAAGCTCCGGTACTACTTTGACAACCACAAAGTCATAGTAGTCACAGGGTTTCCAATAGGAGACATACTCCACAACAAGGAAGCTGTTGGGAGAACAGTCAAGTGGGCATGCAAACTCGGAGCACATGATATAGAGTTCCGACCTCGCACGGCGATAAAGACTCAAGCACTGGTTGATTTCGTATCAGAGTGGACTGAACACCAGGTCCCGAAAAGCCCAAAGGTTGTTGAAGTCTGGAGAATGTACTTTGATGGCTCACTAAGATTGCAGGGAGCAGGGGCAGGGATTCTCTTTATCGCTCCTGGAGGTGATCAGCTCAAGTATGCACTTCAGGTCCTGTTTCCAGCATCCAACAATGCTGCAGAGTACTAGGCCCTGGTTCATAGACTAAGCATCGCCATTTCACTCAGCATCAAAAGGTTAATGGTGTACAACGATTCACTGGTGGTCATAAGCCAAGTGAACAAAGACTGGGATTGCTCAACCGACTCAATGAACAGATACTGTGCAACGGTATGGAAGCTAGAGGACAAGTTTGAAGGATTGGAGTTCCACCACGTGGAAAGAGATCGCAACGCAGCGGCGGATGCACTATCGAAACTAGGGTCCAGTCGGGCCCAGGTTCCACCAAGGGTTTTCGTCCAGGAGATACAGCAACCAAGTGTCACCATAGATCAGATGGAGGAATGCCACGTTCTGAGTTAGGCAGAAGCAGATCCCAATGACTGAAGGGAGCCAATCATCAGATACATAAGAAATGAGGAAGAACCAGATGACAAGGCTGCGGTGGAGCGCATCGCGAGACAGTCGGCCCACTATGCCATTATAGGAGGCCTACTATATAGAAGAGGTGCAGGAGGAGTCCTCATGAAGTGTATTCACTCGGCTACTGGAAAGCAGATGTTGGACGAGATCCATGTTGGGCAATGTGGCATGCATGCAGCGTCAGGGACTCTAGTAGGGAAAGCTTTCAGGTCCGGGTTCTACTGGCCAACAACGAAGAACGATGCAGCGGAGTTAGTCCAGAATTGTGAGGCATGCCAATTCTTATCAAAATAGCAACATCTACCCGCGCAACAGTTGCAGACTATTTCTGTAACTTAGTCGTTCGCATGCTGGGGGCTGGACATGATTGGGCCCTTCAAGAAAGCTCAAGGGAGATATACACACATACTGGTTGCCATTGATAAATTCACAAAGTGTAATACCCAAAATTGTAAAACATAATATAAGAGTGGACCCTCTTGATTGTTTTGCCATCCAATCCTCATTTCATGGGGATAATAATATTTAAGGAAATTAAATAAGACACCTTCATATAAAAGTATACTAATTAAGTTTAGAATTTGAAGTTAACCCAAAAGTAGAATTTAGGAAATTGGGATTCAGTCCTAAATTTAAATTCGGATTTGAAAATATGAAAGAGTGAAATATTCTGAAATACAAAACAAAAACTTATAAAATTCAAACTATGTTCAAACTGAACATTTAAGGTGAAGATAAATGTGCCATAAAAACTTAAATTGGAATTGTTGGGGACTTGTTCTCAAGTGCTATGAGTTAAGAACAAGGCAACACAAAAAATGTTAAACGCTAAAGTCCTTCGTCCTTCGAAGCATTATTTCCCTTGAGGATATAATGATTTTCGGACGAAGGTTATGAAGAAGATACCTTCATAAACACAACATATAATAATGAAGAAGAAAACATATGAAATATAAAGGATAACATAAACAATTATATATTATTATCAACTCATTTCTATATCATTATTATGGAAAAAATAGAAATGATATCGAATTACAAATGTACCTTCGGCTTGAAAGAAGGTAAAAGTACAAGCGTGACGCAAAAGCAAATGCCAAGTCAGCGTGAACAGTACGGGGGCACTGTTCACCTATTTATAGGCGCGGGACACAACCCATATAAAATTACACCCATGTCCTTTACATTTGGTAGTAATTCTATAGTAATCCGCCAAGGTCTAAATAGCCTTTTCATCTTTAAGTCGGTTTCCTTTTCTGCTACCACGCCGAAGCTTTCCTGCTCACACCTCCGGCGCTGTGTCAACCTTCGTATTCTTTGGGCTTCTCCCACTGTGGTACTGATTCGAGTCCGAAGATACCTGTTCACACATTATACTCCAGAAACATCGTTAAATCATGTTTTTGAGGACCTTCGGAAGCCGAAGGCCCCCAACAGTAGCCCCTCGCAATATTGATTTGTTAGAATAATAAATTTAGATTGCGACATGGACGAAGGCCTTAAGCCGAAGGTCCGAAAAAACACCTTTCCTTTGCTAGAATAGCAACACTCACTGACAAGCGGGGTTTTCCAATTTTCAATGCACTGGGCGTATAAATAAGAGCATACCACGAGCTCACTTGGTACGCTTTCTTGCCATCTGCCCTTGCTTACTCAATTTTCAGCTCTTGCGCACCAACACTTGCTTGGCTTTTTAAGTTTTTAAGCTTCGGCTTTGAAAACAGTTTTTTAGCATTTTCGAAGATGTCTGAAGATAAAAAGGCTGCTGTCGAGATGAAGCTGAGCCTCTCTGAAGAGAAAAACCTGGGGTTTCTTGTAGCAATGTCGAAGACCAATACAGAAAAGATCACCAAAGAGATTTTAGAAGGTTTATCTGAAGATACTGATGACAGCGACAGTTATGATGTGGATAGTGGTGGTGAAGACTCCGAAGATCGCCCTTGGCGACCAAGCTGTTGGGGACTTGTTCTCAAATGCTATGAATTAGGAACAAGGCAACATAAAATGTTAAATGTTAACGTCCTTCGTCCATGAAACATTATTCCCTTGAGGATAATGAACCTTGGATGAAGGTTGATAAGAATATAATTACGAAGGTTAAGTCTTCGTAATTAAATTTTAATTGATTGTATAAGATAACATAAAATAAAGGGTATAAAAAGGTAAATGAATCATAAACGAATTATATTATATTTACTCAATATATTGAATCATTGAATACGGTTATGCCTCTGCCTTGACAAAGATTGGTTCCCGAAAGATGCGATTGCAATTACCAGAAAAATGCGTGAACAGTAAAGGAATACTGTTCACTATTTATAGACACAGGACACAGCCTGTGAAGAATTACAATTATGCCCCTCATAAAAGTTTACAACATTGACTCAGACCCTTATGGGCTAAAAGGTCATTCTATCTTTAAGTCGGTTTGTAATACCGAAGCTTCATGAAGAGGAACCTTCGGCCATCCCATACAAACAGCTTCAGCCGAAAGCCGCTTCTTCCTACAAGACCTTCGGCGATGAAGCATAGTCCCAACAGTAGCCCCTTTCGCGGTGCTAGATCGTTTTTCGTAACGAGCTTGATCCGTGAAAAAAGTCTCTTAAGCTTCGGGGAGCCGAAGGTCCAAAAAACACCTTCCCTGAGCTCGTTGTCGAGAAACGATTCAGTTTCCCAGCGCGTAGCGGTCCCACCTTGCAGAGTTACTGTTTGTCTCTGCGGTCCACCACGCAGCGAGTGCAAGCGGGTATCCGCCTGGTGTAAAAATCCTGGCGCTTCGCCTTCTTACCTGCAGTACTATATAAACAGACGAGTAGGTGTGAAGTTACCACAGCATTCATTGCTATTTGCACTGTTTTGCTGCCAAAATTTTTAACCATCGCCGAAGCTTGACTCTCGGAATCGAACGAAGCTCCAACCTGAAACCTGCTTCGTCAGAAGAAAAGACTTCGGAAGAAAAAAGTATTTAATTTCCACAAATTCAGAATTAAATGGCCAGAGTGCGTTCTACCGCTAGGGTTGAGCGTGAAGGGGGCGAAGCTAAAAGTTCGGAGACTATTCCCATCTCCGAAGCGATGCAAAGATCCGGACTGGTAACTTCGGAAAAGATCCCCAGTGATGATGCAGAACAAGCAGAACAAGCAATTGTCGAAGCAGAAGAAGAAGATATTGAGGAAACTGATCCCGAAGACGATTATCGTATTGCCATGCCAAGCAAGCCCAGCCACTTGGACTTCGGAAAGTCTACTGTTTCGAAGGCTGATCTCTCCAAGATGGTAAAGTCGGGCTTTTTCAATGAAAATCAGAAGAAGCTATTACGCTTCGGGGGAGAAGAGACTACCCCAAAGCCGGAGAAGGATGAAATTGTCATTTTCAAGAGCTTTCTAAAGGCTGGATTAAGATTCCCCCTATATGGGATTATTGCAGAGGTTCTGAAGAGGTTTGGTATCTATTTTCATCAGTTGACTCCTAACGCCATTGTTAGGCTTAGTGTTTATATCTGGGCCCTCCGAAGCCAAGCGGTGGAGCCGTTTGCGGACAGCTTTTGTCGAGTTCACGAACTGCACTATCAGACGAAGGCTAGAAAAGATGGATTGCATGGCAATTTTGGTTGCTATAATTTTGCTTATCAGAAAACCACAAAGTTTCCTGTAATCAGCTACCGGAGCAAATGGGCAGCAGGCTGGAAGTCGGAGTGGTTCTATGTCAAGGTTGATGACGACAAGGAGAAGCTTGTGCAAAGTCCACTCGAACTAATCTTCGGAGAAACCCGACCTCGTTGTAACATGACACCAGAAGGTCCAACACAACAAGCGTTGAATGAATTCAGAATTATTGCAGAGCATATCAGTACAAGAGACCTGGTTCAGGAGTTTTTGGCTTTCAAGGTTTTTCCTAGTTTAAAAGAATGGGAAATGCCGAAGCTAAAAGGGGAGAAGAAAGAAGGTGAACTTGTGCGTTTACCTTACTATTTCAAGTTTAAGAAATACTTTAAAACACCTTGCCAAGAGTGGCTGGATACAATTGAAGTAATGTGCAATGAAATACTTGGCAACTACTCCAAAAAAGAAGATCAATTGATGACTGCGGCCTTCGGCACCCGTCCGAAGCGAAGACTGAATCGAGTGTTGGACGCCTTGGGTTTTGAATACCCTGACTATGAAAATCTGAATAAAGGTGCCGGGGGCCAGAAAAGGAAAAGGATAACTGAAGCCTTAAATGAAGATGAGAAAGAACCATCAAAGAAGAAAATTCCGAAGAAGAGGAAAGCGTCTTCTCCGAAGCAAAAAATATCCGATGAAGAAGAAACCCCCGCATCACCCTCTGCCCCTGACGTGGAGGAAATTTTGAAGGTAATGACTGAATCCCTGCCTGCGAAGCTAAGTCCATTGGGGCCTCAACTGACAAAGTTTTTTCAGAAGGAAAAGGAGCCTGAAAAAACGAAGAAAACGACTAAAGCAAAGAGACAAAGAATCATCATTGTGACAGAGGTCATTGACAAGACACCACCAAGAGCTTCAGCTCAGAAGACACCAGCGGCTGAAGAAAGAACGAATATTGAAATCACACCTTCGGAGGTCGCGGCTGCCGAAGCTGCCTCAATTGAAGATTTGAACCTGGAAAGCACAATCGAACACATCGACAAAATACTGCTAGACATGGCCACAGAAGAAGCTGCCACTGCCGCTGAAGAGGCTATGGCCGCAGTGCCGGGGAAAGAAAAGGAAATTGTTGACGAAGCTTCAGAGGACGAGGCCTTCATGTTTCAAAATTTAGTTAGAGAAAAATTGTCAAAACCCGAAATAGAAGAGCTTAAAGAGTATGCCAAATCTTGCGGGTACAAACCAGGAGCACTCCTCTTCGGAGGTATTGATGATGAAAAATTAGATTGTATCCGAGATCAAACTGGAGCCAAAGTTATCGGTACTCTGTCAAAGAGTATCGGTTTTCCGAAGCTAGAAACGGACATTAGCCGCTACCGACGACAACATATCGTTGGTAGTTTATTTTATTCCAATTTCAAGGTGAACTACTTTTCCCTTAACTTTTATTGCTTTTAATAATGAAAACATGTCTAACGAAGGTTGTTTTCGTGCAGAGTATGCTGTTGAGCAAAGCCTTGAAAATGCAGCAAGATTTTGAAGACAAGAAACACGAAGTTATAATTGAAAATTTAGAAAGCAAAATAAAGGAGCAATCAGCTGCTATTGAGAAGAAGAACTTTGAGCTCCAAGCAACTGAAGGTTTATTGGCGGAAGCCGAAGCTAAAATAACAGAACTGAACACGAAGCTTCTGTGCCAATCTGAGCAGTTTGAGCAAGAAAAGCAAGAACTTAATGCAAAACTTGAAGCCGAAGCTCAACAAAATTCAGATTTGAAGAAACTATTGGCGGACCTTCAAGAAAAATGTTTGGAATTTAGCAACAAATGTATTCAACGACTAAGAAAAATTTTCCACTCAGTTGGAGCCAGCAGTGAGAAATTCACCCCCTCAGCTGAAGATTTACCGAAGACCTTCGAACATATTGAGGGTGAAATTGACGAGCTCGACGAAGTTATAGCTGGGCACGGTGACTTCTGTGCTTGGGTAGCTTCTCGGGGCACTGCTGCAGCTTTCCTAAAAGCTGGCTGCGATCATGGAAAGATTGTCAATAGGCCCAATTTCACTTTATCACCATCAATCCTAGATGACATTCCTGATCTCGCCCGAAGTATTTCCAATAGATTTGTAAAAATGATATGGACAAAAGGCGGGCGAGAAAAGGCTGGAGACGAAGCTCGAAGTCATCTTGAACCAGTAAGGAATCATACCTTGTGCTTACCTCTTCCTTCAAACTCGATTTTGACTTACAACAACTTAATTCATGTAGGATGACGAAGCCGAAGTCGATGATTAAAAAGAATGACGCCGAAGCTAAAATCCCTCGAAGATTAAATAGGAGTAGACTGTAGACAGACTCAGGAAACTTTTGAGATAACTTTTGTAAATGTAACTAAACTTGTCTTTAATGAGTTCTGTTCATACCTTGTATTATGCTCTTACCCTTCCATTAATGTATGTGAAGTGCTTTGTTGTGGACGAAATTATCTTTTTTGAGCCGAAGGCGAAAAAACACCTTCCCTTCTTTTCGTACACAGCGAAGCATAGAAAACAACATTTCCCTTTCTTCCGAAGCTCTCCTTTTTGTACGCGAAGAAGCTCTTCTCTTATGCCGAAGCAACCACTTATGCCTTGATGATGATTATCCTACATATGCCTGGATGAATGTTTATGAATGCAAATGCTATGATGTAATGTGATGTGCGAATGAATGTCCAAACACATATCCGAAGCCATACTCTCAGCCATTATTTCCTTAGAAACAATCACACATCAGCTCTGCATTCCCTTAGGAACGACTTTGGAGCTTCTTCGCCTTTTACTTTCGGCGGAATCAGCGTTGACTTTTCGCTGTAAGCTCTGCATTCCCTTAGGAACGACTTTGGAGCTTCTTCGCCTTTTACTTTTGGCGGAATCAGCGTTGACTTTTCGCTGTAAGCTCTGCATTCCCTTAGGAACGACTTTGGAGCTTCTTCGCTTTTTACTTCTCGGCACTCGATGGTGCCTTCTCAACTTTTACATTTACATTGCTTGGGGGATTTTGCTCTTATAGAACTAAAAAAGGAAATTACATATGATGGCCCCATTAAAAACCTTTCTCCCCCTTTAGAAAGGAAAAGGGTGCCATGAAAAAGAAAAAAACATAAAAAGTTACATCAAGTTACACATAATATCGTCGAAGCTCATCCGCATTCCAAGATCTAGGAATGTCATTGCCGTCCATATCCTTCAATCTGTATGAACCGGGTCTTGACGAAGATGCTACTAAGAAAGGTCCCTCCCATTTCAACTGCAACTTGCCCACTGTGTCTGGGTTGGCCACTCTCCGAAGCACCAAATGTCCTGGCTCAATATTCTTTAGCCGAACCTTTCTATCTCGCCATTTGATTGTTTCGGCTTGATATTTATTGATATTCTCCACAGCTTGAAGCCTGATCCCTTCTAAAGCATCTTTTTCCACAGAATAAGCATTTTCAGAACCTGATTCTGCCGAAGCTACTACTCTTATTGATCCAGTTTTAGCTTCCTCCGGAGTTATTGCTTCGTCACCGAATAATAACTTGAATGGAGTAAAGCCTGTAGACCTTGATGTTGTTGTGTTGTGGCTCCACACCACTTTGGTTAACTGATCTGGCCACTTTCCCCTGGGTTGATTGAAGATTAACTTCATTATTCCTGTCATTATAATGCCATTGGCTCTTTCAACGAGCCCATTTGACTCCGGATGCCTGACTGATGCAAAATGGATCTTCGTACCAATTTGATCACAGAAATCTCTGAAAGCTTCGGAGTCGAACTGTGTTCCATTATCCACAGTGATGGCCTTTGGTACCCCGAAACGACAAACAATATTCTGCCAGAAAAACTTTTGGATGGTGGCCGAAGTTATTGTGGCTAAAGGCTTTGCCTCAATCCATTTGGAAAAATATTCCACAGCCACTACAACATATCTTAAGTTCCCTTGGGCCGGTGGTAATGGACCCAACAAGTCAAGGCCCCACCTTTGCAATGGCCAGATGGGTTGTATGAGCTGTGTTAAGGACGAAGGTTGTTTTTGATCTCTTGCACATTTCTGACAACCTTCGCACTTTTGAACTAATTCCGCTGCATCCGAAGCTGCCTTCGGCCAATAAAACCCTTGACGGAAAACTTTTCCAAGTAACGGCCTAGATCCAATGTGAGATCCACACAGGCCTGCATGTATTTCTTTCATCAACTCTATGCCTTCGGTTCTAGATAAACACTTGAGTAACGGAGCACAAACTCCATGCTTGTACAACTCCCCTTCTATCATGACATATGGACGAGCTCTTGCCTCTATCCTCCTGTTATAAATTTCGTCATCTGAAAGGAATTTACCCTGAAGGTAAGAGATGATCTCAGTTCTCCAATCTTCGCTATAAACAGGAGATATATTGAGGACTGCTCTTTCAAGAAGTTCCACCGAAGGTGCTTTTATTGTTTCGAAGAACACATCCGAAGGTAAGGGCAGCCCCTGTGCTGCTGACTTAGCTAGCAAATCAGCATGCTCATTTTGTCCTCGAGGGATATTTTTGACAGAAAATCCTTCGAAGGAAGCTTCGACTCTTCGAACCATGTCCAGATATTTTTCAAGCTTCGGATCTTTAGCCTTGCAACTCTTGTCAATATGACCCGAAACAACCTGGGAATCAGTTTTAAGAATGGCTCTTCTGATTCCCATTGCTTTTAGCTTCCGAAGACCCAAAAGCAGGGCTTCGTACTCAGTAATATTGTTTGTACAACTGAAATCGGGTCTTGCCGCATAACAAGTTTTAACTTTGGATGGCGAGACCAACACAGCAGCTGCTCCTGCCCCGAAGGTTCCCCAAGATCCATCGCAAAACATTGTCCATACTTCGGCATCTTTATTTGTTTCTTCATCCTGAGCCCCTGGCGTCCAGTCAGCAATGAAGTCTGCTAACGCCTGGGACTGGATCGAAGATCTATGCACATAATCAATGCAAAATTCATTGAGCTCTGCAGCCCATTTTCCGATCCGCCCAGTAGCTTCTCTATTTCTCATAATATCCTTCAACGGCTGCGAAGAAGGAACAACAATATTGTATGCTTGAAAGTAATGCCGAAGCTTCCTGGATGCCATCAAAACAGCATATAACACCTTCTCTAATTCTGTATAGTTTTTCTTTGATATACTAAGAACTTCAGATACAAAATACACTGGGACCTGCTTCTTGACTTGGCCATCAAGCTTCTCCTGGACAAGTGCTGCACTTACCGCCGAGTGCTAAGCTGCCACATATAATAACAAAGGAGCCCCTGGCGTTGGTGGAGTTAATGTTGTTAAATCTATCAGATATTGCTTCAGTTCCTCGAAGACTTTTTGTTGGCTTGGTCCCCATTGAAAGACTTCGGCTGATTTCAGCACTTCGAAGAATGGTAAATTTCTTTCTGCTGATCTGGATATAAATCTATTAAGAGATGCCAACCTCCCTGTTAATCTTTGGGCCCCCTTTTTTGTAGTTGGTGGCTCCATTCGAAGTATAGCTTCAATTTTACTTGGATTAGCTTCAATTCCCTTTGTTGAAACCAAGCATCCAAGAAATTTCCCCTTCTTTACTCCGAAGACACATTTTTCTGGATTCAACTTTAAGCCAGCTTGTCTGAAACTGGCGAAGGTCTCCTGCAAATCAGCAATATGATTTTCCTGTTTCGTGCTTTTTACAATGATGTCATCAACATAAGTTAGCACATTTCTGCCTATCTGAGACTGGAGAACCTTCGCAGTCATTCTGCTGAAACTTCCTCCAGCGTTTTTGAGCCCCTTAGGCATCCGAAGATAGCAATGCCACTTGGGGTTATGAAGCTAGTCTTCGGCTCATCTTCCTTCTTCATCCAGATTTGGTGGTAGCCTGAGTAACAGTCTAGCAGACTCATGAGCTCTGAAGAAGCTGCTGCATCAACTAAAGAGTCTATCCTTGGCAATGGGAATTCGTCCTTCGGACAAGCCTTGTTGAGATCTGTAAAATCGATACACATTCGCCACTTGCCATTGGCCTTTTTTACCATAACAGTGTTAGCTAGCCATTCTGGGTACTTTACTTCTCTGATAACTCCTGCACTGAGGAGTCTTTTAACTTCATTACGAGCACCTTCGGCCTTATCATTAGACATTTTCCGAAGCCTCTGCTTTCTGGGTCTGAAGGATGGGTCAACATTGAGCGAGTGTTCAATAACATCCCTATTAACTCCGCAGAGATCATTGGCTGACCATGCAAAAACATCTTTGTTGTTGAACAAAAATCTTATCAAGATTTTCTCCTGTTCTTCGGATAATTGAGAGCCCAACAGCACCTTCTGCTCTGCTATGTCCTCACATAAGAGCATGGGCTTCAGCTGATCTGCTGAAGCTGCTTTCTCCCTTCTGAATTTGTACTGTTAACAAGCTTCAGCTCCATCTATGTTATGGATTGCTTTTGAGTCAGTCCAGTTTCCTTCGGCCCTTCTGGCAGCTTCCTGACTTCCATGAATAGCGATGGGTCCTTGATCCGAAGGTATCTTCATGCAAAGATAAGCAGGATGAAGAATTGCTTCGAAAGCATTGAGGGTGCCACGACCAATAATTGCATTGTAAGGGTATTCCATGTCAACAATGTCAAACACAACTTGCTCAGTTCTAGTGTTGTTGATGAACCCGAAGGTCACTGACATGGTGATCTTGCCCAGTGCTACAATCTGTCTTCCTCCAAAGCCACAGAGAGGATGTGTAGCATCATGAATCTTATCTTCTGGCTCTTGCATTTGTCTGAAGGCCTTAGCAAATATGGTATCAGCTGCACTGCCTGTATCAACCAAGACATTGTGGACCAGAAACCCTTTGATAACGCAAGAAATAGCCATAGCATCGTTATGAGGAAAATCCTTGAGCTGAAGGTCCTCCTGGGAGAAGGTGATTGGGATGTGGGACCACCTTGACTTGATAAAGGGTCCTTGCACTCCAACATGTTGTACCCTTCTCTGCGCCTCTTTCTTCTGCTTTTTATTGGCTGGTTCTGAGCACGAACCACCTGTAATCGGGAGCACCAGCTTCGGGTCCGAAGCAGCTCCAACTTGATCGTTGAACGAAGCCATCAGCTCAAAAAAGTGGAAGTGAGTTCACCGGAGGTGGGCGCCAATGTTGGGGACTTGTTCTCAAATGCTATGAATTAGGAACAAGGCAACATAAAATGTTAAATGTTAACGTCCTTCGTCCATGAAACATTATTCCCTTGAGGATAATGAACCTTGGACGAAGGTTGATAAGAATATAATTACGAAGGTTAAGTCTTCGTAATTAAATTTTAATTGATTGTATAAGATAACATAAAATAAAGGGTATAAAAAGGTAAATGAATCATAAACGAATTATATTATATTTACTCAATATATTGAATCATGGAATACGGTTATACCTCTGCCTTGGCAAAGATTGGTTCCCGAAAGATGTGATTGCAATTACCAAAAAAATGCGTGAACAGTAAAGGAATGCTGTTCACTATTTATAGACACAAGACACAGCCTGTGAAGAATTACAATTATGCCCCTCATAAAAGTTTACAACATTGACTCAGACCCTTATGGGCTAAAAGGTCATTCTATCTTTAAGTCGGTTTGTAATACCGAAGCTTCATGAAGAGGAACCTTCGGCCATCCCATACAAACAGCTTCAGCCGAAAGCCGCTTCTTCCTACAAGACCTTCGGCGACGAAGCATAGTCCCAACACAAGCCATGCGGTTTTCGGCAAATCAAGTATCAAAGAAAATCATCTTGTCAACATGAGGGAAAGATATTTCCGGGACTTATCCATTGTGAGGGCCGATGAAGGAGAGAAAATTTGTCCGTCCCCTGAGGAAAATGAAGTCGTAGTGTACCGAAGCTTTTTGAAAGCTGGGCTACGATTTCCCCTGAGCAGCTTCGTCGTAGAGGTGCTGAAGATATTTGAAATCTACCTTCACCAACTTACCCCCGAAGCAATCATAAAGATGAATATCTTCGTGTGGGCCGTGAGAAGCCAAGGTCTGGAACCTGATGCAAAAAGTTTCTGCAATATACACGAGTTGTCATACGAGACAAAACCCTGGGGTAAGGAGCAGTATCACAATAATTTCGGCTGCTACAGTTTCGTCTCTCGGTCTGGGTCAAGCTGCCCCGTGCCAACCTTTTGGAAGAAGTGGCCCGGCGACTGGATGACAGAATGGTTTTATGTGAAGAATGACCTTAAAACTCGGGAAGATATTAAAGGTATAATTATGCGCCCTATTTGGCAAAGCTTCGGCCTACGGAGGCCGAAGGTTGAAATGAATGAAGCTGCCGAAGAATGCCAGAGAGCCTTCGGAGTTATTTGCTCTTTTATTGGAACGAGGGATTTGGTCCAAGAGCATATTGCCTTCAGAGTATGACCGCTCGTGGAAAAATGGGAAATGCCGCAAGAGACCATAAAGGAGGCTGACGAAGGTGGACTTATCAGGCTGAAGTATACTTTCCAGTTTGAAGATAAATTCGTTGAGCCAGATGATGATTGGCTAAAAAGCATTGAAAATGTAAGTGATGAACTACTTGGGGTTTACTCAAAGGCCGAAGATACTGCATTGTCGGCAGCCTTCGGAGGCCGGAAAAAGAAAAGACTGAACCGAGTGTTTGACGCAATTGGGTTTGTCTACCCTGACTATCGTTATCCCATTCGAGGGCAGAAAAGAAAAGGCACAACTTCTGCGAAAGAAGAAGCTGCAGCTGCTCCTAGTGAGCCAGCACCGAAAAGAAAAAGGATAAAGGTCCTCACACATCGGCCACGCTATATTGAACCAGCCTCGGTGCCTAAGTTCACCGGAGAGACCTCTTCGGCCACCGAGGCTGAAGAGTTAACCTTGCTGCCAGAAGTCGCAGAACTGGCCGAAGCGCCAACAACAACAGAATTGGAGGAACCAAAGATTTTATTACCAGAAACCAAAGAGATGGCCGAAGCGCCATCGACAGAAAAGATGGAAGAAACAAAAGGATCAACTGAGGGATCAAAAATATCAGAAATTTTAAGTCCTTCAGTAGAAATTGAAGTAGCAAGAATTAAAAAAGAGCCCAGTGGTGACTCCGAAAAGAAAAAGAATGGTCAATGTGCTAGATGTTCTGGAGACAATTAAGTCCTCAAGCACAACTCCGAAGAAGACTGTTGAAACTTCCGAAGCGGAAACTGAAATTTTTGATACTAAAGCTCCAAAGCAACAAACTGAGGCTGAAGCTGGGCCTTCAGAGCCCACGAAGGTAAAATCCTTGGAAACCGAGGAAGAAAAAATGACGGAGCCAATTCTTGTTGAAGAAATCAGTGCTGTTGCCCCCGAAGCATCCCCCAAAGCCTTTGATTATATTGTTCGACATGCTTCGGGGAAAAAGTTGTCTGAAAAAGAAAGCAAGAGGCCCAGTTTTATGCCCAAAAACTGAAATATCCAAAGGGAGCGTTGATATTCAACGGCAGCGGAGAAGAAGACTTCTTGTATTGTCTCCCTGACAGCAAGGAGATTTTTGTCTGTCGGGAGAT
The DNA here is from genome assembly GCF_902167145.1 of Zea mays. Classification (NCBI taxonomy): domain Eukaryota; kingdom Viridiplantae; phylum Streptophyta; class Magnoliopsida; order Poales; family Poaceae; genus Zea; species Zea mays. The sequence continues at coordinate 44,260,880 of NC_050102.1, forward strand.
GAGCAAGAGCTTCGGATTCCCAACACTAGAAGACGGGCTCTCGGTGTTGTCGAAAAACGAGCTGGCCGACAGCTTGGCGTACAATAGCTTAAAGGTGCAAAAAATGAGGTCTTTGTATTTTTTCTTGAGACCAAAATTTTTCGTTTGCTTAAATTTATTGACGCACACACATTTTTCCTTGCAGGGCCTTATACTTAGCAATGCCCTTAGGGCCCAAAAAGATGCCGAAGACGAAGGGTGTGTTATGGCCCTGAGCAACCTTCGTTCCGAAGTAATTGAACTAAGGAACGAAGGTCTCGAAAAAGATAAAATTTTGCATTCATTGATAAATAGAATAAAAGAAGACGAAGCTACTTTTAAAGGTCAAGCTGAGGCTCAGAAGCGTGAAATTGAAGATCTTCGAAAACAATTAGCCAGAGCCAAAGAAGAACGTATACTTGAAGAAACGAAGCGAGAACTTAGCGACCAATGGGCAAATCATTTAGAAGGAACTGTTGAAGAGCTTCGTTCGTCCAGGAAGAGATGCTATGTCAAATCTATAGAGTGTGTTAAGAAAATGAAAGCTAGCTTCGCCAGCGTTGGCGCATTCTCGAGCGAAGAAAACTTTACAAGAGGCAACCCTGAAGGTCCCATCGAATGGATTAATCACGAAGCTGAAGCCTTTGAGGAAATTTTAAATAGCCGCGGAGACATATGTGCTTTTTCGGGTGCCAGGGGGATTGCCACCATTTTGGAGAAAAAGGGCTGCGAGCATGTAAAAATTTTAGCGCAATCCGAAGCTACTTTGTCCTTCGAAGATGCAAAAGATCCTTCAGCCGAAGCTAGCATGGTTGGTGGAAAATTTTTCACCGATGTCTAGGACAATGGTGGTCGAGAAATGGCCCGAGAAATTATCCAAAAAAGCGAAAAGGGCATCCATGATGCTAGAAAAGTAGCAGAAGCTGCTGAGAAAAGCGCAGAGCCCGAAGGGCAAATAGGTATTGACTAATGGTTTTCATTGTGTTGTAATTTTTGGTTTTAAACTTCGTTCGCAATTTGTAATAGCAATGTAGTCGTATCCTGTCCTCCTTCAGATCCTACTAAAGCGTCTCCGGGCCCTCACCCAAAAGGAGACGACGAAATTAAAAAGATGGCTGAAGCTATCATGGATGAGGTTGTTAATCGACTCCTGAACGGAGCTGCGGAAGTTGTACTTAGGGAAGACTAAGTGCTATTGTAAAAACTTCTGAAATGTAATATGTGTAATATCTTGTAACCCTAAATATAATATACTTGTTTTTTATGGTTCAATTCTTTACGATGCATGAAATTTTACATACGTACCTTTTTGAGTCTTTGACGAAAAAAACACCTTCCCTTCTTTTCATGCTTCGTGAAGAAGAATTTTCATTTATCACAACAATACCCATAGTGCTCTGATGAAGAATATCCAAACTTCGTGAAAATATTTTCCGAAGCTACATTCCGAAGATCAATATTGTATCTCCTTGTGACTTAGCATATTTTCCCTTTTTCAAAGCATTCTTCCGAAGATCGATATTGTGTCCCCTTCTTGTGCCATATGCAGCATGATGTATGATGCTTATGCTATGCGAAATGATGTGATGATGTTATGCTATGTAAAATGGTATTTATTCTGAAGATACACGCACATTCCTGCAATAAAACACATAATCTTTTTAAATCAGCGTTGACTTTTCGCTGTAAGCCTCCCTTAGGAGCTTCTTCGCCTTTTACTTCAGCGGAATCAGCGTTTATTTTTCGCTGTAAGCCTCCCTTAGGAGCTCCTTCGCCTTTTACTTTCGACGGTATTCGCGTTGACTTTTCGCGCTTCGCCTTTTACTTAGGCGGTATCAGCGTTTATTTTTCGCTGTAAGCTCTGCATTCCCTTTGGAACGACTTTGGAGCAGAAAACTTACACTGCGCTCCCTTTGGAACGGCTTTTTGTGACTTCAGCAAACTTACTCTGCGTCCCTTAGAACGACTTTTTGTTGCTTCGAAGAATTCGTACCATGCCTTTTAAAATATTTTTTTGATAATTCGAAGGTCCTCCTTGCTGTCGCAAATCTTCAAGCTTCGATAACTTAAGTCTGTGGGGAAGATATATTTTCCTTGTGGCAAACAATGAAACTATTACATGAGATTTAAAAAGTGTCCTTTATTACACAGAAAATAAAACTGAATGGAAAAGACTACTATCAAGGTAGGATATTTGTCAATAAATGTGCTTCGACTCTGGCACAGTGCTATTGACTGTGCGAGCTTCGGACTGTTCTCTGAAGTCCCTTTGTTGTTGAGCATATTGGCCCCCTTCTGGATGCTGGCCTTGTTGCATCGGTGGTGGAGGCAGAGGCTGTTGCCAGGAAGCTTGAGGTTGACTCGCCGAAGCAACAGAAACTGCAGGGTGGTTACCTACATATTCTGGGATATAAGGCGAATGATACGAAGCAGTGTGCATGATCTGCTTCGGCTGACCCTGTTGTGCTGCAGCTTCGGCTATCTCCTTTTGCTTCTGGATAGTAACATGGCACATCCTGGTGGTATGGCCCTTGTTTTCACCACAGAACAAGCAAAATATTCTCCTTGGTTGATCTCCAAATCTTCCACCGAAGCCCCTGGCGCCTCTGCCTCTTGGAGCTGGCGGCCGAAAAGAGCTTTGCTATTGCCCCGAAGCCTGTGAGGAGCACTGTGGCCTTTGCTGCTGACTCCCCTTATCATCATTCTGAGTAGAGTTGTGAATTGACCTAACGTGCCTCGGATAAAATCTTCCTCCGAAGCCCCTAGTCATTTCGGAAAACCTGAAAGCCTCCTCCCTTCTTTGACGAAAATCATTGTCGACACGAATATACTCGTCCATCTTCTGGAGCAACTTCTCCAAAGTTTGGGGAGGCTTCCTAGCAAAGTACTGAGCTGAAGGTCCTGGCCGAAGTCCATAGATCATGGCCTCAATGACAATTTCGTTGGGCACTGTTGGTGCCTATGCTCTCAAACGCAAGAACCTCCGGACATACGCCTGAAGGTACTCTTCGTGATCCTGGGTGCACTGGAATAGAGCTTGAGCAGTGACTGGCTTCGTCTGAAACCCTTGGAAGCTGGTTAACAACATGTCCTTCAGCTTTTGCCATGAAGTGATCGTTCCTGGTCGAAGGGAGGAATACCAGGTCTAAGCAACACTCCTGACAGCCATAACAAAAGATTTTGCCATGACTGCAGTATTGCCACCATACGAAGATATTGTTGCTTCGTAGCTCATCAAAAACTGCTTCAGGTCTGAATGGCCGTCAAATATAGGAAGTTGGGGCGGCTTGTAGGATGGAGGCCAAGGTGTAGCCTGCAGCTCAGCGGACAAAGGAGAAGCATCATCAAAAGCAAAATTTCCATGGTGGAAATTCTCATACCAGTCATCTTCGTTGAAGAAATCCTCCTGATGAAGGTCTTTGTGCTGAGGTCTTCGATTCTGCTCATCCTGAGTAAGATGACGAACTTCTTCAGAGGCTTCGTCTATCTGCCTTTGCAGTTCAGCTAGCCTGGCCATCTTTTCCTTCTTCCTCTGCACCTGTTGATGAAGCATCTCCATGTCTCTGATTTCTTGGTCTAGCTCATCCTCTTGCAGTGTCGGGCTGACAGCCTTCCTCTTCTGGCTTCGGGCCTCCCGAAGGGAGATAGTCTCCTGATTGGGGTCCAGCGGTTGCAGAGCTGCAGCCCCAGTTGCTGAAGCTTTCTTCGGCGCCATAGCGAAGGTTTATGATTGCCGAAGGTGTTCAAAACTCAAAGAGTGGAAGTGAGTTCACCGGAGGTGGGCGCCAATGTTGGGGACTTGTTCTCAAGTGCTATGAGTTAAGAACAAGGCAACACAAAAAATGTTAAACGCTAAAGTCCTTCGTCCTTCGAAGCATTATTTCCCTTGAGGATATAATGATTTTCGGACGAAGGTTATGAAGAAGATACCTTCATAAACACAACATATAATAATGAAGAAGAAAACATATGAAATATAAAGGATAACATAAACAATTATATATTATTATCAACTCATTTCTATATCATTATTATGGAAAAAATAGAAATGATATCGAATTACAAATGTACCTTCGGCTTGAAAGAAAGTAAAAGTACAAGCGTGACGCAAAAGCAAATGCCAAGTCAGCGTGAACAGTACAGGGGCACTGTTCACCTATTTATAGGCGTGGGACACAGCCCATATAAAATTACACCCATGTCCTTTACATTTGGTAGTAATTCTATAGTAATCCGCCAAGGTCTAAATAGCCTTTTCATCTTTAAGTCGGTTTCCTTTTCTGCTATCACGCCGAAGCTTTCCTGCTCACACCTCCGGCGCTGTGTCAACCTTCGTATTCTTTGGGCTTCTCCCACTGTGGTACTGATTCGAGTCCAAAGATACCTGTTCACACATTATACTCCAGAAACATCGTTAAATCATGTTTTTGAGGACCTTCGGAAGCCGAAGGCCCCCAACAGGAATTAAGTCCTTGGATTTAGAATTTAAAACTGAAAACAAAAAGAAATAGAGAAAAAGAAAAGAAAGAGAAGAAAGAGTACAGATTGGGCCGCCTGATTGAAATTCCCCGCCTCGACCCAGTTGTTGTTCGCCCGCGCGGCCCAACTTCAGCTCTCGCGCAACCCAGCCCCGTCCGCTTGTCTCGGCCTCACACTGACGATCGGGGCCCACACTATCAGCCGGTATACCGCGCGCGCTCTCTGGTTGGCTCGCCGACGTGTGGGTCAGTTGAGTCAGCCTCTCCCTCTCTTCTCCCTCCGCGGCCCAGCCTCTTTCCCCCGCCAGCCCATCTTCACTTTCCCTCCACGTGGCCCACACCGCGACATACACTCATCTCACCAACTGCCACTGACGCGTGGACCCGGGAGTTCAGACCCGCCCCTTCCTTCGTCCGCACGACCCGGGAGAGCTTAATTCGTGCGCGAGCCTCGGAATCGGTTGATACCGCCACAAAACGACCCTCGCGCGTCTACAAGGGATTACCCTAGGGCTTCGTGTCCCCTTTTGCATCTTCGTGGGCCCCATATGTCAGCTTGATTCCCTTCCAATGGAACGCCGCCGAATCCATCATCGTGAAGATCGGCCGATGCAACAGCTCCGCCGCGGAATTCACGGGCATGGGCTGACCGGGCTGACCCCCCGGACTGGGTACAAAGGGCGACTCGTGCACTTCTTTCTTCTTCTCCCTCCATTATTCTCAACCTCTCGCCAGCCACCAATTCGTCGCTGCGATTCTCACGGGCGAAACTCACTGCCGTCGTGGTCCTGTGCTGACAACACCGATGTGGCCGCAGTAGTTGGCCGAGGAGTCTCTGTGCGGTCTCTAGAGTGCGCGCGTGGCTCAACTGGGCGCAATAGGAGCGCTGTGCACCGGTAATTGCTCGCCGGAGTCTCTACACCACCGTGGGCCCACCCTCCTCCGTGGACATCTACCGGACCTCTGTTGTCGGTGAGAACCACCCTTTCGTGTTCACTGTGTTCTGCGCTTCACGTAGCACGTATATGCGGTCGTTTTAAGGTTCGGGTGCGCCATGTGGGTCTATGCCGGCGAGTCCACATTCGTGGCGGGCCGCGCGCCGCCGTTCCTGGTCACTTGACAGGGGAAGAGATAGTCGATGCCGTCAGATATTGGAGGGATGGCTCGGATTAGATGGGTGGGCATCGGTTCAGTGGTGAATCCGTGCTGTTGATTGAACAGCGTGCGGTCTGGACCAGATCTCAGCGTAACGGTTCACTAGGGTTGATCTAGAGCGTTGGCGGTTGATCGGACGAACTAGAATAGATCGGGACGGGATCCCCCTCCATCCATTGATCGCCGATATAACGGCCTCGGGAGCCCACTGAGCCACTTAAACCTAGATCTAGTCCAGCGCGTCTGTCTTCGATCGGACGGCCTCGATTCACCGATACCCCTTCGTTTGGCTTATTTGCTAAAGAGACCCTGACAGACACTTGAATCAACCCGCCGTCCATCAGTACTGTTCTCTGAGTCTGAGAAGTCTTGCACAGAGGCCCCTGCTCTTCTCTATTATCATGTGTCCAGTCCAGAAAATTAGAAAAAAATCCAGTAAAAGGAATTAGAAAATGATTTTTAATGCAAAAATAAATGCTAAGAATTTGTTTAATTCATAGGAAATTCATGTTAAGTCCAAATGAGTCCATTCCAATTTCTATATTTCTATAATATTATTGTTTAAAACATAGTGTCTCTGTTTTGACATAAAAACTATATTAAAATTTATCTCCTAATTAATCTAGTACCTAACACATAGAACCTTCGGAAATTCATAACTTTATCATTTTAATTCTGATTTGACTCGTTCCAGTTGCGTTAGCTTCATATAAATATTTACTTTGCAATAACAACATTTATTATACCATGTCTCATTCTTTTATAATTAGATCTTTATTTAACTTATATTGGTTAATTCTGTTAATCTGCTTATTAATGTAATAGAAGACGATCTATGATCAATTTATGACTTAGATTAAAGTTGAGATGATTATTTATAGAATAACCTCTCATATGATTTATACTAACCAATTTATAATACGGTTTAATATTTTAATCACACAGATCTTCTATAAAACCATAACTCCTTAATCGTAACTTCGATTTTAGTAGTTCTCGATTCCACGATCTCGTAGCTACGCGTAGATTATTATTATTCAGTTTGTACTTATGTTTGGTGTGATGTTAATTTTGTCTGTACCATGTTTGTTTGTATTGCTAAGACTAGCAGCGAGGTTTCGAGTCACCTGAAGATCATCCTGGTAACTGGAATCTCAAGTGCCAGGCAAGTTATGCCCTTGATCCACTTTTGTTACCCAATAATATTCTTTATTATCATTATTCAATGCATAAGTTTAATTTTGATGGGACCCAATAGGTCACCCTAGTCTGTTTATCTTTTACCTTGTTCACCCCTGAATCATTAGGTAGTTTTTGCTATTGCTTTATATGGTTTTGGGATTAATATTTTATTATATCCAGGTTCCAATTTTTTTTTATGTTATTTATGTTCATGTCAAGATCATTAATTTTAATTGGAACATGGAGCTTAACTTGAGAAGCACGTGCCACTACAAGGGTGGAATGGGACGCCCTTGGCTGACTAATTAGGTAAGCTAGTGGAAGACTATCTTACCCAAAAGGGGCAAGGGCAGTAGGGGAGTTGCATGCAAGGAGGTTCTCGGGTTGATTTTGCTGCGATGGCGGTCAGACGGGGGATTCTTGCAAGTGCTCTTCCCATAAACTGTAGCGGGTTTTCGGAAGCTAGTGAAACTTTGTAAAGGCCTCGTAGTGGATCCCTAGCCATTCACCTTGGTAGTGTCTAAGGGCCTTGCAAACCCTAGCGACATGGGATACACGACTTGTGGGTACAGGGTACAACCTCTGCAGAGTGTAAAACTAGTATACTAGCCAAGCTCACGGTCATGAGCAGCTCAGGACTCTCGCATGATTAAATTATGGAACTTAAACTCAAATTGTCATTTGCATTTGCATGGGATTATTTATTAATTTTGTTCTATTATTTATTATGGTTTGATATTTACTTACATTTAGTAACTGCTAATAAAATTTGACCAACTTATTAAAAGAAATGCTCAGCTTCAACCTTTATTTTGTTGATTAGCCTTACACTTCACATGAACTCCCACCTTTTGTGAGTTCTGCACATTATTCCCCACAACTTGTTGAGCGATGAACATGTGTGAGCTCACCCTTACTGTCTCACACCCCCCATAGGAGAAGTACAGGTGGTTCAAGAGGAGCCACGTATCGAGGAGTTCGATTCGATCTAGGTGGCGTCTCCCAGTTGACTTTCTGGCGCCAAGGATGGATTTTAGATCCTTTTATAAATATATTTTATTTTGTAAGACTTCCGCTATGTAATAAATACTCTGATTATTGTGACATTTATCTTTATACACTCTGTTATTATATATGTTGTCTTCTTTGGCGCATGTATAAGATGCACCCGACTTTGTCCCTTAAAGCCCGGGTGTGACAGAAGTGGTATCAGAGGAATGTTGACTGTAGGACGAAACCTAGATAGAAATGGACAAACTCTTACCTACTTACCTTACTCTGATTCTTTTTCTAAACCCTTCTTAATCTTTCCTCATCTATTTCCGCTTTACTCTGATTATTCTTACCTTTTCTTTATAAAGACAAATGTGGATTTCACACTTTGAAATCCTATGCCTAAAGTGACCTTTAGGAATAGGAGACCTACTCTTAGGAACAAAAACAAAACTATTTTATCTATACGCTTGAGTGTTGCTAGACGCTGTTCTGAGGCCTTCGAAGATGGTGACGCCTGCTCCTTCAAAGATTTCCAAAAACAAGGTTGAGGAGTTGAAAATGACGATTGACAAAGCCGCTCCTGCTGTTTTTGCTAAGGCTGGACGTTCAAAATCGAAACCATTAGAACAAGAATTTGAAAGCCTACCAGAGAGGATAGCACTGCCAATACCCAAAGCGGTGTCGCTTGGCGATCTTGGATACATTGTTCACCATGCTTTGGGGAAACAATTATCCGAACAACAAATTGTCGAAGTGCAATATTATGCGAAGGATTTGAAGTGTCATCGAGGATCTCTGGTTTATGGAGAAAATGACGATGATGATTACCTATACTGCCTACCAGACAATAAAGAGATTGACGTTTGACGAAAAATGATGGATAACATGGGTTATCTAAAGCTTGAACTTGGTCTATCTGCAATGCCGAAGGATCAACTTGTGGATTGCCTAGCTTACAACAGCTTGAAGGTTTGAATATTTTATATTTTTTAGACTTATAAATTTTGTAGAATACTTTATTGTAGTATATTATTGTTTTTTTTATTTTTATGGTTATTTTTGTTAGGGTCTTATCCTTAGCAAGGCTTTGAAAGCACAGAAAGATGCCGAAAATGAAAGCACCCGGATAGCCTTCTGAAATCTGCGATCTGAAGTCATTGACCTTCGACACCAAGCCATCGAGAAAGACAAAATTCTTCTTTCTTTAATTGAAAAGCTAAAGAAAAACCAGACTGATTTGGCTGCATTCTCTGAGGCAGACCAACAAATTTCAAAACTTGAAAAAGAGAAAGAAGCTGACGCAAAACGCATAACGGACTTGGAATATGCTTTATCTGCTCAAGTGGAGCTCCACAAGTCTGAAGTGTTAAGACTAGAGAAGAAGCTTGACGAAGTTAACAAGAATTTTGAAGTTGAAAAAGCGAAACGTGAGATATCCGAGACTGAGCGAAACAGAGTTCAGAGGAATATTGATGAGCTTCGTCGGTCGAAGGAAGAATGTTTTACTGTTTGCATGAAATGTTGTAATAAGTTGAAGAACACATTTGCTAAAGTTGGTCCATTCTCAACTGAACAAAATTTTATTCGCGGCGATCCCGAAGGTGTAGTTAAATGGATCGAAGGTGAAGTTGAAGCTTTTGATGAGTCCTCACTGGTAGAGGGGATTTCTGTGCCTGCGTGGGTGCCCGAGGGGCCACATCGCTACTCGAAAAATCTGGTTGTGAACATGTAAAGGCTGTAATTCAGCCAGAATTTATAATTTCGACAAATGACATCAAGGAACCTTCAACTGAAGCAACTGCCCTAGGTGGGAGATTTTACTCTGAAATCTGGGTGAACAGTGGAAGGGAGATAGCGGACGAAGCTATTAGGTGGAATGAGGAAGAGGCCCATCGTGCTTCAGAAGAGGCGAGGAAAGCTGAAGAAGTTGCGGAGCGAGAAAGGCATATAGGTATATGTTTCTGTTAAGCTTTGGCTTTGTAATTGTTTAGCTTCATACTTGACAAAACTATGTCTTTATGTAGTGAAACTTTCTCCCCTCTGGAACCGTACGATCATGAAATTGATCCGGCACTAAGGGGAATCCTTGATGAATTCAAGGTGGTAAACGCAGCAATAGACGAAGTTGTTAATACTTTGCTAAATGAAGCTGCTGAAAAGGTTTTGAAAGAAGATTGACTATTGTAAAGACTTCGAATTTTGTATGTGGGAAATATGTAAATACATTCTAAAGCATCTTGCTTTATGTGAAGACAATTGTGCGTTGTGTTCAGTTGTATCGTGTACTATATTTCTTTATGTAATATGAAATAATTGTATGTACCGTTTTTGAGTCGAAGGCGAAAAAACACCTTCCCTTCTTTTCACGCTTCGTAAAGAAAATCCCTTTTCATCCGAAGGTCTCGAAATGTTGTAAAATATCTGTCGCCGAAGCCCAAGCATTATCCCTTCCTTCATGCTATTAATGATGATGATTGTAGCATATTTTTCTTTTATTTCTTCCCGTGCTCTTAATCCATAATTTCTCAAAAACCCCAAATTTAGCTTCGTGGCTAAGTCACATCTGCAGATGAGGAAACAATTCCCCTTCTTTTCTCTTTATGGATGATGCAAAATGATGTATCATGGTATGATGCCAAATGATGCAATGATATGATGCAAAAGATGCTTGGGTAAAAATGATGATGTAAAACATATTATAATAAGACTATGCATCCCCTTAGGAACGACTTTGGAGTCTCTTCACCTTTACTAGGTGGTATTTTAGCTCTGCATCCCCTTAGGAACGACTTTGGAGCTTCTTCACCTTTACTAGGTGGCATTTTAGCTCTGCATCCCCTTAGGAACGACTTTGGAGCTTCTTCACCTTTACTAGGTGGTATTTTAGCTCTGCATCCCCTTAGGGACGACTTTGGAGCTTCTTCTGCTTTTTTGTTACACTCGATGGTGTAACCTCAGATTTATTACAAAGTGTCGAAGGTTGCACCTTCTCAAATTGTTTTTAAGGCAAAATGTAAAGCAAAAGAAACGAAAATTACAATAAATGTGTATCAAGTTCTTGATCCATCCTCTCTGTTGCTTCAGTAAATATGCCTAGATTCTGGAACAGTGTTGTTAACTATTCGAGCTTCAGATTCTTCTCTTACATCACGCTGCTGCTGAACTTGACATTGCCCGTGAGGCTGTTAATTATGAGATGAAGTTGGGAGTGATGCAGGTGGTTGAGGTAACACCGACCTAGCTGGAGAGTGACTTGTCGAAGCAACCGAAGTTGTAGGTTGTGGGAATGGCTGCTGGTTACACATATATTATGGGATGTATGGAGAGTAGCATGAATCAGTGTGAAGAACTTGCTTCGGCTGGTTCTAGCGTGCTTTGGCCTTAAATGTTTCCTTCTATTTTTGTATTGTAACTTGGAAAGTTCTTGTTGTATGCCTCTTGTCCTCTCCGCAGAACAGGTAGAACAGTCTTCTTGGTTGAGAGTTGTATCTCCCTCTAAATCTTCTTCCTTCTCTGCCTCTTGGGGTTATTGGTCTGAAGGAATTCTGTTGCGCCCCTGTTGACTGGGAGTTGCGTTGTTGCCCTTGATTGTAATTGCTTTTGTCTTCGCTTTGACTGGGGATGTGAATTGTTCTGACATGCCTTGGATGAAGCCTTCCCCCAAAGCCCCTGGTCATCTCAGAGTACATGTAGGCTTCCATCCTTCTTTGTCGAAAATCATTGTTAGCTCTGATATACTCATCCATTTTTTGGAGAAGTTTCTCCAGGGTTTGAGGAGGTTTCCTGAAAAAATATTGTGCCATTGGACCTAGGTGAAGTCCCTTGATCATTGCCTCAATAATGATTTTATTTAGCACCGTTGGTGCCTGGGCTCTAAGGCGCAAGAACCTTCGGACATATGCCTGCAAATATTCCTCATGATCTTGTGTGCACTGGAACAAAGCTTGAGCAGTCACTGGCTTTGTCTGAAACCCTTGAAAGCTAGTGACTAGCATGTCCTTCAGCTTCTGCCATGATGTAATCGTTCCTGGCCTGAGAGAGGAATACCAGGTTTGAGCAACACTCCTGACCGCCATGACGAAGGATTTTGCCATGACAGTCGTGTTGCCACCATAGGAGGATATGGTTGTGTCAGGGACCATAATTAGGGGTACCCCCAAGACTCCTAAACTCGGCTGGTAAACACCATCAGCACAAAGCTGCAAAGGCTTGATGGGCGAACACTGGACGAAGCTCTGTCCGCTCAACGGACACGATCTCACCTCGCCCGAGCCCAGCCTCGGGCAGGAACAGCAGACCCAGGCAGATTCACGTCTCGCCCGAGGGCCTCCTCGCCAGCCGACCGGATCGCAGGAGCATTCAATGCAAGGATCGCCTGACACCTTACCCTGACGCGCGCTCTTCAGTCGACAGAGCCGAAGTGACCGCAGTCACTTCGCCCCTCCACTGGCTGACCTGACACGAAAACAGCGCCCTCTGCGCTACTCCGACTGTTGTGCCATCCGTCAGGGTGAGGCTGACAGCCGCCAAGTCCGGCCTCAGGCGCCATAGGAAGCTCCACCTCGCCCGACCCCCGGGGCTCAGACTCAACCTCAACCTCGGACGACGGACTCCGCCTCGCCCGACCCTAGGGCTCGGACTCAACCTCGACCTCGGACGACGAACTCCGCCTCGCCCGACCCCAGGGCTCGGACTCAACCTCGACCTCGGATGACGGCCTCCGCCTCGCCCAACCCCAGGGCTCGGACTCAACCTCGACCTCGGACGACGGTCCCCGCCTCGCCCGACCCCAGGGCTCGGACCGTCCACGTCGCAGGGGGGCACATCATTACCCTACCCCTAGCTAGCTCAGGCTACGGGGAACAAGACCGGCGTCCCATCTGGCTTGTCCCGGTAAAACAAGTAATGATGGCACCTCGCGTGCTCCATGACGACGGCGGTTCTTAGCCCCCTACGGAAGCAAGGAGACGTCAGCAAGGACCCGACAGCTATGCTCCTACAGGGCTCAAGCGCTTCTCCGACGGCCACGACATCACATGAACAGGGCGCCAAAACCTCTCCGACAGCCACATCGGCCTGTACATAGGACTCTGGCTTCCCTCTGCTAGACACGTTAGCTCATTGCTACACCGCCCATTGTACACCTGGGCCTTCTCCTTACATCTATAAAAGGAAGGTCCAGGGCCCTCGTACGAGAAGGTGGCCGCGCGGGAGGACGGGCTGACGAACAAGGCTCTCTCTCTCTTCCTCGCGAACGCTTGTAACCCCCTACTACAAGCGCATCCGCCCTGGGCGCAGGACAACACGAGGTCGCGATTCCCCTTATTGTTTCCCCCTTGTGTTCCATCTCGCGCCGACCCATCTAGGCTGGGACACGCAGCAACAATTTACTCGTCGGTCCAGGGACCCCCCGGGGTCGAAACGCCGACATTTGGCGTGCTAGGTAGGGGAGGAGCTGCGTGTTGACGAACAGCTTCCCGTCAAGCTCCAGATGGGTAGTCTCCATCAACCTCTCCAACCTGGGGCGATGCTTTGTTTCGGGAGTCTCGAGTTCATGTCCCTCGATGCAGCTACAACATGATACTCCTTCCTCCACCGCGCGACAACGACAATGGCGGCCGTCAGCCCGCCCGCCGGCGGCGGAATCGACGACGTCTTCCCCACGTGGCGGAAGAGCAACATCCGGGTTTGTCCCGTCACCTTCCCCGCCGACGGAGGAGGAGGCGGAGCAACCATGGCCCAGCAGAAGGCGGCACCTCGTCGGCTGTCGAGCGAGTCGACGGCACCGGCGCCCCAGCGGGGGACACGTCGGGCGTTGACCTCGCGTCTGAGACGAAGACGAGCGTCGTTTCCCCGCAACACGCCAACCCCAAGCAGACGGACGATGCCAGCACGCTCGCGAAGGACTTGCTGAACGTTAGCCTCGTACATGAGATAACGGTGCAGTCCGTCCCCGACGCGACTTCGTCACCATCCGTCGATCAGGAGGTACCGTCTGTTTCCCATCCTATGCCTTTTAGATTCAGCTTCGACCCACCAAGCGACCCCGCTTCGGTGGATGCTTTCATAAAGGCATATCCGAACCTTCCAGGGTATCATATGTGGTCAACCTGGGACTGACTGACGGCCGTCTCGACCTACGGGCCCCGGGTTCCGAGGAAGATGACGAGCCTGACTCTGGTTGGGATTTCTCCGGGCTCGGTGACCCCGGTGCCATGCGGGACTTCATGACCGCATGTGACTACTGCCTCTCCGATTGCTCCGATAGTAGCCACAGCCTCGGCGACGAGGACTGTGGCCCAAGTCGCGAATGTTTCCACGTCGATCTAGGGGGTCTCGACGAAGGCAACCATCTTGGTATGCCGGAGGACGGCGATCCCCCTAGGCCTGCGCCTCGCGTTGACATCCTTCGGGAGCTAGCTATGGTCCCAGTCCCTACGGGGGGTCAGGACGCACGGCTCGAGCAAATCCACGAGATGCAGGCCAGGCTCGACGAGGAAGCAGGACAACTTGTGCAGCTCCGGCAGAATATCGGACAAGAGTGGGCAGGCCGAGCACCGGCCGGAGAAGCGCGTCATCTGGCCCAGGACGTCCAGCACCGCATCGCCGACGATGCCAGGGCAAGGCTACCCCCAGCTTCCAGTGGGGTCGGCCAAAACCTGGCTGCAGCAGCAATACTACTCCGAGCGATGCCGGAACCATCCACCACCGAGGGGCGGCGTATCCAGGGAGAGCTCAAGAATCTCCTGGAGGATGCCACGGTCCGACGGGCCGAAAGCTCTACCTCCCGAAGGCAAGGGTACCCCCGGAGCATCGCGTCGTGACTTCCCGATTCATGCAGGAAGCCTCGGTCCACACCGGGCGCACGCGGGACACAGCGCCTGCGGCCCCGGGACGCCTCGGCAACGAGCACCACCGCCGCGACCGTCGAGCCCACCTCGACGATAAGGTGCGACGAGGCTACCACCCCAGGCATGGGGGACGCTACGACAGCGGGGAGGATCAGAGCCCCTCGCCCGAACCACCTGGTCTGCAAGCTTTCAGCCGGGCCATACGACGGGCGCCGTTCCCGACCCGGTTCCGAACCCCGGCTACCATCACCAAGTACTCGAGGGAGACAAGGCCGGAACTGTGGCTCGCGGACTACCGGCTGGCCTGCCAGATGGATGGAATGGACGATGACAACCTCATCATCCGCAACCTCCCCCTGTTCCTCTCCGACGCCGCCCGAGCCTGGCTGGAGCATCTGCCTCCTGCGCAGACCTCTAACTGGGACGACCTGGTCAAAGCCTTCGCCGGCAACTTCCAGGGCACATACGTGCGCCCTGGGAACTCCTGGGATCTCCGAAGCTGCCGCCAGCAGCCGGGAGAATCCCTGCGGGACTATATCCGGTGATTTTCGAAGCAGCGCACCGAGCTGCCCAACATCACCGACTCAGATGTCATCGGCGCGTTCCTCGCCGGTACCACTTGCCGCGACCTGATGAGCAAGCTGGGCCGCAAGACTCCCACCAGGGTGAGTGAGCTGATGGACATCGCCACCAAGTTCGCCTCTGGTCAGGAGGCGGTCGAGGCCATCTTCCGGAAGGACAAGCAGCCTCAGGGGCGTCAGCCGGAAGACGTCCTCGAGGCGTCCGCTCAGCGCGGCACCAAGAAGAAGGGCAAGAAGAAGTCGCAAGCGAAACACGGTGCCGCCGACGCAGACCTTATCGCTGCCGCCGAGCACAGGAACCCTCGGAAGCCTCCTGGAGGCGCCAACCTGTTCGACAAGATGCTCAAGGAGTCGTGCCCCTATCATCAGGGTCCCGTCAAGCACACCCTTGAGGAGTGTGTCATGCTTCGGCGCTACTTCCACAAGGCCGGGCCACCGGCGGAAGGTGGCAGAGCCCACGACAACGACAAGAAGGAGGGTCACAAGGCAGAGGAGTTCCCCGAGGTCCACGACTGCTTCATGATCTATGGTGGGCAAGTGGCGAACGCCTCGGCTCGGCACCGCAAGCAAGAGCGCTGGGAGGTCTGCTCGGTGAAGGTGGCGGCGCCAGTCTACCTAGACTGGTTCGACAAGCCCATCACCTTCGACCAAGGCGACCACCCCAACCGCGTGCCGAGCCCGGAAAAGTACCCGCTCGTTGTCGATCCCGTCATCGGCAACGTCAGGCTTACCAAGGTCCTCATGGACGGAGGCAGCAGCCTCAACATCATCTACGCCGAGACCCTCAGGCTCCTGTGGATCGATCTGTCCACGATCCGGGCCGGCGCGGCGCCTTTTCACGGGATCATCCCCGGGAAGCGCGTCCAAACCCTTGGGCAACTCGATCTGCCCGTCTGCTTCGGGACTCCCTCCAACTTCCGAAAGGAAACCCTCACGTTCGAGGTGGTCGGGTTCCGAGGAACCTACCACGCAGTGCTGGGGAGACCATGCTACGGCATGTTCATGGTCGTCCCCAACTACACCTACCTCAAGCTCAAGATGCCGGGCCCCAACGGGGTCATCACCGTCGGCTCCACGTACCGACACGCGTACGAATGCGACGTGGAGTGCGTGGAGTACACCGAGGCCCTCGCCAAATCCGAGGCCCTCATCGCCGACCTGGAGAGCCTCTCCAAGGAGGCGCCAGATGTGAAGCGCCACGCCGGCAACTTCGAGCCAGCTGAGACGGTTAGGTCCGTCCCTCTCGACCCCAGCAACGACGCCTCCAAGCAGGTCCGGATCGGCTCCGAGCTCGACCCCAAATAGGAAGCAGTGCTCGTCGACTTTCTCCGCGCAAACGCCGAGGTTTTTGCGTGGAGTCCCTCGGACATGCCTGGCATACCGAGGGATGTCGCCGAGCACTCGCTGGATATCCGAGCTGGAGCCCGACCCATGAAGTAGCCTCTGCGCCGATTCGACGAAGAAAAGCGCAGAGCCATAGGCGAGGAGATCCACAAGCTGATGTCTGTAGGGTTCATCAAAGAGGTATTCCATCCCGAATGGCTAGCCAACCCTGTGCTTGTGAGAAAGAAAGGCGGGAAATGGCGGATGTGTGTAGACTACACTGGTCTAAACAAAGCATGTCCGAAGGTTCCCTACCCTCTGTCTCGCATCGATCAAATCGTGGATTCCACTGCTGGATGCGAAACCCTGTCGTTCCTCGATGCCTACTCAGGGTATCACCAAATCAGGATGAAAGAGTCCGACCAGCTCGCGACTTCTTTCATCACACCTTTTGGCATGTACTGCTACATTACTATGCCATTCGGTTTGAGGAATGCGGGTGTGACATACCAAAGGTGCATGAACCACGTGTTCGGAGAGCACATTGGTCAAACGGTCGAGGCTTACGTCGATGACATCGTAGTCAAGACGAGGAAAGCCTCTGACCTCCTCTCTGACCTTGAAACGACATTCAAGTGTCTCAAGGCGTAAAACTCAATCCCGAGAAGTGTGTCTTCGGAGTCCCCCGAGGCATGCTCCTGGGGTTCATCGTCTCCGAGCGGGGCATCGAGGCCAACCCGGAGAAAATCGCGGCCATCACCAACATGGGCCCCATCAAGGACTTGAAAGGAGTACAGAGGGTCATGGGATGCCTTGCGGCTCTGAGCCGCTTCATCTTGCGCCTCGGCGAAAGAGGCCTACCTCTGTACCGCCTCTCAAGGAAGACCGAGCGCTTCACTTGGACCCCCGAGGCCGAGGAAGCCCTCGGGAACTTAAAGGCGCTCCTTTCAAGCGCGCCCATCTTGGTACCCCCCCCCCTGTGGGAGAAGCCCTCTTGATCTACGTAGCCGCAACCACTCAGGTGGTCAGCGCCGCGATCGTAGTCGAGAGACAAGAAGAAGGGCATGCATTGCTCGTCCAGAGGCCGGTCTACTTCATCAGTGAGGTACTATCCAAGACCAAAATCCGCTACCCGCAAATTCAGAAGCTACTGTACGCGATAGTTCTGACGCGGCAAAAGTTGCGACACTACTTCGAGTCTCATCCGGTGACTATGGTGTCATCCTTCCCCCTGGGGGAGATCATCCAGTGCTGAGAGGCCTCGGGCAGGATTGCAAAGTGGGCGGTGGAGATCATGGGCGAGACAATCTCATTCGCCCCTTGGAAGGCCATCAAGTCCCAAGTCTTGGCGGACTTTGTGGCTGAATGGGTCGACACCTAGCTTCCAGCAGCTCCGATCCAACCGGAACTCTGGACCATGTTTTTCGACGGGTCGCTGATGAAAATAGGAGCAGGCGCAGACCTGCTCTTCATCTCACCCCTCGGGAAGCACCTCCGCTACGTGCTGCGCCTCCATTTCCCGGCGTCCAACAACATGGCCGAGTGGGAGGCCCTGGTTAACGGTTTGCGCATCGCCATCGAGCTAGGGGTTCGGCGCCTCAACGCTCGTGGCAACTCGCAGCTTGTCATCGACCAAGTCATGAAGAACTCACACTGCCGCGACCCGAAGATGGAAGCCTACTGCGACGAGGTTCGGCGCCTGGAAGACAACTTCTACAGGCTCGAGCTCAACCACGTCGCCCGACAATACAATGAGACTGCAGACGAGCTGGCTAAAATAGCCTCGGGGCGGACAACGGATCCCCCGGACGTCTTCTCCCGAGACCTACATCAACCCTCCGTCAAGACCAACGACACGCCCGAGTCCGAGAAGGCCTCGGCTTAGCCCGAGGCGCCCTCGGCTCAGCCCGAGGCGCCCTCAGCATAGCCCGAGGCACCCTCGGCCGCCGAGGGTGAGGCACTGCGCGTTGAGGAAGAGCGAAATGGGGTCACGCCTAACCGAAACTGGCAGACCCCGTACCTGCAATATCTCCACCGAGGAGAGCTACCCCTCGACAGAGCCGAAGCTCGGCGACTAGCGCGGCGCGCCAAGTCGTTCGTCTTGCTGGGTGACGGAAAGGAGCTCTACCACCGCAGCCTCTCAGGCATCCTCCAGCGATGCATATCCATCGCCGAAGGTCAGGAGCTATTGCAAGAAATACACTCGGGGGCTTGCGGTCATCACGCAGCACCTCGAGCCCTCATTGGAAACGCCTTCCGACAGGGTTTCTACTGGCCAACTGCGGTGGCCGACGCCACTAGGATTGTACGCACCTGCCAAGGGTGTCAATTCTACGCAAGGCAGACGCACCTGCCCGCTCAGGCCTTGCAAACAATACCCATCACCTCGTCGTTTGCTGTGTGGGGTCTGGACCTCGTCGGTCCCTTGTAGAAGGCACCCGGGGGCTTCACGCACCTGCTGGTCGCTATCGACAAATTCTCCAAGTGGATTGAGGTCCGACCCCCTAAACAGCATCCGGTCCGAACAGGCGGTGGCGTTCTTCACCAACATCATCCATCGCTTCGGGGTCCCGAACTCCATCATCACCGACAACGGCACCCAGTTCACTGGCAGAAAGTTCCTGGACTTCTAAGAGGACCACCACATCCGGGTGGACTGGGCCGCCGTAGCTCACCCCATGACGAATGGGCAGGTAGAACGTGCCAACGACATGATTCTGCAGGGACTCAAGCCAAGGATCTACAACGACCTCAACAAGTTCGACAGGCGATGGATGAAGGAACTCCCCTCGGTGGTCTGGAGTCTGAGGACGACGCCAAGCCGAGCCACGGGCTTCACGCCGTTCTTTCTAGTCTATGGGGCCGAGGCTATCTTGCCCACAGACTTAGAATACGGTTCCCCGAGGACGAGGACGTACGACGACCGAAGCAACCAGTCCAGCCGAGAAGACTCATTGGACCAGCTGGAAGAGGCTCGGGATGTAGCCTTAGTACACTCGGCGTGGTATCAGTAGTCTCTGCGACGCTACCACGCCCGAGGGGTTCGGTCCCGAACCTCCAGGTGGGGGACTTGGTGCTTCGGCTACGACAAGACGCCCGAGGACGCCACAAGCTCACGCCTCTCTGGGAAGGGTCGTTCATCATCGCCAAGATTTTGAAGCCCGGAACATACAAGTTGGCCAACAGTCAAGGCGAGGTCTACAGCAACGCTTGGAACATCCGACAGCTAAGTCGCTTCTACCCTTAAGATGTTTTCAAGTCGTTCATATACCTCGTTTACATACACAAATAAAGCTTAACCATCAAGGAAGGGTCAGCCTTGCCTCGGCAAAGCCCGACCCTCCCTCGGGGGCTAGAAGGGGGGAACCGCCTCTGCGTCAAAATTTTCCTCGAAAAAAGTCTTCCACCAAAGCGACTTTCGTGTTTCCCGGCTATATCAGTAATAGAACCTCGAGAAACGAATAAGAGTGCATGTAAGTGGCAAGGCCGACCGAGCCGAGGGACTCCTACGCCTCCGGGATACGGATACCTCACTCATCACCTACCGCAAAAAATAACTCTTACTTGGGTGAGCAATCCTGCTACTGACGAACGAGTCCGGATACGCAAAACAGGAGGAAAAGATACACAGCATTATATCACGACGACAAAGTGTTACGGCCTCGGCGGCCACGAAAGACACATACATATTCAAAATAAACTGCTCCGACAGAATCAGGCATCGCCCGGGGGAGGAGATGCACCCTCGGCTTCGTTTCCACCCTCGGCGAGATCCGCCCTGGCCCCGGACGGCGGCGCAAGTGGAAGGATCTCCACCTCGAAGGTGGTCGCCAGCACCGCGCTTGGGCCCACGGCGGCCGCGTCAAGCCTCTGAACTTCGGCCAGGGCAGCTTCATCTTCGTCGGGAAGGCAGTACCCCTCGCTGACCCGCTCCAGATCCACATCGTAGTGGGAAGCGAGCACGGCGAAGGCCCGCCTCACGCCGTGATGCAGCGCCTCGCGGAGTCTGTCGCGCGCGTGGTCACCCAAGGCCTGCAGGTGACTCTGGGGGGAGCTTCCCGAGGGGACGTTGTCAAGACCAAAGACCTGGCAGAAGGCCGAGATAGCCTTGGACATAGCCACGTGGTCGGCCTCCCTCTGCTCAGCCGCCTGGGCAATTGCCTTGGCGGACTCGTTGAGGGCAGACTCGAACTCTGCAAACAGCCAAAGCAAAGTCTTCAAACACGAGTTGAAGAGTGAAGCTGAATCAAAATATCAAAACAGCCAAGACATACCTTCAGCCCGGGCACGCTGCTCCGAGGCTGCGGCTTGGGCGGACTGAGCAGACCCGACGGCCACGGTCAGGTCCGCCGCAAGGGCTCCGGCCCGAGCAGACGCCTCGGCTAGCTGGCCTCCAAGGGCCTCAGCCCGACTTTCAGCCTCGGCGGCCCAACCCCGAGATTGGTCCCGCTCACCGATGACCTGGCCAAGCTCCAACTGCCGCCGCTGCGCCTCTGCGCGTGCCGCCGCTGCCTCTGCCCCCATCTCATCACAGAGCAACCGAAGGTCCACCGCCTCGGCGCTCCATTGGGAGAGGCACTCGGTAGCCTCGGCAAGCGCGGTCCTCAGGAACCGCAGCGAACCCCAGACGTCGACCTCGCGGCGGATGAACGACGACTTGGCGGTGCTCAGATCCGTCAGATTCTGAGGAAGGAAAGCAGGGCGTCACAAAGAATGCCTTGATCACGTCAAAGGTATGCCTGAAATCCTTACCTGAAGGATCCTGGGAACGTCCCTGGAAAGGACCTCTAGGGTCGACCGAAGCGACCCCATCGTTGCCTCGGCACACTCACGAAGCTCGTCCCAAGACTGCTCCTCCCGCTCATCGTCAAGAACGAAGAGGGGTTTCGAAGCGCCGCGGGTCCAGAACTGGAGCGCCTGCCCACGCCGCTCATTGGGATCACGCCGTGCGAGGACAAGGTTGCCGCTCCCCAGGACGGGCCACGGTTCTGCGCCCCCCTCCTCCAAGGCATCGGCACCCCCTACAGTCGGCGCATCGGGTACGTCCTCGGCTAAGGGGGTAGGTTTCCTATCGCCGGCCTCGAGTAGCGGCACCTCGGCCATCTCGGCATCAGTGGCGACGGGTGGCTCCACAGCCAGAACGGCAACGGCCTCGGCAGAAGCCGGTGCTGGCGTCGGCAACACGACAGGTGGGCTCAAAGCCGCGGCCGCGCCAGCAGTCCCCCTCGGCACGACGGCCGCCTCGACGGAGGGGTCGGCCTCGGGAGCTCGTCCCACGGCAACTTGTGCCGCCTGAGCCCCCTGCATGGGGGCATCTTGTGTAGAGGCCAGCTGGCCGGCGAGGCCCAGTGAGGCACCGGCTACAGAAGCCGGCACCGTCTTGAGGACCTTCCGGGGAGCCAGACCGGTCGAACCGTGCCTCCGTTTGCTGAGAGGAAAGGGAAGAGCAGGATCAGGACACACGAAGGAGCCGGGACAGAGGTATCCTCAGATACTTACCCACTCCGGGCCATGATCAATCGTGCCTATGGGGAGGCCCCTCGAGCCTCGATCCCCGTGGGCACCACCAAGGTTTGCCCCGCTGCCGGCTTCGGCACCATCCCTGCCTCGGGCGCCCGGGGCGCCGAAGGGACGGTCCGCCCAGGCGCAGACACGACGACCTGAGGATCAGCCTCCTGTGCCGCCGGCATGGACAACGGCTCTTCAGGGACAGGCGGGTCGGCCTGACTCCCTGGGGTCACCTCAACCACCTCGGCCAAGGGGTCAAGTACCCCCTCGGCCTGCCCCTGTTCTTCGGACCGGGACCCTGATACCCCGGCCCTGGATACTGACAGCGCCAGCCCACTCGAGGGCTGGCTCGACGACCCCTGGCCCAGCCGCAGATTTGGGCTGAGGCCAAGGTGGGCCGCCATGTCGTTGTCTTCGTCGTCATCGTCGTCGTCGTCGTCAGGCGTCTCCGGCGACGGCTCCCTCGGGAGTCCGTCCCTCTCCTGCTGTCGACGACGCCTCTCCAAGGCATCCCGAGCCCGCATCCGCTCGCGGGCCCGAGCCTTTTCCGCGTCCTTCTTCTCCTTCTTCTTCTCCGTAGTGACCCTCCGCGCGGCTCGGTCCACCTCGTCCTCCGGGACCGGTGGCAGAAAAGGTTTGTGAAACCCCAACTCCTGGAGACGGACGAAAATCTCGGCTATGAGAACCAAGGGCAATCTGACACAAGAAGGAAGAAGGAGCGGACACTCACCAGGGATATGCACCCGCGCTCGGGACGCATCGAGGGCTGGGTAAGGGCACTGGCGTCCAGCTTTCCTACCGTGCCGGCTACCCGCCTATGGAGGTCATCGGCGGGGAGGGGGACCGAGGACATCTGCGAACCCTCCAAGTCGACCCCCAACGTCATCTCCGAAAGCAGCAGTCGCCGCTCTATCAAGGGGAGCACCCTCCGGCGATGGATGGCGGCGACCACCGCCGCGGCGGTAAGCCCTCCATCTCGCAGCTCCTGCAAGGCCTCCAGAAGAGGCTAGAGATTCTTCTGTCTGTCGCGTGGGGCCCCATAGCGCCAGTTGCTGCCGACGGCGGTCACCACTCGTTGAGAAAACGACGGCAGCCTCCCATCGTCGTTCTGAAGGTAAAACCACCAGCGCTGCCACCCCTTGTTCGAAGACACAAGGATGGCGGAGATGTACTGTTGCGCACGTGCCTGCCTCAACTGGAGGATGCAGCCACCGGCCCACACCGCCATGCGAACTCTCCTTTCCCCCGTCGTCAAGGCAAAAGGCTCCGTGGAGAAGAGATGGGTCCACAGATCCCAGTGGGGGTCAATCCCCAAAAACCCTTCGCAAACCGCCGCGAAGATGGCTACTTGCGTGATGGAGTTGGGGCTGAGGTTGTGCAGCTCCACCCCGTAGAAATGCAGAATCGCCCGCATGAAACGACTTGCTGGCACTCCGAACCCCCGCTCATGGAAAGAGACGAAACTCAGCACATACCCCGATGGCGGGGACAGGGCGGCTCCACTCGGAGGGGCCATCCACTCCGGCTGCGGGTCACCGGAGAGGGGACGAAGCAAACCATCGGCAACAAGGGCCTCCAGATCGTCCGCCGTGACGGTGGAGAAAGGCCACGGGTCGCGCGGCGGAACGACGGTTACCCGGTCGGCCATCATCAAGCGAAGGAGGTGGCGGTGGAGCGGACAAGGTGCGCGGTTTTCTTTCTCTGGCTATTCCCTCAAGTTGCGGAAACCTAAGCGGGAGGCGAGCAGCAGAGTAAAGAACCACCACCGGTCCCTCTTCCGAATATATAAAGGCCCGGGCGAGAATCGTTCAACACTTCGCCCGAACCCGCCGCGAAATTCAAAACTCGAAGGTGAAACGCCCGTTCCTCGAACGGCTCACGCAACAGCTGCCCCGCGAACCACTCGTCTCGTCGCATTGATTCTGCGGCAGGGCAGGCGGCACCTTTGGTAGGCGAAGCAGGCGACGCTTCACCTCCGCCATGATGACCGTGTCAAAAAAGGTACGCCACGTCGTTCAATTTCGTATCCTTTTCCTCTTCCCCTTTCTCTCTCTTGCTACAGGGACCGCGAAACGGGATACTCTGAAAGGGATCCTTCTCCGCGAAGGAAGCGGGCCCCGAGCCCTCCTACTGATCAGAAGTTCGAAGGCTGGCCCCTCAGAAGGGTTCGACAGCCACCTCAGAGCACTCGGGCTCCGCGCCCACTACTGGTCAGAGGTTCGAAGGCTGGCCCCTCGGAAGGGTTCGACAGCCGCCTCAGGCCACTCGGGCTCCGCGCCCACTACTGATCAGGGGTTCGTAGGCTGGCCCCCGAAGGGTTCGACATCCGCCTCAGAGCACGCAGAGCGAGGGATGACTCTGGGTACGTCCGATACATGGCCGAGGCTCGGGCTACGCTCCCGAGGTACCCTAGGACATTTCCGAGACCAGCAGGAGCGATTCTGTAACGGAATCCCATCAGAGGGAGGCATCGAGCCCTCGGACCCTATCAAACGGGACCGGGTCCGGCAAATCACCTGCAGGTACTTTTGGAGCGCGCCTCTGGGCCACTAGCCGACCCTTATCGAACGGGGCACGGGCGTCCACTCGGATCACCCGTTAGCAACTCACTGGAGACACCATGTTCGGCGCCCTCCGAGGGCAACATGGCGCTTTCCCCCCTCCTCCTTGCGGAAAGGCGACGAAGGGGCGTACGAAAAATCCGAGTCAGTCCTTGACCGTCCTCTCGCTCTGTGCGGAGGCTCGGGGGCTGCTCTCGCAAACCCGGCTCCGGCCAAACCATTGACGGCGTCAACATACCAGCCCGAGAACTCGGAACCTGACTGTGCACCCGGGCTACGACCAGTTCGCATGAGGGAACAATCAGACTGGCCGAGGCATCATGAAAGGCATTAAGACCTCGAAGGAGTCAAACCACTCCTCCGAGGCCTCGGGGGCTACACCCGGCGGGTGCGCTCGCGCGCACCCACCGGAACAAAATGCAACCGAGAGAGGCCGGTCCCCTTGCAAAAAAGTGCGACAAAGCCTCCAAGCGAGTACCCACACTCCCTTTGAGGCTCGGGGGCTACTGTCGGGGACTATAATTAGGGGTACCCCCAAGACTCCTAAACTCGGCTGGTAAACACCATCAGCACAAAGCTGCAA
This sequence comes from Zea mays, assembly GCF_902167145.1. Taxonomy (NCBI): domain Eukaryota; kingdom Viridiplantae; phylum Streptophyta; class Magnoliopsida; order Poales; family Poaceae; genus Zea; species Zea mays. Next base: position 44,286,116 of record NC_050102.1, read on the forward strand.
AGGCCTAATGGGCGCAACACAGGACGAAGCTCTGTCCGCTCAACGGACATGATCTCACCTCGCCCGAGCCCAGCCTCGGGCAGGAACAGCAGACCCAGGCAGATTCATGTCTCGCCCGAGGGCCTCCTCAAGCAACGGGCGCACCTCCGACTCGCCCGAGGCCCAGCTCGGGCAGGCTTCGCGGAGAAGCAACCTTGGCCAAGATCGCCTCGCCAGCCGACCGGATCGCAGGAGCATTCTGTTGGGGACCTTTGGCATCCGAAGGTCCTCAAAAACAGGATTTAACAGTATTTCTGGAGTATAATGTGTGAACAGGTATCTTCGGATTCAAGTCAGCATCACAGTAGACCAGAGTAATACGAAGGTTGATACAGGGCCGAAGGTGTGAGCAGGAAAGCTTCGGCGCGGTAGCAACAAGCGAAACCGACTTAAAGATGAAAAGGTTATTTAAACCTCGACAGATTACTATAGAATTATTATCAAGTGTAAAGGGCATGAATGTAATTTTGTATGGGTTGTGTCCCGTGCCTATAAATAGAAGAACAGTACCCCCGTACTGTTCACGCTGACTTGGCATTCGCTTTTTGCGTCACGCTTGTACTGTCATCTCCTCCCGATTGAAGGTACACTTGTAATTCAACGATATTTCTGTTTATGCCTAATAATAATATATAATTGTCCATGCTGTCTTTTATATTCTTCACATTTCATCCTTCGTCATTGTTTAATGAATTTATGAAGGTACGTCCTTCATAACCTTCGTCCGTAAACCATTATACCCTAAGGGAAATAATGCTTCGAAGGACGAAGGACTTTAACGATTAACATTTTCTATGTTGCCTTGTTCTTAACTCATAGCACTTGAGAACAAGTCCCCAACATTGGCGCCCACCTCCGGTGAACTCACTTCCACTCTTTGAAGTTTTTTGAACACCTTCGGCGATCATAAATCTTCGTTATGGCGCCGAAGAAAGCTTCAGTGACTGGGGCTGCAGCTCTGCAACCACTGGACCACAATCAGGAGACAGTCTCCCTGCGGGAGGCCCGAAGCCAGAAAAGGAAGGCTGTCAGTCCGACACCACCAGAGGACGAGATAGATCAAGAAATCAGAGATATGGAGATGCTTCATCAACAAGTACAGAGGAAGAAAGAAAAGATGGCCAGGCTAGCTGAACTGCAGAGGCAGATAGACGAAGCCTCTGAAGAAGTTCGTCATCTTGCTCAGGATGAGCAACACCGAAGGCCTCAGCACCAAGACCTTCATCAGGAGGGTTTTCCCAACGAGGATGACTGGTATGACAATTTCCATCATGGGAATTTTGTTTTTGATGATGCTTCTCCTCTGTCCGCTGAGCTGCAGGCTACACCTTGGCCTCCGTCCTACAAGCCGCCTCAGCTTCCCGTATTCGATGGCCACTCAGACCCGAAGCAGTTTTTGATGAGCTACGAAGCAACAGTATCTTCGTATGGTGGCAATGCTTCAGTCATGGCCAAATCTTTCGTTATGGCTGTCAGAAGTGTTGCTCAAACGTGGTATTCCTCCCTTCGACCAGGAACGATCACTTCATGGCAGAAGCTGAAGGACTTGTTGTTAACTAGTTTTCAAGGATTTCAGACGAAGCCGATCACTGCTCAGGCTCTGTTCTAGTGCACCCAGGATCACGAAGAATACCTTCAGGCGTATGTCCGAAGGTTCTTGCGTTTGAGGGCACAGGCACCAACGGTGCCCAATGAAATTGTCATCGAGGCCATGATCAAGGGGCTTCGGCCAGGACCGTCAGCTCAGTACTTCGCCAGGAAGCCTCCTCAAACTTTGGAGAAGCTGCTCCAGAAGATGGACGAGTACATTCGGGCCGATAATGATTTTCGCCAAAGAAGGGAGGAGACTTTCAGGTTTTCTGAAATGACCAGGGGCTTCGGAGGGAGGTTCTACCCGAGGCACGTGAGATCAATTCATAACTCTACACAAAATGATGATAGAGGAAGCCAACAGCAAAGGCCACAATGCTCCTCACAGGCTTCGGGGCAACAGCAAAGCTCCTTCCGACCACCAGCTCCAAGAGGCAGAGGCGCCAGGGGCTTTGGAGGAAGATTTGGCGATCAACCGAGAAGAATCTTTTGCTTATTCTGCGGTGAGAACAAAGGCCATACTACTAGGATGTGCCATGTTACTATTCAGAAGCAAAAGGAAATAGCTGAAGCAGCAGCACAACAAGCTCAGCCGAAGCAGGTCATGCATACAGCTTCGTATCATTCGCCCTACATTCCAGAATATGTGGGCAATCATCCTGCAGTTTCTGTTGCTTCAGCGAGTCAGCCTCAAGCTTCTTGGCAACAGCCTCCGCCTCCACCTCCGTTGCAACAAGGCCAGCAGCCAGAAGGGAGCCAGTATGCTCCACACCAGAGGGACTTCAGAGAGCAGTCCGAAGCTCGTACAGTCAATAGCACTGTGCCAGAGTCAAAGCACATCTATTGACAAATATCCTACCTTAATAGCAATCTTTTTCATTCAGTTTTATTTTCTGTAATAAAGGACATTGTTTAGATTTCATGTAATTAGTTTCGTTGAATCCTACAAGGAAAATATATTTTCTTCACAGGCTTATATTGATTAAAGTTCAAAGACTTGTGATAACAAAGAGGACCTTCGAACTATCGAAAATTCTTCGAAGCAACAAAAAGTCGTTCTAAGGAACGCAGAGTAAGTTTGCCGAAGTCACAAAAAAGTCGTTCCAAAGGGAGCGCAGTGTAAGTTTTCTGCTCCAAAGTCGTTCCAAAGGGAATGCAGAGCATACAGCGAAAAGTCAACGCTGATACCGCCTAAGTAAAAGGCGAAGCGCGAAAAGTCAACGCGAATACCGCTGAAAGTAAAAGGCGAAGAAGCTCCTAAGGGAGGCTTACAGTGAAAAATAAACGCTGATTCCGCTGAAGTAAAAGGCGAAGAAGCTCCTAACGGAGGCTTATAAAAGATTGTGTTTTATTGCAGGGATGTGTATGTATCTTCGGAATAAACATCATGACATAACATCATCGCATCATTTCGCATAGCATAAGCATCATACATCATTTTGCACATGGCACAAGAGGTGGACACATTATCAATCTACAGAAGAACGCTTTGAAAAAAGGGAGAAATCATAGTCACAAAAAGATACATCATTGATCTTCGGAAGTGTAGCTTCGGAAAATATTTTCACGAAGCCTGGATATTATTCATCAGAATATTGGATATTGTTGTGACAAAGAGAAATTCTTCTTCACGAAGCATGAAAAGAAGGGAAGGTGTTTTTTCGTCAAAGACTCAAAAGCGGTACGTGTAAAGTTTCATGCATCGTAAAGAATTGACTAACAAAAATAGGTATATTACATTTGGGGTTACAAAATGTTACAGTATATTACATTTCAGAAGTTTTCACAAAAATACTTAATCTTCTCTCAAAACGACTTCTGCAGCCTCGTTCAGGAGCCGATTGACGACTTCGTCCATAATATCTTCAGCCATCTTTTTAATTTCGTCGTCTCCTTTCGGCTGAGGGCCCGAAGACGTTTTAGCAGGATCTGAAGTAAGACAGGATACGGCTACATTGCTATTACAAATCGCAAACAAATCTTAAAGCCTAAAGATTACAACACAATAAAAACTATTAGTTAATACCTAATTGACCTTCGGCCTCTGTGCTCTTTTCAGCAGCCTCAGCTACTTCTCTAGCATCGTGAATGCCCTTTTCACTTCTTCGAATAATTTCTTCGGCCATTTCTCGGCCACCATTGTCCCAGATATCGGTAAAAAATTTTCCACCAATCATACTAGCTTCGGCCGAAGGATCTCTTGCATCTTCAAAGGACAAAGCAGCTTCGGACTGTGCTAAAATTTTTACATGTTCGCAGCCCTTCTTCTCTAAGATGGTGGCAATCCCTCTGGCACCAGAGAAGGCACATATATCTCCTCGGCTATTTAAAATTTCTTCGAAGGCCTCAGCTTCGTGGTCGATCCATTCGATGGGACCTTCGGGATTGCCTCTCGTAAAGTTTTCTTCGCTTGAGAAGGCGCCAACCCTGGCAAAGCTAGCTTTTAACTTCTTAACACACTCTATAGATTTGTTATAGCATCTCTTTCTGGACGAACGAAGCTCTTCAACAGTTATTTCTAGGTGATCGGCCCATTGGTCGCTGAGTTCTCGCTTTGTTTCTTCAAGTATGCGTTCTTCCTTGGCTCTGGCCAGTTGTTTCCGAAGATCTTCGATTTCCCGCTTCTGAGCTTCAGCTTGACCTTTAAAAGCAGCTTCGTCCTCCTTTATTTTATTTATCAATGAGTACAACATTTTATCTTTTTCGAGACCTTCGTTCCTCAGTTCAATAACTTCGGAACGAAGGTTGCTCAGGGCTATAGAACACCCTTCGTCTTCAGCATCTTTCTGTGCCCTGAGGGCATTGCTAAGTATCAGGCCCTGCAAAGAGAAATATGTCTGCGTCAATAGGTTTAAACAAGCGAAAAATTTTGGACTCAACAAAAAATACAAGGATTTCATTTGTCGCACCTTTAAGCTATTGTAAGCTAGGCTGTCGGCCAGATCGTTCTTCGACAGCACCGAGAGCCCGTCTTCTAAAGTTGGGAATCCGAAGCTCCTGCTCATCTCCCGACAGACAGAAATTTCCTTGCTGTCGGGGAGACAATACAAGAAGTCTTCTTCTCCACTGCCATTAAATATTAACGCCCCCTGTGGATATTTCAGTTTTTGGGCGTAGTGCTGGGCCTCTTGCTCTTCTTTTTCCGATAGTTTTTTCCCCGAAGCATGACGAACAATATAATCACGAACTTTGGGGGATGCTTCGGGGGCAATGACACCGGTTTCTTCAACAAAAGTTGGCTTTGTTATTTTTTCTGCCTCACTTTCCAAGGATTTTATCTTTGCAGGCTCTGAGGGCCCAGCTTCGGCTTCAGTCTCTTGCCCTGGAGCTTTAGAATCAGAAATTTCAGTTGTTGTTTCAGGAATGACAGCAGCCCTCTTCGGAGGTGTGCTTGAAGATTTGATCGTTTCCAGTACATCTAGCACATTAGCCATTCTCTTTCTTTTCGGAGTCACTGCTGGCATTTTTTGATTTTTTACTATCTCAATGTTTGCTGCAGGACTCAAAACTTCTGATGTTTTGGATCCCTCAGTTATTTCTTTTACCTCTTCCATTTTTTCTGTGGACGGCGCTTCGGCCTTCTCTTTCGTTTCTGATAACAAAATCTTTGATTGTTCCAATTCTATCTTTGTTGGCACTTCGGCCGTTTCTGCGACTTCTGGCAGCAAGGTTGGCTCGGCTGGTTTTTCAGCTTCGGTGGCCGAAGAAGTTTCTCCGGTAAACTTAGGCACCGAAGCTGGTTCAATATAGCGCGGCCGATGTGTAAGGACCTTTATCTTCTTTCTTTTCGGTTCTGGCTCGCTAGGAGCAGTTGCAGCTTCTTCTTTTGCAGAGGTTGTGTTTTTTCTCTTCTGCCTTCGAATGGGATAGCAATAGTCAGGGTAGACAAACCCGATTGCATCAAATACCCGATTCAGCCTCTTCTTTTTTCGGCCTCCGAAGGCTGCTGACATTGCAGTGTCTTCGGCCTTCGAATAAGCCCCAAGCAGTTCATCACTTAAATTTTCAATACTTTTTAACCAGTCATCATCTGGCTCAACGAATTTATCTCCAAATTTAAAAGTGTACTTCAACCTGATAAGTCCACCTTCGTCGGCCTCTTTTACGGTTTCTTGTGGCATTTCCCATTTCTCCGCGAGCGGCCATACCCTGAAGGCAATATGCTCTTGTACTAAGTCTCTCGTTCCAATGAAAGAGCAGACTGCGCCGAAGGCCCTCTGGCATTCTTCGGCAGCTTCATTCATTTCAACCTTCGGCCTCCGAAGGCCGAAGCTTTGCCAGATAGGGCGCATAATTATACCTTTGATATCTTCTCGTATTGTCAGATCATTCTTCACATAAAACCATTCTGTCATCCAGTCGCCGGGCCATCTCTTCCGAAAGGTTGGCACAGGGCAGCTTGACTCGGACCGAGAAACAAAACTGTAGCAGCCAAAATTATTGTGATACTGTTCTTTACCCCAAGGTTTTGTCTCATATGATAATTCGTGTATATTACAGAAGCTTTTTGCATCAGGCTTCAGACCTTGGCTTCTCACGGCCCACACGAAGATATTCAGCTTTATAATTGCCTCGGGGGTAAGTTGATGGAGATAGATTTCGAATATTTTCAGCACCTCCACAACGAAGCTGCTCAAGGGAAATCGCAGTCCAGCTTTCAAAAAGCTTTGGTACACTACGACTTCATTCTCTTCGGGATGGGGGCAAGTTTTTTCCCCTTCGTCCGCCCTCACAATGGACAAATCCCGGAAATACCTTCCTCTCATATTGACAAGATGATTTTCTTTGATAGTTGATTTACCATAAACTGAATGGCTTGGTCGCCAGGGACGATCTTCGGAGTCTTCACCACCACTGTCCACATCATAGCTGTCACTGTCACCAGTATCCTCAGACAAGCCTTCCAGAATCTCCTTGGTGATTTTTCTGTGTTGGTCTTTGACATCGCTATGAGAAACCCCAAGTTTTTCTCTTCGTCGAGGCTCAGCTTTGTCTCAGTAGCAGTCTTCTTATCTTCGGACATCTTCGGAGATGCTAAAAAACTATTTTCAAAGCCGAAGCTTCAAAACTAAAAGCTTAGCAAATCTTAGTGCACAAGAGCTAAAAATTGAGTGAGTGGGAGCAGTTGGCCAGAGAGCGTATCAAATGAGTTTGCGGTATGGCCGTATTTATACGCCAAGAGCGTTGAAAATTGAAAGACCCCGCTTGTCAGTGAATGTTGCTATTCTAGCAAAGGGAAGGTGTTTTTTCGGACCTTCGGCGTAAAGCCTTCGTCCATGTCGCAATCTAAATTTATTATTTTAAACAAATTAATATTGCGAGGGGCTACTGTTGGGGACCTTCGGCATCCGAAGGTCCTCAAAAACAGGATTTAACAGTATTTCTGGAGTATAATGTGTGAACAGGTATCTTCGGATTCAAGTCAGCATCACAGTAGACCAGAGTAATACGAAGGTTGATACAGGGCCGAAGGTGTGAGCAGGAAAGCTTCGGCGCGGTAGCAACAAGCGAAACCGACTTAAAGATGAAAAGGCTATTTAAACCTCGACAGATTACTATAGAATTATTATCAAGTGTAAAGGGCATGAATGTAATTTTGTATGGGTTGTGTCCCGTGCCTATAAATAGAAGAACAGTACCCACGTACTGTTCACGCTGACTTGGCATTCGCTTTTTGCGTCACGCTTGTACTGTCATCTCCTCCCGATTGAAGGTACACTTGTAATTCAACGATATTTCTGTTTATGCCTAATAATAATATATAATTGTCCATGCTGTCTTTTATATTCTTCACATTTCATCCTTTGTCATTGTTTAATGAATTTATGAAGGTACGTCCTTCATAACCTTCGTCCGTAAACCATTATACCCTAAGGGAAATAATGCTTCGAAGGACGAAGGACTTTAACGATTAACATTTTCTATGTTGCCTTGTTCTTAACTCATAGCACTTGAGAACAAGTCCCCAACACATTCAATGCAAGGATCGCCTGACACCTTATCCTGACGTGCGCTCTTCAGTCGACAGAGCCGAAGTGACCGCAGTCACTTCGCCCCTCCACTGGCTGACCTGACAGGAAAACAGCGCCCTCTGCGCTACTCCAACTGTTGTGCCACCCGTCAGGGTGAGGCTGACAGCCACCAAGTCCGGCCTCAGGTGCCATAGGAAGCTCCGCCTCGCCCGACCCTAGGGCTCGGACTCAACCTTGACCTCGAACGATGGACTCCGCCTTGCCCGACCCCAGGGCTCGGACTCAACCTCGACCTTGGACGACGGACTCCGCCTCGCCCGACCCTAGGGCTCGGACTCAACCTCGACCTCGGACGACGGTCTCCGCCTCGCCCAACCCCAGGGCTCGGACTCAACCTCGACCTCGGACGACGGTCTCCGCCTCGCCCGACCCTAGGGCTCGGACCGACCACGTCGCAGGGGGGCACATCATTACCCTACCCCTAGTTAGCTCAGGCTACGGGGAACAAGACCGGCGTCCCATCTGGCTCGTCCCGGTAAAACAAGTAATGATGGCACCCCACGTGCTCCATGACGACGGCGGTTCTCAGCCCCCTACGGAAACAAGGAGACGTCAGCAAGGACCCGACAGCTCCGACAGCTGTGCTTCTACAGGGCTCAAGCGCTCCTCCGACGGCCACGACATCACATGAACAAGGCGCCAAAACCTCTCCGACAGCCACGTCGGCCTGTTGAAAGGGAAATGTGCCCTTGGGCCATTTCTAAGTATTTTGGTGATTGAGTGTCAACACAAGTGTTTAAATGTGAATCTATGTCCATGGGTGAACAAAGTGCAAATCTAGAGCAAAGGTATGTTTCTAAGTCTTAGTACATTGGTTTTATGTACTAATATACTTGTCTAAGTATTAGAAACAGGAAGAAGAAGAAGAGAAGAAGAAAGTTGGCTGTGAACAGCCAACAGGCTGTTTCGGTCTGGGGCACCGGACTGTCCGGTGGTGCACCGGACAGTGTCCGGTGCGCCAGGCTGCCTCGGCCGAAGTGGCCACTCTCGGGAATTCGCCGACGGCGTACGGCTAAAATTCACCGGACTGTCCGGTGTGCACCGGACTGTCCGGTGAGCCAACGGTCGGCCGGGCCAACGGTCGGCCGGGCCAACGGTCGGCCGCGCGATCAGCGCGGGACACGTGGCCGAGCCAACGGTCGGAAGGGGGCACCGGACTGTCCGGTGTGCACCGGACATGTCTGGTGCGCCAACGGCTCCCGCATCTGCAACGGTCGACTGTGCTGTTTAAGGAAAGAAATCGGGCACCGGACACTGTCCGGTGTGCACCGGACTGTCCGGTGCGCCCGACGACAGAAGGCAAAGATGGCCTTCCAGATTTGTTCTCAACGGCTCCTAGCTGCCTTGGGGCTATAAAAGGGACCCCTAGGCGCATGGAGGAGCACACCAAGCACACCAAGCAACTCTTGAGCATTCTTGATCATCCACACTAAGTCTTTGCGCATCCGTTTGTGATTCTAAGTGATTCGAGCTCCGTTCTTGTGAGAAACTGTGAGATAGTCTTTGAGCTCGATTCTTGGCCGTGTGTGTGCGCATTTCGCTGTGGATTTGTGTGTGTTGCTTCCCTCCCTTACTCCGTGTTTCTTTGTGAATCTTAAGTGTAAGGGCGAGAGACTCCAATTTGTGGAGATTCCTCGCGAGTGGGATAAAGATAAGCAAGGCATAACACCGTGGTATTCAAGTGGGTCTTTGGACCGCTTGAGAGGGGTTGATTGCAACCCTCGTCCGTTGGGACGCCACAACGTGGAGTAGGCAAGTTTTGTACTTGGCCGAACCACGGGATAAATCACCGTGTCTCCTCTGTGTTGAATTCTCTGTGATAGTCGTATTGTGCAAGATCTCCTCTTTAGCCACTTGGCAATTATTGTGCTAACCCTTAACAAGTTTTTTGTGGCTATAAGTTAAGTTTTTACAGGATCACCTATTCACCCCCCCCTCTAGGTGCTCTCAATTGGTATCAGAGCCGTTCTCTTCAAGAAAGGGACTAACCGCCCGAAGAGATGGATCCTAAGGGGAAGGGAATCGTGATCAACGACAAGGAAAAGGAGTCCTTCGTCAACGAGCCAAAAGATGACAAATCCAACGACTCTGGCTCAGGCCACAGACGTAAAGATGGGAAGAAGAAGAAGACAAGGCGCATCAAGGAGATCGTCTACTACGACAGTGACGAATCCTCTTCTTCCCAAAAGGACGATGACCACAACGACTACGAGCAAAGGAAACCGGTTAATTCTAACTTTTCCTTTGACTACTCTCGTATTCCACAAAGTTCAAATTCACATTTGCTTTCCATTCCACTCGGCAAGCCCCCACACTTTGATGGGGAGGACTACGGATTTTGGAGCCACAAAATGCGTAGTCACCTATTCTCTCTCCATCCTAGTATATGGGAGATTGTAGATAGTGGAATGCACTTTAATAGTTCGGACAGTCCTATATTCATTAATGAGCAAATCCATAAGAATGCACAAGCTACTACTGTTCTTCTAGCTTCATTGTGCAGGGATGAATATAACAAAGTGAGTGGCTTGGATAACGCCAAGCAAATCTGGGATACCCTCAAGATCTCTCATGAGGGAAATGACGCTACCTTGCTCACCAAAATGGAGTTGGTGGAGGGCGAGCTTGGACGGTTCGCGATGATAAGGGGCGAGGAGCCAACTCAAACATACAACCGGCTCAAGACCCTTATCAACAAAATAAGGAGCTACGGAAGCACGCGATGGACGGACCACGACGTCGTCCGCCTAATGCTAAGGTCATTTACCGTTCTTGATCCTCATCTCGTGAACAATATTCGTGAGAATCCCAGGTACACGAAGATGACGCCCGAGGAGGTACTCGGAAAATTCGTAAGCGGGCGGATGATGATCAAGGAGGCAAGATACGTGGACGACGCCTTGAATGGACCAATCAACGAGCCTCAACCCCTTGCTCTCAAAGCAACAAGAAGCAAGGAGGCGCTACCTAGCAGGGTGGCACAAATAGAGGCAGCAGGACTTAATGATGAAGAGATGGCCCTCATCATCAAAAGATTCAAGACGGCGCTTAAAGGTCGCAAGGGACAACCAAGCAAGACCAAAGCCAAGGGGAAGCGTTCGTGCTTCAAATGCGGTAAGCTTGGTCATTTTATTGCTAACTGTCCCGACAATGATAGTGATCAGGACCAAGGGAACAAGAGGGAGAAGAAGAAGAATTATAAGAAGGCAAAGGGCGAGGCTCATCTTGGCAAGGAGTGGGATTCGGACTGCTCCTCGTCTGACTCCGACAATGAGGGACTCGCCGCCACTGCATTCAACAAGTCATCCCTCTTCCCCAACGAGCGTCACACTTGCCTCATGGCAAGAGAGAAGAAGGTAATCACTCGTAATGATGTCACTTATGATTCTTCTAGTGACGATGAGTCTAGTGATGATGAAATAGATTACTCTAGTTTGTTCAAGGGATTAGATAGAAATAAAATTGATAAAATCAATGAATTGATTGATGCCTTGAATGAAAAGGATAGGCTTTTAGAAAAGCAAGAGGACCTTTTATATGAAGAACATGATAAGTTTGTAGAAGCACAAAAATCACTTGCTTTAGAGATTAAGAGAAATGAAATGCTTGCTTGTGAAGTGTCAACATGCCATGATTCTATTTCTAACTTAAAGAGCATAAACGATGATTTAAATGCTAAACTAGTAGAAGCAAATAAATCCAACTCTTGTGTTGAATATGTTGAAATTTGCACTAAGTGTAAGGATATTGATATTAATGCTTGTAGCGAACACTTAGTTTCAATTTCTAAATTGAATGATGAAGTGGCTAGTCTTAATGCTCTACTTAAGGCTAGCAAAAGCGAATTTGATAAGCTAAAATTTGCAAGGGATGCCTACACGATTGGTAGACACCCCTCCATTAAGGATGGACTTGGCTTCAAAAGGGAAGCCAAGAACTTAACAAGCCATAAGGCTCCCATTCCCGCTAAGGAGAAAGGGAAGGCCCCTATGGCTACTAGTGCTAAAAAGAACCATGCCTTTTTGTATCATGATAGGAAAAATTCTAGAAATGCTTTTAGAAGTTATGATGCCTTTGATTCACATGCTTATGATTCTTATGCTATGACTGCTTCTAGTTCTCATGTTGTGCATGATAGAAAGGTTGGTAGAAGAAATGTTATTCACAATATGCCTAGGAGAAATGTTGTTAATGCTCATAGGAAAGTTCATGGAACTCCTACAATTTATCATGCCCTAAATGCTTCCTTTGCTATTTGTAGAAAGGATAGGAAAATAGTTGCTAGGAAGTTAGGGGCAAAATGCAAGGGAGACAAAACTTGCATTTGGGTCCCTAAGGAAATTTGCACTAACCTTGTAGGACCCAACAAGAGTTGGGTACCTAATGTTAGAAATATGCCCTAGAGATAATCATAGAGATGAGCATATTTCTTTGTATCCATGATATATATATTGCTTAATTGAATATCCATGGAAGGCACCTTGTATTGATTAGCAATTATGTGAATTGTTTGTGAGATTCTTTACTTATATGGTTATTCTAAATGATGTCCCTAGTCAGAGTCGATGACTAGCACATGTATTAGTTGATGACTACATTTCACAAGTCATGAACATGGAGATGTTAAACTGATAATGTGGGCGCATGTATGACATGAGGCTGGACCGACCCAACGTGAGATATTGTAATATAGTTCTCTTCTTGCAACATGAATACTGTATCCTTAGACCTGAGATTGTCGCATGTTCTCAAGATGTGAATTGACTTACTTAGGGACTATCAAACGCTATCTCGTAACTGGGTAGTTATAAAGGTAGTTTTGGGTTTGTCAGGAAGCATGCTGTGAGGCATGGTCAGTCAAGATGGAATTTGTCCCTCTCTTTGTGAGAGAGATATCTCTGGGCCCCTCGAGTGATTGGATCAAGAAATGCATGGCCGTGCTAGGGTTAAGAGTTAACCATTGAAAGGATTCCAATTCACAGTATCGAGAAAGAGAGGTCAGCTTAGAGCCAGACCAAATATCGTGAGACAAAGGGAACAGCATGTACGTAATGTCGCAATGGTTCGTCTGATATGATCTTTACGTACACATAGGAGTTGACATGTCTTGCTAGAGGCCGCTGTCAATTATTGGGCCAAGTAAGAGTACTCGGGCTATGTCTATTTGTACGTGAACCTATAGGGTCACACACTTAAGGGGAAGGAAGCCTAATTCGGATTAGATCCGAAATTAGACTGGGCTTTAGGGTTAATGATGGGCCTCGGCATCAGAAGCCCACCATAACGCCTATATAATGAGGGGCGGGGGCGCGGTTAAGGATAACCTAATTCGCCACCAGCGAACTAACAGCCGCCGCCCACCTCTCGCCCTCGCCAAGCCGCCGTCGCGAACCTAGCAGTTCGGTACGCGGCGCTTCCTCCCTGTACGTGTGGATACCTCGGAGGTGCTGCATCTGGAGCACTTGGACGAACCGTGCGAGGACGTGAAGGACGCCGGCGACTGCACGGCACTGCTCGACGCGTTCGTCTACATCGAGACGTCTTCCGCTGCTCTGCGCGTCTAGTGGTAATCCCATGACCTATAACCGCAGTAGTTCTTGGTATTATGGGGATGAAAATTTTTGTTTTGCGCTAGCGTAGCCTCCCCGTAATCCAACACCTAAGTCCCAAGCCTAAATTTGCCTTGCAGGTTTATGCATCCGGGGGTTCAAGCTGGATTATCGACAGCGGATGCACAAACCATATGACGGGGGAGAAGAAGATGTTCACTTCCTACGTCAAGAATAAGGATTCCCAAGATTCAATTATATTCGGTGATGGGAATCAAGGCAAGGTAAAAGGGTTAGGTAAAATTGCAATTTCTAATGAGCATTCCATCTCTAATGTATTTTTAGTGGAGAGTCTTGGATATAATCTGCTATCTGTTAGTCAATTATGTCATATGGGATATAACTGTCTATTTACAAATGTAGATGTGTAAGTGATGGTTCACTAGCTTTTAAGGGTGTATTAGACGGCAAACTTTATTTAGTTGATTTTGCAAAAGAAGAGGCCGGTCTAGATGCATGCTTAATAGCTAAGACTAGCATGGGCTGGCTGTGGCATCGCCGCTTAGCACATGTGGGGATGAAGAACCTTCACAAGCTTCTAAAGGGAGGACACGTGATAGGTTTGACTAACGTGCAATTCGAAAAAGATAGACCTTGTGCAGCTTGTCAAGCAGGTAAACAGGTGGGAGGAGTGCATCACAGCAAGAATGTGATGACCACTTCAAGACCTCTGGAGCTGTTGCATATGGATCTCTTCGGACCCGTCGCCTATCTGAGCATAGGAGGAAGTAAGTATGGTCTGGTTATTGTTGATGACTTTTCCCGCTTCACTTGGGTGTTCTTTTTGCAGGATAAGTCTGAAACCCAAGGGACCCTCAAGCGCTTCCTTAGGAGAGCTCAAAATGAGTTTGAGCTCAAAGTGAAGAAGATAAGGAGCGACAATGGGTCTGAGTTCAAGAATCTTCAAGTGGAGGAATTCCTTGAAGAAGAAGGGATCAAGCATGAGTTCTCCGCTCCCTACACACCACAGCAAAATGGTGTGGTAGAGAGGAAGAACAGGACGCTCATTGATATGGCGAGGACGATGCTAGGAGAGTTCAAGACCCCCGAGTGCTTTTGGACGGAAGCCGTAAACACGGCTTGCCACGCCATCAACAGGGTCTACCTTCATCGCCTCCTCAAGAAGACGTCGTATGAGCTACTAACCGGTAACAAACCCAATGTATCTTACTTTCGTGTATTTGGGAGCAAGTGCTACATTCTAGTGAAGAAAGGTAGAAATTCTAAGTTTGCTCCCAAAGCGGTAGAAGGGTTTTTGTTAGGTTATGACTCAAATACAAAGGCGTATAGAGTCTTCAACAAATCATCGGGTTTGGTTGAAGTCTCTAGCGACGTTGTATTTGATGAGACTAATGGCTCTCCAAAAGAGCAAGTTTTTGATTGTGATGATGTAGATGAAGAAGATGTTCCAACGGTCGCTATACGAACCATGGTGATTGGAGAAGTGCGGCCACAGGAACATGATGAACGAGATCAACCTTCTTCCTCAACATTGGTACATCCCCCAACTCAAGACGATGAACAGGTTCATCAACAGGAGGCGTGTGATCAAGGGGGAGCACAAGATGATCATGTGATGGAGGAAGAAGCGGAACCGGCACCTCCAACCCAAGTTCGAGCAATGATTCAAAGGGATCATCCTGTCGACCAAATTCTGGGTGACATTAGCAAGGGAGTAACCACTCGATCTCGACTAGTTAATTTTTGTGAACATTACTCCTTTGTCTCTTCTATTGAGCCTTTCAGGGTAGAGGAGGCCTTGCTAGATCCGGACTGGGTGTTGGCCATGCAAGAGGAGCTCAACAACTTCAAGAGGAATGAAGTTTGGACACTGGTACCTCGTCCGAAGCAAAATGTTGTGGGAACCAAGTGGGTGTTCCGCAACAAACAGGACGAGCACGGGGTGGTGACGAGAAACAAGGCTCGACTTGTGGCAAAAGGTTATGCCCAAGTCGCAGGTTTGGATTTCGAGGAGACTTTTGCTCCTGTGGCTAGGCTAGAATCTATTCGTATCTTGCTAGCATATGCCGCTCATCATTCTTTCAGGTTGTACCAAATGGATGTGAAGAGCGCTTTCCTCAACGGGACAATCAAGGAGGAGGTGTACGTGGAGCAACCCCCTGGCTTCGAGGATGAACGGTACCCCGACCATGTGTGTAAGCTCTCTAAGGCGCTCTATGGACTTAAGCAAGCCCCAAGAGCGTGGTATGAATGCCTTAGAGACTTCCTAATTGTTAATGCTTTCAAGGTTGGGAAAGCCGATCCAACTCTTTTTACAAAGACATGTGATGGTGATTTGTTTGTGTGCCAAATTTATGTCGATGACATAATATTTGGTTCTACTAACCAAAAGTCTTGTGAAGAGTTTAGCAGGGTGATGACGCAGAAATTCGAGATGTCGATGATGGGCGAGTTGAACTACTTCCTTGGGTTCCAAGTGAAGCAACTCAAGGACGGCACCTTCATCTCCCAAACGAAGTACACGCAAGATCTGCTAAAGCGGTTTGGGATGAAGGACGCCAAGCCCGCAAAGACTCCGATGGGGACCGACGGACACACCGACCTCAACAAAGGAGGTAAGTCCGTTGATCAAAAAGAATATCGGTCAATGATAGGTTCTTTGCTTTACTTATGTGCTAGTAGACCGGATATTATGCTTAGCGTATGCATGTGTGCTAGATTTCAATCCGATCCTAAGGAGTGTCACTTAGTGGCGGTGAAGCGAATTCTTAGATATTTGGTTGCTACGCCTTGCTTCGGGCTCTGGTATCCAAAGGGGTCTACCTTTGACTTAGTTGGATACTCAGACTCCGACTATGCTGGATGTAAGGTCGATAGGAAGAGTACATCGGGGACGTGCCAATTCTTAGGAAGGTCCCTGGTGTCATGGAATTCTAAGAAACAAACTTCTGTTGCCCTATCCACCGCTGAGGCCGAGTATGTTGCCGCAGGACAGTGTTGCGCGCAACTACTTTGGATGAGGCAAACCCTCCGGGACTTTGGCTACAATCTGAGCAAAGTCCCACTCCTATGTGATAATGAGAGTGCTATCCGCATGGCGGAAAATCCTGTTGAACACAGCCGCACAAAGCACATAGACATCCGGCATCACTTTTTGAGAGACCACCAGCAAAAGGGAGATATCGAAGTGTTTCATGTTAGCACCGAGAACCAGCTAGCCGATATCTTTACCAAGCCTCTAGATGAGAAGACCTTTTGCAGGCTGCGTAGTGAGCTAAATGTCTTAGATTCGCGGAACTTGGATTGACTTATAGCATACATGTGTTTATGCCATTGATCATGTTCCTTATGCATTTTGTTGCTTATTGATGGTGCTCAAGTTGTACAAGCACTCCCCGGACCTCACAAGTCCTTTTGCAAGTGATGCACACATTTAGGGGGAGATGTGCTACAACTTGACCCTTTGAGACTAACCATTTGTTTGAGTTTGCTTGATTTAGTCTCGAAGGAGAATTGAAAGGGAAAAGGTGGACTTGGACCATGCAAGACTTCCTCTGCCTCCTAAATGAGAGGGTAACTTATTCCAAGTTCATCTCTATGATCTTATTGCCTTTGTATTCTTAATTGAAGATTTTGGTGAGGCAATGGGGTTAAAGGGCCAAGATTGATCCCGTTTTGGTGCTTGATGCCAAAGGGGGAGAAAATAAAGGCCAAAGCAATAAATGGATCAGCTACCACTTTTGAGATTTTGAAAATAGTAGAATAGAGCTTTTCGTTTTGGCAAAACTCTTTTATTGTCTCTCTTATCAAAAGTTGGCTTCTTGTGGGGGAAATGTTGATTATGGGAAAAGGGGGAGTTTTTGAAATCTGTGACCAATCTCTTTTGGAATAACTCTCTATATGCTTCAACATGTGTGTTTGATCTAGAGATAGAGATTTGAGTTTGATTTGCAAAAACAGACCAAGTGGTGGCAAAGGATGATCCATATATGCCAAAATTGAATAAAACTCAAATTTATTTTTATTTGAAGTGATTTTGCACTTGTTCTAGTTGCTTTATGTTGTGTTGGCATAAATCACCAAAAAGGGGGAGATTGAAAGGGAAATGTGCCCTTGGGCCATTTCTAAGTATTTTGGTGATTGAGTGTCAACACAAGTGTTTAAATGTGAATCTATGTCCATGGGTGAACAAAGTGCAAATCTAGAGCAAAGGTATGTTTCTAAGTCTTAGTACATTGGTTTTATGTACTAATATACTTGTCTAAGTATTAGAAACAGGAAGAAGAAGAAGAGAAGAAGAAAGTTGGCTGTGAACAGCCAACAGGCTGTTTCGGTCTGGGGCACCGGACTGTCCGGTGGTGCACCGGACAGTGTCCGGTGCGCCAGGCTGCCTCGGCCGAAGTGGCCACTCTCGGGAATTCGCCGACGGCGTACGGCTAAAATTCACCGGACTGTCCGGTGTGCACCGGACTGTCCGGTGAGCCAACGGTCGGCCGGGCCAACGGTCGGCCGCGCGATCAGCGCGGGACACGTGGCCGAGCCAACGGTCGGAAGGGGGCACCGGACTGTCCGGTGTGCACCGGACATGTCCGGTGCGCCAACGGCTCCCGCATCTGCAACGGTCGACTGTGCTGTTTAAGGAAAGAAATCGGGCACCGGACACTGTCCGGTGTGCACCGGACTGTCCGGTGCGCCCGACGACAGAAGGCAAAGATGGCCTTCCAGATTTGTTCTCAACGGCTCCTAGCTGCCTTGGGGCTATAAAAGGGACCCCTAGGCGCATGGAGGAGCACACCAAGCACACCAAGCAACTCTTGAGCATTCTTGATCATCCACACTAAGTCTTTGCGCATCCGTTTGTGATTCTAAGTGATTCGAGCTCCGTTCTTGTGAGAAACTGTGAGATAGTCTTTGAGCTCGATTCTTGGCCGTGTGTGTGCGCATTTCGCTGTGGATTTGTGTGTGTTGCTTCCCTCCCTTACTCCGTGTTTCTTTGTGAATCTTAAGTGTAAGGGCGAGAGACTCCAATTTGTGGAGATTCCTCGCGAGTGGGATAAAGATAAGCAAGGCATAACACCGTGGTATTCAAGTGGGTCTTTGGACCGCTTGAGAGGGGTTGATTGCAACCCTCGTCCGTTGGGACGCCACAACGTGGAGTAGGCAAGTTTTGTACTTGGCCGAACCACGGGATAAATCACCGTGTCTCCTCTGTGTTGAATTCTCTGTGATAGTCGTATTGTGCAAGATCTCCTCTTTAGCCACTTGGCAATTATTGTGCTAACCCTTAACAAGTTTTTTGTGGCTATAAGTTAAGTTTTTACAGGATCACCTATTCACCCCCCCCCTCTAGGTGCTCTCACCTGTACATAGGACTCTGGCTTCCCTCTGCTAGACACGTTAGCACATTGCTACACCCCCCATTGTACACCTGGGCCTTCTCCTTACATCTATAAAAGGAAGGTCCAGGGCCCTCGTACGAGAAGGTGGCCGCGCGGGAGGACGGGCTGACGAACAAGGCTCTCTCTCTCCCTCGCGAACGCTTGTAACCCCCTACTGCAAGCGCATCCGCCCTGGGCGCAGGACAACACGAGGCCGTGATTCTCCTTATTGTTTCCCCCTTGTGTTCTGTCTCGCGCCGACCCATCTGGGCTGGGACACGCAGCGACAATTTACTTGTCGGTCCAGGGACCCCCCGGGGTCGAAACGCCGACAGGTTGCTTCGTAGTTCATTCGAAATTGCTTGGGGTCTGAGTGGCCATCGTACATGGGCAGTTGGGTGGCTAGTATGAAGGTGGCCATGGCACAACCTGTAGCTCTGTGGTTAGAGGAGAAGCGTCATCAAAAGCAATGATGTCATGATGAAAATCATCATACCACATATCGTCGTGGCTGGGACCCTCCTGTCGAAAGGTCTTTTTGTTGTGGTCTATGCCCTTGCTCATTATCTTGTGTGATTTGTCGCATTTCCTCAGCTGCTTCATCAATCTTATTTTGTAGCTCTGACAGTCGAAGCATCTTTTCCTTTCTCTTTTCTACCTGTTAGTGTATGGCCTCCAGGTTGCTGATCTCTTGATCTAGCTCTTCATCTTGTGGAGTTGGGCTAGTGGCCTTCCTCTTCTGGCTTCGGGCCTCCCTTAGAAGGATTCCGTCTTGATTGGTGTCTAGGGAGCAAGAACAACCCCTGGCGCCGTTGTCTTCTTCGACGGCATGACGAAGGTGGTCGTAGAGTTCACCGGAGGTGTGCCCCAATGTTGGTCACTCGTTCTCGATTGCTATACACAATAAAAAACAAGACAACACAATATTAAGAAAGATAATCAACCTTCATCTTTAAGTAGTCATCCCTTTGAGATACCTTCTTTAGAGACGAAGGTTATGATTTGCTATTGCAAGTAAATATATGAGTGTGTAGGAAATATAAAGAAGTTTAAACATGACAACTCGTCTTGCACGTCAACAACATATATTTTCTCCTTCATATGTTAAATTTACAAACATACCTTCGGCTCTAGAAAGTGATTTAGAGCGAAGATGAAGAGAAGGTTACACACAATGATTGTTCTGCCCTCCAAAAAAGGTACTTTATGCAGGACACTGTTCATCTATTTATAGGGAGTCGTACAACTTCGTACGAAATTACATTCATGCCCTCAAGAATTACACACATGATTTACAGATAATATAGGGGCAACATTGTATTTTGCCTTCAACGTTTAGGATGACACCTTCTCCTAGCATCATCTTCTTCTGTTGTTATGACGAAGCTACCTTCATCGCCCTCCATTGTTCTGCATCGAAGCTATTCTGGTGCCAAAGCTGTTGTAATATTCGTCAATATGCTGATAATAAATGGTTAGATGTGTCTTCGAGGACCTTTAGGCATAATACATAAACATTAAGTAAGAATCAAAGAAAGTTGTGGTAACAAAGGTTTTAAAAATCGAAGGCCCTTTAGACTGGATAATAATGCAATGGGCAGTGTCCATGACAACAGCGATATTCTAGGGCAGCCGGTACCGCCCGGAGCCGCTCGTCGTTCCTAGAAATGGTGCCGCAGTGGCCTGCTCGAACGTGATGACGAGATCTGGCGGCACAGATAATGGAGGGACAGACGGCAAGAGCATGTGCCACACCGACGTGTAGACGGAGCGACGGAGCCGACGGGGAAATGACGTCGTAGGGGCGATGCGGGCGGAGGTGTGTCTAGTTGCAGTTGGCACGCCGACAGCCGGATGGAGCAAGCAAGGCAATGGGATGGACGCCGCGCTTGAATACACGCCTGGTGGCTCCAACATTCCAGCGCAAAGGCTACCACCCATAGCCGCTTCGCATCCATGGAACGCCACTCATCAGGTCAGGCCTAGGAGCGCACTCCGCAGTACAAACTGCGAGCGGCAGCCGACAGGAGGCAGGAGCAGCACAAGCGCAGACGCCATGGGGTCGTAGTATGGGGACCGGACAGACGGGGAGCGAGCGAGGACGTCCTAGCGGCCTGGTGAGAAAATGACGGCGCAGGGGGTAATGGGAACAGAGGTGCGGATGGTGGGAGCAGTGGAGCAAGCGAGCGCTTCCTAGTGTCTTAATGAGGTAAAATGAAGTTTCAGGGCTAGTTTGGGAACCACATTTTCCCATGAGATTTCTATTTTTCCAAGGGAAAATGAACTAATTTCCCTTGTGAAAATTGAAATCCCTTGAGAAAATGTGGTTCCCAAACTAGCCCTCAGAGGTGTCACCCTCCCATGAAATCTCTTCACTTCTTCTCGGGACGGAGTACCTTCCGGAGAACTCGAGGCTCATACGATTAAAAAATGGCAGGCAAATAGTTGGGGCAACATATCAGATGCAACAGTGAGTAACACCTAGACAGTAGGCTTTACGGCACCTACCAACGATCCTATGGCTACGGAAATTTAGGGGACGTGTCCACCCTCATTCACGAGCAACGACTCTTGGTTTAATATATAGCCCGGGTTGAGTAACAGAGTTTTGGAATTCACTGAAAACAATTAAAACAGTTAGTGGAAATTTAATATTCGTAGTAAGCTAATCAGAAGGTCTGTATCAGGAGCAAAGATCCATGGTAGGAAGGTTTAAAGGAGGGTGTAATAAAAAGGAACCTTGATCAAGCAGCAAATCTCTGAGGGGATATGTAGACGATAATGAAGTCCATGTTGTGGAACAAAAGTTTATACTTCACTGAAAACACAAAACAGTTAGAAAAGTATATTGAAAATGAATATCAGTAGTAAGCTAATGAGACGATATGTATCACGGGAAAAAGAACAGAGTTAGGGCTGATTTGGGAATCATATTTCTCAAGGAATTTCAATTTTTTCGAGAGAAATTAGTTCATTTTTCCTTGAAAAATTAAAAATCTCATGTGAAAATAGTGTTTTCAAACTAGCCCGTAGAGGAAAAATATATACACAACCTTCGAAGGCCGGAGGCCCTTTTAAACTCGAAAAGTCTTCTGCCCTAATCGTCAGATTTACCTAAATGATGGAAAGAAAAATGGTTAGGAAAACTCTACACAAAAAAGATCATAGAGCACTAATTAATAAAAAAATGACATAATACACAAACATTAAGTAAGAATCAAAGAAAGTTGAGGTAACAAAGGTTTCGAAAACCGAAGGCCCTTTTAGACTGGTAATAATGCAATGGGCAATATCTATAACAACACTAATATTCTGGGGCAGCGGGTATAGTCCGGAGCCACTCGTCGTTCCTAGAAATGGCACCAAGGTGGTGAAGGTGCTGCAGGAAATGTCCAAAGCCACCGAGAGATAAATGTAACATGTGAAACCCCCTAATTGGCACGCCATCTTTTGTGGTTTTGACCCCACAACTAGTAAATTTGTATGATAGGATGGGGTTAGTGTGCCACTGTTATATTTTGACCCTGATCTAGACACAAAATAGGAAGAAAGTTTAAACTGGTTTGGAAAGAACTCTTATGTCTAGTTTGGTGCTAAAGTCTTTGATACTGGCTTTCGTTTGTTACAAAGTAGAGTGCTTGACTCTCATGTCTATGTGAGAAGTATTACAATATGAGTTTTTTTTGTACCTGTACGGTTTGACCCTTGTCCCTATACATAGTAAGAGAAACAAGTGGCCATTGTTATACGAAGATTTCAATGGGATACACCATTTCTATCCTTGACCGTGTGGTCTTTTTAGTATGTCACTGTGTGCACCCGCTTTGTCATACTTGATTAGATCAAGAGGGTTGTTAAGTCTAGCGAACATCCACCATTTTTATCCTTACGTGTGGTCCTTTCTGTTATGTCACTGTGTGTGCATCTGTTTCGTCATCCTTGATCAAACTATGATGAACAATAAAAGAGAAATATACTCGATACAGCATAAGGCACTAACACAGCCAGAACTAACGCTCGCTCAAACAACAGATAAAGGAGAACTCTCCAAATCTATAATTTAGGGTGCTTAATTTACATAACTATTGAGATGCTTTAGCAAACCACATCATCCCTTGACCAATCGACACATACCACCATTATAGTTTGATCTCTTCAAAATACTGATTAGATCGTTTATAGTGTGAAATTCAAATAGAAGGTAAAAAGAAAAAGTCTAACGAAGTTAGCTGCGGTTAGACCCTCGCATTGTTTGCAACCCTTTTCATGACGTTGACTTGTTCGACATCTTCTTCATTCCCTCCTAGCCCAGCAGGATCCTCACTGCCGATCGACGGCGCGAATCGCAGAGTTCTCTACTTCTCGATTGTCCCGCCGCCGTCCCAGCTCGCCGAACACCGACACGTCGCGGCCTCTGTCTCTAGGGGCCGCCGATCCTGCAGAGAGGTACTGCTTACGGCTTACCTCTGGCTCGCACTCATCTGGCTTTAGAGGAAGGTGTTCATCTTTATGCCTCAAAGACCCAGGAGACGAGACTGCGTAGGATAGGATAACTGGGCCTTCCTAATCCAGTAATCCTTCTCCCGCGGCATTCTTCACATCCGATTCCTTTTCCATCGCCCCGGACGCAGGCACGCGCGCCGGCATTTCTTGGGGAAGACGCTTCGGCGCCGCTGTCGCATTCACGGGCGCATCTCCGTGCCGTCCCGAATCATGCTTTTCCTTCCGTCCCAAGGTCCAAGCTGTCGTGTCGACGGTGCCGCCACCTCGGTAGCCAGTTAGGTAGGTGAGGGGAGGGAAGGTAACGACCGCCTACCTTACGCGGCTTTCCTTCCACTCCCCTGTTTTGACTTCTTGCCATTCGCTGGGTAGCTGCTGCTGCTGCTGCGGGGACGGGATTTCTGGGTTGGATGAGATGAGGAGGCGCTGCAGCTGGCTCTCGTCTTTGTTCCGCCCTCGCCGGGCTGACCGCTCGCTCCCGCAACCAGATCCACAGGGTCCCGATTCCGAGCCCAAGGTATACCAGTGGCCGCTGCATTCGTCTCTTGCTGTGGATGTTTGTTTGATTGTTTCGGTAGGCCTTGCAGTATATAGGATTTTGGTGATTTCATTAGCATAGCCAATCAGCTGTTGATTTGGTTTCCCACTGAACAAAGATTCAAGGTGCGTGTGTTGCAATCGGTTGTACATATTTCACCTTTGCTGGCTGTTTATTTAGGGAAACGACGGCAACCATTGAAGATTTGTGGTTTCCTGTTTTTTTTTGGGAGTAGATCTCACTCAGCTGAAGTCGTCTCTATCAATACTGGTGAAGCCTCCTAGATCCAAATGTAGCCCATTGGGTTTGGGAGATTCCAAGACATGTTGGGCACTCGAGTGCAGTAGACCATGCAGAACTTTTGAGAAGATCATACATAACTTTTTCGTATGTTTTAGCTGAAGCATGTGCCAGCTGTGTCGATCCATCAGCGATTACTTCAAATATCACAACTATCCTCCTCGACTAGAAAGGCCTGCTATGTGCAGAAGGTGCCAAAGGCTTAGACCTATCTTCTCATTTAATGATGGGATGTTCTCCTTTTATTTGTTGTTTGAGCAAGTGTTAGTTCTGGCTGTGTTAGCGTGTTCTGCTGTACCGAGGATCTTCCTCTTGTTTTGCTCTTCTTAATATAGTGATGTGCAGTTCCCTGCGTATTCGAGAAAAAAAGGGAGTTGCTAAAACACTATAAGGAGTATACAAAAATGTTTGTGCTCCAACAGTTCTCTATTTATTGGTGATTAATCTTTAAAGTTGTCCACGCCAACAAAAAATAAATGAGCCTATTTTCTATTTTTAATTGAGCTGGCGATAGAAATTTGTATCAACAACCTTTCCTAGCCTCTTGGGAGGTCGAAGCTGTCGATGGAAGACCAGACGGTCACGGCGACAGGCACACGCCATCCACATAGGTCCTTGTGGCGACGGCGTGAAGGCAGCACAGGAGGTGCTCTTGCAGCACCTTGGCACAAGAGGTTGTCTGGCAGTAGCGGCGTCAATGCGTCTGAGGCGGTGGAGATGGATTTGGGGTCACGGGGTGGTGGGACGGCGCGAAGCGGTGGCTGGAGTATGCTTTTTCGCGTATGACTTAGCACCAACGTTGATTTCGGGAGTCCCAACGAGGTTGGTAAATGTAGGGATGAAACTGAGTTTTGTAGGGAGTTTGTAAATTCAGGGACCTGCTTTACATAACTATTGGAGGAGAGTTTTTCTTGAAAACTTCTTAAATTCATATTTAGGGAGTTTTTTACATAACTATTGGAGATGCTCTTTTGAGATATTATTCTCCATTTTTATGTTTTCTGCTAGAAGCTTTGAGACTTTTTGAGCAAATGTGGTTTCCTGAGATCAACTTTTCTATATAACTTAATATATTATGCATATTAGATTATTTGCCAACCATGGCTTCCCATGTTATGCCCTCTGTCGTGATTGTAAGCACATTAATATTTTGTTTCCTGTGCAAGGCTGAGCAGGCAATAGATAAGCACAGTGCTTCTGAAGAAGTTGTAATGGATAACATTCTGCCAAACAGTGATTTTTCTGAAGGTTTACATTTGTGGCAATCAAATAGTTGTCATGCATTTGTAGCCGTTGAAGGATCAGGTTACCATTATGGTGTAAGGCCACATTCAGGGTCAACCTATGCTGTTCTTACTCATCGCACACAGAGTTGGCAGGGGCTTGAGCAGGACATAACAGAAAAGGTCACCCTTGGTACCGAGTACTTTGTTGCTGCATATGTTAGAGTTCATGGGGAAGTTCATGAGCCCATTGGAGTTCAGGTCACTCTCAAACTTGAGGAGGACGGTTCTTCTACCAACTATCTTTCTATTGCAAGGTATTTCGACAATAAGCCACCATTCAGTGTGTTGTATAATATATAGTCAACACTGTTTTATCACTAAACAGTTTTTACTAGGATTTTAGCCTCACAAGAACGCTGGGAAAAGGTGGAAGGTTCGTTTAATCTAACAACTCTACCGAGACGTTTGGTGTTCTACCTTGAAGGCCCCCCTCCTGGTGTGGATTTGCTCATAGATTCGGTCACCATCTCCTACAAGGTATTGCAATGGATCTCTTGCTTGCTTACTTATTAGGGGGTGTTTGGCATTGTTCTGTTTATAGCTTCAGCGTAAAGTTGTGGTGTATAATATAAATTTAAACGGGCTTAAAAATATTTTTAATCTAAATAAGAAACAAAATGACTTTTTTCTCGAACACATAGGAGATCTGCGTATCATTCCATTAATAGGTAGAAGAAGGTACAACACATAACAACACAACACACACGACACACACATGACACAACACGATACAAGACGCAACACAGCAACCACACACAACCACTCTGAACAAGACACTAGACTATCCCCCTGGGTCAAGCATAAACATAAGAGTTGAAAGCAGGTTCAACCCTCTCGCCCCGGCACTACACCACATCCTGAGCTCATCACCAGCGAGGGTGAGAGCACTCGCTAGGCACGGCGATCTCCCATTGAACACACAGTCGTTGCGATGACGCCAAAGGCTCCAAGCACCAAGAATAACTAGAGAATTGAAGCCCGATTGAAGATCACGGGGAATCTTCTCCACAGCCCTGCTCCACCAGTCATCAAGGCTGCAAACAACATTATCTGGTGAAAGATTAGGCAACCCAGACCTGCTCAACAAGGAATACCAGAACTGTCGTGCAAAGACGCAAGAGATGAGAAGATGCTGTATTGTTTCCTCTTCTTGGTCGCAAAGGGGGCACACACTGGGGTGGGGTAGCCCTCTTTTAGCAAGACGGTCTGCGGTCCAGCATCTGTTGTGCATGACAAGCCAAAGGAAGAAACTGCACTTTGAAGGTGCCCAAGATTCCCAAACGCGCTCATATGTACCAAAAGAAGTGGAACCTAGAAATAACATATCATAAGCCGACTTTGAAGAGTATTGGCCCGTCGGGGAGAATTTCCAGATATGCTTGTCAGGCACTCCAACACTAATGGAGTAATCTGCAATGACTTCACTAAGAGTTAAACAATCAGAAAGGACATCCCAAGTGATGGTGCCTCTCAGGTTCCGAATCCAAGCCATCTCCACGATACCTTCTGCCATTGTTCTCCTATTGGTAATCCTGGTCGGGACGAGGGCGAAAATATGAGGAGTTAGATCCTCAATCCTCAACCCCATCAACCATCTGTCCCTCCAAAATAAGGTGTTACGACCATCGCCAATTTCTGTAATCAAAGCTGTAGAGAGGATAGATTTCAGAATGCTGGAACTCTGGAGAGGTAAATCAACCCAAGACTTCGAGGGATCTGTTCTTTCCAACCACAACCATCTAACCCGAAGGGCCCAATTCAGCTTTTGTAAATCTGAGATGCCAAGCCCACCAAGCTCCTTTGGGCGTGTCACTTTGCCCCAAGCAACTAAGCAGTGGCCACTGAGCACATCCTTTCGACCTTTCCAAAGAAAGCCACGTCTAATCTTGTCAATGGCTTTGATAGCCCACTTAGGTAAATCCAATGCCATGGCGTGATATATAACTGTTGCCGTGAGCACATGCTGCACCTGGATAGCTCTGCCAGCTCGAGTCATCAGGTCGGCCTTCCAATTAGGTAAGAGGTCCGCAAGCCTATCAATTAGAGGCTGCAGCTGCTCCTTGCTTAGCTTCCTGAGGGAGAGAGGCAGCCCGAGATATTTAAGAGGAAGTGTTTCAACTTTACAAGGAAAAATCTGGGTTACCATTTCCATGTCAACCGGAGAGCAGTGAATGGGAGCCACACTGCTTTTCTGAACATTGGTTTTAAGCCCCGAGGCGTCCCCAAACAGCTCTAAAATCCTGGTTACCAAGTGCAGATCACTAGCAGCCGGTCTCAAGAAAATTACCACATCATCAACATAGAGCGATATTCGGTGCTGGATGGAGCGAGTTGAGAGGGGTTGAAGCAAACCCTCATCAGCAGCTTTAACAATTAGGCCATTGAGAACATCCATAACGATGAAGAGAAGAGGGGATAACGAGTCTCCCTGCCGCAGGCCCCTCATGTGTTGAATGTATTCCCCAGGAACTCCATTAAGTAAAATTTGGGTAGAGGAGGTCATAAGCAGCCCACTGATCACATCTCTCCAAATGGGGCCGAAACCAACCTTTTCCAATACCTCAAGTAAAAAGGACCAAGATACCGAATCGAAGGCCTTGGAAATGTCCAGCTTGAGAAGGATTCTAGGCTGTTTTTGAGCGTGTAGCAGTCTTGCAGTTTGCTGAACTAACATGAAATTGTCTTGGATGAATCGGCCCTTGATAAACGCACTTTGGTTCCTAGAAATCAGCTTGTCCATATAACCACTAAGTCTATTTGCCATGATCTTCGTGATTAACTTTGCGAAGCTGTGGATCAAGCTAATAGGCCGAAAATCCTTAGCAAGGATGGCATCCTCTTTCTTAGGTAAAAGAGTGATGAAGGCTGTGTTGAGGAATCTGAAATTCCGAAAGTCCTTGTTCCAAACAGCCATGATAGCAGCCATACAGTCTTTTTTGATGATTGACCAGCAGGCCTTATAGAAACGGCCTGTGAACCCATCAGGCCTTGGGGCTTTGTCCGGAGGAAGCTGCTTGATGGTATTCCACACCTCCTCCTCAGAGATTGGCTGCTCGAGCCCCTGAAGGTCAATGTGCTGCATTTCTAAGGTGTCAAGATTGACAGTTCTGGACCTTTGCTGCCCTGTACCAATCAGATCTGAATAAAAGGACCGAAGCACCTCTGCCTTATCACTATGACTGGTCACTAGCTGCTCCCCGTCTTGAATTTTGGCTATGAAATTTTTTCTTTTCCGATAACGAGACCAAGAGTGGAAGAGCCTTGTATTAGCATCACCATCTTTGAGCCAAGCAATTCTTGATCTAGTCCTAGCCATCGAGCGGATTAAGGATGCAAGAGCCAGAGAGCATCTCTTCAAGCGTCCAAGCAGCCAGGTCTCCAAAACATTAAGAATTCTGCTCTCTTTTGCCACTTCAAGCTGCAGCAATATTTCTCTGGCAAGCTCAAGTTGCAGTTTGAAATTTCCAACCTTTCTGTCACTCCAACTTTGCAGCCCTTTTGTTGTCGCCTTGAATTTTAGGGAGAGGGTCTTGAGGGGACAAGAAGACTGCTGAACAGAACCCCAGGCATTAGAAACCGCTTCCAGAAAACCATCAAATCTGGGCCAAAAAGATTCAAAATGAAATCTCCGTTTCCCAGTGTGGTTGTCCTTCAATCCCAACAGGAGAGGACAGTGGTCTGAATCCACTGAAGCCGAACTTTGCAGCAGATAATTGGGGAATTTTTCCTCCCAATCCGAAGAACAGAAAACCCGGTCCAGCCTGACTTGCACATTATTAGCGCCAGACCACGTATATTTCCGGCCTAAAAGGTCAATATCTTTGATGCTTAAATCATTGATGCACCTTCTGAACCTCCCCATCATGGGCCGATTGATATTTATGTTGTTTTTGTCTTCGTCTCTGAAAATGAGATTGAAATCACCCCCAGGAGCCAAGGTCCGGTGCAAGCAGCTCTGATTGCTCTCAACTCATGAATAAATGCAATTTTTTTGTCATGTCCCTGCGGATCATACACGCAGGTGAGCCACCAAGCCACGGCATCAGCGGGGTTGAATTTTACTGAAACACAAAAGGAGACCACGCGAGAGGCAACGATTCTTCCCAATTTTGCTCTCCAAGTGATCAGCACCACACCATTGGCCCCAACCGAGGGGAGGCAAATGAAATTATTGTCAAAATCAGCGCCTAACATTGACAAAACTGTGCGACAATCGCAATTAACCAACTTTGTTTCTTGCAAACAGACAACATCTACTCTTAATGAGTCAACCAAACTCCTAACAGCATCCTGTCTAGCGGCAGAGTTGAGACCGCAAACATTCCAGAATAAGATTAGGGAAGGATCCATAGGAAAACAGTTGGAATAGTAGGCGACCGCGGGCTGTAATCAGCAGACCAGAGTGGCTGTCCCGGGAGGAACAACCTCACCATCATCCTCCGGCAACACCCATCCAAAGAGAGCAGCGAGAGCCTCCACCTGGGCATGAGACAAGGGTGCTTGGAAGAGCTTCGCATAAGCATCAAGATTTTGTTGGCTGAAATGTTCACTGTCCGGCTCCGCGAGGATGGACTTCATGATTGTCCTTCTTGCTTTGGGAATATGCTGAACTTGCTCCACTCCCAACCCCGCAACGCGCGGACATCGGGGAATCGCGTCCGGAGGGGAAGTGGGCTGCCTCCATCGTCGGCCTCCCCCCACTGCCTTTGGAAGAGGAAGAACGGCGCCAACAACTTTAGAAACTTGACAAAGAAAATCCTGCTGTCCTGGCGACCCAACGGACTCCACAAGCGGGGGCGGCCCATGTGGAAGGGGTGACGCGGCCACCCCAGCAGCTGGGGCAGGGGGCAAGGCGCCCAGACTGCTCCCTGCCCCCCGAATGCCCCCGAATGCCAAAGGAGCGAGGGGAAAGTGTGGCTCCCTCAGGGGTCCTCGGAGCGCGTCGCCGCCGTCTGAAGAACGCAATGGGCGGGTTCCTGAACTTTGCTTGTTTTGTAGCGGTCTTCAACATCAGTCTGCGCCTCCCCCCTGAGGAAGGACAAGGGCTGGAAACGGCCATCGGGGTCATGGGATTTACTTCAGCATCTTCGCAGCCCTCCCCGTGCCACAGCAGCTCATCCCCCGCCACCATACATTGAGCCCCGACCGGCACAGGAGTCGGGGGATTCCCTACGCAGCCGTCCACCATTGCATCAAACAGAACACAAGGCTGGCTGCTGCGGGCCTCATTAACAATCGGAACCCGAGGATGGCTCAATTCCCTGGGGGAATCCGAGCGCCTCAAGGGTCCCAGTCGATCATGAACCGGCCGCCGTTGAGTGTGGGTCTTGTTGCCAGGAACGTCATTGATTGCATCATGTTGAGTACGTGGAGGGTTGTCACCACCCCTACTCCGAGAAGGGGGGGGGGTATCAGATTTGTCCTGATCGTCACCTCCAACCGGCAGCAGTGGAGCACCAGGCAAGAGGCTCAAATCAGCAGGGGCCCAACGAATTTGCACCGGGTACACCAGGGCCTTCTTCCCTTCAGCAGCAGAAGCCTGGTCTGGTTCAGCGATCCAGAGGTCTTTCATAGATGGGATGCGTTCAGGGTTGCAGCACCAGGCAAGGCATCGAAAGACTTCCAAACTCCTTATTTCCAGCGTGTCGGGCAGAACCTGGGAAATGCACGCATGGGGGGTGATCAATTGTTGCACCACCGAAGTCTCCCACGCATGCACCGGCAGACCTCTGAGCTCAAGTTCCACGAGGTGCTTCAAGGAATTACCACCAGCACCCCCGAACCTCGTCCAACGCCTAGAGGAGAGCATGAAATTTTCTTCTCTGATGATAGGGAAGCGATCCACCAACGTGTCAAGTTGCACTCGGTTGGGTAAGACAGCCAAGAAGCTGGACTGGGAGAGCTGACGGAGAACCAATCCTCCCTCCTCCATTTCCAGCCGTGGAGCCAAGACCGACACGACCTCATTTGCGCTGATGTCCCTGGAACAGACCACTGTGATCACCACAACCGTCTTGAGATTATCTTCCGCAATAGACATCTGAACAGACCAATCGATAACACAAGCAGTCGCATCAACTGCCGGAAGCATCTGCACGGGAGGAGGTGGAGCCAGAATCTCCAAAGCCGGCTCATCTTCACGCTCCATACACTTCTTCTTCCTCCACCGCTTGCGCCTGGAGCTGGCAGGGCCGCCATTGCCCTGTGCAGCCGGGACGCCAAGCATGCTTCCCACCGGGACAGAGGAGGCGATCGGAACAGCCTCGAGCGTAGCGATACGCTGCCAAACCGAACGGTGGTCTGCCGCTCGCTGGACTCTCCCCACAACTGCCGGTGAAAGCCGCTCCCAGACCGGGACTCTGGGACGCCCGAGCCGCTTCCACACCGGGGCCTTGGGGCAGGAGGAAGACTTGTGGCCAAGCTTCGAGCAGAGGAAGCACCGAGGCTCACTGCCACAACCCACAGCCCGGTGATCGCAGCCCAAGCAGTTGAAGCACCTCCCAACAAGCTCAGCAGGGACCCGACTCGGGAGCCGCGAAGCCCTCAACCGGCGTCTTCTACCTTGTTTGGATTCCACCGTCGTCCATCCTCGATCATCGAAACCTGGAGCTGGGCGGAATGCCGGAGCAGAGTGGGTGGCCTTCCTGGGGCTCCGCCGTTTTGTAGATAGGGAGTGAGAACAAGGCGGCTGACGGTTCACCTTCCCTAGCGCCGAGGACGTTCCAGCTGCCAGGGCGGACTCTTGGACTACCATACGACTGGGCGGCGAAGGATTCACTGGTCTCACCAGCACGTCCTTGAAGGAAGGCCGGGAGTCGAGCGACGTCGTGCCATCCGAAGAGGCCGGACTGAGGTCACCCCACCTAACAGACTTGGAGCGCCCCCTGGCAACATGGGACACGGGAGGAGACAGGGAGGGGATGGAAGCCGACGCGCCAGGGCTAGAGGGAGCTGCGGCGACGACAACAAGGGAGTTGGCCGCCGGCCCCGGAATGGGAACCAGCGCGGGAGGGGGAGGGGCGTCGGGAGCTGAGAGGGCGGGGGCGGGAGAGACGAGGGCCATCTCCGGAAAAAAGCCCGAAACAAAATGACTTACCTAAATATCTTCTAAAAGTTTGCAACTTCAGCTTCACGATTTTCTGAAGCTTCTAATGACCTGCTTCATCAACTTCATCAGTTTTTGTGAAGCTCAAACAGTCGCAAACAGGGCCTTAGTAACTGGACTCATGCTTTGGACTCATGAACTTGTCATATTTATTTGATCATTCGGAACATGTGCAAGAACTATTGTTAACATTGAAGATAGCTTGAATTTTTAGTTTTTGTTAAACATGTCTCTCACCTAGATACTAATTTGGTCTACTAGATTCTCTGCCTTATAGTTTTATTAACTATAGATTTTCTTCAGAAAACAGCTTCATCAGTTGGTGGAACAGAGAACATCATTTTAAATTATGATTTTTCGAAAGGCCTTCATCCTTGGAATCCCATCCGCTGCCATGCATATGTGGCATCACAATGGTCTGGTTTCCTTGATGGTATTAGAGGGAACTCAGGAGAGAACTATGCTGTTGTTTCAAAGAGAACAGAACACTGGCAGGGTCTTGAACAAGATATTACAAATCAAGTGTCTACAGGCACTGTTTATGTCGTTTCTGCTTTCGTTAGAGTTGATGGGATTGTTCAAGGCCAGGTTGAAGTCAAAGCAACCCTTAGGTTGCAAAATGCAGATGGATCAACACATTATAACCCTGTTGGAAGGTATTGTACTTAAAACTGTTCAACAGTCATATTCTTTTGACACTATCCTTGATTGACGATAGAATTTGATGTAACAGTGTGGTTGCCTCAAAAGAAAAGTGGAACAAATTGGAAGGTTCCTTTTCTTTAACAAACATGCCAAAAAATGTTGTATTTTACCTGGAAGGACCTCCTGCTGGTGTGGATCTTGTCATTGATTCTGTCACTGTTGCTTGCTCCAGACATAAACAGTCAAAAGTGAGTTCTTATGTGCTTATTATAATATTTTCTTGACCTTTTTTAATCAATATCTTGTCATGCGCTTTTATATTTTTCAGAATTCTAATTAAAAATAATCAGAACTTAACCTAATTTATGCTTGATCTTTCATGGAGTGACGAAATTCTTTATAATAGATTGTAAGCTCTATTTTCTTTTTGTTCTATGAAATCAGTTACTAGGAATGCAGTGCACATGATTTTACTGTGAAGTTTCTTTTGTATTGATCTCCATGTGCTTCATATTTAACTTTGTTCTTAACATATATACCCTTGGTTAATGATTCTGGGGTCTTCATTCATTGTCTTCATGGCATAAAAAAAATGTGCATGAACTCTTACGGCCTCGGGTTTGCTGATTGATGATTACTTTTGAAGGAAGTAAAAGTACCAAGTGGAGTTGAGACTATAATTAAAAATCCTCACTTCGAAGATGGGTTAAAAAATTGGTCAGGAAGAGGATGCAATATCTGCAGACATGAGTTCAGTGCATATGGGAATGTCCGGCCTTTAAATGGCAGCTATTTCGCTTCGGCGACTGGACGGGTTCACAATTGGAATGGCATCCAGCAAGAGATCACGGGCAGGGTGCAGCGGAAAGTTCTTTATGAGATCAGTTCTGCTGTTCGAATATTTGGGAGTGCCAATGATACTGAAGTGCGTGCTACTCTGTGGGTACAAGAATATGGTCGTGAGCGATATGTGGGACTGGCCAAGTAAGTTGTTTTTGTTTCTTGTTCTCTGTTGATAATGCTCTTTTTCAGAGCCAATGACATTATTCCTTTTCTTTCTATAACCAAAGAAACCAGACTTCTGATCAGCAATGGACACATTTGAAAGGAAAGTTCCTCCTTCATGCTCCCTTTACCAAAGCTGTTATTTTCATAGAAGGGCCTCCTGCTGGAATTGACATTCTTGTAGATGGTCTTGTCTTATCTCCAGCAAGAAAGCTCCAAGCTGCACCATGCCCAAAAATTGAGGTTTGTAGGCTAACTGCTTCTTACAGTCTGAGATTATTTGCTTGTGAATGATCTTGACTCTTGAGACTTGTGAAACCTTTTTTTTCTTGTTATAACTTTCATCTGTCATGATACTGTAAAACTGTCCTCTCTAATCGAAGAATATTTATTTACTCAATATTGCAGAATGTTCTGTATGGAACTAATCTATTGCACAATAATGGCTTCACTCGTGGGCTTTCTGGGTGGAGTCCTATGGGTTCATGTCGATTGAGTATCCAGACTGAAGCACCCCATATGTTACCTTCTATCTTGAAAGACCGTGCAAGCCAGAAGCATATAAGTGGTCATTATATCCTTGCCACGAACCGCACAGATGTTTGGATGGGTCCTTCGCAGGTCATAACTGATAAGCTAAGATTGCATGTCACTTACAGAGTATCTGCTTGGGTACGAGTTGGTTCTGGAGGACATGGACGTCACCATGTAAATGTCTGTCTTGCTGTGGATAAAAACCAATGGGTCAATGGTGGGCAAGTGGATGCTGATGGGGATCAATGGTATGAAATAAAAGGAGCATTCAAACTTGAAAAGCAGCCATCCAAAGTTACTGCATATGTTCAAGGCCCTCCTGCAGGTGTTGATATCAGAGTCATGGACTTTCAAATATATGCCGTCGACAGAAAAGCACGGTTTGAGTATCTGAAGGAGAAAACAGACAAGGTAAACATTAATGCACTTCATGTTTTAGATGTGAGTTCTTGCAATTCATATGTGGCCGTGCATGATCCAACCATTATTTCAACAGTGGTGATTTTTTTCTTTGTTGTTAGTGTAATTTTCACATAATTGCAGAAAAGCACATGGGTGGTTGCAATTAATGAATTTTTTTTACATTCATAAAGTTTCACAAAATCCTATCATAACCAAATAGAAATAGTGGCTTAGCTGCCCTTAACTGGTTAATTTTTTTATTGGCCCTAACTTCTAATGCTCAGTATCACTAGCTATGAAATTTGGAATTCTGAAGGCTTAGAGCATGAAAGTTAGGATATAAGTACCATAGCCAAAAAGAAAAACCCTGGGGTTTTGTGGAACTAAACCTCCAGTTTGCTAAATGTATACTGTATTACTGTATATGAACTTTCTCGATTCTGCTGACAGGTAAGAAAGCGTGATGTTGTTCTAAAGTTCCAAGGATCGAATGCAGTGAATCTTCTAGGTTCATCTTTGAGGATACAACAGACCGAGAATAGCTTTCCATTTGGATCTTGCATCGCGAGACACAACATTGAGAACGAGGATCTTGCTGAGTTTTTTGTGAAGAACTTCAATTGGGCTGTATTTGAGAATGAATTGAAATGGTACCATACAGAAGCAGAACAAGGGAGACTTAATTATAAAGATTCTGATGAGTTGCTTGAGTTTTGTGAGAAACATAAGATACAGGTTCGTGGCCACTGTTTATTCTGGGAAGTGGAAGACGCTGTCCAACCTTGGGTTCAGTCATTGCAAGGTCACCACTTAATGGCTGCCATCCAAAATCGTTTGCAAAGCCTATTGTCAAGGTACAAAGGTCGATTTAGACATCACGATGTTAACAATGAGATGCTACATGGGTCTTTCTATGAAGACAGATTGGGAAGGGACATTAGAGCTTACATGTTCAGAGAAGCACATAAGCTTGATCCTTCTGCTGTCCTATTTGTTAATGATTACAACGTCGAAGATGGATGTGACACAAAATCTACCCCCGAGAAATTGGTTGAGCAGGTCGTTGATCTCCAAGATAGGGGCGCTCCAGTTGGTGGGATCGGTGTGCAAGGTCATATCAGCCATCCGGTAGGAGAAATCATATGTGATTCCCTGGACAAGCTCGCCATACTGGGTCTCCCGATCTGGATTACTGAGTTGGATGTCACAGCAGAGAACGAGCACATACGAGCTGATGATCTAGAGGTGTTCCTCCGGGAAGCATTTGCACATCCTGCTGTGGGGGGAATCATCCTCTGGGGATTCTGGGAGATGTTTATGTTTCGAGAGCACGCCCATCTGGTCGATGCTGATGGGACAATCAACGAGGCTGGCAGGAGGTACCTTGCTCTCAAACAAGAGTGGCTGACCCGTATGAACGGCAGTGTCGATCACCAAGGAGAGTTTAAGTTCAGAGGATACCATGGTTCGTACACAGTGGAAGTGAACACGCCTTCAGGCAAGGTAGCTAGATCGTTTGTTGTTGACAAGGATAGCCCGGTTCAGGTGATCGCTCTGAATGTTTAATGTGTGGGAAATCATGCGCGTGTCCTGTATTTTAGCGATGTACTGAGGTGTTGAACACAGATAGTTTCATAGCTGATGCCACGCCTTCAGTGTACAGAATATTTTCACGTTTATTCTCTGTTCTATTTTTTGGGTGATTATAACGCGATATTTACATTACCATACGGGGCAGAATCTGAACAAAACCTTGCGCAAGAACATTAACGGGACATCCAACCTCCAATTCATTTGTTGGAAAACTTCAAAGTCATAAATGTTCAACTTTTCAATGGCACTGGTAAGAACTAAGAAGTAAAAAACCATCCCTTGGTTACGATTCTGTGCATTTTTCTTGCTATGACCATCTTCCCTCTATACTAGTTAATGTTAGAAGACCAATTATACAGGATATATGGACCCAATATACAGGATATATCGCCCAAAGCACTGCCATATTATGGGGATAGATATCCTCGGATCACCATAGCTTGATTATTCTCTATGGGACGCGTGAAAGGCCTCTAACGGCTCACTGCCATATTGTGGGAGATAGATATCCTCGGATCACCATAGCTTGATTATTCTCTATGGGACGCATGAAAGGGCTCTAACGGGTCGAGCGTATGCCTCCCTAAGTGACTTTAGTCGGGCGCGACTGAGAGCGAGCGAAGAAGACGGTTGCGTGGGCTAAGTCTCCTAGGTCGTGTTCCGCGCATGCAGATGACGTGCAAATCTCCTAAGGACTCGCTGACCATCGGAGGAACTCGACACGACTAGCAGAGGCGGGTGGACGGAGATTGTGTACTAGGTTGTGCGTTGTAACTCCTCTTTGGTTGGTAATAAGGCTAAAGAGGAGCCCCTACGAAAACAAGTAGACCCTCAGTTGCATAATCATTTTCCACCTCCAGAATTCTCTGTAATCCCAGTTACCGAGCAATACACATCCACAAACTCATAGGACATAGGGTATTACGCACTCGAGCGACCTGAACCTGTATAATCCATTATGTTCCGTTGAGCCCCGTACGAACCATCGAGCTACGATCAACCTCGCCGCGCACCCAAAAGCACTACACGGTACACCTTGTAGTGTGCCGTTGGTACCAAACACCAACACATATATAGTGTTGTCTCAGTATAACAAGATATGATATAGATTGATAGAGAGAGATTTGAGAAGAGGATTACTAGTTAGGATCAATCATGATCTTTACCATTTAGGATATTTCCTTTTGTCTCACCTCCTCTTCATGTGTTCCCTCTCAATCGATAAATCCATTATTCCTACATCATCTAACATGGTAATCACTATCACTTCTCGGTTGTCATCTATGTAGCTGTCACCACCCTTGGCCGCCGCCACCACATCTGCCTCTCTGGGCCGATGTCGTTGTCCCCTAAGGCCGCTGTCGCACCTCTGGGCGTGGCCGCCGCTGCCCCTTGGGCCACCACTGTAACATCCTAAATTTGGGGTATAAATTTTTTCTCTAATGAATATCAAATTTAGGTGTTACCTCTTATTTCTCTCTCTAGTCTTCTCTCTCTTCTTTTTATTAGAATTGTGTCTACTAGGTGGGAGATTAATTATTTCTTTACTATATCAAAACCTAGGTGAGTCATGATATGTTGCATTATGCTGAGCCTAAATTATTCTTTTGTTTAATGCATGTTGGTTACTTGTTCTCAAATGCTATGAATCAAGAACAAGACAACACAATTGTTAAAGATTAAGGATCTTCGTCTTCCGAAGCATTATCTCTACATAGGGATAATACTCATCAGACGAAGATCAAGAAAGACTTGCCTTCATTACTTAATACGCGAATAGAAATATGAAAGGATAAAGATGAAGACTGTATCTTATTAATTCATTTATATTCGTATTCCATAAAATATAAATAAATATTCAACGATATTAATATTATATTGATACCTTCGGCTTGCTCGAAGGCGTGAATACGAGAGAATGATTACAATTCAGCGTGAACAGTACGGTGGTACTGTTCATCTATTTATAGGCACGAGACGCAGCCTGAGTGAAATTACATATATGCCCTTGTCATCCATTTACAATCATAACACAAAACATTAAGGACTAAGTAGTCTTTGTCCTTTTTTGGTCATCATTATACTTGGTCTTCATCATCACATCAAGTCGTAGTTCTGTGGCTATAGCTTCGTCGTCCATTTTTATCACCTTCGGGTTACATCTTTACCCTTGTTACGTGAGAAGACCTTCATTCCGAAGCTGAAATCTCCTGCAATAATCCATGTCATACTGAAAACATATAGTCAGTGCCGTTCTTGAGGACCTTCGAAGGAAGAAGGCCCCCAACAGTAGCCCCTCGCAGTATTGATTTGTTTCTTTGTAACAAATTTAGAATGCGACGTGAACGAAGGCCTTTTAGCCGAAGGTCCGAAAAAACACCTTCCCTTCGCTAGAATAGCGAATTAAACTGACCCGTGGGACCCACCAAACTGTGGGGCTCTGAACATATAAATAGGAGCCTGCATTGTGAATATTTTTCGTGCTATTTTAGTTGCTTACATTGCGTTCGTCATTTTAACCTTTCTTGTTTCATCGAGTTTAATTGGGTTTTGAGCTTCGGCATTTTAGCAACCATCGACTAAATGCCTAATGAGAATAAGATTGTTGATCCGCCGCTGGCCGGATTTTACGAAGCTATGGAGAAAACCAATGTAGAGAAGATTGCAAATGAGATGTTGGCTAGAATATCTGAAAACTCCAGTGATAGTGAGAGTTTCGATGTAGAAAGTGGAAATGAAGATGCCGAAGATCGGCCCTGGAGACCAAGCCATGTTGTCTTCGGAAAATCGACTATTAAACAAGGGCAGATCAAAGCAATGAAAGGGAGATACTTTTGTGATATTTCAATTGTGAGAGCCGGAGGGGAGAATAATGTTCCTCTTCCCGAAGCTGACGAAGTGGTGGCTTTCAGAAGCTTCATGAAAGTCGGGCTTTGGTTCCCCTGGGGAAATTGTTGGTTGAAGTTTTGAAAACCTTTGGAATTTACATTCATCAACTTGCTCTCGAAGCTATCATTAAAGTGGGGATCTTTATATGGGCCATGAGGAGCCAAGGACTGGAGCCAGATGCAAGATGCTTTTGCAACATTCATGAGTTGTCTTATGAGACGAAGGCTATCGGAAAGGAGCAATATCACAACAACTTTGGTTGTTACAGTTTCATGCCTCGGTCTGAGGCGAGCTACCCATTTCCCACATTTTCGGAAGAGGTGGTCGGGCTCCTGGATGCAGGAATGGTTTTACGTGAAGAATGACCTAAGTCAAAGGGAGGATGTGAGAGGGATTATTCAACGCCCTATATGGTCTCGCTTCGGCATTAGGAGGCCAGCCACTGCCCTTGGGAATGATATACAAGCATGCCATGCGACTTTCAATAAGGTGTGTACTTACATAGGCACAAGAGACTTGGTCTAGGAGCACATTGCTTACAGAGTGTGGTCACTTGCAAATGGGTGGGAAATGCCGAAGGAGGCTGCTGCTGGCTCTAGCCAAGGTGGTTTAGTCTACCTGAAGTATACCTTCAGGTACAGGAGCCAATTTGATGAACCGAATGATGACTGGCTAAATGCCATAGAAGCGACTAGTGACGAGCTGCTTGGAGCATATTCAAAGGCTGAAGATGAAGCCATGACAACTGCCTTCGGAGCTCGTGGCAAAAAGAGATTAAATAGAGTGTTTGATGTTATCGGGTTTGTGTACCCAGACTACTGCTATCCTTCGCAGAAACAAGGGAAAAAGAGGAAAGCTGCTACCTCGGCGACTTCTAGTGCGTCGAGATCAAAAAAGTTTAAAGTTTTGACACGTCGGCCCAGGCGCATTGAAACGACCGACGTGCCAAAGCTAATTGAAGGGTCCGCTCCTATTGTAGAGCCAAGTCGCTCTGTGTCAGTCGAAGCTAGGACAATACCGACTGAAGAGCCAAAACTAGAGAAGGCGGCAGAGCAATTAAAAGCACTGAGTCCACCATGTACAACGGAATTGCCGAAGCCATCAAGCATCCCTGCAACAACTCCAAGGAAAAGAAGAATGCCCAGCGTGCTAGATGTTGTTATGGAATCTGTGAAGACATCAACTCCTTCTTCTGCTGAAGCGCCTAGCACAGAGGGTAAAGTTTCATAGAAATCTAACGAGGCCAGCATGGTGCAAACTATTTCTGAAACTGGGCCTGTTGGGGGCCTTCGTCCTCCGAAGGTCCTCAAAAACATAATTTAACAATGTCTTCCAAGCATGACATATGGACAGGTACCTTCGGACTCAGGTTAAAAGCATACACGATGAGAAAAGCATGATCATGACGAAGGTTGCTGTTGCTCCGAAGCTACGCGCAAGAGAGCTTCGGCTCAACGGCGGAAAAAGGAACCGACTTAAAGGGGAAAAGGCTATCTAGTCCTCATAGATTTGTCTATAAGTCAATAGTAAATATAAAGGGCATGAATATAATTTCTCACAGGCTGTGTCCTGTGCCTATAAATAGGTGAACAGTACCCCCGTACTGTTCACGCTGACTTGTACTCGCTTTTGCGTCACGCTTATACTTTTGCCTTCTATGAAACCGAAGGTACATTTGTAATTCAATATTGCTTCTGTCTCTCCATGATAATATAATGAGAATGAGTTAATAATGTTATGTGATTGTTTATCTTATCTCTTATATTTCAGATGCTTCTTCTTTTATTAACATATATCACGATTATGAAGGTATGTCTTCCATAACCTTCGTCTGAAGATCATTATATCCTAAGGGAAATAATGCTTCGAAGGACGAAGGACATTAACATTTAACATTTTGTGTTGCCTTGTTCTTAACTCATAGCATTTGAGAACAAGTCCCCAACATTGGCGCTCACCTCCGGTGAACCCTTTTCGACCACCTTCGGCAAGCACTGACCTTCGTCATGCCGCCGAAGAAAGCTTCAGCGACACGGGCTGCTGCACTATAGCCACTGGACCCAAACCAGGAAACTCTTTCTCTCCGAGAAGCTAGGAGCCAGAAGAGGAAGGCCACCAGTCCAACACTCTAGGAGGAGGAGTTGGACCAAGAAATCAGGGACATGGAGATCATCCATCAGCAAGTACAAAGAAAGAAGGAGAAGATGGCGCGACTGGCTAATCTTCAAAGGAAGATCGATGAAGCTACTGAAGAAGTGCGTCATCTTGCTCAAGATGAACAAGATCGAAGGTCCCAACACAGGGAGCTTCGTCAAGAAGGCTTATTCAACGAGGATGGATGGTATGATGATTTTAATCATGATGCCTTTACTTTTGATGATGCTTCTCCCTTGGCAGCAAAAATGCAGGCTACCCCATGGGCCCCATCATACAAGCCACCTCAGCTTCCCATGTATGATGGGCACTTAGATCCAAAGCAGTTTCTGATGAGCTACGAAGCAACTATATCTTCGTATGGAGGTAATACCGCAGTCATGGCGAAATCCTTCGTCATGGCAGTCCGGAATGTAGCCCAAACATGGTATTCTTCACTTCGGCCAGGGACTATCACGTCGTGGCAGAAGCTAAAGGACATGCTAGTTACCAGTTTCCAAGGCTTTCAAACAAAACCGGTCACAACTCAGGCACTGTTCCAATGTACGCAAGACCACGAAGAATACCTTCAGGCATATGTACGAAGGTTCTTGCGATTGAGGGCACAAGCGCCCACAGTGCCCAATGAAATTGTCATTGAGGCCATGATTAAAGGCCTTCGGCTAGGACCTACGACTCAGTACTTCGCCAGAAAGCCCCCACAAACTCTAGAGAAGCTGCTTCAGAAGATGGATGAGTACATCCGGGCTGACAATGATTTTCGCCAAAGAAGGGAGGAAGCTTACAGATTCTCGGAAATGACCAAGGGCTTCGGAGGAAGAATCCATCTGAGGCATGTCAGGTCAATCCATAACTCCTCTCAGAGTGACGACAAAGGAAGTCAGTCTCAGATGTCATAATACACCTCACAATCTTTGGGGCAACAGCAAAACTCTTTCAGGCCACCAGCTCCAAGGGGCAGAGGTGCCAGGGTCTTCAGAGGAAGATTTGGGGATCAGTCTAGAAAGATCTACTGCTTATTCTATGGTGAGGACAAGGGCCATACTACAAGAATGTGCCACGTCACCATTCAGAAGCAAAAGGAGATAGCAGAAGCCGAAGCTCGGCAGAATCAGCCGAAGCAAGTCTTGCACACTGCTTCGTGTCACTCTCCTTACATACCAGAGTATGTGGGCAATCATCCTGCAACTTCTGTTGCTTTGGCTAGCCATTCACAGGCTTCCTGGCCACAACTCCCACCCCCACCACCACTACAACCGACCTATTCCCGAAGCCAGCAGCCAGAAGGGCGCCAGCACTCTCAACAGCAACGGGAATTCAGGGAGGAATCCGAAGCTCGCACAGTCAATAGTACTGTGCCAGAATCAAAGCACATCTATTGAGAGATATCCTACCTCTGAAATATTTTTACGTTCAATGTCATTTTGTTTTTTAATAAGGAACAATCAATGTAAATCTAGTTTTAATTTCTTATAATACTTCGCTCCTGTCAGAATGAAATATATCTTCTTCACAGACCTACGAAGCTCAAAAGTCGTTCCTAAGGGAATGCAGAGCTAAAAAATTGCCGAAGCCACAAAAAGTCGTTCCTAAAGGAGCGCAGCGTAAGTTTTGCCGAAGATACAAAAAGTCGTTCCTAAGGGAGCCCAGTGTAAGTTTTCTACTCAAAAGTCGTTCCAAAGGGAATGCAGAGCCAAATACCGCCGAAATATAAGGCGAAGAAGTTCAAAAGACGTTCCTAAGGGGATGCAGAACTTACACCAAAAAGTCAACGGTGATACCGCCGAAATAGAAGGCGAAAAAGTTCAAAAGACGTTCCTAAGGGGATGC
Source organism: Zea mays (assembly GCF_902167145.1). NCBI lineage: Eukaryota > Viridiplantae > Streptophyta > Magnoliopsida > Poales > Poaceae > Zea > Zea mays. Next base: position 44,329,506 of record NC_050102.1, read on the forward strand.
AGAACTTACACCGAAAAATAAGCGGTGAAGCCGAAAAATAAACGGCAAAGAGACATTGATCGTTCCTAAGGGGACGCAGAGACTGTGTGGGTGTGTGAGTGTGTGTCTTCGGCATTAGCATCATATTTTGCATCATATCATTACATCATACCGCATAGCATCACATCATACATCATATCGCACTAAAGACACGAATTGAATACGAAGTCGATCTTCAGAGAATGCTTTGGAAAAATGAAAATGTGCTAAGGCACAAAGTAAGCCGAGAAATACAGTTTCATCATCTCATTTGCAAAAGAAGGGATCCCTTGTTTATGAAGCATGGACGTTTTTACGAAGCTTGGATGTTCCTACGAAGCATGAATGATTTTACAAAGTATGGATATTTTCACGAAGCATGGATTCTTCTCTTTACAAAGCATAAAAAAGAAGGGAAGGTGTTTTTTCGCCGAAGGCTCAAAAACGGTATGTGTATAAAAGTTTCATGCATCGCAAAGAAGGGAATTACAAATAATTTACATGTTAGATTCAAAACTTTACATCAAATATTACAACCTTATTGCAGCAAAGTTACATTGTTCATTTGAAAATATTTTTACAATAAGTACTAGTATTCCTTCAGGACCTTCTTCGCAACTTCATTCAGCAATTTGTTAACGACTTCGTCAACAACAGATTCGGCCATATTTATGATTTCTAGTGCTTCCTTCGTTGCTGGATCGGACAATGGATCGAATGGTTCTGGTGGCGGAGATAATTCAGCTACAACGGAAAAAACTAGTCAGTCCGAAGCCACAAAAACAAAAGCCGAAGCTAGGTGCTGCGAAACAATACCTATGCGTCTCTCGCGTTCTGCAGCTTCCTCAGCTTGTTTCGTTGCTGCTCGAGTGTCGTGAATATCTTTCTCACTTTTATTCATAATTTCGTGGGCCATTTCTCGGCCACCATTTGCCCAGATGTCAGTAAAAAAATTTCTGCCCATTAAACTTGCTTCGGCTGAGGGATCTTTTGTATCATCCATAGAGAAGGCAGCTTCGGCCTAGGCCACAGTTTTGACATGATCGCAACCTGCCTTCTCTAGGATGGCTGAAACTCCTCGTGCACCGGAGAACGCGCAGATGTCTCCGCGATCACTTAAAATCTCTTCAAAAGCTTCGGCCTCTCTGCTAATCCACTCGATAACACCTTCAGGGTCGCCTCGTATAAAGTTATCTTCGTTGGAATAGGCACCCACGTTGGCGAAGCTAGCCTTTATCTTCTCCACGTAGCCTAGGGATTTTTTGAAACATCTTTCTTTGGATGCGCGAAGTTCTTCAACTGTTTTTTCTAAATAGTTTTTCCAATATTCACTAATATCTCGGTTGGCCTCTGCGAGACCGCATTTTTCCTTGGCTTCGACCAGCTGTTTCCGAAGGTCTTCGATCTCATTCTTTTGAATGTCAGCTTGAGCTTTGAAACTAGCTTCATCTTCTTTCACTTTGTTTACCAATGAAATTAATATTTTGTCTTTTTCAAGACCTTCGTTCCTTAATTCGATTACCTCTGAACGAAGGTTGTTCAGAGCCATTGTATATCCTTCATCTTCAATATTCTTTTGTGCTCTAAGGGCATTGCTAAGGATTAAGCCCTGCAAGAGGAGGACAAAATTAAGCATAATCAAATAAAGTATTTCGTTTTCAAAATACAAAATTAGCTTTTATACCTTTATGCTATTATACGCCAAACTGTCAGCGAGCTCATCCTTTGATAATATTGAAAGGCCATCTTCTAGCTTTGGGAATCCGACGCTTCTACCTATCTCCCGGCAAACGGATATCTCTTTATTGTCCGGGAGACAGTACAGAAAATCTTCTTCTCCACTGCCATTAAACACTAAGGCCCTCTTCGAGTATTTCAATTTTTGGGCATAATGTTGTGCTTCTCATTTTTCTTCTTGAGAAAGTCCTTTTCCCAAAGCATGGCGAATGATGTAATCAATACTCTCTTTTAAAGCTTTGGGAGCAGGAGTTGTAACCTTTTCAGCCAAAATTTGCTCTGTGTCCTTTTCTTCTATTGCATTTTCTTCAATTTTGGCAGGCTTTTTCTCAGCGGACTCTGTAGGCCCAGCATCGGTTCCAGCTTCAATTCCTGCAGCTTCGACTTCTATCTGCTTAGTATCAGCTTCGGCTTGCACCCTGGGAGCTTCGACAACTTTCCCTGTAGAAGCAGGATTCAAGGTTTCGGTTGTTTCTAGAACATCCAGTACATTTACCATTCTCCTCCTCTTAGGAGTTACGACAGAACCCATTTGTACCTTCGGTACTGTTGCTTTTACTGGAGGGCTCAAAACCTCTGGCATCTTTGTTGTTTCTTCAGTATTTGGCTTATCAGCCTTATCAACCTTCGTTTCAACTACTTTAACTGAAGGCACCTTCGGCATTATAGCCGGCTCTTCAGTCCTCTACACGGGAGCAATGGTTTCTTTTGTTTTGGCAGCCGAGGAGGTCCCTTCACCAAATTCAGGTATCGCGGCTGGTTCGATGTATCACGGCCGGTGAGTTAGGACCTTCAACTTTTTTCCCTTCGGCACAGGTTCGTCTGGGGTGGCTGAAGTAACAGCTTTCCTCTTTTTCCCTTGCCCCTGCAGCGGGTACTGGTAGTCGGGGTAAACGAAGCCAATGGCATCAAAAACTCTGTAAAATTCTTTTTTCCCCGACCTCCGAAGGCTGCAGATAGTGCATTATCTTCTGGCTTGGAATATGCTCCAAGCAGTTCATCACTTGTAGCTTCGATGCATTTCAGCCAGTCATCGTTTGGTTCATCGAATTTATCCCCATACCTGAATGTATACTTTAGTCGGACCAGATCACCCTCGCTGGACTTGGTGATGGTCTCCTTTGGCATTTCCCAGTTTTCTACAAGTGGCCATACTCTGAATGCTATATGCTCTTGAATTAAATCTCTTGTACCAATGAAGAAGCAGACAGTACCAAACGCCTTCTGACATGCTTCAGCAGCATCATCAACTTCAACCTTCGGCCTTCGGAGGCCGAAGCGGGACCAAATGGGACGCATAATGACTTCCTTAATATCTTCTCTTGCCTTCAAATCATTCTTCACATAAAACCATTCCTCCATCCAAGCTCCGGGCCACCTTTTCCAAAATGTTGGCACTGGGTGGCTTGCGTTGGGACGGGCGATAAATCCATAACAATCGAAGTTGTTGTGATACTGCTCTTTACCCATGGCCTTCGTCTCATACAGAAGTTCGTGCATGATGCAGAAGCACTTCGCGCTTGGCTCTATCCCTTGGCTTCTTACTGCCCAGACGAAAACCCCCATCCTTATTATAGCTTCGGGAGTGAGCTGATGAAGGAAGATTTGGTAGGTTTTTAGCACTTCAACTACAAACCTGCTCAGTGGGAACCGAAGCCCAGCTTTGAAGAAGCTTCGGTAAATCACAACTTCGTTTTCCTCGGGGGCAGGGACGTTGTTGTCTCCACCAGCCCTTATAATAGACATATCCCAAAAGTATCTTCCTCTCATGTTCTCAAGGTGACTTTGTTTGATGGTCGATTTTCCGAAAATCGCATGACTTGGTCTCCAGGACCGATCCTCAGAATCTTCGCCCCCACTTTCCGCATCATAACTGTTCTTCTATTTATAGGCACGAGACGCAGCCTGGGTGAAATTACATATATGCCCTTGTCATCCATTTACAATCATAACACAAAACATTAAGGACTAAGTAGTCTTTGTCCTTTTTTGGTCATCATTATACTTGGTCTTCATCATCACATCAAGCCATAGTTCTATGGCTATAGCTTCGTCGTCCATTTTTATCACCTTCGGGTTACATCTTTACCCTTGTTACGTGAGAAGACCTTCATTCTGAAGCTGAAATCTCCTGCAATAATCCATGTCATACTGAAAACATATAGTAAGTGCTGTTTTCGAGGACCTTCGGAGGAAGACGGCCCCCAACAGTAGCCCCTCGCAGTATTGATTTGTTTCTTTGTAACAACTTTAGACTGCAACGTGAACGAAGGCCTTTTAGCCGAAGGTCCAAAAAACACCTTCCCTTCGCTAGAATAGCGAATTAAACTGACCTGTGGGACCCACCAAACTGTGGGGCTCTGAACATATAAATAGGAGCCTACATTGTGAATACTTTTCGTGCTATTTTAGTTGCTTACATTGCGTTCGTCATTTTAACCTTTCTTGTTTCGTCGAGTTTAATTGGATTTTGAGCTTTGGCATTTTAGCAACCATCGATTAAATGCCTAATGAGAAGAAGATTGTTGATCCGCCGCTGGCCGGATTTTACGAAGCTATGGAGAAAACCAACACAGAGAAGATTGCAAATGAGATGTTGGATGGAATATCTGAAAACTCCAGCGATAGTGAGAGTTTCGATGTAGAAAGTGGAAATGAAGATGTTGAAGATCAGCCCTAGAGACCAAGCCATGTTGTCTTTGGAAAATCGACTATTAAACAAGGGCAGATCAAAGCAATGAAAGGGAGATACTTTTGTGATATTTCAATTGTGAGAGCCGGAGGGGAGAATAATGTTCCTCTTCCCGAAGCTGACGAAGTGGTGGTTTTCAGAAGCTTCATGAAAGCCGGGCTTCGGTTCCCCCTGGAGAAATTGTTGGTTGAAGTTCTGAAAACCTTTGAAATTTACCTTCATCAACTTGCTCTCGAAGCTATCATCAAAGTGGGGATCTTTATATGGGCCATGAGGAGCCAGGACTGGAGCCAGATGCAAGATGCTTTTGCAACATTCATGAGTTGTCTTATGAGACGAAGGCTACCGGAAAGGAGCAATATCACAACAACTTTGGTTGTTACAGTTTCATTCCTCGGTCTGAGGCGAGCTACCCAATTCCCACATTTCAGAAGAGGTGGCCGGGCTCCTGGATGCAGGAATGGTTTTACGTGAAGAATGACCTAAGTCAAAGGGAGGACGTGAGAGGGATTATTGAACGCCCTATATGGTCTTGCTTTGGCATTAGGAGGCCAGCCACTGCCCTTGGGAATGATATACAAGCTTGCCATGCGGCTTTCAATACGGTGTGTACTTATATAGGCACAAGAGACTTGGTCCAGGAGCACATTTCTTACAGAGTGTGGTCACTTGCAAATGGGTGGGAAATGCCGAAGGAGGCTGCTGCTGGCTCTAGCCAAGGTGGATTAGTCTACCTGAAGTATACCTTCAGGTACAGGAGCCAATTTGATGAACGGAATGATGACTGGCTGAATGCCATAGAAGCGATTAGTGACGAGCTGCTTGGAGCATATTCAAAGGCCAAATATGAAACCATGACAACTGCCTTCGGAGCTCGTGGCAAAAAGAGATTAAATAGAGTGTTCGATGTTACCGGGTTTGTGTACCCGGACTACTGCTATCCTTCGCGGAAACAAGGGAAAAAGAGGAAAGCTGCTACCTCGACGACTTCTAGTGCGTCGATGTCAAAAAAGGTTAAAGTTTTGACACATCAGCCCAGGCGCATTGAAACGACCGACGTGCCGAAGCTAATTGAAGGGTCCGCTCCTATTGTAGAGCCAAGTTGCTCTGTGTCAGTCGAAGCTAGGACAATACCGGTTGAAGAGCCGAAACTGGAGAAGGTAGCAGAGCAATTAAAAGCACTGAGTCCACCATGTACAACGGAATTGCCGAATCCATCAAGCATCCCTGCAACAACTCCAAGGAAAAGAAGAATGGCCAGCGTGCTAGATGTTGTTATGGAATCTGTGAAGACATCAACTCCTACTTCTACTGAAGCGCCTAACATAGAGGGTAAAGTTTCAAAGAAATCTAACGAGGCCAGCATGGTGCAAACTATTTCTGAAACTGGGCCTGTTGGGGGCCTTCGTCCTCCGAAGGTCCTCAAAAACGTACTTTAACAATGTCTTCCAAGCATGGCATATGGACAGGTACCTTCGGACTCAGGTTAAAAGCATACACGATGAGAAAAGCATGATCGTGATGAAGGTTGCTGTTGCTCCGAAGCTACGCGCAAGGGAGCTTCGGCTCAACAGCGGAAAAAGGAACCGACTTAAAGGGAAAAGGCTATCTAGTCCTCATAGATTTGTCTATAAGTCAATAGTAAATATAAAGGGCATGAATGTAATTTCTCACAGGCTGTGTCCTGTGCCTATAAATAGGTGAACAGTACCCTCGTACTGTTCACACTGACTTGTACTCGCTTTTGCGTCACGCTTATACTTTTGCCTTCTATCAAACGAAGGTACATTTGTAATTCAATATTGTTTTTGTCTCTCCAGGATTATATAATGAGAATGAGTTAATAATGTTATGTGATTGTTTATCTTGTCTCTTATACTTCATATGCTTCTTATTTTATTAACATATATCACGATTATGAAGGTATGTCTTCCATAACCTTCGTCTGAAGATCATTATATCCTAAGGGAAATAATGCTTCAAAGGATGAAAGACATTTACATTTAACATTTTGTGTTGCCTTGTTCTTAACTCATAACATTTGAGAACAAGTCCCCAACAGGGCCCTCGAAAGTTCCCGCTGAAGCTAGACCTTTGGAAAGCGCACCGATGATCCTGGAAAAAGGGAGCGCTTCTGAAAAATCCAAATCTCCTGCTCCTAAAGCACCTGCTAAAGAGTTGGAATTCATTGTGCGACATGCTTCAGGGAAGCAGTTATCAGAGGAGTAGATTGCCAAAGCAAAACAATATGCCAAGGATCTGAAGTACCCCCGAGGATCCTTGGTGTATGGTGGAGATGACGAAGATGATTTCCTTTATTATCTACCAGACAATAACGAGATCTATGTTTGCCGAGAAATGATGAAAAATATGTGGTACCGAAGCTTGAACTTGGCCTATCTACAATGTCGAAGGATGATCTTGCAGATAGCCTTGCTTATAATAGCCTGAAGGTGCATATATTTTTTCTTGTAAAATAAATTATATTTGTAGATTTTCTTGCTATCGTTATGTTCTCACTCTTCGTTTTTTTCTAGGGCTTGATTCTAAGCAAGGCTTTAAAGGCCCAAAAGGAAGCAGAAGATGAGAGCTGTCAAATAGCTCTTGGGAATCTTCGATCAGAAGTCGTTACACTAAGGAACGAAGCTCTCGAAAAAGATAAGATATTGCTTTCCTTAGTGGACAGGATGAGATCTAGCGAAGCCAAACTTGCTGCACAAACTGAAGCTCACAAAGTCGAAGTTGAAGATTTGAAGAAGATTGCAGAAACGAGCGAAAAATTTGAAGTTGCAATGGCGAAGCACGAGATAAGCGAAATTGAAAAATCGAGGGCACAAAAGAATGCCGAAGAGCTCCACGACTCCAAAGAGAGATGCTACGAAATATCCTTGGAATGCGCCAAGAATCTAAAGAACAAATTTGCAAAGGTGCGAGCGTACTCTTCCGAGCAGAAGTTCATCCGCGGTGACCCCGATGGGGTTATCTAGTGGATCAGCGGGGAGGCGGAAGCTTTTGACGAGATACTCAGTGATCAAGGGGATTTCTGTGCTTTTGCTGGTGCCCGCGGTGCTGTATCAATTTTGGAAAAGGTCGGCTGTGACCATGCAAAGGCTGTTGTTCAGCCAGAATTTGTTATCTCAGCCGACGACATTAAGAATCCTTCAGCCGAAGTGTCTTCGTTAAGCGTTAAATTTTATTCCAAGTATGGATAAAGGGCGGACATGAGATAGCTGACGAAGCTATTAGGAAAAATGAAAAAGAATCTCACGACGCTCAAGAAGAGGCCAAAAGAGCTGAAGAAGCTGCAGAGCATGCCAGACTTATAGGTACCTTAATTAAGGTTTAGCTTCGGGATTCGTTTTTAGCTTCGGAATTAACAAACATTTTTTTATGATGTAGCTGAACTTTTACCTCCACCGGAGCCATATGACCGCGAAGCCGACCCAGCCATGAAGGAAGCGTTGGATATAATAAAAATCGCTAACGAAGCTGCTGACGAGGTTGTCAACAGACTACTGAACGAAGCCGCTGAGAAAGTGCTAAAAGAAGATTAAAACTTTGTATATTTAGGAGTTTAATGTTTGCATATGGCCTTCGTCTCTTTGTAAGAACCAAACATCAAGTATTCGTGTACGTGTTAATGTAATATATTTCTTTGTGATGCATGAAACCTTCGTATGTACCGTTTTTGAGCCGTTGGCGAAAAAACACCTTCCCTTCTTTTCATGCTTCACGAAGAAAAGAAATTCCCCCATTATTGAATCAATACTGAGTATGTTGTCACAGTTGTAGCATAGTAAAACTGCTATTGAAGATTCCCTTCCTGTATAAAAGTATATTTGCCAAAAGTATACATTGTGATACATCACCTTCTTTCATGGTCCGACATATATTTTCGAAGGAGCAACTTTCCTTCTCCGCGGCTTTTTGCTGATGCAAAATGATGTATGATGCGATGCAATATGATGCGGCGGTATGATGCAAAATGATGTTTATGCCGAAGATATAAACCCTACTCAAATACGCACCAAGACTCTGCATCCCCTTAGGAACGACTTTTGAGTCTCGTCACCCTTTACTTAGGTGTTTTTTCCAGCTCTGCATTCCCTTAGGAATGACTTTTGAGCTAAGCTCTGCATCCCCTTAGGAACGACTTTGGAGCTTCTTCACCTCTGATTTAGGTGGCATTTAAGCTTTGCATCCCCTTAGGTACGACTTTGGAGCTTCTTCACCTTTGATTTAGGTGGTATCTTAGCTCTGCATTCCCTTAGGAACGACTTTTGAGCTTAGAAACTTACTCTGCGCTCCCTTAGGAACAACTTTTGAGCTTCGGAACATACTCTGCGCTTCCTTAGGAATGACTTTTGAGCTTCAGAACATACTCTGCTCTCCCTTAGGAACGACTTTTGAGCTTCAGAACATACTCTGCGCTCCCTTAGGAACGACTTTTGAGCTTCTTAACTCATTCTTGTCACACTCGATGACGTAACCACAAGTTTATTACATCAAGTTGTATTGTCTTTTTAGAAGGAAATATAAAAGCAAAAAAGGTAAAAATATAACGAATCAGAGCTCTCTTTTGGCCGAAATGTTGTGCCACCTTCAGTAGATATGCCTTGACTCGGGCACAATACTGTTAATTGTGCGAACTTTGGACTGCTCCCGAAGGTCACATTGTTGCTGAGTGAAAGTCGCCTAGAGGGGGGGTGAATAGGGCGAAACTGAAATTTACAAATATAAACACAACTACAAGCCGGGGTTAGCGTTAGTAATAAAGAAATGAGTCTGCGAGAGAGGGCGCAAAACAAATCCTAAGCAAATGAACAAGAGAGACACGAAGATTTGTTTTACCGAGGTTCGGTTCTTGCAAACCTACTCCCCGTTGAGGAGGCCACAAAGGCCGGGTCTCTTTCAACCCTTCCCTCTCTCAAACGATCCACGGATCGAGTGAGCTTTCTTTTCTCAACCACTTGGAACACAAAGTTCCCTGCAAGGGCCACCACACAATTGGTGCCTCTTGCTTCGATTACAAGTGTTTGATCACAATGAAAGAGTTCAAGAAGAAAGAAAGCAATCCAAGTGCAAGAGCTCGAAAGAACACAAGCAAATCACTCTCTCTAGTCACTATGGAGTTGTGTAGGAATTGGAGAGGATTTGATCTATTTGGTGTGTCTAGTATTGAATGCTAGAGCTCTTGTAGTAGATGGGAAGTGGAAAACTTGGATACTATGAATGGTGGGGTGGTTGGGGTATTTATAGCCCCAACCACCAAATGTGGCCGTTGGGAACCTGTCTGTTCGATGGCGCACCGGACAGTCCGGTGCACACCGGACAGTCCGGTGCCCCCTGCCACGTCATCACTGCCGTTGGATTCTAGCCGTTGGAGCTTCTGACTTGTGGGCCCGCCTGGGTGTCCGGTGCACACCGGACATGTACTGTTTGATGTCCGGTGCACCGGTATGGGCGTGCCTGACGTCTGCGCGCGCTGCGCGCGCATTAAATGCAGCGCAGGGAGCCGTTGGCGCCGCAGGGAGCCGTTGCTCCGCTGGCACACCGGACAGTCCGGTGCACACCGGACAGTCCGGTGAATTTTAGCGGAGCGGCTGCCGCGCGAACCCGAGGCTGGCGAGTTCCGGAGACCGCGCTTCCTAGGAGCACCGGACATGTCCGGTGCACACCGGACAGTCCGGTGAATTATAGCGCGCCGGCTTCCGAGAATTCCCGAGGGCGAGAAGTTTGAGTTGGTGTCCTCTGGGCGCACCGGACACTGTCCGGTGCACACCGAACAGTCCGGTGCCTTCAGCCAGAGGTGCCCTCGGTTGCCTCATTTGCTCCTTTGTTGAATCCAACACTTGGTCTTTTTATTGGCTGAGTGTGAACCTTTTACACCTGTATAATCTATACACTTGGGCAAACTAGTTAGTCCAAAGATTTGTGTTGGGCAATTCAACCACCAAAATTATTTAGGAACTAGGTATAAGCCTTAATTCCCTTTCAATCTCCCCCTTTTTGGTGATTGATGCCAACACAAACCAAAGCAAATTTAAAAGTGCATAATTGAACTAGTTTGCATGATATAAGAGTAAAGGTTGCTTGGAATTTAGCCAATATTATTACTTACAAGATATGCATGGATTGTTTCTTATTTATAACATTTTGGACCACGTTTGCACCACATGTTTTGTTTTTGCAAACTCTTTTGTAAATCATTTTCAAAGTTCTTTTGCAAATAGTCAAAGGTAGTGAATAAGAGTTTTGCAAAGCATTTTCAAGATTTGAAATTTTCTCCCCCTGTTTCAAATGCTTTTCCTTTGACTTAAACAAAACTCCCCCTAAATGAGATCCTCCTCTTAGTGTTCAAGAGGGTTTTGATATGCCTTTTTGAAATGCTACTTTCTTCCCCTTTTTTTGAACACAATAGGATACCAATTGAAAATATTTAACACTAATTTTTTGAAATTGGTGGTGGTGCGGTCCTTTTGCTTTGGGCTCATTTCTCCCCCTTTTTGGCATGAATCGCCAAAAACGGAATCGTTAGAGCCCTCGAAGTGCTTTCTTCACCTTTGGTCATAAATGAATGAGTTAAGAGTATACCAAAGACGAAGTCCTTGATGCTCATTTCTCCCCAAGGAATAGAGAGTTGCTTGGAGTGATGGCGAAGTATGAGTTACGGAGTGGAAGCCTTTGTTTTCGCCGAAGACTCCAATTCCCTTTCAATATACCTATGACTTGGTTTGAAATAGACTTGAAAAACACATTAGTCATAGCATATAAAAGAGACATGATTAAAGGTATATAAAAGAGCAATGTGTGCAATCTTAGCAAAAGAAATTGCGCGAATCAAGAATATTGAGCTCATGCCTAAGTTTGTTAAAAGATTGTTCATCAAGAGGCTTGGTAAAGATATCGGCTAATTGATCTTTAGTATTAATGTATGAAATCTCGATATCTCCCTTTTGTTGGTGATCCCTCAAAAAGTGATACCGAATGGCTATGTGTTTAGTGCGGCTATGCTCGACGGGATTGTCGGCCATTTTGATTGCACTCTCATTGTCACATAGAAAAGGGACTTTGGTTAATTTGTAACCGTAGTCCCGCAGGGTTTGCCTCATCCAAAGCAATTGCGCGCAACAATGACCTGCGGCAATATACTCGGCTTCGGCGGTGGAAAGAGCAAGCGACCGAATTTTGCTTCTTTGAAGCCCAAGACACCAAGGATCTTCCCAAGAACTGGCAAGTCCCCGATGTGCTCTTCCTATTGATTTTGCACCCCGCCCAATCGGCATCCGAATAACCAATTAAATCGAATGTGGATCCCCTAGGATACCAAAGCCCAAACTTAGGAGTATAAGCCAAATATCTCAAGATTCGTTTTACGGCCGTAAGGTGAGCTTCCTTAGGGTCGGCTTGGAATCTTGCACACATGCATACGGAAAGCATTATATCCGGTCGAGATGCACATAAATAAAGCAATGAACCAATCATCGACCGGTATACCTTTTGATCCACGGACTTACCTCCCGTGTCGAGGTCGAGATGCCCATTAGTTCCCATGGGTGTCTTGATGGGTTTGGCATCCTTCATCCCAAACTTGGTTAGAATGTCTTGAGTGTACTTTGTTTGGCTGATGAAGGTGCCCTCTTGGAGTTGCTTTACTTGGAATCCTAGAAAATACTTCAACTCCCCCATCATAGACATCTCAAACTTCTGTGTCATGATCCTACTAAACTCTTCACATGTAGACTCGTTAGTAGACCCAAATATAATATCGTCAACATAAATTTGGCATACAAACAAGTCATTTTCAAGAGTTTTAGTAAAGAGTGTAGGATCGGCTTTACCGACTTTGAATCCATTTGCAATAAGAAAATCTCTAAGGCATTCATACCATGCTCTTGGGGCTTGCTTGAGCCCATAAAGCGCCTTAGAGAGCTTATAGACATGATTAGGATACTTACTGTCTTCAAAGCCGGGAGGTTGCTCAACATAGACTTCTTCCTTGATTGGTCCATTTAGGAAGGCACTTTTCACATCCATTTGATAAAGCTTAAAGCCATGGTAAGTAGCATAGGCTAATAATATGCGAATTGACTCAAGCCTAGCTACGGGTGCATAGGTTTCACCGAAATCCAAACCTTCGACTTGGGAGTATCCCTTGGCCACAAGTCGAGCTTTGTTCCTTGTCACCACACCATGCTCGTCTTGCTTGTTGCGGAAGACCCATTTGGTTCCTACAACATTTTGATTAGGACGTGGAACTAAATGCCATACCTCATTCCTAGTGAAGTTGTTGAGCTCCTCTTGCATCGCCACCACCCAATCCGAATCTTGAAGTGCTTCCTCTACCTTGTGTGGCTCAATAGAGGAAACAAACGAGTAATGTTCACAAAAATGTGCAACACGAGATCGAGTAGTTACCCCCTTATGAATGTCGCCGAGGATGGTGTCGACGGGGTGATCTCTTTGGATTGCTTGGTGGACTCTTGGGTGTGGCGGCCTTTGCTCTTCATCCTCCTTGTCTTCCTCATTTGTATCTCCCCCTTGATCATTGCCGTCATCTTGAGGTGGCTCATTTGATTGATCTTCTTCTTCATCAACTTGAGCTTCATCCTCATTTTGTGTTGATGGAGATGCTTGTATGGAGGAGGATGGTTGATCTTGTGCATTTGTAGGCTCTTCGGATTCCTTAGGACACACATCCCCAATGGACATGTTTCTTAGCGCGATGCATGGAGCCTGTTCTTCACCTATTTCATCAAGATCAACTTGCTCTACTTGAGAGCCGTTAGTTTCATCAAACACAACGTCACATGAGACTTCAACTAGTCCAGTGGACTTGTTAAAGACCCTATATGCCCTTGTGTTTGAGTCATAACCAAGTAAAAAGCCTTCTACAGTTTTAGGAGCAAATTTAGATTTTCTACCTCTTTTGACAAGAATAAAGCATTTGCTACCAAAAACTCTAAAATATGAAATGTTGGGCTTTTTACCGGTTAGGAGTTCATATGATGTCTTCTTGAGGATTCGGTGCAGATATAACCGGTTGATGGCGTAGCAGGCGGTGTTGACCGCCTCGGCCCAAAACCGATCCGAAGCCTTGTACTCATCAAGCATGGTTCTTGCCATGTCTAAAAGAGTTCGATTCTTCCTCTCCACTACACCATTTTGTTGAGGTGTGTAGGGAGAAGAGAACTCATGCTTGATGCCCTTCTCCTCAAGAAAGCCTTCAATTTGAGAGTTCTTGAACTCCGTTCCGTTGTCGCTTCTTATTTTCTTGATCCTTAAGGCGAACTCATTTTGAGCCCGTCTCAAGAATCCCTTTAAGGTCTCTTGGGTTTGAGATTTTTCCTGTAAAAAGAATACCCAAGTGAAGCGAGAATAATCATCCACAATAACTAGACAGTACTTACTCCCGCCGATGCTTATGTAAGCGATCGGGCCGAATAGATCCATGTGTAGGAGCTCCAGTGGCCTGTTAGTCGTCATTATGTTCTTGTGTGGATGATGAGTGCCAACTTGCTTCCCTGCTTGGCATGCGCTACAAATCCTGTCTTTCTCAAAATGAACATTTGTTAATCCTAAAATGTGTTCTCCCTTTAGAAGCTTGTGAAGATTCTTCATCCCAACATGGGCTAGTCGGCGGTGCCAGAGCCAACCCATGTTAGTCTTAGCAATTAAACAAGTGTCGAGTTCAGCTCTATCAAAATCTACCAAGTATAGCTGACCCTCTAACACTCCCTTAAATGCTATTGAATCATCACTTCTTCTAAAGACAGTGACACCTACATCAGTAAAAAGACAGTTGTAGCCCATTTGACATAATTGGGAAACGGAAAGCAAGTTGTAATCTAATGAATCAACAAGAAAAACATTGGAAATAGAATGGTCAGGAGATATAGCAATTTTACCAAGACCTTTGACCAAACCTTGATTTCCATCCCCGAATGTGATAGTTCGTTGGGGATCTTGGTTTTTCTCATATGAGGAGAACATCCTTTTCTCCCCGGTCATGTGGTTTGTGCACCCGCTGTCGAGTATCCAACTTGAGCCCCCGGATGCATAAACCTACAAAACAAATTTAGTTCTTGACTTTAGGTACCCAAACTGTTTTGGGTCCTTTGGCATTAGAAACAAGAACTTTGGGTACCCAAACACAAGTCTTTGACCCCTTGTGTTTGCCCCCAACAAATTTGGCAACTACCTTGCCGGATTTGCTTGTAAGCACATAAGAAGCATCAAAAGTTTTAAATGAAATAGCATGATCATTTGATGCAATAGGAGTTTTCTTTCTAGGCAACTTGGCACGGGTTGGTTGCCTAGAGCTAGATGTCTCACCCTTATACATAAAAGCATGATTAGGGCCAGAGTGAGACTTCCTAGAATGAATCTTCCTAATTTTGCTCTCAGGATAGCCGGCAGGGTACAAAATGTAACCCTCGTTGTCCTGAGGCATGGGAGCCTTGCCCTTAACAAAATTTGACAATCTTTTAGGAGGGGCACTAATTTTGACATTGTCTCCCCTTTGGAAGCCAATGCCATCCTTAATGCCAGGGCGTCTCCCATTATAAAGCATGCTACGAGCAAATTTAAATTTCTCATTTTCTAAGTTGTGCTCGGCAATTTTAGCATCAAGTTTAGCTATATGATCATTTTGTTGCTTAATTAAGATCATGTGATCATGAATAGCTTTAACATCAATATCTTTACATCTAGTACAAATAGATACATGCTCAACAATAGATGTAGAGGGTTTGCAAGATTTTAATTCTACAACCTTAGCATGCAACATATCATTTTTAGTTCTAAGGTCGGAAATTGTAACATTGCAAACGTCTAGTTCTTTAGCCTTAGTAATCAATTTTTCATTTTCTACTCTAAGGCTAGCAAGAGATATATTCAAATCATCAATCTTAGCAAGCAGATCAACATTATCATCTCTAAGATTGGGAATTGAAACATTACAAACATGAGCGTCAACCTTAGCATTTAAACTAGCATTTTCATTCCTAAGGTTGTCAATAATCTCACGGCATGTGCTTAGCTCACTAGACAATTTTTCACATTTTTCTACTTCTAGAGCATAAGCCTTTTTAACCTTAACATGTTTCTTGTTTTCTTTAATTAGACAATCCTCTTGAGAGTCCAAAAGGTCATCCTTTTCATGAATAGCACTAATCAATTCATTTAGTTTTTCTTTTTGCTCCATGTTAAGATTGGCAAAGAGAATACGCAAATTATCCTCCTCATCACTAGCATTATCATCACTAGAAGATTCATATTTAGTGGAGGAGTTAGATTTAACCTTTTTCCGTTTGCCGTCCTTTGCCATGAGGCACTTGTGGCCGACGTTTGGGAAGAGGAGTCCCTTGGTGACGGCGATGTTGGCGGCGTCCTCGTCGTCGGAGGAGTCGCTTGAACTTTCGTCGGAATCCCATTCCCGACAAACATGGGCATCGCCGCCCTTCTTCTTGTAGTACCTTTTCTTCTCCTTTCTTCTCCCCTTCTTGTCGTCGCCTCGGTCACTGTCACTAGATATAGGACATTTAGCAATAAAATGACCGGGCTTACCACACTTGTAGCAAACCTTCTTGGAGCGGGACTTGTAGTCCTTCCCCCTCCTTTGCTTGAGGATTTGACGGAAGCTCTTGATGACGAGCGCCATTTCCTCATTGTCGAGCTTGGAGGCGTCTATTGGTTGTCTACTTGGTGTAGACACCTCCTTCTTCTCCTCCGTTGCCTTGAATGCAACGGGTTGGGCTTCGGATGGGTCGCCAAGCTCGTTGATTTTCCTCGAGCCTTCTATCATGCACTCAAAACTTACAAAATGCCCGATAACTTCCTCGGGGGTCATTTTAGTATATCTAGGATTACCACGAATCAATTGAACTTGAGTGGGATTAAGAAAAATGAGAGATCTTAAAATAACATTTACCACTTCGTGGTCGTCCCACTTCTTGCTCCCGAGGTTGCGCACTTGGTTCACCAAAGTCTTGAGCCGGTTGTACATGTGTTGTGGCTCCTCCCCTTTGTGAAGCCGGAACCGACCGAGCTCCCCCTCGATCGTTTCCCTCTTGGTGATCTTGGTGAGCTCGTCTCCCTCGTGCGCGGTTTTGAGCACATCCCAAATCTCCTTGGCGCTCTTCAACCCTTGAACTTTGTTATACTCCTCTTTACTTAGAGAGGCGAGGAGTATTGTTGTTGCTTGAGAGTTGAAGTGCTCGATTTGGGCCACCTCATCCTCATCATAGTCCTCATCCCCTACTGACGGTACCTGTGCACCAAATTCAACAACATCCCATATGCTTTTGTGGAGCGAGGTTAGATGAAATCGCATTAAATCGCTCCACCTAGCGTAATCTTCACCATCAAAAGTTGGTGGTTTGCCTAATGGGACGGAAAGTAAAGGTGTATGTTTGGAAATGCGAGCGTAATGTAGGGGAATCTTACTATACTTCTTGCGCTCTTGGCGCTTAGAAGTGACGGAGGGCGCATCGGAGTCGGAGGTCGATGTTGATGAAGTATCGGTCTCGTAGTAGACCACTTTCCTCATCCTCTTGTGCTTGTCGCCTTTCCGATGCGGCTTGTGGGAGGAAGATTTTTCCTTCTTCTCTTTGTGGTGAGAAGAGGAAGACTTTTTCTCCTTCCGTTTGGAGGAGTCCTTCTTCTTCTCCTTCCTCTTGGTGCGGGACTCTTCCGATGAAGTGCTCCTGTGGCTTGTAGTGGGCTTTTCGCCGGTCTCCATCTCCTTCTTGGCGTGATCTCCCGACATCACTTCGAGCGGTTAGGCTCTAATGAAGCACCGTCCTCTGATACCAATTGAAAGTCGCCTAGAGGGGGGGGGGGTGAATAGGGCGAAACTGAAATTTACAAATATAAACACAACTACAAGCCGGGGTTAGCGTTAGTAATAAAGAAATGAGTCTGCGAGAGAGGGCGCAAAACAAATCCTAAGCAAATGAACAAGAGAGACACGGAGATTTGTTTTACCGAGGTTCGGTTCTTGCAAACCTACTCCCCGTTGAGGATGCCACAAAGGCAGGGTCTCTTTCAACCCTTCCCTCTCTCAAACGATCCACGGATCGAGTGAGCTTTCTTTTCTCAACCACTTGGAACACAAAGTTCCCTGCAAGGGCCACCACACAATTGGTGCCTCTTGCTTCGATTACAAGTGTTTGATCACAATGAAAGAGTTCAAGAAGAAAGAAAGCAATCCAAGTGCAAGAGCTCGAAAGAACACAAGCAAATCACTCTCTCTAGTCACTATGGAGTTGTGTAGGAATTGGAGAGGATTTGATCTATTTGGTGTGTCTAGTATTGAATGCTAGAGCTCTTGTAGTAGATGGGAAGTGGAAAACTTGGATACTATGAATGGTGGGGTGGTTGGGGTATTTATAGCCCCAACCACCAAATGTGGCCGTTGGGAACCTGTCTGTTCGATGGCGCACCGGACAGTCCGGTGCACACCGGACAGTCCGGTGCCCCCTGCCACATCATCACTGCCGTTGGATTCTAGCCGTTGGAGCTTCTGACTTGTGGGCCCGCCTGGGTGTCCGGTGCACACCGGACATGTACTGTTTGATGTCCGGTGCACCGGTATGGGCGTGCCTGACGTCTGCGCGCGCTGCGCGCGCATTAAATGCAGCGCAGGGAGCCGTTGGCGCCGCAGGGAGCCGTTGCTCCGCTGGCACACCGGACAGTCCGGTGCACACCGGACAGTCCGGTGAATTTTAGCGGAGCGGCTGCCGCGCGAACCCGAGGCTGGCGAGTTCCGGAGACCGCGCTTCCTAGGAGCACCGGACATGTCCGGTGCACACCGGACAGTCCGGTGAATTATAGCGCGCCGGCTTCCGAGAATTCCCGAGGGCGAGAAGTTTGAGTTGGTGTCCTCTGGGCGCACCGGACACTGTCCGGTGCACACCGGACAGTCCGGTGCCTTCAGCCAGAGGTGCCCTCGGTTGCCTCATTTGCTCCTTTGTTGAATCCAACACTTGGTCTTTTTATTGGCTGAGTGTGAACCTTTTACACCTGTATAATCTATACACTTGGGCAAACTAGTTAGTCCAAAGATTTGTGTTGGGCAATTCAACCACCAAAATTATTTAGGAACTAGGTATAAGCCTTAATTCCCTTTCACTGAGGCCGAAGATTCCCTTCTAGCTGCTGATCATTACTTGGGGTAGGCGCTAGTGGTGGTGGTGGTGGTGGTAACTGAGCCCAGGAAGCTTGAGAATGACTTGCTGAGGCGACAAAAGCCGTAGGCTGTTGATTGCCTACGTACTCCAGGATATACAGAGAGTAGCACGAAGCAGTATGCAGGACCTTCTTTGGCTGATTCTATCGTGCTTTGGCTTCAGCAATTTCCTTCTGCTTCTGGATCGTGACTTGGCAAGTCCTTGTCGTGTGTCCCATGCCCTCGCCACAGAACAGGCAGAACAATTTCCTGGGATGATTAAGGTACCTTCCTCCGCCGAAGCTTCTCCCCCCTCTACCTCTCGGGGCTGGTGGTCTGTAGGAAGTTTGCTGCATGCTCGAAGACTGTGAGTTGTGCTGACTGCTCTGAGCGTTATTGGCCCTGTTATTGTTGGCATTGGGATTGTGGATTGTCCTGACATGCTTGGGATGGGGTCTTCCTCTGAAGCCCCTAGTCATCTCAGAATACCTATATGCTTCCTCCCTTCTTTGGCGTAAATCATTGTCAGCTCGAATGTATTCATCCATCTTCTAGAGAAGTTTCTCCAAGGTCTATGGTGGCTTCCTTGCAAAATATTGAGCTATGGGTCCCAGTCGGAGCCCCTTTATCATGGCATCAATGACAATCTCATTGGGCACTATAGGCGCTTGAGCTCTCAAACGCAAGAACCTTCGGACGTACACCTGCAGGTACTCCTCATGGTCCTGCGTGCATTGGAACAGGGCCTGAGTAGTGACTGGCTTCGTCTGGAAGCCCTGGAAGCTAGTGACTAGCATGTCCGTCAGCTTCTGCCACGACGTAATTGCCCTTGGCCGAAGAGAGTAATATCATGTCTGAGCCACACTTCTAACTACCATGACGAAGGACTTCGCCATGACGGCAGTATTGCCACCATACGAGGATATTGTTGCCTCGTAGCTCATCAGGAACTGCTTTGGATCCGAATGTCCATCATACATGGGTAACTGAGGTGGCTTGTAGGATGGTGGCCATGGGGTAGCCTACAATTCTGCTGCCAAAGGAGAAGCATCATCGAAAGCAAAGTTACCATGGTGGAAATCGTCGTACCATTCGTCTTCATTGATTGGGATTTCTTGATGAAGCTCCCTGTGTTGGGGCCTTCGGTCTTGGTCATCTTGAGTGAGATGATGCATTTCCTCAACTACTTCGTCAACCTTCCTCTGAAGGTTGGCCAACCGAAGCATTTTTTTCCTTCTTCCTCTGTACTTGCTGGTGAATCGCTTCTATGTCCCTGTTGGGGGTATGCTTTGTCGCCGAAGATCCTGTAAGAAGAAACACCTTCAGCAGATCCTCTCAAAAGCAGTGCCGAAGCTATCATCCATAAAGCTTCGGCATAGTGGCATGTCTCAAGACGAAGGATTGCACCGATTTAAAGATGAAATGACCGATTGATCCATGAGAGTCTGTGTCATAATCTTAATCTTTTGTAAAGGGCGTGAATGTAATATCTCACAGGCTGTGCCCTGTGCCTATAAATAGATGAATAGTACCCCCGTACTGTAGACGCTATCTTGTAATCGCTCGCACGCAACACTTGGACCCTTGCCTTCTATCAAACCAAAGGTATAAATGTAATTAAATATTGTATTTTAATATTCAAGTTTGTATGATGAAATATATGAATGATATTATGTGCTTGTTTATATTATCTTTTATGTTTCATGTTTCATATATTTCATCTTTCATTATTTTATAACTTTGATCATGAAGGTATGTCCTTCATGACCTTCGTCCGAAGATCGTTATATCCTAAGGGGAATAAAGCTTCGAAGGACGAAGGGCATTAACATTTAATACTCTGTGTTGCCTTGTTCTTGACTCTTAGCATTTGAGAACAAGTCCCCAACATTGGCGCCCACCTCCGGTGAACTCACTTCCACTTTTTGAGCTGATGGCTTTGTTCAACAATCAAGCTGAAGCTGCTCCGGCTACGAAGCTGGTGCTCCCGATAACTGGCGGTTCATGCTCAGAGCTGGCCAACAAGAAGCAGAAGAAGGAGGCCCAGAGAAGGGTACAACATGTTGGGGGTGCAGGGACCCTTCATCAAGTCAAAATGGTCCCACATCCCAATTACCTTCTCCCAAGAGGACCTTCAACTCAAGGATTACCCTCACAATGATGCTATGGTCATATCTTGTGTCATCAAGGGATTTCTAGTCCACAATGTTCTAGTTGATACAGGCAGTGCAGCGGATATCATATTTGCTAAGGCCTTAAGGCAGATGCAAGAGCCAGAGGATAAGATCCATGATGCTACGGACCCTCTTTGTGGTTTCGGAGGAAGGCAGATTGTAGCACTTGGCAAGATCACAATGCCAGTGACCTTCGGATTTATCCACAATACAAGAACTGAACATGTTGTGTTTGATATTGTTGACATGGAATACCCCTACAATGCAATCATTGGTCATGGAACACTCAACGCATTCGAAGCAATTCTTCATCCAGCATATCTATGCATGAAGATACCTTCGGATCAAGGGCCTATTGCTATTCATGGAAGTCAGGAAGCTACCAGAAAGGCTAAAGGAAATTGGTCAGACTCAAAAGCAATCCACAATATAGATGGAGCCGAAGCTTGTGAACAGTATAAGTACAGAAGAGAGAAGGTTGCTTCGGCTGATCAGCCGAAGCCCATGCTTCTATGTGAAGACATAGCAGAGCAGAAGGTATTGCTGGGGTCCCAATTATCTGAAGAGCAGGAGAAAACTTTGATAAGGCTTTTATTCAACAACAAAGATGTTTTTGCATGGTCAGCCAACGATCTCTATGGTGTCAACAGGGACGTCATTGAACATTCACTCAATGTCGATCCATCCTTCAGAACCAGGAAGCAAAAGCTTTGGAAAATGTCTGACGATAAAGCCGAAGGTGCTCGAAACGAAGTAAAAAGACTTCTCAGTGCTGGTGTCATCAGAGAAGTAAAATACCCAGAATGGCTAGCCGACACTGTTATGGTGAATAAGGCCAATGGTAGATGAAGAATGTGCATTGATTTTACTGATCTGAACAAGGCTTGTCCAAAGGATGAGTTCCCATTACCAAGAATAGATTCTCTAGTAGATGCAGCAGCTTCATCAGAGCTCATGAGTCTACTAGATTGTTATTCAGGCTACCACCAAATCTGGATGAAGAAGGAAGATGAGCCAAAGACCAGCTTTATAACCCCAGTGGTACATATTGTTATCTTCGGATGTCTGAGGGGCTCAAGAATGCTGAAGGAAGCTTCAGCAGGATGACAACCAAGGTTCTTCATTCTCAGATAGGCAGAACTGTACTAACATATGTTGATGATATCATAGTGAAGAGCACGAAGCAAGAAAACCACATTACTGATTTGCAGGAAACATTTGCTAATTTTAGGCAAGCTGGCCTGAAATTAAATCCAGAAAAATGTGTCTTCGGAGTGAAGAAGGGCAAGTTCCTTCGCTGTCTAGTTTCAATGAAGGGGATCGAAGCCAACCCAAGCAAGATCGAAGCTATCCTTCGAATGGAGCCGCCATGCACAAAGAAGGGGGCCCAACACCTGACAGGAAGACTGGCATCTTTGAATCGATTTATATCTAGATCAGCAGAAAGAAATTTACCATTCTTTGAAGTACTAAAGTCAGCTGAAGTTTTTCAATGGGGCCCAACTCAACAGAAAGCTTTCGAAGAGCTGAAGCAATACCTGATTGATTTAACAACATTAACTCCACCCGTGCTAGGGGCTCCATTGCTATTGTATGTGGCAGCTTCGCACTCTGTAGTGAGTGCGGCGCTTGTACAAGAGAAGCTTGAAGGACAAGCTAAAAAGCAAGTCCAAGTATACTTTGTCTCCGAAGTTTTGAGTTTATCAAAGAAAAACTATACATAATTGGAGAAGGTGTTGTATGCTGTGTTAATGGCGTCCAGGAAGCTTTAGCATTATTTTCAAGCATATCACATAATTGTTCCTTCATCGCAGCCCCTGAAGGATATCATGGGGAATAGAGAAGCTACTGGAAGGATTGGAAAGTGGGCCGCGGAGCTTAATGAATTCACTATTGACTACGTGCATAGATCTTCAATTCAATCCCATGCGCTAGCAGATTTCATCGCTGATTGGATGCCAGGGGCTCACAAAGAGGGGACAAGCAAAGATGCCGAAGCTTGGACAGTGCTTTGCGATGGTTCTTGGACAGCCTTCAGTGCAGGAGCAGCTACGGTCCTAGTGGCACCTTCAAAAGTCAAAACATGTTATGCAGTCAAATTGGATTTCAGTTGCACAAATAATACTGCTGAGTACGAAGCACTTCTATTAGGGCTTCAGAAACTAAGGGCAATGGGAATAAGAAGGGCCATCCTGAAGACTGATTCTCAAGTTATTGCTGGCCACATGGACAAAAGTAGCAAGGCACGAGATCCGAAGCTTGAAAGATATCTGGATACAGTTCGAAGGTTGGAAGCTTCCTTCGAAGGTTTTTCTGTCAAGAATATTCCAAGAGGCGAAAATGAGCATGCAGATTTGCTAGCTAAATCAGCGGCTCAGGGGCTCCCCCTACCCTCGGAAGTGTTTTTTGAAACAATAAAAGCACCTTCAGTTGAGCTCATGGAGAGAGCAGTGCTTACTATTTCTCCAGTACCTAGTGAAGACTGGAGAACTAAAATAATATCTTTCCTCCAAGGCAATTGTCTTTCAAGTGACGAAGCTTATAACAAGAGAATGGAGGCAAGAACAAGACCATATGTGATAATAGAAGGGGAATTATATAAACATGGAGTTTGTTCACCACTCCTCAAGTGTTTATCAAGAACTGAAGGTATGGAATTAATGAAAGAGATACATGCAGGTCTGTGTGGATCTCACATTGGATCTAGGCCTTTGTTGGGAAAAGTTTTTCGATAAGGATTTTACTGGCTGAATGCAGCTTCGGATGCAGCAGAATTAGTCCAAAAATGTGAAGGCTGTCAAAATGTGCAAGAGACCAGAAGCAACCTTCATCTCTCACTCAGTTAATACAACCCACTTGGCCGTTGCAAAGGTGGGGCCTCGATTTGCTAGGCCCACTTCCACCAGCACAAGGAAATCTAAAATATGTTGTGGTGGCGGTAGAGTATTTTTCCAAGTGGATTGAGGCGAAGCCTTTAGCCACAATAACTTCGGTCATCGTCCAGAAATTCTTCTGGCAAAACATTGTTTGTCGCTTCGGAGTGTCGAAGGCTATTACTATAGACAACGAAACATAGTTCGATGCTGAAGCTTTCAAGGAATTCTGTGAACAAATTGGCACGAAGATTCATTTTGCATCGGTCAGACATCCAGAGTCAAATGGACTTGTTGAAAGAGCTAATGGCATTATAATGACGGGAATAATGAAGTTAATCTTCAATCAGCCCAGAGGAAAGTGGCCAGATGAATTGATCAAAGTGGTGTGGAGCCACAACACAACAATATCAAGGTCAACAGGTTTTACACCATTCAAACTATTGTTTGGTGACGAAGCAATAACCCCAGAAGAAGCTAAGGCAGGATCAATAAGAATAGTGGCTTCGACAGAGGACGAAGCTGATTATTCTGTGGCAAAAGATGCTATAGAAGGGATCAGGCTTCAGGCCGTGGAGAATATCAATAAATACCAAGCCGAAACAATAAAATGGCGTGACAGAAAAGTTCGGCTAAAGAACATTAAGCCAGGGCATTTGGTACTTCGGAGAGTGGCCAACCCAGATACAGTAGACAAGCTACAGCTGAAGTGGGAAGGACCTTTTCTGGTAGTATCTTCGTCAAGACCCGTTTCTTACAGATTGAAGGATATGGACGACAACGACATTCCTAGATCTTGGAATGCGGATGAACTTCGGCGATATTATGTCTAGCTTGATGTAATCTTTTTATTTTTCCTATGGCACCCTTTTCCTTTCCAAAGGGGGAGAAAGGTTTTTAATGGGGCCATAGCATGTAATTTCTCTTTTTCCTATTCAGCTCTACGAGAGCAAAATCCCCCAAATATGTAAATGTAAAAACTGAGCATGCACCATCGAGTGCAGGGAAAAAGGAAAAAATAGGGAGAAGCTCGAAAGACATCTCTAAGGGGATGCAGAGCACGACGAAGCTACAAAAAGCCGTTTCTAAGGGAGCGTAGCGTAAGTTTTCTGCTCAAAAGTCGTTCCCAAGGGAATGCAGAGCTTACAACGAAAATTCAACGCAGATACCGCCGAAATATAAGGCGAAGCGCAAAAAGTCAACGCGAAAAATACCGCCAAAATAGAAGGCGAAGAAGTTCAAAAGACGTTCCTAAGGGGATGCAGAACTTACAGCGAAAAGTCAGCGCTGATACACCGAAAAATAAGCGGTGAAGCCAAAAAAAAAGCGGCAAAGAGACTTCGGTCATTCCCAAAGGAATGAAGGCTATGGTTGTGGCTTCGTATGTGTGTGTTTGGACATTCATCTGCACGACACATTACATCATACATTTGCATTCATAAACATTCATTTAGACATACATAGGATCATCATCATCATAACATACAGACACAGGCAGATGCTTCGGCTATAAAGATAAGGCTTCGGCAAAAAGAAAAAGAAGCAGTTTCATGCTTCGTTGTGTACGAAAAGAAGGGAAGGTGTTTTTCGCCTTCGGCTCAAAAATACTAGTTTTGTCCACATCAAAGCAGTTCATACATGGACGAAAAGGTAAAAATATATTACAAGGTATGCACAAATTTACAGAATTAGTATTTGATTCTTAAATTACAAATATTTTTACAACGATATTGCAAGATTTTCTCTAGATTTTTTTCAGCAAGGTCTTCAGCATTGACTTCATTGAGCTTCGGATCATCTGAGCTTCATATCACCTATCAAGCTTCGGCTCATTGTTCCTCAGCATCGTCATCCCGTACATATTAAAATGGTATGAGAGAAGTGCAGAGTTCAAGGAGAAGGTAAAGTAACATGCACAAAATTTTTTACCGGCTTAAGGTGGCTTCGAGCTTCGTCGCCAGCCATTTTTCGCCCGCCTTTTACCCAAATTTGAGTTATGAATCTATTTCCTATACTCCGAGCTAGGCTGGGGATATCAATTAAATCTGTCGGTGATAAGCTAAAATTTGGTCTGTTGACAATGTTTCCATGTGTACAGCCAGATTTCATGAAGGCAATAGCTGTGCCCCGAGAAGCTAGCAGAGCGCAGAAATCGGCGTGTCCAGCTATAACTTCGTCGAGTGCATCAACTTTGCCCTCAATGTGTTCGAAGGTTTCTGGCAGGTTTTCAACTGAAGGACTAAATTTCTCAGCGCTGGCCCCAACCGAGTTGAAAACCTGCTTTAGTCGTTGCAGGCAATGGTTGCCGAAGTCTACGCATTTTTCTTGAAGTTCTTTCAGTGATTTCCACAAATTTGAATTTTTCTCAGCCTCAGCTTCGAGTTTGGCTTCAAAATTTTTCTTTTCCATGGAGAGTTCACTATTCAATCTAGCAATTTCGGCCTGGGCCTCCGCCAGTGAACCTTCCATGGTTTGAAGTACGAAGTCTTTTTTCTCCAGGGTAGCCTCATGGTCTTTAATCTTCTTCTCCAGGCCCTCAATTATAACTTCGTTCTTTTTGTCCTCGAGGTCTTGTTGCATCCTCAGGATTTTGCTCAGCAGTAAGCTCTGATAAAATAAGCTTCATCAGAAAACAATCTTCATATCAAAACAATAAAAAGTTAAGAATTTTACCTTAAAGTTAGCATAAAATAGGCTACCGGCGATATGCTGCCGCCGGTACCTGCTGAGGTCTGCCTCAACCTTCGGGAGGCCAACACTCTTCGATAGAGTGCCGACAACCTTCGCCCTAGTGTGGTCCCGAAGGCATCCTAATCTTTCTTCGTTGACTCCCCCGAAGAGTAACGCACCTGGTCTGTACCCGCAAGATATAGCATACTCTTTCAGTTCTTCTTTTTCAGCCTTTGACAATTCTTGCCCAAGTATATCTCGGAAATTGAAGTCTTCTTCTTCCGAAGTATCCTCGGCTTTCTCCTTTCCTTTTCTAGCCACTGCGCCCGGGATCTCTTCAGCGGCTGCAGAGGCTTCTTCCACGGCCGCATCCAGAAGCATGGTATCAATTTTAGAGAGTGTGGCATCTAGATTTACATCTTCAGCGGTTTCAGCTTCGGCACTTTCGGCTTCGGTGGGTGCAGCTTCGGCAGCAGCAGTGCTCTCAATAGCTGGAGTCTTTGACGTCGATGCCAGTGGCGGTGTCTGCCCGATAACTTCAACTACATGAATAATTCTTCATTTTTCGGCTCATCTGGCTTCTTCGCTATCGAAGGCTCCTTTTCCTTCTGAAAAATTTCTTCCACATTGGCAGCAGGAGGTGTTGAAGGAGCTTCATCCTCAATATCAGTCGTTTTTCGCTTTAGAGCCGCAGTTTTCCTTTTCTTCGAAGAAGCTATCTTCGGCTCAGGGCTTAATTTTCTTTTCTTCAAAGTTTCTTCATCCTTTTTCACCAATTTAGTAGCTTCTTTATCCAGGACGCTAGCAACTCTTTTTCTTTTTTGTCCTTCGGCACCTCTGTCCAATCGCTCATAGTCAGGATACTCAAAATTTAGGGCATCCATCACCCGGTTCAACCTTCGCTTCGGTCGAGTGCCGAAGGCTGCAGTCATTAATTGATCTTATTTTTTAGAATAGTTGCCAAGGATCTCGTTGCACATAACTTCAATCGTGTCTAACCATTCTTGGCAAGGTTCTTTGAAGTGTTTCTTGAATTTATAGTAATAGGGCAACCGAACAAGTTCCTTCTCTTTCTTTTCCCCTTTGAGCTTTGGCATGTCCCATTCTTTCAAAGTTGGGAATACTCTAAAAGCTAAGAATTCTTGCACCAGATCCCTAGTACCAATGTGCTCCGCAATAACTCAAAATTTGCCCAGTGCAATTTGGCATGGACTCTTCGGTTTCATGTCGCACCGGGGCCTAGTCTCTCCAAAGATTGATTCTATTGGGCTTTGAACCAGCTTCTCCTTTTTCTCATCAACTTTGACATAAAACCATTCAGTCTTCCAGCCAGCTGGCCATTTGGTACAATAGCTGATAACTGGAGACTTCGCATCTTTGCGATAAGCAAAATTGTAGCAGCCGAAGTTCTCGTGCAGCCCATCTTCTCTAGCTTTTATCTGATAATGAAGCTCATGTGCCCGGCAGAAGCCTTCGGCAAGCGGTTCTGCCCCCTGGCTTCGAAGAGCCCAGATGTAGACGCTAAGCCTAACGATGGCGTTAGGAGTCAGCTGATGAAGATAAATCCCAAACTTCCCCAAAACATCCGCAATCATCTCATTCAGAGGAAATCTTAATCCTTCTTTAAAGAAGCTTTTAAAGAATACCACCTCATCCTTTTCTGGCTTCGGAGTAATTTCCTCTCCGCCAAAGCGAATCAACTTCTTTTTGGCTTCACTGAAATAGCCTAACTTCATCAACTTAGGCATAACATCTTTGGTAATAGTGGACCTTCCAAACTCCAGGTGGCTGGGTTTAGATGGCAGGGCACTGTAATCATCTTCAGATTCACCTTCCTCAGCACCAACCTGCTCAGATTTAGCGGCAGGTGCACCTTCGTCAGAAACATCCTCCGGCACTACCAGCCCCGACCGTTTCATCACTTCGGAAATCGGAGCGGTTTCAGCAGCTTCGGCTTCTTCTCCATCACGTGTAACCCTGGCAGTGGAACGTACCCTTGCCATTTGATGATGAATTCCTCACAGTTTTTGATGAAGTTGTTGACTTTTTTAATTTTCCCGAAGCTCTTCCTCTTGTGACGAAGCAAAACCAACAGCGGTGCTTCGGTTGAGTGCGATGAACAAGCTTCGGCTATGGTCAAATTTTTGGCAGCAAAACAGTGCAATAGCAATGAATGCTGTGGTAACTTCACACCTACCCGTCTGTCTATATAGTGCCGCAGGTGGGAAGGTGAATCGTCAAGTCTTCCGCACCTGATGAACAGTCGCTCGCACCCACTGAATGGTGGGCCACAGAACCCGAGAAGGTGAATCGCTAGGACGCGCATACCCGTTGCATGGTGGGACCATTTCAAGCTCAGAATATTGTGATTGTTTCTCGGCAACGAGCTCAGGGAAGGTGTTTTTCAGACCTTCGGCTCTCCAAAGCCTAGGAGACTTTTTCACAGATTAAGCTCGTTACGAAAAACGATCTAGCACCGCGAAGGGGCTACTGTTGGGGGTATGCTTTGTCGCCGAAGATCCTGTAAGAAGAAACACCTTCGACAGATCCTCTCAAAAGCAGTGCCGAAGCTATCATCCATAAAGCTTCGGCATAGTGGCATGTCTCAAGACGAAGGATTGCACCGACTTAAAGATGAAATGACCGATTGATCCATGAGAGTCTGTGTCATAATCGTAATCTTTTGTAAAGGACATGAATGTAATATCTCACAGGCTGTGCCCTATGCCTATAAATAGATGAACAGTACCCCCGTACTGTAGACGCTATCTTGTAATCGCTCGCACGCAACACTTGGACCCTTGCCTTCTGTCAAACCGAAGGTATAAATGTAATTAAATATTGTATTTTAATATTCAAGTTTGTATGATGAAATATATGAATAATATTATGTGCTTGTTTATATTATCTTTTATGTTTCATGTTTCATAAATTTTGTATTTCATTATTTTATAACTTTGATCATGAAGGTATGTCCTTCATGACCTTCGTCCGAAGATCGTTATATCCTAAGGGGAATAAAGCTTCGAAGGACGAAGGGCATTAACATTTAATACTCTGTGTTGCCTTGTTCTTGACTCTTAGCATTTGAGAAGAAGTCTCCAACAGTCCCTGATCTCCTGGTCCAGTTCCTCCTCATGAAGTGTTGGACTAGTAGCCTTTCTCTTCTGACTCCTAGCTTCTCGTAGGGAGAGTGTGTCCTGATTTGCGACCAGTGGCTGCAGAGCAGCCCCTAGCACTGCTGTCTTTTTCGTCGGCATGACGAAGGTGGATGCTTGCCGAAGGTGGTCATTTAGGTTCACCGGAGGTGGGCGCCAATGTTGGTCACTTGTTTTCAAATGCTATGGATCAAGAACAAGGCAACACAATTATTAAAGATTAAGGATCTTCGTCTTCCTAAGCATTATCTCCACATAGGGATAATAGTCATCAGATGAAGATCAAGAAAGACTTGCCTTCATTACTTAATACGTGAATAGAAATATGAAAGGATAAAGATGAAGACTGGATATTATTAATTCATTTATATTCGTATTCCATAAAACATAAATAAATATTCAATGGTATTAATATTACATTGATACCTTCGGCTTGCTCGAAGGTGTGAATGCAAAAGAGTGATTACAATTCAGCGTGAACAATACGGTGGTACTGTTCATCTATTTATAGGCACGGGACGCAGCCCGGGTGAAATTACATAGATGCCCTTGTCATCCATTTACAATCATAACACAAAACATTAAGGACTAAATAGTCTTTGTCCTTTTTTGGTCATCATTATACTTGGTCTTCGTCATCACAGCAAGCCATAGTTCTGTGGATATAGCTTCGTCGTCCATTTTTATCACCTTTTGGTTACACCTTTACCCTTGTTACGATAGAAGACCTTCATTCCGAAGCTGAAGTCTCCTGCAATAATCCATGTCATACTGAAAAGATATAGTCAGTCCTGTTTTTGAGGACCTTCAGAGGAAGAAGGACCCCAACAATGCACATGTTTGAATTGTTTGAATTTGAATTTGGAGCATGTTTGAATTTGAATCCAAAAGAGAAAAACAAAAGGAAAAGGAATTAGGAAATTCAGAATAAAAGAAAAATGAAAAGAAGCCCGAAGTCCCCCTTCCTAGCCTTTCGGCCCACTCGGCCTAGCTAGCCGCCCGCCCGCGCGCGCACCCACGCCCGCGGACAGGTGGTCCCCACCTATCGCCACCGTGTCGCGCTCGCTCGCTCGGCCTCCCTCTCTATCCAGTGGGACCGCCCCATCAGCGTTGTTGCATGCTTGCGTGCGCCCCCACGCTGACTCGTGGGCCCTACCCATCAGACCCGTCCCCTCCCCCGCAACTGTCGCGCCCACGCCCATGGCATGCGCCCCGCGCGCGGTCAACCTGCACCCACTCCCCCACGACTCGCCCGCCCACATCGCCCGAGCGCCTAGGTGAAGACCCGGCGGCCCCCTCAACTTGCCCTGCCCCTCATTCGCTCTACCCCTGACCTCGCGCTCACCCAGCTCGCAGCAGCGCCCCTATTGTTGCCCCGTCGTTCCACCATCGTCGTTGGGCTTTTGCCGTCGCCTCGACCACAGTGAGCTTCGCCTAAGCTCTATGCACCGGGAACCCGTGGTGGTTTACCCTTCCACCAACCCCTGTACCCGGTCCACGTTTAACCCCTCCCTTGCACAGGCCGGAGTTCGCCACAACCACGAGTCCTCATCATTCGGCCAACCGCAACCCCCTCGCACCGTGCCAAGCTGCCCCGAGTGCTGCCTCTGGGTAAGGAACCTCCCCCCGCCCTTCTTCAGCACTAATTCTGTCTCACCAAAGGGAATTTTGGCTCGCTGGAGCCACCCCTCGTCGGACCACCGCGTCTTCACAGCATCTAGTGTCACGGAACCTCCCAAGGTATTAGGCCCACCTACAGATGTCCTTGTCCTAAGGACCTTGGACAATAATGTAGATGCAGATAATCACTCGACAAGTTGGTCATCTATATCATCATCGCTTCACCCATCACGTAGACATTACACACATATCCGGAGTATAGAAATAGAGGAAGCGGATTACAATAACATAATATACATGAGTAAAGTATAGAGAAGGTAATATTACAGTACCGGGTGTTATGAGTGCATAACTTATTATTACAAAACAGGGAGGTAAAATGTCCTCCCGCACCCACACAAAGTGTTTTAAACTGGGAGGCAACACATCCTCCCAAGCAGTTTACTGATTAGCCTCCTCCTTTGGCACCACCTTTGAGCAGAAACAACAAAACTCCGCTGTTTCATCACCTACAACAACATAGGTTCGAAAACCTTAAGAACGAAGTGTACTTTCGCAAGTCTTACCCGACAAAGGAAAAGACTCTCAAGGATATGCTGGCTTGTGGGATTCAAGGTAAAGCTTGTCAAGATTCAAAGACTCCATTTTGTAGAACTGCTTACTAACAGTGGATCCTTAAAAATTCAGTTTTATTATCAGGTTAGGTAAAGTTACCTGCATCTAAGTTCTTTCTATCCTAGTTCAAGCACTTGGCCTACACTAGCCGTCTTTTATCATCCCTTCCATTCACTGGATTGCTACATGTAGGGCAGTGACCAAGTCTTCATATCCGAGAAGTAACGGTGATCCAAATCAATTAATACCCAGCTGGGGATCTCCAACCACATGATATATGTAGCACTTAACCCTTGCATATGTCAACTCGCCACCGAGTTTCTCAAGACCAGACCTAGTTCACGCCAACCGAGAGCACATATACACCATCGTCTAGCCTTTTGCCATGGAGGGTACATGCTACTCTTTCCATCTCTCCACTCCCATTGCGTGTTGGCCTTTCTGGTATTGGTCCGACCGAGGCAAAGCTTACCCATGACGAGGCATGTGGCCAGTAAAAGGTCCTCAATCATCAAGCCTACATCGACACGGTCCTTAATCAACTCATATGGGGACACTACACCAATACTTTCTTCTCGTGCAAGTCACCCGCCCGGTCTCGTCTTTATCATTTAAAACCCAAAGTTTGGTACCTGTCAGAGGTACATCTTTTCCGATGTCGAACCCATCATGGCCATGACCATCAAGTCTTTTCTTTGAAAACTTCCCATCCCATATGAAGCACCATGTTTGTGGAAAACAAAACATTTTGTGTTCTAAGGCAAGACTAAGCATCAGAAAACTTCTAAATAAAACAGGTATCAAGGAATTGTAAACAGTTCCAAGGAAGGAAATGCAACAATTGTTTAGCACTCAACTCCTATCACCTAATGCATCATTTTCAAGTGATAAAGAGTTTAAAACAACAAGGAAAGGGTAAATGCACCGGGCTTGCCTTGTGTTGTAGGAGGCTCAGGATCTATTCCACAGATATCAAAGTAGAAGTTGTTCTCGACAGGTGGAATTTCAGCTTGCGATGCAACTTCTTCTTCAACTACTACTCCTTCATTTTCTATACATAACAATACATATAAATGAATGCTCATGTGATGCTATGCATATGCAGTTACAATAGAAACACACTAAGTTGTATCTCGATTATAACTTTCCTTCACGGTGCCCACGAGTTACTAGAGTTTCCTAGTTTAGTGCTGTATTAGGGTTAGGGAGTTATATTTTAGGAAGCTAGTTTCTTGGGTTTGGGATCAAACAATGTCTAAAGCATGTCAAACTTTACCCAAGGGTTTTAATTATCATATTAAGCTCACCCAAAAAGTTTTACTATTTTTCGAGCTACCAAGTTAATTCTAAAATTCTAAAAGTCTAGGTTTAGGCATCTTTAAATGCTAAATAATTCATGGTTGGGACTAAAAATCTTGGAACTATTTTTATTAAATATTAGAATAATTTAGGAGTCTAGTAAAATTGGTCCCATGATTTTATCATTTTTATAGAATTTTCTATAAATTTCTAAGCCTGGCAGTAAAAAGAAAAGGGAAAAGAAGGAATAGTGCTGGGCTGAAACCAGCCCAAACCGGCCCATCAACAGGAGAAACGCGCTCACGCCCGTGTTGGTGATTTTGCGCAGAGGCCCTCCGCGTTTCGAATAACTAGTTAAGAATACCTATGCACTATTCACTTGTCTCACTGACGTTTGCACTAAACCCCTCGCACTTCCATTTCTTCACAGACCTAGGTCCCCGACGGTGAACGGCGGCGTGCGCACCCTTCGGCGAACTTGTAACCGCCGGGATGCGCAATGATCGGTGCCCTAACTTGGTTAACACCTAAACCCATTCCTGGCGATCCTAATCCCTCCATCAATTACACGAATCCGGCCCGGAGTTCTTCCGCCCACGACGACGGTGAACACTTAGGACAAACCGAGGCATTCCCAGCGATTAAGTGCGGTCTAGCTCAAACGGTTGGGTCGATGAGCAATGTTAACAACTAAGGATGCTTAAACACAACATAGGAGGGAATGAACGGACCTGAGATCGGCCGGCCACGACGCGAGATCACGCAGCGGTGTTTTAAGCCGATTTGGGGGAAATTCCAAATTCGGGGTTTGTAGTGGCTAATCGGAGGCGAGAAGTGGTGCTCTGGCTTCACAACAAGCTAACGGAGCAAGTCGGGACATCAATTTATAGTGATCAACAGCGGTGGCGCCCAATTTGGGGAAGACACGCTGGCGGCCGGAGCAAGGTGAGTCACCGGAGTTCGCATAGTGTGGCATTCAATAGGCAAAATGTGACGGTGGTCACCTGGTTATCCTCCCCAACCCACGACGATGTGGTAGAATAGCTTAAGGCGTGTCGTGACCGAGGTAAACGACGACACGACGACGGCGATCGCGCGGACACGTCGCCGGTGCAAGTGGGTACGGTGAAGCCGACTCAATCCATTCCCCTTCCGATCTTTTCACGTCCGCGGTAATATCCGGCCCAAGCTGAACACGAATCACGGCGGACAACATGGATCACAACGCGGAGGTCGCGGCGGCGAAGTGCAGTGTATCTGCTGATCTTTATCAGGCTACTGTACCATCAGAACCTTCATCAGTCTGCCTGACAGAGCATCTTTAGAGGTGTTTTTCACAAATTTTTATGTGGCAACTTCCTAATCCGTCTTTAACAAAGTTAATCTCTTATATACCATCTCCAACTCGACCATAGGAACCTGGGTCATTTACTCACTCTATTAGGCTTAAATCAACTCCAAAGTTTCTTAGAACTAACTGTTAGTCCAGATTCAGTCTCAGGGCTAACTAACAGCCAGACTTTGGGTTCATTTTCTCCAATTTTTGTACAACACCAATGTTTTGTCACTTAATCAAAGTTGTACTCCTATCATATCTCTACAAGATTGATGTATTGACCTAGGGCAAAATCCTCATGAATTAAGAAATACAGTGTTCCAAAGTTGGCTCAATCTCACTGAAATTCAGAGTTAGCCACATAGGTGTTCTTAGGACTTTTACAATTAAGTTCAAATTGCTCCACACTACATGAAAATCCTCCAATGTAAAAGTTACTTGGTTTTTGTTGTTCTACCACTTTGATATTACACTTTGGTCCAAAAGTGTAGAGAATTTGAATTCACCCCCTAGGGTACAAATTAGGGTTTTCTAGGGTTCCTTTTAGGGTTTTGAGCACTCTAGGGTTTTTGTGCCACTCAAATCCATCAATCTTGATCTCTTAAGAATATTTCCAATGGATTTTGAGGTAATACTCCATTGGGCTTCATATTTACCCATATGCCCTAATCCCAAGGTTAAGCACCCTACCCTAGGGTTAAGAATACTTCAAATCATCACATCACACTTGTTTTGAAGCTTTACCTAGTGGATGCATTTTAGGTGTAACAAACAACATGAAATGTCAATGCATATGATGTTATGCTCAAGTTTTAGTGCCAGTAACAACAGGGGTGTTACATCTTTCCCCCATAAAAGAATCTTGTCCCGAGATTTAAGGTCCTAGGGTAAGTAGTGGAAAAGGAAACACGTCACATCTTTATTTCCTTATTATCTTGCAGAGCAGGGGGTGGTATGGGGTTTGTTCCAACTTTACAATCAGATATACACATGTTACAAGTTACATGAAGCTAAAAACCTAGGAAATTTGTTTCTCTAAGAAGTCTTGAGTCTCCCAGGTAGCTTCATCTTCAATATGCTGGTTCCATTGTACCTTATAGAATTTGAGGGTTCTTTTTCGAGTGAATGGTTTCTATTCTTAGTCTGAGTAGCATCGGCAAACTGATTTTAGTTAAACCGAAAATAGTAATTCTAGAAGCTAATTGAATGGTTTCTATTCTTAGTCTGAGATATGGGTGTCCGGTAATAGTGAGTCAGAGTTTTATTAGACTCTCCATATTATGCTTTAATTAAAGGTAACATAGCATGTACTTATAGTTATTGTTGCTTGATGTTTGAGTTGGATCTGATTAACTGGAAGTTCATGATCGTTGTCTTAGAAAGTCAAAAATATCGAGTGTTTGCATATTAGAGTTGGCAACGTCTTGCTATGCGTGTCTAATTCTCTTCGGTAGAACAATATTTAGTCTTGTGCTATTCTTGTTTATGTTTATACATGCACATTATGCATTTCATTTAGGTACGTTAATTAATCGTAATACGAAGGACCAGAGCCAAGTTATTCCCCAAGATGATGCAAAGAGTGGACATCTCCGCAAGACGATGTCGTCAGTCAGGCCAACCTGAAGATGGATAAATGAAGCAAGTGCTCGACTAAGAGCTGATCGCCAAGTGGACGTCATCTAACAAACACTAACATAGTGTTATTCCAGGCAAGCCTCGGTGCATTATCCTTTTTCCTTGTTATTTTAAAATCTTTATCACCTGATACGATGCATTAGGTGATAGGAGTTGTGTGCTAAACAATTGATGCATTTCCTTCCTTGGAAAATTGATTACCATTCCTTGATACCCTTTTATGAAAAGGATTTTTTATGATGCTTAGCCTTGCTTTAGAAAAACAAAATGTTTTGCTTTAAAACAAAAGGTGATGCTTCACACTGGATGGGAATTTTTAAAAAGAAAAGACTGATGATGGTGGATCCATCATGACCGTGATGGGTTCAACATCTAAAAAGAAGTACCTCTGCCAGGTACCAAACTTTGGGTTTTTAAATAATAAAGACGAGAATGGGCGGGTGACTTGCACGAGAAGGGAGTCTCGGTGTAGTGTCTCCGTCTGAGTCGCTTATGGATCGAGCCGATGTAGGCCTGCTAACCGAGGACCTTTTAACTCGCCATATGTCTCGTCATGGGTAAGCTTTGCCTCGGGCGGACCAATACCAGAAAGGCCACCACGCAATGGGAGTGGAAAGATGGCGAGAGCAGCGTGTACCCTCCGTGGCAAGAGGATGTACGGTGGAGTATTTGTGCTCTCGTTTGGCGTGAACCCATTCTGGTCTTGAGAAACCCGGTGGCGAGTTGACATATGCAAGGGTTAAGTGCTACATATGTCGGGTGGTTGGAGATCCTCGGCTGGGTATTAATCGATTCGGATCGCCGTTACTTCTCGGACATGAAGACTTGGTCACTGACTTACACGTAGCAATCCAATGAACTGAAGGGATGATAAAAGATGGCTAGTATAGGCCAAGTGCTTGATCTAAGAATAGAAAAAAAATCTAAATGCAGGTAATTACTTAACCCGATGAGTAAAATGAATTCTTAAGGATCCACTCGTAGTAAGCTTTTCTGCAAAAAGAGTCATTGAATCTTGATAAGCTTTACCTTGGTTCCCAAAAGGCAGCATAGCCTTGAGAGTCTTTTTCCTTAGACGGGTAAGGCTTGTGAAAGTACACTTCGTACTTAGGGTTTTCGAACCCATGTTGTTGCAGGTACTAGATTTGTGCTGCTGTGGATGGTGCTAAGCGCCGGTGGGCACGACCTTCTTATAGGTCTAAGTACCTCTCCCATACTTATTATTGAGGACTATCGCTGATCTAGCATATATTTTAAACATATAAATGTTTATACATTCAAAACATAGTGTAATTACTTCGATCATGTACATTGTAAACTTGATGTAACTTGTAGAATTTGGTAATAAGATTTCCGCTGCAAAAATGTTGGGGTGTGATTTGTGTTTACTTAATCTTGTGATCCTGGTTGTAAGTGGTTTATCCGAGGTCCTTGGGACACTCGGATGGACCCTGTTAAGTTATATGGTGCACATGTATAGCCGTCTGAGGTCTTTGAGACAAGGGCAGGTGCATGTGGGCCCAATAACTTGGGAGGTTCTGCCACACTGCATACCGCTCAGTGCAATGACCGGGAGAAGGTTTTGTATGGTCCCCGTCTGCTAAGGGGAGCAGCCCAGTCCTAGTGGGAGTCATACCTTGCCACCCATGCCGATCCTGAAGCCATTACTTGGGAGGATCCAGAGACAACTTCACTGGTACCATGTTCCTCAAGGATTGATGATAGTGAGGAAGGAAGAACTCCTATCACTGAAGCAAGGCCCCCTGTCTATCAGTGAGTACAGGGACAAATTTCTACAACTATCTCGCTATGCACCTGAGGATGTCAGCACCGATGCCAAGAGGCAGTACATGTTTCTGAGAGGTTTGGTTGACCCCCTTCACTACTAGTTGATGAACCATACCTTCCCTACCTTTCAACATCTGATCGATAGAGCTATCATGACTGAGAGGAAGCGCAGGGGGATGGAAGACCGGAAACACAAGGTTGGTGGACCACAGGCTAGGAGCAGCAGCCGTCCCTGTTTCTTAGGCAATCCACCCCAGCAGTTCAAGCAGAGTCACCCTCAAGGACACCAGCACCACAATCAACGTCAGCATTAATAGCAGTTCTAGAGGCAGTTCCCTCAACAGCAGCAGTACCGCCAGCACAAACAACCAGGAGGAAGTCAATATCAGAGGCAGAACAACCATGCACCTCGCCTTCCTACCCTAGTAACCAATCAGAATAACTAAGCCGCCCAGCGCAAGGAGAAGACCAAAGATGTTTCCACTATGGGGAACAAGGCCAATGGGCGTCGCATAGCCCGAAGAAAGCAGCTCAGCAGCAACTAGTTTCCAACACCCTAGGCAAGACAACGAGCACCACAACAAGCATCAGGAGGTCGTGTCGAAGCCTACAACCGTGGAAAGGTGAACCACTTGGAGGTCGAAGCAATCTAGGATGTGCCAAATGTGCCAGTAGGTATGTTTCCAGTTGAATCCCATCCAACAAAAGAACTATTTAATACTAGTGCCACACATTCTTTTATTTCTACATCATGGGTAGAAGCACATAACATCCCTGTAGAACCAATGATTCCACCTCTAAGGGTTAATTCAGTTGGAGGAAAAGTTTAGTCCGATAAGATGTGCTTGAATCTAAGGATTGAAATAAGGGGGATAGATTTCCTCGCTAACCTAGTAGTAATGGGCACTCAAGGGTTAGATGTCATCCTAGGGATGAATTGGCTGCACAAGAACCAAGCAACTGTCAGCCATGACAAGAGGACAGTAAATTAGTGTCCCCATCCGGGAAAGAAGTAGTAACTGACCTGTTCATGCCTGATCTAGAAGAAGGAGCCTGTCACCATATGTCTATAGATTGTAAGGAGGCCAACCTACTTGAGGCCATCAGAGTTGTGTCGGAACTCCCCGACGTGTTTCCTGAGGATTTACCAGGCATGCCACCCGAGTGTAAGGTTGAGTTTGCCATAGAGCTTGAACCTGGCACCATTCCTATTAGTAGGAGAGCGTATAGAGTGTTTGGACAAGAATTGGTAGAACTCAAGAAGCAGATCGATGAGCTGTTGGAGAAAGTTTACATCAAACAAAGTACTTCGCCTTGGGCTGCTCTAGTTATGTGTGGAGAAGAAAGACGGGACAAAGAGAATGTGCATTGACTATAGATCCTTGAATGAAGTCACCATCAAGAACATGTATCCTCTGCCAAGACCAGAAGATATGTTTGATCAGTTGAGAGGAGCCAGAGTGTTCTCAAAGATAGATCTGAGGTCAGGTTACCATCAGCTCAGGATCTGACCTTCAGATATACCGAAGACAACATTTATCACTAAGTATGGGTTATATCATTAGGATTGACAAATGCACCATCTTTCTTTATGTACTTGATGAATAGTGTGTTCATGGACTACCTCGATAAGTTCATAGTGGTGTTGATCGATGATATTCTCATATATTCTCAGAATGAGGAAGAACACGAGGAGCATTTAAAGATGGTATTGCAATGGTTACGGGAGCATCAGTTGTATGCCAAGCTGAGCAAATGTGAGTTCTGGATCAGCGAAGTTCTATTCTTGGGTCATATCATGAATTAGGATGGATTAAATGTGGATCCGAAGAAGGTAGCAGATATTTTCGACTAGAAAGCACCAAGAGATGTCCGGGGAATAAAGAGATTCATTGGAATGGCCAGATACTATCGGCGTTTCATTGAAGGTTTCTCTAAGATTGCCAGACCAATGATAGCCCTGCTAGCGAAGAAAGTTGAGTTCAAGTGGACCTTAGATTGCCAAGAGTCCTTTGAAACATTGAAGAAGAAGTTGACGACAACACCTGTGTTGATTCTGCCAGATGTTCATAAGCCAATCTTAGTGTATTGTGATGCTTCGTACACTGGTCTAGGATGTGTGCTAATGCAAGAAGGGAGAGTAGTGGCGTACTCGTCATGACAGCTGAAGATTCATGAGAGGAATTACCCCACACATGATGTCACACCCGGGTTTTAGGGGTCCCAAACCCGGGCGTGAAATAAACACCTGGTGTGCTGGGACCAAGTCTCACACATATGATGAATCGTGGTACAGAAACGAATGTCTCGTCTTTATTATATAATAGGGGTTCTATACAAAATAAATAAATAATTACATCATATGAAGACACGATCCAACAACCCAAAGTTGACTGGGAGACGACGACCTAGACCACTCACGAACTCATCACAACATCCTCCATGCGCTTCATTCTGCGGTACCAGTTCTTGACCTGTGGGGGTGTGAGACAGGAAGAGTGAGCTCACATACGTTCATTACTCAACAAGTTGTGGGGAATAATGTGCATGAACTCACCAAAGGTGGGACCTCACGTGAAGTGTAAGGCTTACCAAAGAGGATGGTTAGAGCTGAGCATTGCTTTTAAAGTTGGTCAAAATTTTATTAGCAATTACTAAGTATAAGTAAATACCAGCCCAATTAAGTAGTAGAAAAAAGTTATAACAACACCCTCAATGCAATGCATATGAAAAATTGAATTTAGTTCCATAAATTAATCATGTGAGGGTCCGAGCTGCTCATGACCGTGAGCACGGCTGATATACGAGTTTTACACTCTGCAGAGGTTGTACATATTTACCCACATGTCGTGTTACTCATTTGCCACAGGGTTGATCGGACCCCATACACCTCTACCAAGGAAGCAAGGCAGGGTACCACTACGAGGCTTTTACAAAGTTCCACTAGCTTCAGAAAACCCGCTACAGTTTCTTGGAAGTTCCAATGCAGGGACCCCTCGCCTAACCGCCATCGCAGCAAAATCAACCCAAGGGCCTCCCTACACTGACCACTCCCCTACTGCCCTTGCCCCTTTCGGGTAAGGTAGTCCTCCACTAGCTTTCCTAATTAGTCAGCCAAGGGCGTCTCATACCACCCTTGTGGTAGCACTGTTTTCCCGGGTGGTCGCTCCATGTTCCAATTAACATAATGACCTTATCATGAATAGTAAATAACAAACTGATAATAAAAGTTTGATCATGAATAATATGTATCTCAATACCCAAAACCACATAAAGCAATAACAAGTACTACCCAAGTATTCAGTGGTAAACAAGGTATAAAGATAGCCAAACTAGGGTGACCTATTGGGTCCCATCAAAATTAACCTATGCAGATCATTATGATTAATAAGAATATTATTGGGTAAAAAGATGTGATCAAGGGCACAACTTGTCTCGGACTTGAGATTCCAGGTACCAGGATGATCTCAGGTGACTCATAACCTCACTGCTAGTCGTAGCAATACAAACAAACATGGTATAGACAATATTAACATCACACCAAACATAAGGTTAAATTGCATAATAATAATCTACTCATTGCTACGAGATCGTGGGTTCAAGATCTACTAAAATTAGAGTTACGATTATAAAGATATGATTTTCTGAAGCTTTAAGTGATTAAATGATAATAATATATTCTGTGCTATAAATCATGTGAGAAACATGTAAAAAAATAACTGATTCAACTTTAGGCTAAGTTATAACATAATCCTGTTCCAGTAAAATTATAGATACTCCGAATTGAAATACTATATTAACATAGGGTGAACAAATTAGTTAACTATTTTTGAGAACATGTTATATGATAAAATAATGCTACTAAAGTGTAGACAATTTTATTACGAGGCTAGCGCAACTGGAACAGGTCAATTCGGAGTTAAAACGTGGAAGATATGCATTAAATAAGATTTATGATCACTTAATACTAATTT
Source organism: Zea mays (assembly GCF_902167145.1). NCBI lineage: Eukaryota > Viridiplantae > Streptophyta > Magnoliopsida > Poales > Poaceae > Zea > Zea mays. The sequence continues at coordinate 44,371,268 of NC_050102.1, forward strand.
TACTAGCTCTAGGGATCAATTTGTAAATTTCCAAGGCCTAAACTGAATTACTTTTACACTCCCCTAGATGACGGGTTGATTCTGATAAAACAGAGGGCCTAAACTAAATTACCAAGGTCAAAGGGGTATCCATCACTAGGGGTCGTTCGATCTATTTTAACACCCGAGATTAGATCCACAAAGTCGTGAACCGGAATCAAGTGTCAGCGGTCAGATCCCGATCCAACGCTCGAGATTAAAGGATCCCGCGATCTGATCTCGGCGACCAGATCCGAGATCAATGGCTATGCTTTTCCATCACGATGGTGTATTTGAGATTCAATCGTGAGCGCTCATCACCAGATCGACGGCCAGGGCTGTTTCTCCCCCGCACAATCCTGTTCACGCCGGAACGGGGCTGCGGCATCCTGCCCACGGTGGCAAGCCCACCGGTGAGCGGTGGCTGCTGCGAGACTATGGATGAGATGAGTCTTTGATTGATGGCTTGAGATATTATGGTGGCATGTATTTATATAGGCTAGGAGGTGGGCGGTTACATGATAGATCTAATCTAGTACTTATCTGTTACAACCATATCCTATATATTAGGAATTCTTACTTATCTCTTTTATTCCAATAATATTGTTGTTAATTTGTACTAATCATATTAGTCCTTCAATTTAAATAAATCTTAGAATATATTTTTATTTATTTATTTTCTAGCATAAATTGTAGCAAACAAAAACTCAACATGAATGCAAAGAATTTTTATTAATTAATTTATCCATTTAAGCAAATGAAAATTAGTAGGAATAATTCATGTAAGATATTTTATAATAATATTTATTAAAGAAAATAATTCAAACACATAGCCACATTTTCGATGTACAATAAAATAAATTTATACTCTTCACATATTTATTTAAAAGGATATATATTCTTATGTAAAATCTATATTAAGAGAAAGTTTAACTTAATTCTTTTTTTGGAGAATAAATCTTTAACACAAATGATAGTTCACATAAGAATCTTCTAGGTAATCTATTATTTGAAAAAACAATTATTTTTATCATGAAATGAGTTTTCTTAATTTATCTAGAATAGGATTTTTGAGCGTTACACATGACTTGGAGTTAGCAGTGGTGGTTCATGTATTGAAGACCTAGATGCACTAATTATATGGGCAGATGTGTGACATTTACATGGACCACAAGATTCTTAAGTACATATTCACCCAGTCAGAGTTGAGCATGTGGCAGCGAAGATGGCTAGAATTAATTGAAGACTATGAGCTAGAGATACATTATCACCCAGGCAAAGCTAATGTGGTTGTAGATGCTTTGAGCCGAAAAAGTCAAGTTAACATGATGGTCGCTCATACGATGCCATATGAACTAGCAAAGGAATTCGACAGGCTGATTCTCATATTTCTAAACAGCACCCAGGGAGTAACCATAGAGCTGGAACCCACTCTAGAGCGAGATATCAAGGATGGGCAGAAAGATGACGAGAAGATCAATAAAATTCGACAGTTGATTCTAGATCGAAAAGGCAAAGACTTCCGAGAAGACGTGGAAGGCGTAGTATGGTTCAAAGATAGGCTGTGTGTTCCCAACATCAAATCGATTCGGGAGTTGATCCTCAAGGAAGCACATGAGCTTATTCCATACACCCTGGCAGCGAGAAAATGTACCAAGACCTGAAAAAAAGATTCTGGTGGTACGGTATGAAAAGGGAGATCGCAGAGTATGTTGCCATATGCGACAGTTGTCAGAGAATTAAGACGGAGCTTCTAATGCCCGCAGGTTTGTTGCAACCGTTGCAGATTCTTCAATGAAAGTGGGATGAGATTGGGATGGACTTCATAGTAAGTTTGCCTCACACTCGAGCCGGTTATGACTCCATCTAGGTAGTAGTCGAGCGCTAAACAAAAGGTGACTCATTTCATACTAGTCAAGACCACCTATAATAGTGCAGCGTTGGCAGAGTTATACATGTCCCGGATTGTATGCTTGCATGGAGTACTAAAGAAGATAGTATCAGATCGGGGAACCCAGTTTACTTCTCACTTCTGACAGTAGGTGCATGAAGCCTTGGGCACGCATTTGAAGTTCAGTTCAGCTTATCACCCGCAAACAGATGGTCAGACAAAAAGAACCAACCAGATCTTAGAAGACATGTTGAGGGCTTGTGCTTTGCAAGATAAGTTAGGTTGGGACAAAAGGCTACCTTATGCAAAATTTTCTTACAACAATTGCTATCAGGCCAGTTTGAAGATGTCACCGTTCCAAGCACTCTATGGGAGGAATTGTCAAACTCCGTTGCACTGGGACCAACCCGATGAAAGGCAGGTGTTCGGTCTAGACATTTTGCTTGAAGCCAAAGAGAATATCAGAATGGTTCGTGAGAATCTGAAGATAGCGTAGTCTAGACAGCAAAGCTATGCCGACACAAGAAGAAGAGAGCTAAGTTTTTAAGTGGGAGATTATGTTTATCTGAAGGTGTCACCATTCAGAGGAGTCAAAAGGTTTGGAGTCAAGGGCAAGCTAGCACCTTGATACATCGGACTGTACCAGATTTAGGCAAGACGTGGAGAAGTGGCATATCAACTCAGCCTACCATAAAGTCTATCACTAGTGCATGATGTGTTCCATGTGTCTCAACTGAAGAAGTGTTTGTGAGTACCAGAAGAGCAATTGCCAACCGAGGATCTCGAAGTTCAAGAGGACCTGACATATATCGAGAAGCCAACTCAGATTCTGGAGACAACAGACAAAGTCACTCGAAGAAACACCATCAGAATGTGCAAAGTCAAGTGGGGTCATCATTTAGAGGAAGAAGAAACTTTGGAAAGAGAAGATGATCTGAAAGATAAATATCCCGAGCTCTTTGCTAGCCAACCCTGAATCTCGTGGGTGAGATTCTTTTTAAGGGGGATAAGTTTGTAACACCCTGAATTTGGGGTATAATTTTTTTTCTCTAATGACTACCAAATTTAGGTGTTACCTCTTATTTCTCTCTCTAGTCTTCTCTCTCTTCTTTTTATTAGAATTATGTCTACTAGGTGGGAGATTAATTATTTCTTTACTATATCAAAACCTAAGTGAGTCATGAGATGTTGCATCATGCTGAGCCTAAATTATTCTTTGTTTGATGCACATGTTTGAATTATTTGAATTTGGAGCATGTTTGAATTTGAATTGAAAAGAGAAAAACAAAAGGAAAAGGAATTAGGAAATTCAGAATAAAAGCAAAAGGAAAAGAAGCCCGAAGTCCCCCCATCCGAGCCGCTCGATCGCGCGCGCGCCCACGTCCGCTGGCAGGTGGGCCCCACCTGTTGGCGTCGTGCCCCGCTCGCTCGTTCGCCCTCTCCCTCTCTGCCCAGTGGGACCGCCCCGTCAGCGTCGTTGCGCACTCGCGCATACTCCCTAGTTGACTCGCGGGCCCTGCCCTTCAGATCCGCCATCTCCCCCGCAATCGCCTCGCCCGCGCCCATGGCGTGCGCCCTGCGTGCATCAAACTGCGCCCAATGTAATACCCAATTTGTAAGAAAACATTAGTGATGAAATTATTTCCTTTACATATGTGTTGTCTCTACTTATCATCACATGTGAACACCTCATTTAAAATTAAATAATTAATAAAGGACATATCACTAAATTGTACATCATGTTGGCTTTTATTTGTATGTGCATTTAATAATAATAGTAGTCACATTAATAGAAATGAACTCAATTGAGACTTAAAGACCAACTTGAATATTTGGAAATGAGAGAATAAACAAGGAAAGGGGAAATGAAAGAAAAAATGGTACAACAAATAATAATAAATATATAGATAAGAATATATTTCTCCTACGTTAATATTTGAATTTGTACATTTGTCTCAATGATGAAACTCATAGCAAGATTCAAATTCAAGTTTGAAATTCAAAAAAATGAAAAGGAAAAACAAAACAGCAAAAGAAAAGAATAAAGAGAAAAGAAGCCAGACCCGGAATGGGCCCAAACCTACCTGGCCCATGTCGCTCTTACCATCCGCGCGACCCAACTCAAGGAAAACTGGCGCCGACTCCCAGGGCCCGCGGGTCAGCCTTATCTCACTTGCGTGTGCATCATGTTTCTATGGCAGCTGGGGCCGTTTGACCATCCGCTCAACCGCTCGCTTCCTCTGGCGTGTGGGCCCCAACCGGCAGCACCCTTCTCCTTCAGATCCGCACATGGCACCACGATCACCGTAGAAGTCAGGCGCCGTTGCGGACCGGCTGTAGGTAGTTAGGGGCTATAAACCAAGCGCCATGCACTCCCCTTCCTAATTTTCCCTTCCTCAACCTCCAATTGCTGCGCGTGGCGACGAATTGCGGGAATCGGGTGCTCGGCGGAGCCACCAGGTGAACCCCCCCGCAATTCGTGCCACTCAGCATGATTGTGATGGTTGCAAGGAGTTGCCCGGGATTGCTGTTCACGTCTGCGGGCTTGCGACGGGTGGTGTAGCAGGGTGCTACCGGGAATTGCTCGCTGGGGGTCGTCTCCGCCGTGAAGTCGCTCACCTCCGTCGACCGTGCCCTGCGCTGCCTGGACATCGGTATGGCTCCCACCATTCTGCTCCCCATCCTTCCCTCTTCAATTTATGCAGGGGCGAGTTAGGGTTAGGACCATTGACTGCTCGGGGTTTGCCACCAGAGGCGTCGTCGTAACAGTATCTACATCGCCGACCGTGCGCGTTTTTGGGAAGAAGACACGTGGACCGTCGGATTGGATCGGACGGTGGAGATGGGACGCAGGGGTACCCATTTGTTTCTTAGATCCAGGCCGTTAGTCTTGATCTGGGCGGCTGTGTGAAGAAGTAGAGGTAATAGAATCGGGTACCATAGATCTTGGATCTGACGGTGGAGGTCAGATAGGGTTTTATAAACTTTCGGCTTTTGGATCTCGATCCAACGGCTAAGGGAGCGTACCAGTTCGGTTATCATCAGATCAAATCTGGGTCGTTCGCCTCTAATCGGACGGCCGAAATCCAATGATACCCCCTTCGCGTGGCAACATCTCATAAGAGCCCCTCTATTTTTATAAAATAAACCCGCAGTCCTGGCGGATGTAATCTGAGTCTTAGGAATTCTTACACCGAGACCCCTGTACTATTCTATTTTTATGCGCGTAAACCAGAGAACCGAGAAATTAAATAAATAAATATAGAAATTGATTTTTAATGGAAAAATAATTGCTAGAACCTATTTAATCCCTAGAAAATTCATATTTAGTCCAAATTGATCCATTCCAGTTGCTATAATTTTGTAATAATATTGTTCATCACATAGCGTATCTGTTTTGATATGAAAACAATATTAAAATTGATCTCTTAATTAATCTTGTACCAAACACATGAAACCTTTGGAAATTCATAACTTAAAATCTGTAACTCCGAATTTAGTGATTCTTTTTCCTATGATCTTATTTTAATGTGTAGATTATTAATGTGTATTTTGTATACATGTTTGGTGTGATGTTAATTTCTCCTTTTGTACTATGCTTGTATGTATTGTGGCGAGTAGAAGAGCCAGTAGCCGAGGATTCCGGTGTTCAGCAGGTAGAAGTTAATGAGCAAGAGCTCATTGAAGGCAAGTTGTGCCCTTGACCACTTTTATTATTGAATAATGTTCTTTATTACCACTTATTCATGCATAGGCTTAATTTTGATGGGACCCAATAGGTCACCCTAGTCTGGTTATCTTATTACCTTGTTCACCCCTGAATTATTTGGATAGTTTTGCTATTTCTCTATATGGTTTTGGGTTTAATATTACATTATGTTCATGTTCCAATTATATTGTTATTTTATTTATTGTTCATGTCGAGATCATCATTTTTAATTGGAACATGGAGCTTAACTTGAGAAACACGTACCACCACAAGGGTGGAATAGGACGCCCTTGGCTGACTAACTAGGAAAGCTAGTGGAGGACTACCTTACCCGATAGGGACAAGGGCAGTAGGGGAGTAGGCGTGTAGGGAGGTTCCCGGGTTGATTTTGCTGCGATGGCGATAGACGGGGGATTCCTGCTTTGCTCTTCCTAGAAACTGTAGCGGGTTTTCTGAAGCTAGTGGAACTTTGTAAAGGCCTCGTAGGGTTACCCTGCCTCGCTTCCTTGGTAGAGGTGTATGGGAGTTGCGATCCCTTGACAGATGGGTAAAATGACTTGTGGGTATAGGGTACAACCTCTATAGAGTGTAAAACTGGTATACTAGTCGTGCTCGTGGTCATGAGCAGCTCAGGACTCTCACATGATTAAACTATGAAACTAAATTCAATTTGTCATTCACATTGCATGGGATTTATTATTAATTTTGTTCTATTATTTCTATTATGGTTTGGTATTTACTTACATCTAGTAATTGCTAATAAAATTTGACCAACTTATTAAAAGCAATGCTCAGCTTTAACCTCTATTGTTGATCAGCCTTACACATCACATGAACTCCCACCATTGGTGAGTTCATGCACATTATTCCCCACGACTTGTTGAGCTATGATCTTTTGTGAGCTCACACTTGCGATATATAAACCCCCCACAGGAGAAGAACAGGTCGTTCAGGAGGAGCCGTACAATGAGGAGTACGACTTGATCTAGGTGGCGTCTCCCAGTCGACATTATGACGCCAAGGATGGACATTAGTTCACTTTATATTTATCTTTTATTTTCATAAGACTTCCGCTATGTAATAAATACTTTTATGATATTGTGACATTTATCTCTATACACTCTATTATTATATGTGTTGTTCTTCTTTGGCGCATATATGAGATGCACCCGACATTATCCCTTAAATCCAGGTGTGACACCCACTCCCCCACGGCTCGCCCGCCCACGTCGCCCGAGCGCTTAGGTGAAGACCCCGCGCCCCCTCAACTCGCCCTGCCCCTCATTCACTCGCCCCTCACCCTCGCGCTCACCCAGTTCGCAGCGTCGCCCCCGTTGTTGCCCCACCGTTCTGCCGTCGTCGATGGTCTTTTGCCGTCGTGTAACACCCGGGGGTATAAAATTTCTTCTCTAAATGCCTACCAAATTCAGGTGTTACTCTTTGTCTCTCTCTAGTCTCTCTCTCTTTCTTTTTGAGTAGAATTAGGTTATTTTAGTGAGGGGTTTATTATTTATTTTGTCAAATTTATGTGAGTCATGAATTGTTGCATCACGCTGAGCCCAAAATATTCTTTGAATTGATGCACATGTTTGATTTCGCTTGAATTTGAAACTTGGTTTGAATTTGAATTGAAAACCCTAGAGAAAATAAAAAGAAAAGCAATTATAAATTTGTAGAAAAAGGGAAAACTCAATTCAGCCCAGCCTGGCTCCACGCGCGCCCGCGTCGCCTGATAGGTGGACCCCACCTACCAGCTATGGCAGAACCACCCGAATTATTCCAGCTTAAGTGCCTAAGTCACGCCTCAGGGGCCGTAACACACTTAAATCGGAATAACCCGTCAGTCCTTCAGATCTAGTCTGATAGAGCCACTTTACCAGGATCAAATTCCACAATCTCACTCGAAGGTGAGTCACAGAAGAAATACAATAAAGCAGGAAACCTCAAATTAAGTGCAGAGTTATTACATAAATCGGAGTTTTTGAGTAGCAAATAGAGTTCACAAAATAAAGTGCAGCGGATAATCGATGTCGTCGGTATCGAGGAATCGGGCAAGGCCTAGCCCACTACTCCTCGTGCTCCTCTCCTGCCGGAGCAACATCCCACTCGACCGTCCAACCCGGTGGCAGGGTGGTAGGCCAAGTCACACCATCAACCATTTCCTGCATGGTACCTGCAAAAATGGTGCCACAAGCAAGGCTGAGTATACTAATACTCAGCTAGACTTAACCGGTGTGAGGAGTCTACTCCTCTACCTCTAGACTATGCAGCTGTTTGGCTGAGGGGTTTGGTTTGCCAAAAGCACTAGCTGTCTCTAAAATCAATTTTTAGCTTTTCAAGTTCTATCATCATTAACTTAGCTAGGTTTGCTCCTTCTAAGCATACATGGTAACAATCAATTAGTTCAATCAACAAGTTATCTCATATAACCACATTTCACTTCTTACTCGATGCAGTACAAGGAATCAAGCAGTCTCATTAGCTGCGAGAAGCAGACGATTCGAATCGAGTTTTAACCTTGCAAGGTAAACCTAAACACACGGCATGTCAGGGTACTTCTACCCCACACATGACAACCGTCCCCATCGATTCCCCGTTCGCGTCCAGGCCTCACCGCCTTGGCATACAATGCTCCACTGACCCCGGCTGCCGCCGTGCAGTGACCGCACTTGTACCCACCATAGCTAGCATGGGAGACCCAGTCTCAGGTCGCCTGAGGCATAAAGTCCGCGCCCGGCTTCACTCAGGTACTAGGTTTACCGGTTACCATTTTTCCCGGCATGTGCTTAGTACGTTCAAAAGCTTGACTCAGGTATCCACACATTAATCCTTAATTCATTTTTCCCGTCTCATGGACAAGGCATCCTCCCTGGATCCAAATCCATAGACCAACATAGATCCCGTTATCAAGATGAATACAATCAATTCCTGACCTCGCGCGAGTGCTAGAAAAATCACTCGACTTCTACCGAGATCCTGATTAGCAAGCAGCTACTCGACCTAGCATACTAGTATTCATCTCAAAAAGGAATCCTAAGTTCATGCAACTAGAGGTTTCAAGCAACTCCTACACTTAAGTGCACATTGCAATCCTACAAGCATTAAGTGTAGTAAAGTAGCATATAGTAATACGGTTATGCATATAAACCGGGGCTTGCCTTCAATTGCTGGGGCTGCGGGGAGATCCTCAATAGCAGCCTCTGAAGCCTGCTCCTGGTCCTCCTCTTGGACAGGTCCTTGCTCGGGGATGAGCACGTACTCTCCGTCGGCAAGATTACAATCTAATGAATGCAATGCGTAAGATATATGCATGATATGACATGTGCTTTTAGAAATCACAACTTTAAAGGTGCATGATCTTTCTTAAGTTTAAACAAGGTTAACTTTACTTTTGCAAGACCCTTGGGTGGTATACTTGGTATACTGATTTAAACTTAGCTAAGGTAAGTAGTGGATTAACTTTTTTTTGGGGTTCCACTGAATTCCTTTTTAAGTCTTAGTGAGAGTTGATTAAGTACTCAAGTTAGACTTATTGAGGCTGGGTTTATTTCTTCTTCCTTTTTCTTTTATTCTCTTAAGGTTTTGGAGTAGGTTTGAACTACAAGTTGCTTTTATAAAATTCCAAACATTCTGCAAAAATTACAGTGGCTTGTTACTGGTGTGTGTTTCTCTGTCTCAAAATTTGGGGATCAGAAAGTGAATATTTTTCTCTCGATAAAATTATTAAATTCTAGGGCAGAAGGGGTGCTTTGAACTACAACTATTATTTAACAGTGGGTAATTCTTTAAAACTCATTTTTGCTGGCTTTTAGGTGTTATAACATGACTTGATACAAATTTCTAGTCATTAATACCTTTTAATTATTTTCCTATGGTTTTCTCAAGTTTCTAGCCAAATGGGTGCTTTCTACTACCACTATATTTGAAAAACATCAAACAACAGAGTTCTTATTTTTATTGGTTATTATTTTGTGCAAGAGCAATCATTCTGAAGTTTGGCCTCTTTTTGCTTAAGGGAAGTGGTGGTATGCATTATTTGAATTAAGTGACCTTTCTCTTAAATCACTAGCAATTGGTATGAGTTTGCTTCCTTTTCATGGGTTTGCATTTTTCTCTGGTAGTTTATCTCATCATGGACTTAGCTAATTTTTGGTTGCCCATTATCACATTAATAGGGGTTATTCAAGAATTATTTGAAAAATGCCTTATCATCACTTTATATTTATTTTCCTTACTTAAAAAGTTGGGCTGGGGTGCTCTGTATTTTTGTAGTGGGGCTCTGGTGGTTGTAAGTCCACTGGATTTTTATTATTCATTTTGGTTATAGTTTTGCTGCTCTAATAATTGATTTTCAGTCTATATAAGGCTAAATAAAACATTTTAATTAAAAATTGGTCCAAATTAATGGTCTCTGTATTTTTCCTATGTTCTCTGTTACATAAGTAAACTAGGAAAAATAATCTTAATCACTGTTCATTAATTTCTAATGTCTTTCTGATTTTCTCTAAGTTTTGGACAAAATAACTTTAAATGAAAAACTACATCATATTTTTCAATGCTGGGGTTCCCATTATTTTTAAACAGTGCCTAAATGAGGTTTAAACATCTACAAATTTTCTTAAGTACAGCACAGAAGAAAAACTAATTTTCCTTAATTAAACAAGGTTTAGTGGGTTTCTGTTTTTAATTTTAAACTCTAAAATTTTGAACAGAAAGTATAGGGTCTACTATTTTTAAATGATAGATTATAATATTCAGGAGTTAGCAAAATTGGTTTGACAACTTTTTATTAAGATTTCATCAAGTTATGGATTTTCTAAGTTCTCTGGTCATTTTAAAAGAATAACAGAATTGGTTTAATGGAAATCCACTTTGCACTGGGGTCCCTGGCGGGTTTTTAAGTTTTTCTTCGCGAATGAGTCCTTAGGCTACTATTCACAGGAGTCACTGACGTTACAGAAAACCCCTCGGGTTCTACAAATCCTAACCCGAGGTCCTTCTTCTACCTTAAACAGTAACCGCGGCGGAAGAAAGGGCGGAGGGGCTTACCGGCGGCGAGATTGCTCCGGTGAAGTGGTCGAGGACGAAGGGGAGGTCTCGGGGATCACAACGGTGTGCGGGACGCCGTCGGAGATGGCCGGAGTCGGTCGGTCCACGCGCGCAGGCGGGGATGCTCGTCGACGGCGAGGAGACCGGCCTGGTCACGGCGAGATAGTTCAATCAAATGGGTCAGGGAGGTCCACGGGATGCCAGAGAAGATATGAGCGCAAGGAATTGGGCGGAGACTCACTGGATAGCTCGATCCACGCGCGGCGGCGGAAGACCGAAGTCCGGTGAGGTCGATCTCGGGCCTCCGGTGAAGTCTGGCCGGGGCCGAGGGCTTGGCGAGCTTCACGGGCTACTGACGGAGCTAGCCGAAGCACTGGCTTGGCTTGAGGGTGGCTGGAGTGGGCTGGCCACGGTGGCCGAAGCTCTGGCGGCAATGGCGGGCGAAATTGAGCTCGCCGGAGGTAAGGAAAGTGGCTGGCCGGTGAGGGTGAGTGCGGGGCGAAGTGAGGTGCGCCCGGGGAGGCTTTATAGGCGCGGGCGGGCACGGCCGAGGGCGTGGGCGCGCGGCGGACTTGACTGGACGCCGGGGTGAGCGCGCGCGCGGGTTGGGCGAGCTCTGGCGTGCCGACCAGGGTCGAACACGTGTGCCCGTGCGTTCTGCCCAAGTTCTGGCGCGTGTGGTCGCTCATCCGAGCCTGCTCTCGCCTTGGTTAGTGCACAAAACCTCTTCTCCTCCCTACAAGCTACCATTCTTGTGTGGGGGTCATAGGATTTTGCCTACTGGTTGCAGAGATATGGAGCCAGGAAATCTGGTCTGTCTCCCTGCCCAAACCCGAGGCAAATCCAAGGTTTTGTCGTGTCTAGGGCTCGCGTCCCAATGCCATCTTCTGGCACACGACAGAGGGGTTAGTTAGACACAATTTTGTCAATGGGGTCATTAGGATTCGAGTTAGGGATCAAGGTGAACATCCCTGGTCTTTGGCTCAAGGTCTGAATTTCAGAATTCTGAAATTCAGAAATCCCATTAAGTCCCCACATGAGAAGCTTGATTTGGGGTTTTATTTGAGTTATTTTGGCTAAGCTTTCTCAACATTTCTTGTTGCTCATTAAATATACTTCAATTTTTATAATTGGCCCAATTCATAATTTTAAACTTCTCATACCCTTTTTCTTATTTTCTTGAATTTTGCTCATGGGGCTCACTTAGGGTTTTTAATTAGGGTTGCTCATTCTTATCTTTTAAAAGACTCAATTGTTTTGATCATGATACTTTTAAGTATATGCTTGGTGAATTCTTTATTACTTAAGTTATTTTGATGCTCATGCTTACTTTGGCTCATATAAAATAATGGTTCTTGGTTTGGCATTTGAGAGAAACCCTAGGTGACACTGGGGTGTCACACCAGCGACCACCCACGTCCTCACACACGCGCTCTCTCACACTCTCCCTCTCACTACCCAGTGGGCTCGACTTGTCGTCGCCGATCTCCTCCGCACGCGCACCGTCTCTCATTGACCCATGGGCCCCACTTGTCAGCCCGGCCGCTTGTTCGCTCGACCGCTCTCGCTGACCCGTGGGACCGCCTTGTCAGCTCCACCTTGCCCGCGAACCGCCGTGGACCAACGTGCACGCACGCCGAGATCCCTGGCCACATCGCCTGCCCACACACCCCTTTTGAGCACCGCCCGCACCACACTGTCTGCCCTGCATCATTTAACGCAAGCTCACCCTCTCTCGCGCTCTGCTCTCGCCGCTCACACTCACCGGAGTTCCACGGCCATACCACCGATTGTCCAGCCCGCCAGAAGTCACCCGAAGCCATCCTGAGGTGAGGAACTTGTTCCCATGCTCAATTGCTCTCAATTCTGCTTTGTCTTAGCCAATTTGGCCTCACCGGAGTTCGGCTGCGTCGGTTCGCCGCGCTCGCGCGGTGACTGGCCAATTCAGCCCTGCCCTGTGCCTCTGCTTTGGTTCGTAAGGTTCCCCTCACCTTGCTGGAGCTAGTCCAGACCTTAGTGCACCCTAAACCCCCTATCCTCGGTCCGAATTCCTCGCCGGAGTTGCCCGACCCGCCCAGAGTGCCTCCCCTTCGTCGTTCTCCCATTTTCGGTCCTGTTCTTGCGGCCGAAAGCCTGCCAGTGAGTTCGCCAGACCCTCTTCACCCGTTCTAGCCCTCACTGGTGACCCTAGACCCCCAGCGACCGCGTCTACCTTGCCTACGGTGACCTCAACAACATAGAGGGAGCAACGCCAGTCACTGAGCTGTAAAATGCCCGCGCACCCCATCACAATCGTCCGTCCCCGATCCAATGGTTCAGATCTGCGGACAACAGTTCAGATCTTGTGATATTTTAGGGGACTCAGGCCATTTTCCTGAGTACCTCTCTGCAAGGACCTGTTCATTGAGTGACCATCTGGGATAACAGTGCAACCATGAGGGTGGAATGGGACGCCCTTAGCTGAATAATTAGATGAACCTGGGGGTGTAGTTGGCTTTGCCGGAGTGCCGTCAAAGGGGGCTGGGGCATAGTGCTCACTCTGCTAAGGGGGGTCCAGAGGTTCATACGATTTGGTTTTGTTAGTCACCCACCTTGGGGAGGTGTACTGCGTTTGTACGACTGGCGAAACCTAACAAGCAGCTATGCACCAAGGGAGTCTTTATAAAGGCTATGAAGTGAGACCCTGCCAGGTCACCTTGGTAGTGATCAATGGGGAGTCACGATCTCTGGGCAGAATGGGAATCATGACTTGTGGGTAAAGTGTGGAACCTCTAAAGAGTGTTAGAAACTGGTATATCAGCCGAGCTCATGGTTAAAAACGGCCTTGGGATCCTCTTTGATTAGAAGAACTTTGGATGCCTTTATGATGATGTTTAATGATGATGGTTATAATTATGATCTCTGGTATTTCCTCTTGGAGGGAGTACATTTGGGTAATAACTGGGTTTATTACTAAAATTTGGCTCTACTATTAGTAATAAATACATGACCAACTAAAAGCAACTGCTTAACCTCAACTCCACCTACAGCTAGTCCACTTTAGCCAAACGGGACATTTGCTGAGTATGTTGATGTGTACTCACCCTTGCTTTAAAAACCACCCCACCCCAGGTTGTCCCCACTGTATTTAGTGCTCAGGAGGAGATTTAGGCAACATGGAGGACTTTGAGGAGTTCTAGGACTACACCGAGTTCTAGTTATCTTAGTGGCAAACCCCCAGTCAGTTGTCTTTGAAGGCCTTATCTGCTACGTTTCGTATTCTACACTTTGATGATATTAATGACAATGTTATATTATAGACTCTGTGGATGTCTTGGACATCTTGATGTAATAAAAGTACCTTTCCGCTATTTACTCTGAGCAATGTGTGATGATGTCCAATTATGTAATCGCTATGTACATGAGTTTCTGATCCTGGCATGTACATGGCTCGCATTCGGTTTGCCTTACAAAACCGGGTGTGATATAAGTGGTATCAAAGCCTTACTGACTGTAGGACCACTAACCTAGACTTGAATTGTCGCCCTAAGGACTATAGGCCCCTATTCTTGCCTTGGCCTTGGTGTCATTTCAAAAGTTGGTCATCTTGACCAATTTTATGTTAAATTACTATCTATATTCTCACCTTACAAATTTTTGTCTCACTTCACTTTCTGTTTACTTGCTGGTCTTATAGTTCTACTCTCACTCTTGTGCTTACGATGTATTTCATAGATGGCTCGTATTAGATGCACTGCACGTAAGTCAGTGATCCCCTTTTTGCCCTCTCGCCTGGTCGAGCGCCCACTGTGTCGCACGGTGACGGGTCAGTCTAGCCATCTGGAGAGACTGCATCGTCGCTTGCATGAGGAGCAGGAGCACCGGCGCTAGGAGCAGGAGCAGCAGGACTCTTCCCCCTCGCCTCAGCAAGAGGTGGAGTCTAGGAGGCAGCATTCCCCTACACCTCAGCTAGAGATCCCCCCTGCACCACCACAGGGCATCCCGGCTGCTGAAGGAGACCTTGACGGAGACGATGTTAACAATGCCGGTGGCAGTTCGTGTGGCGGAACCGCCCGAATTATTCCAACTTAAGTGCCTAAGTCCCACCTTAAAGGCTAGATCACACTTAAATAGGAATAAGACGTCAGTCCCTCGGATCTAGTCCGACGAGGCCACTAACAGGATCAAGTACCACGTACTCACTCGAAGGCGAGGCACAGAGCAAATACAATAAAATATAAAACCATACATTAAGGAGTATTAAAATTTATTACATCATCATCAGAGTTTAGCAAAAGCAGTGATCATTGTTCGGGTTGCAGTGGAATATAACTAACGATAAATAAACGGAGGGATGGGGAAGCCTGTTCCATCACTCCTCATGCTCCTCCTCTACCGAGGTAGGGTCCCACTCGACTGTCCAACCCGGTGGCAAGATGGACGGCAAAGTCACTCCAGCAACCATGTCCTCCAAGGAACCTGTAAAAATTATGCCACAAGCAAGGCTGAGTATACTAATACTCAGCTAGACTTACCCGGTGTGAGGAGTCTACTCCTCTACCTCTAGACATGCAGCTGTTTGGCTGAGGGGGTTTGGTTTGCCAAAAACCACTAGCTAAGTCTAAAATCAAGTTTAGCTTTTCAAGTTTTAGTGTGACTCTCTTAAGACTAAATGTGTACCTATCTAATCATACATGGTATCAAGCATTTAGTAGTCAACATATTTTGCCAATCAACTCATTTCCACTTCTTACTCAATGCAGTACAATGGATCAAGCAGTCTCATTAGCTGCGAGAAGCAGACGATTCAAATCGAGTTTTTATCCTTGCAAGGTAAACCTAAACACACGACATGGCGAGGCACTCCGTCCCCACACACATCAACCGTCCCCATCGATTCCCCGTCAGCAGATCAGGGCTCACCGCCTTGGCGTACAATGCCTCACTGACCCCTACTGCCGTCGTGCAGTGACCGCACTTGTACCCACCATAACCGGAATAGGAGACCATGTCTCAGGTCGCGTGAGGGGTAAAGTCTGCTGCCAGGTTCACTCAGGTACTAGGCTTACCGATTTACCATATTTCTTTGCATGTGCTTAGTACGTTCAAACGCTTGACACAGGTATTCGTACGTTAATCCTTATTCCAATTTCCGTCTCGTAAACAATGCATCCCCATGGATCCGTGTCCATAGACCACCATCTTTCTGTTAACAAAGTGGATACAACCAATTCCTGACCTCGTGCGAGTGCTAGAAAAATCACTCGACTTCTACCGAGATCCCTAATTAGTAAAGCAGCTACTCGACCTAGCATACTAGTATCCATCTCAAAGGAATCCTGAGTTCATGCAACTATGGTTTCATTCAACTCCTATACTTAAGTGCACAGTACAACCCTACAAACATTAAGTGCAGTAAAATAGCATAATATAATTGGTTATGCATAAAACCGGGGCTTGCTCCTGGACTACCTCCTGAGCAACTACTCTGGTGCTGGCTCCTGGACTACCTCCTGAGCAACTACTTGCTCCGGAACGAGGATGTACTCCCCATCAGTGAGATTACAGTCTATCGAATGCAATGAATAAGATAGATGCATATTAATGACATGGTAATTTGTAAAGGCTATGCACAGTAAAATAGTACTAAGTTTAGTGGGACTCTAGGGTTTCTTTTGGGTATACTTAAGTGTTTTATACTTTCACCTTTGAGATTTTGAATGAACTTACACTCTTTAATTATATTTTTATGTTCCAGGAGATCCTTGGAAGGTTTTGGTTGTACATTATCTATTTCTCCCAAAATTTCCCTTTTTCTTTCTATTGTGCTTCTTAGTAAGCATTTTGAACTATCATGGTCAGTTAACATTTTCCAAAAATGTTATAAAAATTACAGTGGGTAAACAATTACCTCTATGGGTTATTCTAAAAATTTGAGGTTGAAATTAATTCAGATACTACTTGTGCAAAATTAGCAAAAGTAAGAAAAAAGGGCACTTTACACTATAGCTCTAGTTTCTGTGGGGTTTCTGGGTCAACATTTATTTTTGCCAAGATTCCTAGGGAATAATAGGTCTTTGTTTTTAAAAATCACAGAAAAAGGCTTACTGAATATTTAGTTGTGATTTTCTAAAGTTTAATGACAAAAAGGTACTTATAACTAACTTGCTATTTGAAAAATGTCAAACAACAGAACTTACATTTTTCCTAGATTTATAATAACATATTATGAGCTATCCCAAGGTTTGGGGTGGTTTCTTTTCAGGATTATTTTTCTAAGGTTTTTCTAAGTTTTCATTATTTTCACAAAATAAAAGGTATCTCATTTCTTTTGTACTAACCAAGGGTCTAACAAAATTTTCCAGTGAACTATGTTGGATAAGTGAGCTAGCAAAAATGTGGTTGCCCCCTGGTTCTTATTTTAAGCTACCTTTTCTATTTTCTTTAACTTTGGGCCAAAACGAGTTTAAATGGTAAACCCTGCCTTAATTTGGTGTACTGAGGGGTGCACCATTTCTAAACAGATTAGGGAGTGGTTAAGTACTTCTCTGATTTTTCTCAATCCCAGTCTAACAGTTTAGCTATTTTTCCCTCTTTTATTTAGCTTTTGGTCAGATTACTATTTAAATCAAAACTTTAAAATCTTCTGCAATACTTAGAGGTTTTGTATTTTTTCCTAAGCAGTTCACATTATTCAAAACCTAGCAAAATTGGTTTGACTCAATTTGGTTGAATAAAACTGAAGTTATGAATTTTATAAGCTCTGTTTACATTTAAATGAATAAGGTTTAAAAGGTTTTATGAAAAACCAGTTTACATCGAGGACCCTGGGCTTTTCCTAAAACAATTCTTTAACTTAAGCCCCTGCGCAACTATTCACCTCAGTCTCTGACCATTCAAAAACCCCCCTGACTTGTTTTCCTTCTTCCCCAAGGTCACTCCCCCCTTTTAAACAGTACCTGAGGAAGTAAACAGGGCAGTGCGGCTTACCGGCGACGAGGGAGGTCCAGCGAAGGACGAGGTTAGTTCCGGGAAGTCCTTGCGGTCACGTCGAGGTACGGCTCATCGTCGGTGATGGCTGGAATCGGTCGGGCCACGTGCGCAGGCGGTCAGGCTCGTCGACGGCGTGTGTTCCGGCCTGCTCACGGCGGTAGGGTTCAATCCAAGGGCACAGGGGGCTTCACAGGGTGCTAAGGAGTCTACCTATGCAAGGAATCGAAGAAAGACTCACCGTGGGGCTCGGTCTACGTTCACCGACGATCGGGCGAAGTCCGGCGACGCTGATCTAGTGTCTCCGGCAAGGCAGAGCAAGATTCCTGGCTCTGGGAGCTTCACCAAGACACGAGGAGACTCACTCGAGGGTCGGACGGGGCGGGGAATGGCTCGGTTGGCCGGTCTACGGTGGTCGGGTCTCGGGCGGCCGCTGGCACGCCGTGCACAGAGCAAACGCCAGTGATCTGGCGCTCCGGCGAGGTTGAGAGCGAGCGGGGGCGTACAGTTGAAGCCTCGGCTGGCTTTATAGGCGCGGGTGCGGGCGGGGGCACGAGTTCGGCTTGGCGCGACGCGGTGCGTGCGGGGTCAAGCTCCGGGGCGTGCTCTGGCGATGCCAGGGCACGTCGAACATGTGGCTGTGTTATTCTGCTCCTGTTCTTGCGCCTGCTGAGTAGCCAAACGTGCGAATCTCGCCATATGACTTTTGTGAGATCTCTTCCCTGCACCTAGGGCTACCTAGTTCATGTGAGTTCCAAGGGGAGATATGCCCTAGCTTGGGAGATATGCGGACGCCAAATCAGGGTTGTCACACTGTTCACCCTGAGACAAAAGGGATGTCAAATCATGTCAAATGGTTTTGGCTCGGGTTCAAATTTTTCCAGTGGGTTTTTTAAGTATTTTGGCTCCTTTTTGATATTCAGACCAAGTGGTTTTGGCGCCATTAACTAGGTGAACACTTCTGATCATTGGATTAGGGTAGTTTTGGGGACTTAGAGAGAAATGGAGAGCTCTAGTGTGCTCTCCACTTAGTGAATTAATTTGGGATCTTTAAGGGGCCTTTTTGTAATGTTTCCCTTCTGTATTTTGTAGATACATTAGTGTACTTCAACTTTGGTAAAGGGTTTAAGTCATGACTTGTGCATTTGCTTAACCTTTCCCTTAACCCAGGGTTTTGGGAGCTAAAGGCTAAAGGAGGAGGGTCTAGGGTTTGAACCTCTTTTGCCCAAGGTGATATTTGCTCAAAATGTTTGGGTAATGCTTTTGTCATTAACATCCCTTAACTAACCCATGATTTCCAAGGTTTTGGTGCTCTTCCCCCTTTACTTAAACACATGTGATAACAATTCATAAGTGTATGTATAGAGTTAGGGCCTTGGTTAACACCTGGGGTGTTACAGCCCTCCCCCCTTAAAGGAAATCTTGTCCCGAGATTTGGGTAGGGATCCTTTAGAGGGGTACCAAGAAGGTGTGTTTGTGTGTTGTAGTTTCTTTTGACCAAGTTGTTCTAATTAACTGCTCTTCGAATGTCATTCTCTTTGCAACTTCAGAAGGAAGTCCTTTTTGATTTCTTTCCACAACTTACTCTACTCTTAACAACTAGGTTTTTCTTATATTTAGATTCAAAGGGCAGGTGGGGGTGGGGTTTTGGATTACGTATCGACTCCTTTGGGCAGAAAGTCGGGGAAGCGAGAACGTAGAAAATCCTCAGTCTCCCAAGTAGCCTCTTCTACTGAATGGTGGCTCCACTGAACCTTATACATCCTGATCGACCTTGCCCTAGTTGATCTCTCCTTTTGGTCCAGTACCCTGACGGGGTGCTCTTGATAAGACAAGTCTGGTTCTATCTCCAATTTTGGTTCTGGTAGCACTTCTGTGGGTAAGCGGACACACTTCCGTAGCTGAGATACGTGGAATACATCATGAACTGCCGACAGATGAGGTGGTAACTTCAACTGATATGCTACGGGTCCACAAATCTCTTTGATCTCATAGGGCCCAATGTAGCGAGGAGCCAACATGCCCTTGATTCCAAATCTCTGAACACCTTTGGTGGGTAACACCTTAAGATAAACATGATCTCCCACTTCAAACTATAGAGGCTTCCTTCTTTTGTCATGATAACTCTTTTGTCTAGCCTGAGCAGCTTCTAGGTTCTTCTTAATGACTCTGACTTTCTCCTCGGCTTCAAGTACCAGGTCAGGTCCAAAAATTTCCCTCTCTCCAGCTTGTGACCAATTTAGCGGTGTCCTACACCTTCTCCCATACAAGGCCTCAAAAGGTGCCATCTTTAGGCTGGACTGGTAGCTGTTGTTATACGAGAATTCTGCCAAGGAAAGGCACTTGTCCCAATTTTTACCATAGTGTAGCACACAGGCTCGCAACATGTCCTCGAGAATTTGATTCACTCTCTCTGTCTGGCCATCGGTTTGAGGATGGTACGCTGAGCTTCTAATCACAGTGGTTCCAAGTGACTTTTGGAGCTGCTCCCAAAAACGTGCCACAAACAGTGCTCCTATATCAGATACAATAGTCTTCGGAATTCCATGCAGACGCACTATTTGATTAATATAGATTTCTGCATATTTCTCTATCTTGTGGGTGGTATGCACTGGTAAGAAATGGGCTGTCTTCGTTAATCTATCCACAATGACCCAAATAGAATTGTGGTGCCGGGAGGTGTTGGGCAATCCCACAATAAAATCCATGCAAATATCCTCCGATTTCCAAGATGGTATGGGAAGGGGCTGTAAGGTGCCTGGTGACTTCAAATGACTGGCCTTGACTCTTTAGCAAGTGTCACATTCAGATACATACTTAGCAATTTCCCTTTTCATTCTGGTCCACCAATACAAGGATATGAGATCATGGTACATCTTGTTACTGCCGGGGTGCATGGAAAATTTGGAAAGGTGAGCTTCATCCAATACTTTCTTCCTGAGTTCTGACTGTTTAGGAACAACCAATCGGTCTCCAAACCATAGAACTCCATTGCTGTCCTGACGAAAGCATTTGTACTTATCCACCTTTTGTTCGAGCATATCCTTGATGACTTGAACACCCTTGTCACCAATCTGTGCCATGACTATTTGCTCATGTAAAGTGGGCTCCACTGAAATATAACTCAAGGCACCTGAGGAAACAACTTCTATGTTCAGCTTGCATAACTCGTCACACAGAGTGGCGATCTTGGAGTCCATACTCACATAGTTGCACTGGGCCTTCCGGCTTAAGGCATCTGCCACAACATTGGCCTTGCCAGGATGGTAATGCACTTCCAAATCATAGTCCTTGATTAATTCCAACCATCTTCTCTGCCTCATATTAAGATCTGCTTGAGTAAAAATATACTTGAGACTCTTGTGATCAGTATAGATATTACAATGAGCTCCCATCAAGTAATGTCTCCATATCTTCAGAGCATGAACTGTGGCTGCTAACTCCAAATCATGAGTGGGGTAGTTCTGCTCGTGAGGCCTGAGTGCTCTGGATGCATAGGCAATAACTCGGTTGTCTTGCATCAAGACACATCCCAATCCAGTGCTTGAAGCATCGCAATAATCATCAAAAGATTTGGTGTTGTCAGGTTGTGCTAGCACGGGTGCGGTGGTCAGATGCTGCCTCAAGGTATGAAAGGCATCTTCACATTTCTGACTCCATTCATACTTTGCTCCTTTCTTCAACAATTCAGTCATTGGCTTTGCAATCCTGGAGAAATCCGGATAAATCGCCGATAATACCCTGTCAATCCCAGAAAACTCCGAATCTGCCGTACAGTGGTAGGGGGCTTCCAATCCATCACTTCTTGTACTTTCTCAGGATCAACTGATATCCCATCCTGAGAAATGGTATGACCCAAAAATTTAATTTCCCTCAACCAGAAATCACATTTGGACAACTTAGCATATAAGCGATGATCGCACAGTCACTGAAGTACGATGTGCAGATGCTCAATATGCTCATCTTCATTCTTGGAATAAACCAGAATATCATCAATGAAGACCACCACAAACTTGTCCATCTCTGGCATAAATATTGAATCATTAAATACATGAAATATGCCGGGGCATTGGTTAGCCCGAAAGACATCACCAAGTACTCATAAAGTCCATATCAGGTAGAGAAAGCTGTCTTCGGAATATCACTGGCCCTGATTTTAATCTGATGATAGCCAAAGCGGAGGTCTATCTTGGAAAATACCTTGGCTCCCACCAACTGATCAAACAATACATCAATGCGGGGCAATGGATACTTATTTTTGATGGTTACCGCATTGAGGGGCGGTAATCAACACACAATCTCAGACTCTCGTCTTTCTTCTTCATAAACAAGGCTGGACATCCCCATGGTGAAGTACTTGGGCGAATGAATCCTTTGTCCAGCAATTCTTGTAACTGCTTTTTCAATTCTGCCAATTCTGCTGGAGGCATCCTATAGGGTCTCTTGGATATAGGTGCAGTCTCGGGTTGCAACTCAATTGCAAACTCTATGTCTCTGTCAGGTGGCATCCCTGGTAATTCATTCGGAAAAACATCTGGGTATTCACAGACCACTGGAATCCTTTCGACGGGTGACTCTATCAGAGTGAAGGCACAGGAACAGGTACAACCCTGGTTAGGCAAGTACAACGTAATTTCACCACAAGTAGGTGAATGTATCTCAATGGCCCTTGTTGCGATGTCAATTACTGCCAGATGCCTTGATAACCAGTCAGTTCCTAAAATGATATCCACACTATCCAATCCCAAGATGAGGAGGGTGGTTTTAATTATCAGACTACCAAACTTTATAGGCACATGCCTATTGATTTGATAGGTGGCAACCCTACCTCCAGGTGTTGAAATTGTAATACCCTGATTGGTGTGATGGAAAGTTAACTGGCATTTTGCACTAAATTTTGCACTGATAAAACTGTGTGATGCACCAAAATAAAAAAAGAATGATTCCAGGATAATTCAAAACGGAAAAGATACCAGTCATGACGGGTGCTCCCTCTGGAATGGCAGCCATGGTGGTGAAGTTCAGTCTGCCCTGTCTCACTTGCACCTTCTGCCTCTTGCCTTGGTTCTGATTGGAATTCTGTCCCTGCCTCTGCTGGTTCCTGGGGAAATTCTTGGCATAGTGTCCAGTGTTACCACAAGTGAAACATCTGTTGTCATTGGCCTGACGGTACTGCTGCTGTGGCTGATTGTTCCTCTAAACTGGGGGCTGAGAGCGGTTGGGCGCCTGCTGCTGCTGCTGTGGTCGGATCACCCAACGTCCTTGCTGCTACTGAGGTCCCCTGTTCTGAGTGTCAGATACAATCCTGAAGCGCTGAGGCTGAGCTGAAGGTCCTGCCACAGGGGTCTTCCTCTTCTTTTCTGTCTAGCGAGCTGTGATGCAGTCTTCCTAGGAAATGGCCATGTTGACTAACTCATTGTAGCTATTGGCCCTGACTGTATTGAGACGGCCGCGAAGCTTAGTACTGAGGCCCCTCCTGAACCTGTCCCTCTTCTTCTCATCAGTGTCTGCATGATAGCCTGCATACTGACATAGGTCATTGAAGGCCTGGTCGTACTGCAACACTGTACAATTCCCCTAAGTGAGTGCCAGAAACTCATTGAGCTTGCGGTCCATGATGCCTGCCGGTATGTGATGTCCTCTGAAAGCTGCCTTGAACTCTCCCCATTCTACCACGTGATCAATTGGCTGCATAGCGAGAAAGTGGTCCCACCATGTTCGCGTGGGTCCGCGAAGCTGCTAGGTGGCGAACCGGACCTTAGCCACATCTGAACAAACTACATTAAGCAGTGGGAATTTGGATTCCACTACCTTGAGCCATACATCAACATCAAGTGGATCCTCTGCCCGAGTGAACAACGACGGCTGAGTGCTGAGGAACTCCTGATAAGTGGCTGCTGTTGGGGGAAGCTGATGGTGATCACCACCACCATAGTGCTGAGGTGGCGGCTGACGCTGAGCCAACTGTCGCAAAATCTCATTCTGCTGAGCCATCAGTTCTTGCATGGTAGGATGCAGTGGCGGGGGTGGAGGAATGTCCTCATTCTGTCCACGACGCGCTCTTCCTGCCATCTGAAAATTCAGGGTCCTCTTAATATCATACTTTTGACATCAGAGTTCATATATGATAAAATATTTGAAAATACAAGGTTTGCAGAGTGCCAACATTTTCCTCGCATTTTCCATAAAAGATACGACATGACATAAACTTCCTTCATAATTAAAAGTTGACATCACCCACCATCCATAATTTCAAAAGAGTTTGTTATGATTACATTAGTGATCAAAAGACTCAACTATGTCTAGTCTAGTACCCCAAGGGTGCAAAAGCTAAGCTAGCTTTGAGGAGTTCTACCGCCACACACTTCTAACCCTATCCCTGCAACCTAATGAGCAAACGAGGCAACGCTTGACTCGGGGGAAGGGGGTCTCCCTGAGCCAGCAGTGTCCAGGCTAGATGCAGGCTTCGGCTCCACTCCTCCCTCAATGTCAACATCCTCGTCAGCCTCCATGTCCTTAATCTCCTGGTGGTGCATATCCAAGTGCTGGTTAGCTTCCTCAAGTTGCTGCTGAGTGTTTATAAGCTGATCTTCGAGAACTTCGATGGTGTTCTCCCTGGCTCCCACTAGCTCCTCAAGCTCTTGAATTTGGGTGGCCATCTGCTCCACCTGGAGGTCCTTTTCCACCATCTCAGTGGATAGGTCTACCACAAGTTCCTCCCTGTTATCCAGGGTGATCTTGGTCGCCTCCAACAAGCCCATTAGCTGAGACATTGCCTCTCCTCGCACCGCTTGCAGGCGGTACAGGGCATTCATGCATTGCACCGTGAGGTGAGCAGTCTACCCTGGGTATAGAGCCCACACATCCTTGGCATGCTCCACTCGATCCTTCCACATCGGGTCATCCTCCTTTTCAGCGGGGAACAAACCAATGGGGTGAGTGGATAGCTCCAAGGGGTGAAAGCCACAAAAGGTCGTCAACCCATGGAGAGCAATGGCCTCGATAGTGTCCTCAGCCCTGTATCCGAAAGACTCGGAGTCCAACAAACACCAGCCTGGCTGCAAGGGATGAGGCTCCAAGGTCATCCTCACCCTACAGCGGGGTACCCGGTGCTCCTCGGGCAGCTGCACCGCGTACTGGGGAGGCGTCGTATAACCGGCTCCCTGTAGTACCTCCCACAAGATGCGGGGAAAACCCTCTCGTGCAAGTCCGTCCGTGTGGGAATGTGCGTTCCCTCCTTCCGAGGAATCGTGAGAAGTCATCTGTGTAAGGGTAAGCGTAAGCGAAAAAGAAAAAGAATTATAAAAATAAAAGGGGATTAATGCTCGGCCTTTCGAAGGTTACGATAAGGTCACAGGGTGTACTTAATCTTTTGTTATTATGCCTCATAGCATTTAAAGTTCTTAACCAATTACCAAGTAGTTTGAAGAAATGATGCATGCATGCTCGTCCTAAACGACCTCACATCAACTTATGGGGAATAGGGAAAACCCCCATCCCTTACAGTAGCCGGTAGGGCTCACGAAATTAGCCACCTAGCTACCCTTCTATTATCCTAAGGCTTCACGCTCTATGTTCATCCCTATCGCCTTACCAATCTATCCAACATGGGTTTCTAACATGTTTTACTTTTCAAAAGGATGGTAATTACAGTTTATTGATTCCTCTGTGGTGGTACAAGCTTCGATACCAGCTGTGGTGGAACCGCCCGAATTATTCCAACTTAAGTGCCTAAGTCCCACCTTAAAGGCTAGACCACAATTAAATAGGAATAAGACGTCAGTCCCTCGGATCTAGTCCGACTAGGCCACTAACAGGATCAAGTACCACGTACTCACTCGAAGGTGAGGCACAGAGCAAATAAAATAAAATATAAAACCATACATTAAGGAGTATTAAAATTTATTACATCATCATCGGAGTTTAGCAAAAGCAGTGATCATTGTTCGGGTTGCAGCGGAATATAACTAACGATAAATAAACGGAGGGATGGGGAAGCCTGTTCCATCACTCCTCATGCTCCTCCTCTGCCGAGGTAGGGTCCCACTCGACTGTCCAACCCGGTGGCAAGATGGACGACCAAGTCACTCCAGCAACCATGTCCTCCAAGGAACCTGTAAAAATTATGCCACAAGCAAGGCTGAGTATATTAATACTCAGCTAGACTTACCCAGTGTGAGGAGTCTACTCCTCTACCTCTAGACATGCAGCTGTTTGGCTGAGGGGGTTTGGTTTGCCAAAAAGCACTAGCTGAGTCTAAAATCAAGTTTAGCTTTTCAAGTTTTAGTGTGACTCTCTTAAGACTAAATGTGTACCTATCTAATCATACATGGTATCAAGCATTTAGCAGCCAACATCTTTTGCCAATCAACTCATTTCCACTTCTTACTCAATGCAGTACAATGGATCAAGCAGTCTCATTAGCCGCAAGAAGCAGACGATTCAAATAGAGTTTTTATCCTTGCAAAGTAAACCTAAACACACGACGTGGTGAGGCACCCGGTCCCCACACACATCAACCGTCCCCATTGATTCCCCGCCAGCAGATCAGGGCTCACCGCCTTAGCGTACAATGCCTCACTGACCCCGACTGCCGTCGTGCAGTGACCGCACTTGTACCCACCATAACCGGAATGGGAGACCATGTCTCAGGTCGCGTGAGGTGTAAAGTCTGCTGCCAGGTTCACTCAGGTACTAGGCTTACCGATTTACCATATTTCTCGGTATGTGCGTAGTACGTTCAAACGCTTGACACAGGTATCCGCACGTTAATCCTTATTCCAATTTCTGTCTTGTAAACAACGCATCCCCATGGATCCCTGTCCATAGACCACCATCTTTCTGTTAACAAAGTGGATACAACCAATTCCTGACCTCGTGCGAGTGCTAGAAAAATCACTCGACTTCTACCGAGATCCCTAATTAGTCAAGCAGCTACTCGACCTAGCATACTAGTATCCATCTCAAAGAAATCCTAAGTTCATGCAACTATGGTTTCATTCAACTCCTATACTTAAGTGCACAGTACAACCCTACAAACATTAAGTGCAGTAAAATAGCATAATATAATTGGTTATGCATAAAACTGGGGCTTGCCTTCCAAAGCTGGGGCAGACAGATCCTCGATGGCAGACTCTGGTGCTGGCTCCTGGACTACCTCCTGAGCAACTCCTTGCTCCGGAACGAGGATGTACTCCCCGTCAGCGAAATTACAGTCTATCGAATGCAATGAATAAGATAGATGCATATTAATGACATGGTAATTTGTAAAGGCTATGCATAGTAAAATAGTACTAAGTTTAGTGGGACTCTAGGGTTTCTTTTGGGTATACTTAAGGGTTTTATACTTTCACCTTTGAGATTTTGAATGAACTTACACTCTTTAATTATATTTTTATGTTCCAGGAGATCCTTGGAAGGTTTTGGTTGTACATTATCTATTTCTGCCAAAATTTCCCTTTTTCTTTCTATTGTGCTTCTTAGTAAGCATTTTGAAATATCATGGTCAGTTAACATTTTCCAAAAATGTTATAAAAATTACAGTGGGTAAACAATTACCTCTGTGGGTTATTCTAAAAATTTGAGGTTGAAATTAATTCAGATACTACTTGTGCAAAATTAACAAAAGTAAGGGAAAAAGGGCACTTTACACTATAACTCTAGTTTCTGTGGGGTTTCTGGGTCAACATTTATTTTTGCCAAGATTCCTAGGGAATAATAGGTCTTTGTTTTTAAAAATCACAGAAAAAGGCCTACTGAATATTTAGTTGTGAATTTCTAAATTTTAATGCCAAAAAGGTACTTATAACTAACTTGCTATTTGAAAAATGTCAAACAACAGAACTTACATTTTTCCTAGATTCATAATAACATATTATGAGCTATCCCAACGTTTGGGGCGGTTTCTCCTCAGGATTATTTTTATAAGATTTTTCTAAGTTTTCATTATTTTCATAAAATAAAAGGTATCTTATTTCTTTTGTACTAACCAAGGCTCTAACAAAATTTTCCAGTGAACTATGCTGGATAAGTGAGCT
Source organism: Zea mays (assembly GCF_902167145.1). Taxonomy (NCBI): domain Eukaryota; kingdom Viridiplantae; phylum Streptophyta; class Magnoliopsida; order Poales; family Poaceae; genus Zea; species Zea mays. The sequence goes on from NC_050102.1 coordinate 44,398,941, forward strand.
AGCAAAAATGTGGTTGCCCCCTAGTTCTTATTTTAAACTACCTTTTCTATTTTCTTTAACTTTAGGCCAAAATGAGCTTAAATGGTAAACCCTGCCTTAATTTGGTGTACTGAGGGGTGTACCATTTCTAAACAGATTAGGGAGTGGTTAAGTACTTCTCTGATTTTTCTCAATCCCAGTCTAACAGTGTAGCTATTTTTCCCTCTTTTATTTAGCTTTTGGTCAGATTACTATTTAAATCAAAACTTTAAAATCTTCTGCAATACTTAGGGGTTTTGTATTTTTTTCTAAGAAGTTCACATTATTCAAAACCTAGCAAAATTGGTTTGACTCAATTTGGTTGAATAAAACTGAAGTTATGAATTTTATAAGCTCTGTTTACATTTAAATGAATAAGGTTTAAAAGGTTTTATGAAAAACCAGTTTACACTGAGGACCCAAGGCTTTACCTAAAACAATCCTTTAACTTAAGCCCCTACGCAACTATTCACCTCAGTCTCTGACCATTCAAAAAACCCCCTGACTTGTTTTCCTTCTTCCCCGAGGTCCCTCCCCCCTTTTAAACAGTACCCGCGGAAGTAAACAGGGCGGCGCAGCTTACCGGCGGCGAGGGAGGTCCGGTGAAGGACGGGGTTAGCTCCGAGAAGTCCTTGCAGTCACGTTGATGTACGGCTCGTCATCGGTGATGGCCAGAATCGGTCGGGCCACGTGCGCAGGCGGTCGGGCTCGTCGGCGGCGTGTGTTCCGGCCTGCTCATGGTGGTAGGGTTCAATCCAAGGGCATAGGGGGGCTTCACGGGGTGCTAAGGAGTCTACCCGTGCAAGGAATCGAAGAAAGACTCACCGTGGGGCTCGATCTACGTTTGCCAGCGATCGGGCGAAGTCCGGCGACGCTGATCTGGTGTCTCCAGCGAGGCAGAGCTCGATTCCTAGCTCTAGGAGCTTCACCAAGACACGAGGAGACTCACTCGAGGGTCGGACGGGGTGGGAAATGGCTCGGTTGGCCAGTCTACGGTGGTCGGGTCTCGGGCGGCCGCTGGCACGCCGTGCATAGAGCAAACACCGGTGATCTGGCGCTCCGGCGAGGTTGAGAGCGAGCGGGGGCGTACGGTTGAAGCCTCGGCTGGCTTTATAGGCGCGGGCGCAGGCGGGGGAATGGGTTCGGCTTGGCGTGGTGCGGTGCGCGCGGGGTCGAGCACCGGGGCGTGCTCTAGCGATGCTAGGGCGCGTCGAACACGTGGCTGTGTTATTCTGCTCCTGTTCTTGCGCCTGCTGAGCAGCCAAACGTGCGAATCTCGCCATATGACTTTTATGAGATCTCTTCCCTGCACCTAGGGCTACCTAGTTCATGTGAGTTCCAAGGGGAGATATGCCCTAGCTTGGGAGATATGCGGACGCCAAATCGGGGTTGTCACACTGTTCACCCCGAGACAAAAGGGATGTCAAATCATGTCAAACGGTTTTGGCTCGAGTTCAAATTTTTCCAGTGGGTTCCTTAGGTATTTTGGCTCCTTTTTTATATTCAGACCAAGTGGTTTTGGCGCATTAACTAGGTGAACACTTCTGATCATTGGATTAGGGTAGTTTTGGGGACTTAGAGAGAAATGGAGAGCTCTAGTGTGCTCTCCACTTAGTGAATTAATTTGGGATCTTTAAGGGGCCTTTTTGTAATTTTTCCCTTCTGTATTTTGTAGATACATTAGTGTACTTCAACTTTGGTAAAGGGTTTAAGTCATGACTTGTGCATTTGCTTAACCTTTCCCTTAACCCAGGGTTTTGGGAGCTAAAGGCTAAAGGAGGAGGGTCTAGGGTTTGAACCTCTTTTGCCCAAAGTGATATTTGCTCAAAATGTTTGGGTAATGCTTTTGTCATTAACATCCCTTAGCTAACCCATGATTTCCAAGGTTTTGGTGCTCTTCCCCCTTTACTTAAACACATGTGATAACAATTCATAAGTGTATGTATGGAGTTAGGGCCTTGGGTAACACCTGGGGTGTTACAGTTCAAGGCACATCACGGAGCTCTCGGAGGAGCAGGAGCTAGAGGGATGGATCGCTAGACCCATCACTCGTGATGCCGCTCGCGGGTGTCACTTCCACGACGCTCTTGACACCTTGCTGCGTCGGGCCTTCGACTAACACACTTGGTTTTTTGAGTACAGTTGTGTAGTCTACCAGCATCGTCGTGGGTTATACCCGGACAAGTGGGAGGCTACTTGCTTAGTGCGCCGTCCGAACGATGATCTCCGGAGTGCTGAGGCATTCTCAGAGCATTATTCTATCACTGAGAAGGATACTACCAAGTCAGCCATGCAAGATGCTACACTATGTGCACTTTCACAGTATTTCTCATTGTTCAGCGGGGTAGCTGATGGCTTGACCTAAAGTACTACCCTCACTGTTCGACCGGCAGAGCTGGAGGTGTGATTGTCTCGCCCATTGGTGAGGGCAATCACATGCTGAACAACATGGTCAACCTGGTCACGATGCTCAACACCGAGCTAGACCACGCCCTTGACGAGTTGGGCAAGGTTCAGGCAGAGGATGCAGAACTGCGTGTTGAGCGCGCAACGCGCCACTATCAAGATGGCGGTTCTCCCGCTCCCGTCGGGTGTCGGGATTCAGCACCCTTTCAATGGGGGTCGGGGCATAGTGCTCACTCTGCCAAGGGGGTGCAGAGGTTCATTCGATTTGGTTTTGTTAGTCACCCACCTTGGGGAGGTGTACTACGTTTGTACGACTGGCGAAACCTAACGAGCAGCTATGCACCAAGGGAGTCTTTGTAAAGGCTACATAGTGAGACCCTGCCAGGTCACCTTGGTAGTGATCAATGGGGAGTCACGATCTCCGGGCAGAATGGGAATCACGACTTGTGGGTAAAGTGTGTAACCTCTGCAGAGTGTTACAAACTAGTATATCAGCCGAGCTCACGGTTAAGAGCGGCCTTGGGATCCTCTTTGATTAGAAGAACTTTGGGTACCTTTATGATGATGTTTAATGATGATGGTTATAATTATTGTTGGGGGCCTTCATCTTCCGAAGGTCCTCAAAAACACAACTAACATGTTTTCCAAGTATAATACATTCACAGGGACCTTCGGCCTCGGAATAAAGCTATACACGATATGAAAAGCATGGTCTGGGAGAAGGGTGAACCAGTTCCGAAGCTACGCGTGAAGAAGCTTCGGCTTAGCGGTGGAAAATGAAACCAACTTAAAGAGGAAAAGGCTATCTAGTCCTCGATAGATTGTCCTTAAGTCAATAGCAAATATAAAGGGCATGGATGTAATTTTACACAGGCTGCGTTCTGTGCCTATAAATAGATGAATAGTAGCACCATACCATTCACGCTGACTTGTATTCGCTCGCACGTCACTCTTGGATTCTCACCTTCTATCAAGCCGAAGGTATAAATGTAATTCAATATTGTTCACGTTTATTCATGATTGTATAATAGAAATATCCAAATGATATCATATGATTACTCATGTTCTTTATATGTGTCATATGATCCCACTTTCTGATAAATATATCGAGATGATGAAGGTATGTCCTTCATGACCTTCATCTGAAGATCATTATATCCTTAGGGAGATAATGCTTCGGAGGACGAAGGTCTTCAATCATTAACATTTGTGTTGCCTTGTTCTTAATTCATAGTATTTGAGAACAAGTCCCCAACATTGGCGCCCACCTCTAGTGAACTCATTTGACCACCTTCGGCAAGCTGTGACATTCGTCATGCCGCCGAAGAAAGCTTCAGGGCTAGGGGATGCACTGCAACCACTGGACGTCAATCAAGAGACACTGCGTGAAGCTAGAAGCCAAAAGAGGAAGGCTACAAGTCCGACGCCTTAGGAGGAGGAGCTAGACCAAGAAATAAGGGACCTCGAAGCCATCCATCAGCAGGTCTAGAGGAAGAAGGAGAAGATGCTTCATCTCTCCGATCTATAGAAGAAGATTGATGAAGCTGCTGAGGAAATGCGTCATCTCACTCAAGATGACCAGGACCGAAGACCTCAACGCAAAAAGCTTCATCAGGACAATTCCTACGATGATGATTTCCATCATGGAAATTTTGCTTTTGATGATGCTTCTCCTCTGTCAGCAGAATTGCAGGCTACCCCATGGCCCCATCATACAAGCCTCCCCAGCTCCCCATGTATGATGGGCACTCAGATCCGAAGCAGTTTCTGATGAGCTACGAAGCAACCATATCTTCATATGGGGGCAATACTGTAGTCATGGCGAAATCCTTCGTCATGGCAGTCAAGAATGTTGCGCAAACCTGGTACTCCTCTCTTCGGCCAGGAACAATCACATCATGGCAGAAGCTGAAGGACATGCTGATCACCAGCTTCCAAGGGTTTCAGACGAAGCCAGTTACTGCTCAAGCTTTGTTCCAGTGCACGCAAGACCACGAAGAATACCTCCAGGCGTATGTGCGAAGGTTCTTGCGTCTGAGAGCACAGGCGCCCACAGTGCCCAATGAAATCATCATTGAGGCCATGATCAAAGGGCTTCGGCCAGGACCTATGACTCAATACTTCACCAGGAAACCCCCTCAGACTCTGGAGAAGCTGCTCCAGAAAATGGATGAGTACATCCGGGCCGATAATGATTTCCGCCAAAGAAGGGAAGAAGCCAGTTTCAGATCAATCCACAACTCTAGTCAGAGTGATGATAGAGGAAGCCAGTTTCAGAGGCCACATCATAGCTCTTAGTCTTCAGGGCAACAACAGAGCTTTTTCAGGCCACCAGCTCCAAGGGGTAGAGGCAGCAGGGGCTTCAGAGGAAGATATGGAGATCAGCCCAGGAAACTCTATTGCTTATTCTATGGTGAAGACAAGGGCCACACTACAAGAACATGCCAGGTCACCATTCAGAAGCAAAAAGAGATTGCCGAAGCAGAAGCGCGGCAGAATCAGCTAAAGCACGTTTTACATACTGCTTCGTGCTACTCTCCCTATATACCAGAATACGTGGGTAATCAACCTGCAACTTCTGTTGCTTCGGCAAGTCATTTACAAGCTTCCTAGCCCCAGCTTCCACTACCACCACCATTGCCACCTACTCATACCCGAAGCCAGCAGCCAGAAGGGCACCAGCACGCCCAACAGTAGCGCGACTTCAGGGAGGAGTCCGAAGCTCGTACAGCCAATAGCATTGTACCATAATCAAAGCATATATACTGAGGAATATCCTACTTTTGATGTACTTTTATCTTTTATGCCATGTTATTTTTCGTGTGAGAAACTTTGTTTCAATTTCTTGTAATAATTGTGCCGACACCAGAGTGAAATATTTTCTTATGGATTTATGAAGCTCGAAGGACGTGTCTAAGAAAGCGGAATAAAACTCCAAAGCTCAAAAGTCGTTCCTAAAGAAATGTAGAGCCAAAAATTATGATCCAAAGCTGCAAAAAGTCGTTCTTAAGGGAGCGCAGTGTAAGTTTTCTGCTCAAAAGTCGTTCCTAAAGGAATGTAGAGCCAAAAAAATATGATCCGAAGCTCAAAAGTTGTTCCTAAGGGAGCGCGACATAAGTTTTCTGCTCAAAAGTCGTTCCTAAGGGAATGCAGAGCCAAATACCACCGAAATATAAGGTGAAGAAGCTCAAAAGTCATTCCTAAGGGGATGCAGAGCTTAAATACCACCAAAATAGAAGGTGAAGAAGCTCAAAAGTCGTTCCTAAGGGGATGCAAAGCTTAAAGACTCAAAAGACGTTCCTAAGGGGATGTAGAGTCTTGTGTGTTCCAGTGTGGGCGCGTGGGTGTGTGTCTTCATCATCATCATCATTTTGCATCATATCATTTCGCTCAACATTACATCATACATCATATTGCATTAACGACACAAAAATTAAATACAAAGCAAAACTTCGGCAAATGCTCTGTCAAAATGAAAATGTGATGAAGCACGAAGTAAGCTTCGAGAGATACAGTTTTATCAGACTTGCCATAGAAGGGCTCTTTCTTTACGAAGCATGAAAAGAAGGGAAGGTGTTTTTTCACCGAAGGCTAAAAAACGGTATGTGTGCAAATTTCATGCATCGCAAAGAAATATATTACAACAATTTACATGTCTCATCAATAGTCCCATACATCAAATATTACAAAATATTCTTGCAATAAAGTTACAAAGTATTATTACAACAAAGTCTACTCTTCTCTAAGGATCTTTTCTGCAGCTTCATTTAACAATTTATCGGCAACTTCGTCGATGATAGAGTTTGTAATGCCTATAATGTCCAGTGCTTCCTTCATCTCCGGATCAGCCAGGGGATCGTATGGCTCCGTCAGCGGTGATAGCTCAGTTGCAGTAGGTAAACTATTAGTTCGAAGCCACAAAGAAAGTACCGAAATTAAAATTCAAAAACAATACCTATGCGCCTTTCGCGTTCTACAGCCTCTTCAGTTCACCTAGCTTCGTCTCGGGCATCATGGGTGTCTTTTTCATTCTTTTTTATAATTTCGTTGGCCAATTCTTGGTCACCGTTTACCCAGACATCAGAATAAAACTTTCCGCCCACTAAAGTTGCTTCGGCTGAAGGGTCCTTCGTATCGTCTACGGAGAAGGCAGCTTCGGCCTGAGCTGCAGTTTTTACATGTTCGCATCTAGCCTTCTCCAAAATAGATGCGACTCCCCGGGCGCCAGAGAAAGCACAAATATCTCCGTGATAATTAAAAATTTCCTCAAAAGCTTTGGCTTCCCCGCTTATCCACTCAATGACGCCTTCGGGGTCGCCTCGAATGAAGTTCTCTTTAGAGGAGTAGGCACCAACTTTTGCAAAGCTGTTTTTCAAATTTTTTACGCTGTCCAAGGATTTTTTGAAGCATCTTTCCTTGGATTCGTGAAGCTCCTCAATATTTTTGTCCAACCTGGCCTTCCACCATTCTCTTATTTCTTGGCTGGCCTTCGCGACTTCACAATTTTCTTTGGCTTCGGCCAGTTGTTTCCGAAGGTCTTCAACCTCGGCTTTTTGGGCTTTGGCCTGAGCATTGTACTTAGCTTCATCTTCTTTCATTTTACTTACCAATGAAATTAAAATCTTGTCTTTCTCTAGACCTTCGTTTTTTAACTCAATTACCACTGAGCGAAGGTTGCTGAGAGCTATTGTACAGCTTTCGTCTTTGGCGCTTTTTTGTGCCCTCAAGGCATTGCTAAGAATCAAGCCCTGCAAAGAAAAAGAAAGAATCAAGCATGACAATAAAATATTTCATTTCCAACTTTAAAGTTAACTTCTATACCTTTATACTGTTGTATGCAAGGCTATCAGCAAGATCATCCTTCGACATAGCCGAAAGGCCTTCCTCAAGCTTCGGGAATCCCATACTTTTGGCTATCTCCCGGCAAACAAATATTTCTTTGTTGTCCGGGAGATAGTATAGGAAGTCATCTTCATCATTGCCATTAAACACTAGCGCCCCTTTGGATATTTTAGCTTCTGGGCGTAGTGCCTGGCTTCTAAGATTTCTTCTTTGGATAATTTTTTTCCTCGAAGCATGTCGAATAATGTAATCAGCATCTTCGGTCGAAGCTTCGGGGGCAGGAGATTTTGTTTCTTCTATCATACCTTGCCCCGCCGCCATGCCGCTATCTAAAGTTTGTTGCTCAGCTTTATCCTCAGGCGCGACAGCCTTCGTCTCAATGGGCACTGAAGGCCCAGCTTCGGCTTCGGCCTAGACTTTGATAGCTTCGGCATCTTTCTTGGTAGGAGCAGGGCTCAAGGCCTTTGTGATCTCCATGACAGCGTCTAGTACACTGGCCATCCTCCTTCTTTTGGGAGTTGCGGCAGGAGCTTTTTGCACTTTCGGCAATTCTGCCTCTGCTGGTGGGCTCAAATTTTTTGGCATTTTCACTGTTTTCTCCACTTTCGGCTCTTCGACCGAATCATCTTTGGCTTCGGTTGGCCCGACTGTAGGCACCTTCGGCACTACAATAGACCCTTCAGCGCTCCGAGCGACGGGAGCGCTTGTTTTGCTTCGACAGTAGAGGAGGTCCCCTCACCAAATTTAGGCACTACGACCGTTTCAATATACCGAGGCCGGTGTGTCAAAACCTTCATTTTCTTGCCCTTCGGCACAGCGGTGGCGGCCGAAGTAGCAGTTTTCCTCTTTTTTCCTTTTTTCAAGGGGTAGCTATAATCAGGATATACGAAGCCAATTGCGTCAAAAACCCTGTTTAATCTTTTCTTGCCTCGACCCCCGAAGGCTCCGGACAAGGCATCATCTTCGGCCTTCGAATATGTCCCAAGCAACTCGTTGCTGGTAGCTTATGAAAGGGAAATGTGCCCTTGGGCCATTTCTAAGTATTTTGGTGATTGAGTGCCAACACAAGTGCTTAAGTGTTAATCTATGCAAAGTGGTGGACAAAGTGCAAATCAAGTCAAAAGGTATGTTTCTAGAGTTAGTACATTGTTTTGTGGACTAATGTATTGTGTCTAAGTGCTGGAAACAGGAGAAATCAAACTGGAAAAGAGATGGCTTTGTTCAGCCAAAGTCTGCTCAGTCTGGGTGCACCGGATTGTCCGGTGGTGCACCGGACTGTCCGGTGGTGCACCGGACAGTGTCCGGTGCGCCAGGCTGGCTCTGGCGAACTAGCTGCTCTCGGGACTTCATCGGCAGTGTACGGCTAAAATTCACCGGACTGTCCGGTGGTGCACCGGACTGTCCGGTGAGCAAACAGTCGGTCGGGCCAACGGTCGGCCGCGGAATCCGCGCGCGACGCGTGGCAAGAGCCAACGGTCGGGAGGGGCACCGGACTGTCCGGTGTGCACCGGACAGTGTCCGGTGCGCCAAAGACTAGGAATCTGCAACGGTCGGCTTCGCCAAATAAGGAAGGAAATCCGCACCGGACTGTCCGGTGCGCCAGTCGACAGAAGGCAAGAATTGCCTTCCTACAATGCTCTCAACGGCTCCTAGCTGCCTTGGGACTATAAAAGGGACCCCTTGGCGCATGGAGAAGATATCCAAGCATTCTTTGAGCATAGTTGATCACTCACACTTCGTTCTTGCGCACTTGTTCGATATTCTTAGTGATTTGAGCTTCGTTCTAGTGAGAAACTCGTGATAGTGTCTTGAGCTCAAGTCTGGGTCTTGTGTGTGCGTATTTGCTGTGATCTTTGTGTCTTGTGTGAGTTGCTTATCCCTCCCTTACTCCGTGCTTCTTTGTGAACTTCAAGTGTAAGGGCGAGAGACTCCAAGTTATGGAGATTCCTCGCGAACGGGATATAGAAAAGCAAAGCAAAACACCGTGGTATTCAAGTGGGTCTTTGGACCGCTTGAGAGGGGTTGATTGCAACCCTCGTCCATTGGGACGCCATAACGTGGAGTAGGCAAGAGTTGGTCTTGGCCGAACCACGAGATAAACCATTGTGCCATCTCTGTGTTGATCTCTTGTGGTTATTGTGTTTTGTTGAGACTCCTCTATAGCCACTTGGCATTATTGTGCTAACGCCTAACCAAGTTTTGTGGCCTTAAGTTTTCAAGTTTTACAGGATCACCTATTCACCCCCCCCCCTCTAGGTGCTCTCAATTGGTATCAGAGCCGTTCTGTTCACGAAGGGACTAATCGCCCGAAGAGATGGATCCTAAGGGGAAGGGAATTGTGATCAACGATAAGGAGAAGGAGTCCTTCGTCAATGAGCCGAAGGATGACAAGACTACCGACTCGGGCTCGGGCCACAAACACAAAGATGGGAAGAAGAAGAAGACGAGACGCATCAAGGAGATCGTCTACTACGATGACAGCGATGAGTCCACTTCTTCCCAAAAGGACAACGACGACAACGACTACGACAAAAGAAAGACGGTTAATTCGAACTTTTCTTTCGATTACTCTCGTATTCCGCATAGCTCAAATACACATTTGCTTTCCATTCCTCTTGGCAAACCTCCACACTTTGATGGGGAGGACTACGGATTTTGGAGTCACAAAATGCGTAGTCACTTGTTCTCTCTCCATCCAAGCATATGGGAGATTGTAGAGAGTGGAATGAAATTTGATAGCTCGGATAGTCCTATGTTTATAAATGAACAAATCCATAAAAATGCACAAGCTACTACTGTCCTTTTAGCATCTTTGTGCAGGGAAGAGTACAATAAGGTGAGCGGCTTGGACAATGCCAAGCAGATCTAGGACACCCTCAGGATCTCACATGAGGGGAACGACGTCACCATGCTCACCAAAATGGAGTTGGTGGAGGGCAAGCTTGGAAGATTCGCAATGATAAGGGGAGAGGAGCCAACCCAAACATACAACCGGCTCAGGACCCTCATCAACAAGATAAGGAGCTACGGAAGCACGCGTTGGACGGACCACGACGTCGTTCGCCTAATGCTAAGGTCTTTTACTGTACTTGATCCACATCTGGTGAACAATATTCATGAAAATCCTAGGTACACCAAGATGTCGCCCGAAGAAGTTCTTGGAAAGTTCGTAAGCAGGCGAATGATGATCAAGGAGGCAAGATACGTTGACGACGCGTTGAATGGTCCAATCAATGAGCCTCAACCCGTTGCTCTCAAGGCAACGAGGAGCAAGGAGGCGCTACCTAGCAAGGTGGCGCAAGTTGAGGCGGCAGGGCTCAATGATGAAGAGATGGCCCTCATCATCAAGCGCTTCAAGACGGCGCTAAAGGGTCGCAAGGGGCAGCCAAGCAAGACCAAGACAAAGGGGAAGCGCTCATGCTTCAAATGTGGTAAGATTGGTCATTTTATCGCTAACTGTCCCGATAATGATAGTGACCAAGAACAAGGGAACAAAAGGGAAAAGAAGAAGAATTACAAGAAGGCCAAGGGCGAGGCACATCTTGGAAAGGAGTGGGATTCGGATTGCTCCTCTTCCGACTCCGACAATGAAGGACTCGCAGCCACTGCCTTCAACAAGTCATCCCTCTTCCCCAACGAGCATCACACACGCCTCATGGCGAAGGAGAAGAAGGTATGTACTCGGGATACCACTTATGCTTCTTCAAGCGATGATGAGTCTAGTGATGACGATGAAGTAGACTATTCTAGTTTATTTAAAGGTTTAGATAGAATTAAAATTGGCAAAATTAATGAGTTAATTGATGCCTTGAATGATAAGAATAGGTTACTAGAAAAGCAAGATGATTTGTTGTATGAAGAACATGATAAATTTGTAGAAGCAGAAAAATCTCATGCTTTAGAAGTTAAAAGAAATGAAATGCTTTCTTGTGAACTATCTACTTGCCATGAGACAATTTCTAACTTAAAGAGCATAAATGATGATTTGAATGCTAAGTTAGAAAAATCTAGTAAATTAACATCTTGTGTAGAACATGTTGTGATTTGCACTAGATGTAAAGATTTTAATATTGATGCTTGTAGTGAACACCTAGTTTCAATTTCCAAATCGAATGATGAAGTGGCTAGTCTTAATGCCCAACTTAAGACTAGCAAAAGTGAATTTGATAAGTTAAAATTTGCAAGGGATGCCTACACGATTGGTAGACACCCCTCAATTAAGGATGGACTTGGCTTCAAGAGGGAAGCCAAGAACTTAACAAGCCATAAGGCTTCCATCTCCACCAAGGAGAAAGGGAAGGACCCTATGGCTAGTAGTGCTAAAAAAACCATGCTTTCATGTATCATGATAGGAGACATTCTAGGAATGCCTATAGAAGTTATGATGTTTTTGATTCTCATGCCATGTTTGCTTCTAGTTCTTCCTATATGCATGGTAGAGATATGTCTAGGAGAAATGTTGTTCATCATATGCCTAGGAAAAATGTTGTTAATGTTCCTAGGAAAGTTAATGAACCTTCTACAATATATCATGCTTGCAATGCTTCATTTGCCATTTGTAGAAAGAATAAGAAGGTGATTGCTAGGAAGTTAGGGGCAAGATGCAAGGGAGATAAAACTTGCATTTAGGTCCCTAATACCATTGTGACTAACCTTGTAGGACCCAACAAGAGTTGGGTACCTAAGACCCAAGCCTAAACTTGCCTTGCAGGTTTATGCATCCGGGGGCTCAAGCTAGATTATCGACAGCGGATGCACAAACCACATGACGGGAGAGAAGAGGATGTTCTCTTCCTACGTCAAGAACAAGGATCCCCAAGATTCAATAATATTCGGTGATGGGAACCAAGGCAAGGTGAAAGGGTTAGGTAAAATTGCTATTTCGTCCGAGCACTCTATTTCTAATGTGTTTTTAGTTGAGTCACTTGGATATAATTTGTTATCTGTAAGTCAACTTTGTAATATGGGATATAATTGTCTATTCACAAATGTAGATGTGTCTGTCTTTAGAAGGTGTGATGGTTCACTAGCTTTTAAGGGTGTACTAGACGACAAACTCTATTTGGTTGATTTTGCAAAAGAATAGGCCGGTCTAGATGCATGCTTAATTGCTAAGACTTGCATGGGCTGGCTGTGGCATCACCGCTTAGCACATGTGGGGATGAAGAACCTTCACAAGCTTCTAAAGGGAGAACACGTGATAGGTCTAACTAATGTGTATTTCGAAAAAGATAGACCTTGTGCAGCTTGTCAAGCAGGCAAACAGGTGGGAAGCTCTCATCACACCAAAAATGTGATGACTACATCAAGACCTTTGGAGATGCTTCACATGGACCTCTTCGGACCCGTCGCCTATCTAAGTATAGGAGGAAGTAAGTATGGTCTTGTTATAGTTGATGATTTTTCCGCTTCACTTGGGTATTCTTTTTGCAGGATAAATCTGAAACCCAAGGGACCCTCAAGCGCTTCCTAAGGAGAGCTCAAAATGAGTTTGAGCTCAAGGTGAAGAAGATAAGGAGCGACAACGGGTCTGAGTTCAAGAACCTTCAAGTGGAGGAGTTCCTTGAGGAGGAGGGGATCAAGCACGAGTTCTCTGCTCCCTACACACCACAGCAAAATGGTGTGGTAGAGAGGAAGAACAGGACGCTCATCGATATGGCGAGGACGTTGCTTGGAGAGTTCAAGACCCCCGAGCGGTTTTGGTCAGAAGCCGTGAACACAGCTTGCCACGCCATCAACCGGGTCTATCTTCACCGCCTCCTCAAGAAGACTTCGTATGAGCTGCTAACCGGTAACAAACCCAATGTGTCTTATTTTCGTGTATTTGGGAGCAAGTGTTATATTCTTGTAAAGAAAGGTAGAACTTCTAAATTTGCTCCCAAAGCTGTAGAAGGGTTTTTGTTAGGTTATGACTCAAATACAAAGGCGTATAGGGTCTTCAACAAATCATCGGGTTTGGTTGAAGTCTCTAGCGACGTTGTATTTGATGAGACTAATGGCTCTCCAAGAGAGCAAGTTGTTGATCTTGATGATGTAGATGAAGAAGACGTTCCAACGGCCGCAATGCGCACCATGGCGATTGGCGATGTGTGACCACAAGAACAATTGGAGCAAGATCAACCTTCTTCCTCAACAATGGTGCATCCCCCAACTCAAGACGATGAACAGGTTCATCAGGAGGAGGCGTGTGATCAAGGGGGAGCACAAGATGATCATGGGAGGGAGGAAGAAGCACAACCGACACCTCCAACCCAAGTTCGAGCGACGATTCAAAGGAATCATCCCGTGGACCAAATATTGGGTGATATTAGCAAGGGAGTAACTACTCGTTCTAGATTAGTTAATTTTTGTGAGCATTACTCCTTTGTCTCTTCTATTGAGCCTTTCAGGGTAGAAGAGGCCTTGCTAGATCCGGACTGGGTGCTGGCCATGCAGGAAGAGCTCAATAATTTCAAGAGGAATGAAGTTTGGACACTGGTGCCTCGTCCCAAGCAAAACATTGTGGGAACCAAGTGGGTGTTCCGCAACAAACAGGACGAGCACGGGGTGGTGACAAGGAACAAGGCTCGACTTGTGGCAAAAGGTTATGCCCAAGTCGCAGGTTTGGACTTTGAGGAGACTTTTGCTCCTGTGGCTAGGCTAGAGTCTATTCGTATCTTGCTAGCATATGCCGCTCACCATTCTTTCAGGTTGTACCAAATGGATGTGAAGAGCGCTTTCCTCAACGGGCCAATCAAGGAGGAGGTGTACGTGGAGCAACCCCCTGGCTTCGAGGATGAACAGTACCCCGACCACGTGTGTAAGCTTTCTAAGGCGCTCTATGGACTTAAGCAAGCCCCAAGAGCATGGTATGAATGCCTTAGAGACTTTTTAATTGCTAATGCTTTCAAGGTTGGGAAAGCCGATCCGACTTTATTCACTAAGACTTGTGATGGTGATTTGTTTGTGTGCCAAATTTATGTCGATGACATAATATTTGGTTCTACTAACCAAAAGTCTTGTGAAGAGTTTAGCAGGGTGATGACGCAAAAATTCGAGATGTCGATGATGGGCGAGTTGAACTACTTCCTTGGGTTCCAAGTGAAGCAACTCAAGGACGACACTTTCATCTCCCAAACGAAGTACACGCAAGATTTGCTAAAGCAGTTTGGGATGAAGGACGCCAAGCCCGCAAAGACTCCGATGGGAACCGACGGACACACCGACCTCAACAAAGGAGGTAAGTCCGTTGATCAAAAAGCATACCGGTCAATGATAGGGACTTTACTTTATTTATGTGCTAGTAGACCGGATATTATGCTTAGCGTATGCATGTGTGCTAGATTTCAATCCGATCCAAGGGAGTGTCACTTAGTGGCCGTGAAGCGAATCCTTAGATATTTAGTCGCTACGCCTTGCTTCGGGATTGTATCCAAAGGGGTCTAACTTTGACTTGATTGGATACTCAGATTCCGACTATGCTGGATGTAAGGTCGATAGGAAGAGTACATCGGGGACGTGCCAATTCTTAGGAAGGTCCCTGGTGTCATGGAACTCTAAGAAACAAACTTCCGTTGCCCTATCCACCGCTGAGGCCGAGTATGTTGCCGCAGGACAGTGTTGCACGCAACTACTTTGGATGAGGCAAACCCTCTGGGACTTTGGCTACAATCTGAGCAAAGTCCCACTCCTATGTGACAATGAGAGTGCTATCCGAATAGCGGAAAATCCTGTTGAGCACAGCCGCACAAAGCACATTGACATCCGGCATCACTTTTTGAGAGACCACCAGCAAAAGGGAGATATCGAAGTGTTTTATGTTAGCATCGAGAACCAGCTAGCCGATATCTTCACTAAGCCTTTAGATGAGAAGACCTTTTGCAGGCTGCGTAGTGAGCTAAATGTCTTAGACTCGTGGAACTTGGATTGATTTATAGCATACATGTGTTTATGCCTTGATCATGTTCCTTATGCATTTTGTTGCTTCTTTATGGTGCTCAAGTTGTACAAGCTCGCCCCGGACCTCACAAGTCCTTTTTGCAAGTGATGCAAATATTTAGGGGGAGACGTGCTACAACTTGACCCTTTGAGACTAACCGTTTGCTTGAGTTTGCTTGATTTAGTCTCAAAGGAGGTTTGAAAGGGAAAAGGTGGACTTGGACCATGAAAGACTTCCACTGCACTCCGATGAGAGGGTAACTTATTCCAAGTTCATCTCATATACTCTTCTTGCCTTTGTATTCTTATCTGAAGATTTTCGGTAAGGCAATGGGGTTCTAGGGCCAAGATTGATCCCGTGTTGGTGCTTTATGCCGAAGGGGGAGAAAATAAGGCCAAAGCAATAAATGGATCAGCTACCACTTGAGAAATTTTGAAAATAATATAATAGAGCTTTTGTTTTGTCAAAATACTCTAGTTGGCTCTTTTTGTCAAAAGTTGGTCCCTTGAGTGGGAAAATGGTTGATTATGGGAAAAAGGGGGAGTTTTTGAAATCTTTGATCAATTTTTATTGGAACAACTCTCTGTATGTCTCTACAAGTGTGTTTGACTTAGAGATAGGAATTTGAGGTTAATTTGCAAAAACAAAACCAAGTGGTGGCAAAGAATGATCCAAATATGCCAAATTTGAAACAAAACAATTTTGAGTTCTCATTTGTATTGATGTTGCACTTCTTCTAGCTGCTTTATGTTGTGTTGGCATAAATCACCAAAAAGGGGGAGATTGAAAGGGAAATGTGCCCTTGGGCCATTTCTAAGTATTTTGGTGATTGAGTGCCAACACAAGTGCTTAAGTGTTAATCTATGCAAAGTGGTGGACAAAGTGCAAATCAAGTCAAAAGGTATGTTTCTAGAGTTAGTACATTGTTTTGTGGACTAATGTATTGTGTCTAAGTGCTGGAAACAGGAGAAATCAAACTGGAAAAGAGATGGCTTTGTTCAGCCAAAGTCTGCTCAGTCTGGGTGCACCGGACTGTCCGGTGGTGCACCGGACAGTGTCCGGTGCGCCAGGCTGGCTCTGGTGAACTAGCTGCTCTCGGGACTTCATCGACGGTGTACGGCTAAAATCCACCGGACTGTCCGGTGAGCAAACAGTCGGCCGGGCCAACGGTCGGCCGCGGAATCCGCACGCGACGTGTGGCAAGAGCCAACGGTCGGGAGGGGCACCGGACTGTCCGGTGTGCACCGGACAGTGTCCGGTGCGCCAAAGACTAGGAATCTGCAACGGTCGGCTTCGCCAAATAAGGAAGGAGATACGCACCGGATAGTGTTCGGTGGTGCACCGGACTGTCCGGTGCGCCAGTCGACAGAAGGCAAGAATTGCCTTCCAACAATGCTCTCAACGGCTCCTAGCTGCCTTGGGACTATAAAAGGGACCCCTTGGCGCATGGAGAAGATATCCAAGCATTCTTTGAGCATAGTTGATCACTCACACTTCGTTCTTGTGCACTGGTTCGATATTCTTAGTGATTTGAGCTCCGTTCTAGTGAGAAACTCGTGATAGTGTCTTGAGCTCAAGTCTGGGTCTTGTGTGTGCATATTTGCTGTGATCTTTGTGTCTTGTGTGAGTTGCTTATCCCTCCCTTACTCCGTGCTTCTTTGTGAACTTCAAGTGTAAGGGCGAGAGACTCCAAGTTGTGGAGATTCCTCGCGAACGGGATATAGAAAAGCAAAGCAAAACACCATGGTATTCAAGTGGGTCTTTGGACCGCTTGAGAGGGGTTGATTGCAACCCTCGTCCGTTGGGACGCCACAACGTGGAGTAGGCAAGAGTTGGTCTTGGCCGAACCACGGGATAAACCACTGTGCCATCTCTGTGTTGATCTCTTGTGGTTATTGTGTTTTGTTGAGACTCCTCTATAGCCACTTGGCATTATTGTGCTAACGCCTAACCAAGTTTTATGGCCTTAAGTTTTCAAGTTTTACAGGATCACCTATTCACCCCCCCCCCTCTAGGTGCTCTCAGCTTCAATGCATTTCAACTAGTCATCGTTTGGTTCATCATACTTCTCTCTGAATCTGAAGGTATATTTCAATCGAACTAGGCCACCTTCACTGGATTCAGCAGTAGTTTCCTTTGGCATTTCCTAGCTATCTTAAGTGGCCACACCCTATAGGCTATGTGCTCTTGGATTATATCTCTTGTGCCAATGAAGGCACAAACATTGCTAAAGGCCTTCTGACATGCTTCGATGTCACCTTCAATAGCCACCTTCGGCCTTCGAAGGCCCAAGCGAGACCAGATGGGACGCTGGATGATTTCCTTGATATCCTTCCTTTCAATCAGATCATTTTTAACATAAAACCACTCCTCCTTCTAGGCCCCGGGCCATCTTTTCTGGTATGTTGGCACCAGGTAGCTTGCATTAGAGCGGACAATGAATCCGTAACAACCGAAGTTGTTGTGGTATTGTTCTTTGCCGATAGCCTTCATCTCGTATAATAGCTCGTGCATATTGCAGAAGCACTTTGCGCTCGGCTCCAGCCCTTGGCTTCTTACAGCCCAGACAAACATCCCCATCCTAATTATAGCTTCAGGGGTGATCTGATGAAGAAAGATCTGGAATATCTTTAACACTTCAACCACAAATTTGCTTAACGGGAACCGAAGGCCTGCCTTCAAGAAGCTTCGGTAAATAACAACTTTATTTTCCTTAGGAGCAAAGGCAGTGTTGTCTCCTCCAATCCTCACAATAGACATGTCGTGAAAATATCTCCCTCTCATGCTGTCAACATGACTTTGTTTGATGGTCAATTTTTCGAAGATGGTATGGCTTGGCCGCCAGGGCCGGTCCTCAGAATCTTCATCTCCACTCTCCACATCATAACTATCACTGTCATCAGAATCTTCAGACAAACCCTCCATTATCTCCTTAGTAATTTTGTCTGTATTCGTCTTTGCCATAGACTCATAAAACCCAGCAATAAAAGGATCTGCAACCTTCTTCTCTTCATGTAGCTTCTTTTCCTCAGTTATCTTCTTCTCCTCAGTCATCTTCTTCTCCTCAGTCATTTTCTTAGATATGGAGCAAGCACGTCTTTAAACCGAAGCTCAAAAATCAGGTGAGAGCTGATTAAGCGAGAATTAAAAATTTGAGAAAATAACGCAAGCAACAGAAATGGCGTATCAAATGTCGCCGCTGTGGGTTCCTATTTATACGCCTAGCGCTTTGCAACTTGGTGGGCCCCGTTTGTCATTGACTTTCGCTATTCTAGCGAAGGGAAGGTGTTTTTTCGGACCTTCGGCTTAAGGCCTCCGTTCAAGTCGCAGTCTGAATTTGTTGTCATAACAAATTAATACTGCGAGGGGCTACTGTTGGGGGCCTTCATCTTCTGAAGGTCCTCAAAAACACAACTAACATGTTTTCCAAGTATAATACATTCACAGGGACCTTCTGCCTCGAAATTGTTGGGGGCCTTCATCCCCACTTTCCACGTCATAACTATCACTGCCATCAGAATCTTCAGATAAACCCTCCATGATCTCCTTAGTAATTTTCTCAGTATTTGTTTTTGCCATGGACTCATAAAATCCCGCAATGAAAGGATCTGCAACTTTTTTCTCTTCATACAGCTTCGTCTCCTTGGTTGTTTTCTTCTCTTCAGTCATCTTCTTCTCTCTACTCATATTCTTCTTTTCAAATTTGGAGCAAACGTGTCTTTAAACCGAAGCTCTAAGAACTCGAAAATCAGGCAATAGCTAATAAGCAAGAGCTAAAAGTTTGAGAAAATAGCGCAAATGGCAAAAATGGCATATCAAATGCTGCCGCTATGGTTCATATTTATACGCCCAGTGCTTTGCAACTTGGTGGACCCCGTATGTCATTGACTGATGCTATTCTAGCAAAGGGAAGGTATTTTTTCGGACCTTCGGCTTAAGGCCTTCGTTCACGTCGCAGTCTGAATTCGTTGTTATAACAAAATAATACTGTGAGGGGCTACTGTTGGGGGCCTTCGTCTTCCGAAGGTCCTCAAAAACATGATTAACAATGTTTCCCAAGTGTAATATATGTACAGGAACCTTCGGACTCGGAATGAAGTTGTACACAATATGAAAAGCATGGTCGGGACGAAGGCTGAACAAGTTCCGAAGTTACGCGCAAGGAAGCTTCGGCTCAATAATAGAAAAAGGGACCGACTTGAAGAGGAAAAGGCTATCTAGTCCTCGATAGATTGTCCTTAAGTCAATAGTAAACATGAAGGGCATGAATGTAATTTTACACAGGCTGCGCCCTGTGCCTATAAATAGATGAACAGTACCCATGTACTATTCTCACTGACTTATACTCATTCGTGCGTCACGCTTGGACTTTTACCTTCTGTCAAGCCGAAGGTACAAATGTAATTCAATATTGTTCATGTTCATTCTTGATGATATAATAAAGATATATTAACAATGTCATATAGTTATTCATGTTATTTCTCATGTTTCATATGCTTCTTCTTTCATTAATATATGCTATGACGATGAAGGTACGTCCTTCATGACCTTCGTCTGAAGATCATTATATCCTAAGGAAGATAATGCTTCGAAGGACGAAGGACTTTAACCATTAACATTTTGTGTTGCCTTGTTCTTAACTCATAGCATTTGAGAACAAGTCCCCAACATTGGCGCCCACCTCCGGTGAACTGAATCGACCACCTTCGGCAAGCCGTGACCTTCGTCATGCCGCCGAAGAAAACTTCTTCAGGGCTAGGGGCTGCACTACAACCACTGGACGCCAACCAGAACACACTGCGTGAAGCTCGAACTCAAAAGAGGAAGGCTACAAGTCCAACACCCCAGGAGGAGGAGCTAGACCAGGAGATAAGGGATCTCAAATCTATCCATCAGCAGGTAGAAAGGAAGAGAGAGAAGATGCTTCGTCTTTTCGATCTATAGAAGAAGATCGATGAAGCTGCTGAAGAAATACGTCATCTTACTCAAGATGACTAAGACCGAAGACCTCCACAAAGAGAGCTTCGTCAAGACAATTCCTACAATGATGATGATTGGTATGGCGATTTCCATCATGCAAATTTTGCTTTTGATGATGCTTCTCCTCTATCAGCAGAACTGCAGGCTACCCCATGACCGCCATCGTACAAGCCACCTCAACTCCCCATGTATGATGTGCACTCAGATCCGAAGTAGTTTCTGATGAGCTACGAAGCAACTATATCTTCGTACGGGGGCAATACCGCAGTCATGGCAAAGTCCTTCGTCATGCCAGTCCGAAGTGTGGCCCAGACATGGTACTCTTCTCTCTGGCCAGGGACAATCACGTCATGGCAGAAGCTTAAGGACATGCTGGTCACTAGTTTTCAAGGGTTTTAGACGAAGCCAGTCACTGCTCAGGCCTTGTTCCAGTGCACACAAGACCATGAGGAGTACCTTCAGGCGTATGTCTGAAGGTTCATACGTCTGAGAGCACAAAAGCCTATAGTGCCCAGTGAAATCATCATTGAGGCTATGATCAAAGGTCTTTGGCCAGGGCCTACGGCTCAATACTTCGCCAGGAAACCCCCCAGACTTTGGAGAAGCTGCTTCAGAAAATGGATGAATACATCCGGGCTGACAATGACTTCTGCCAAAGAAGGGAGGAAGCTTATAGGTTTTCTGATATGACTATGGGCTTCGAAGGAAGAATCCACCCTAGGCATGTCAGATCAATCCACAGCTCCAGTCAGAACGATGACAAAGGAGGCCAGTTTCAGAGGCCACAGCACATCTCACAGTCTTTAGGACAGCAGCAAAGCTCCTTTAGGCCACCAGCTCCAAGGGGCAGAGGCGGCAGGGGCTTCGGAGGTAGATATGGGGATCAGCCCAGAAAAATCTATTGCTTATTCTGTGGTGAAGACAAGGGCCACATGACAAGAACATGCCAGATTACCATTCAAAAGCAAAAAGATATCGCCGAAGCAGAAGCCCGACAAAATCAACCGAAGCAGGTCCTACATAGTGCTTCGTGCCACTCTCCCTACATACCGGAATATGTGGGCAACCAACCTGCAGCTTCTGTCGCTTCGGTAAGCCATTCACAAGCTTCCTAGCCTCAGCTCCCACCGCCACCGTCATTGCAACCTACTTACACCCGAAGCCAGCAGCCAGAAGGGCGCTAACACCCCCAACAGCAACGTGACTTCAAGGAGGAGTCCGAAGCTCGTACAGTCAACAACACTGTACCAGAATCAAAGCACATATACTGAGCAATATCCTACTTCTGAAATACTTTTATTTTCTATGCCATTTTGCTTTCTGTATAAGGAACAAGTAATGAAAACTTAGTTTTAATTTCTTGTAATAATTCTGCCTGTACCAGAATGAAATATATCTTCTTCACAGATTTACGAAGCTCAAAAGTCGTTCCTAAGGGAATGCAGAGTCAACATAAACGAAGCTACAAAAGTCGTTCCTAAGGGAGCGCAGCGTAAGTTTTTTTGCTCAAAAGTCGTTCCTAAGGGAATGCAGAGCCAAAATTGACGAAGTTACAAAAAGTCGTTCCTAAGGGAGCGCAGCGTAAGTTTTCTGCTCAAAAGTTGTTCCAAAGGGAATGCAGAGCCAAATACCACTGAAATATAAGGCGAAGAAGCTCAAAAGTCGTTCTTAAGGGGATGCAGAACTTATACCGCCGAAATAGAAGGCGAAGAAGTTCAAAAGACGTTCCTAAGGGGATGCGGAACTTATATCACCGAAATAGAAGGTGAAGAAGCTCAAAAGTCGTTCCTAAGGGGATGCAGAGCTTGTGTATTCCAGTGTGGGCGTGTGGGTGTGTCTTCGGTATCCTCATCATTTTGCATCATATCATCACATCATTTTGCATAACATGACATCATACATCATATTGCATTAACGACACAAGAATTGAATAAGAAGCCAATCTTCGGCAAATGCTTCGTCAAAATGAGAATGTGCTAAGGCACGAAGTAAGACTCGGGAAATACAGTTTTATCAAGCTTGTCATAAGAAGGGATCTCTTTCTTTACGAAGCATGAAAATAAGGGAAGGTGTTTTTTCGCCGAAGGCTCAAAAATGGTATGTGTGTAAATTCCATGCATCGCAAAGAAATAAATTACAATAATTTACATATTCGATTCAAAGTTACATACATCAAATGTCACATAGTTTTGTTACAATAGAAACTCAATGTTCATTCCATTGTCCCATACATCAAACATTTTAAAATATTATTACAATGAAATCTATTCTTCTCTAAGGACTTTTTCTGTAACTTTGTTCAAAAGTTTATCGACGACTTCGTCAATAATGGAGTCTGCCATGCTTATAATGTCCAGTGCTTCCTTCATTTCTAGATCAGCTAGGGGATCGTATGGTTCCGGCGGCGGGGATAATTCAGCTGAAGTAGGTAAAATTGATTAGTTCGAAGCCACAAAGCAAGTACCGAAGCTAAAAAACCAAAAAATAATACCTATACGTCTTTCGCGTTCTGCAGCCTCTTCATCTCGTTTTGCTTCTACTCGGGTATCGTGGATGTCTTTTTCACTCTTTTTTATAATCTCATGGGCCAGCTCTCGGCCACCATTCACCCAGACATCATTATAAAATTTCCCGCCCATTAAAGTTGCTTCAGCTGAAGGATCCTTCGTATCGTCTATGGAGAAGGCAGCTTCAACCTGGGCTTTAGCTTTAACATGATCACATCCCGCCTTCTCCAGAATAGCCGAGATTCCCCACGCACCGAAAAATGCGCAAACATCCCTGTGATCACTCAAAAAGTCCTTGAAGGCTTCGGCTTCTCCACTTATCCATTCAACAACGCCTTCGGGGTCACCTCGTATGAAGTTTTCTTCAGCAGAGTAAGCACCCACTTTAGCAAAGCTAGTTTTTAATTTTTTCACGCAATCCAAGGATTTTTCAAAGCACCTTTCCTTAGAGTCGTGAAGTTCTTCAACATTTTTCTCTAGTTTATTTTTCCAATATTCACTGATTTCTTGATTAGCCTATGCGAGTGCACAGTTCTCTTTAGCTTCGGCCAGTTGTCTCCAAAGGTCTTCAATTTCGGTTTTTTGGGCTTCGACCTGAGCTTTGTAATTAGCCTTGTGTTCCTTTACTTTGTTCACCAATGAAATCAAAATTTTGTCTTTCTCTAGACCTTCGTTTCTTAGTTCAATCACCTCAGACCGAAGGTTGTTAAGAGCCATTGTACAACCTTTGTCTTCGGCGCTCTTCTGAGCCCTCAAGGCATTACTAAGAATTAATCCCTGCAAAGAAGAAAGAGTTGAGCATGGCAATAAAATACTTCATTCTAGCTTCAAAATTAACCTCTATATCTTTATACTGTAGTACACGAGGCTATCAGCAAGATCATCCTTCGACAAGACCGAAAGGCCTTCTTCAAGCTTAGGAAATCCCATACTCTTAGCTATCTCCCGGCACACGGATATTTCTTTGCTATCCGGGAGACAGTACAGGAAATCATCTTCGTTGGTACCATTGAACACTAAGGCCCCCTTCGGATATTTTAGTCTTTGGGCATAGTGTTTGGCCTCAAAGTTTTCTTCTTCATATAATTTTTTCCCCGAAGCATGTCACACAATGTAATCAATATCTTCAGCTAAGGCTTCGGGGACAGGAGATTTTGCTTTTTCTGCCATATCTTGCTCTGTCATTTTGTCGGTATTTGAAATTTGCTGACCCACCTTATCTTCAGGCTCGGTGGCCTTCGTCTCAGTAGGCGCTGAAGGCCCAGCTTTGGCTTCGACTTGGATTTTGGCAGCTTCGGCAGTTTTCTTGGTAGGAGCAGGAGTTAAGGCCTTCATGGTCTCTATAACAGGGTCTAGCACACTGGCCATCCTCGTCTTGGGAGTTGCAGCAGGAGCTTTTTGCATCTTCGGCAAATCCGCCTCTGCCGATGGGCTCATGATTTCTGGCACTTTTATCACTTTTTCCACCTGTGGCTCTTTGGCCTTATCATCTTTAGCTTCGGCTGGCCCGACTGTAGGCACCTTCGGCACTATAGTCGACTCTTTAGCGCTCTGCACAATCGAAGCAGTTTGTCTTGCTTCGGCAGCTGAAGAGGTCCCTTCGCCAAATTTAGGTACTGCGGCTGGTTCAATATAATGCGGCCGGTGGGTCAGAACCTTCACCTTTTTGCTCTTCGGCTCAGTTGGGGTGGCTGAAGTGGCAGTCTTTCTCTTTTTCCCTTGCCCTCGTAGCGGGTAGTGGTAATCAGGGTATACAAAGCCAATCTCATCAAATACTCTGTTCAATCTTTTCTTGCCTCGACTCCCGAAAGCTGCGGACAAAGCATTATCTTCGGCCTTGGAGTATGCCCCTAGTAGCTCATCACTGGTGGCTTCAATTCACTTCAGCCAGTCATCGTCTGGCTCATCAAACTTCTCCCTAAATCTGAAGGTATACTTCAATCGGACCAGACCACCCTCACTAGAATCAGCGGTGGTCTCCTTCGGCATATCCTAGCTCTCCACAAGTGGCCATACCCTGAAGGCTATATGCTCTTGAATCAAATCCCTCGTGCCAATAAAGGCACACATAGTGCTAAAGGCCTTCTGACATGCTTCAACATTGCCATCAATTTCCACCTTCGGCCTTCGGAGGCTGAAGCGAGACCAGATGGGGTGCTGAATGATTTCTTTGACGTCTTCCCTTGCCTTTAAATCATTTTTAATGTAAAACCACTCCTCCATCCAGGCCCCGGGCCATCTTTTTCTGGAATGTTGGCACCGGGTGGCTTGCATTAGAACGGGCAATAAACCCGTAACAACCGAAGTTGTTGTGGTATTGTTCTTTGCCAATAGCCTTCGTCTCATATAAAAGCTCGTGCATGCTGTAGAAGCACTTTGCGCTCGGCTCTAGCCCCTGGCTCCTTACAGCCCAGACAAATATCCCCATCTTGATTATAGCTTCAGGGGTAATCTGATGAAGAAAGATTTGGAATATCTTGAATACTTCGACCACAAATTTACTCAGCGGGAACCGAAGGCCTGCCTTCAAGAAGCTTCGGTAAATAACAACTTCGTTTTCCTCCGGAGTAGGGGTAGTGCTATCTCCTCCAACTCTGACAATAGACATGTCGCAAAAATACCTCCTGCTCATGGCGTCAATATGACTCTGTTTGATAGTCGACTTTCCGAAGATAGTATGGCTTGGGCGCCACAGCTGATCCTCAGAGTCTTCATCCCCACTTTCCACGTCATAACTATCACTGCCATCAGAATCTTCAGATAAACCCTCCATGATCTCCTTAGTAATTTTCTCAGTATTTGTTTTTGCCATGGACTCATAAAATCCCGCAATGAAAGGATCTGCAACTTTTTTCTCTTCATACAGCTTCGTCTCCTCGGTTGTTTTCTTCTCTTCAGTCATCTTCTTCTCTCTACTCATATTCTTCTTTTCAAATTTGGAGCAAACGTGTCTTTAAACCGAAGCTCTAAGAACTTGAAAATCAGGCAAGATCTAATAAGCAAGAGCTAAAAGTTTGAGAAAATAACGCAAATGGCAAAAATGGCATATGAAATGCTGCCGCTATGGTTCATATTTATACGCCCAGTGCTTTGCAACTTGGTGGACCCCGTATGTCATTGACTGTTGCTATTCTAGCAAAGGGAAGGTGTTTTTTCGGACCTTCGGCTTAAGGTCTTCGTTCACGTCGCAGTCTGAATTCGTTGTTATAACAAATTAATACTGTGAGGGGCTACTGTTGGGGGCCTTCGTCTTCCGAAGGTCCTCAAAAACATGATTAACAATATTTCCCAAGTGTAATATATGTACAGGAACCTTCAGACTCGGAATGAAGTTGTACACAATATGAAAAGCATGGTCGGGACGAAGGCTGAACTAGTTCTGAAGCTACGCGCAAGGAAGCTTCGGCTCAGTAACAGAAAAAGGAACCGACTTAAAGAGGAAAAGGCTATCTAGTCCTCGATAGATTGTCCTTAAGTCAATAGTAAACGTGAAGGGCATGAATGTAATTTTACACAGGTTGCGCCCTGTGCCTATAAATAGATTAACAGTACCCCTGTACTGTTCTCGCTGACTTGTACTCATTCGTGCGTCACGCTTGGACTTTTACCTTCTGTCAAGCCGAAGGTACAAATGTAATTCAATATTGTTCATGTTCATTCTTGATGATATAATAAAGATATATTAACAATGTCATATAGTTATTCATGTTATTTCTCATGTTTCATATGCTTCTTCTTTCTTTAATATATGCTACGATGATGAAGGTACATCCTTCATGACCTTCGTTTGAAGATCATTATATCCTAAGGGAGATAATGCTTTGAAGGACGAAGGACTTTAACCATTAACATTTTGTGTTGCCTTGTTCTTAACTCATAGCATTTGAGAACAAGTCCCCAATAGGAATAAAGTTGTACACGAAATGAAAAGAGTGGTCTGGGAGAAGGGTGAACCAGTTCCGAAGCTACGCGTGAAGAAGCTTCGGCTTAGCGGTGGAAAATGAAATCGACTTAAAGAGGAAAAGGCTATCTAGTCCTCGATAGATTGTCCTTAAGTCAATAGCAAATATAAAGGGCATGGATGTAATTTTACACAAGTTGCGTCCTATGCCTATAAATAGATGAAGAGTAACACGATACTGTTCACGCTGACTTGTATTCGCTCGCACGTCACTCTTGGATTCTCACCTTCTGTCAAGCCGAAGGTATAAATGTAATTCAATATTCTTCATGTTTATTCATGATTGGATAATAGAAATATCCAAATGATATCATATGATTACTCATGTTCTTTATATGTGTCATATGATCCCACTTTCTGATAAATATATCGAGATGATGAAGGTATGTCCTTCATGACCTTCGTCTGAAGATCATTATATCCTTAGGGATATAATGCTTCGGAAGACGAAGATCTTTAACCATTAACATTTGTGTTGCCTTGTTCTTAATTCATAGTATTTGAGAACAAGTCCCCAACAATTATGATCTCTTCTATATCCTCTTGGAGGGAGTACATTTGGGTAATAACTGGGTTTATTACTAAAATTTGGCTCTACTATTAGTAATAAATACCTGACCAACTAAAAGCAACTGCTCAACCTCAACTCCACATACAGCTAGTCCACTTTAGCCAAACAGGACATTTGCTAGTATGTTGATGTGTACTCACCCTTGCTTTAAAAACCACCCCACCCCAGGTTATCCCCACTGTATTCAGTGCTCAGGAGGAGATGCAGGCAACATGGAGGACTTTGAGGAGTTCCAAGACTACGACGAGTTCTAGTTATCTTAGTGGCAAACCCCCAGTCAACTGTATATGAAGGCCTTATGTGCTACGTTTCGTATTCCGCACTTTGATGATATTAATGACAATGTTATGTTATAGACTCTGTGGATGTCTTGGACATCTTGATGTAATAAAAGTACCTTTCCGCTATTTACTTTGAGCAATGTGTGATGATGTCCAATTATGTAATCTCTGTGTACGTGAGTTTCTGATCTGGGCACGTACATGGTTCGCATTCGGTTTGCCTTCCAAAACTGGGTGTGACATGTCACCTTGCCACGGTGAGCTTCTCCTGAGCTCTGTGCACCGGGAACCTGAAAGTCGCCTAAAGAGGGGGTGGATAGACAAATCTGAAATTTATAAACTTTAAGCACAACTACAAGCTGGGGTTAGCGTTAGAAATAAAGTCGAGTCCGAAAGAGAGGGCGAAAACAAATCAACCAAAGAAATAGAGCGGATGACATGGTGATTTGTTTTACCGAGGTTCGGTTCGTGCAAACCTACTCCCCGTTGAGGTGGTCACAAAGACTGGGTCTCTTTCAACCCTTTCCCTCTCTCAAACGGTCACTTAGACCGAGTGAGCTTTCTCCTTAATCAAACGGGTCACTTAGACCTCACAAGGATCACCACACACTTGGTGTCTCTTGCTTTGATTACAAGTCACTTAAGAATAAGAATGGGAATAGAAGAAAGCACGATTGCAAAATCCAAGCAACAAGAGCGACAAATATCACACGGATCACTCTCTCTCTTAAGTCGCTAAACACTAATGATCACTTGTCTCAATTGTGGAATTCGGAGAGATTGAAGCTTTGATTGTGTCTTTGAATGGATTGCTAGCTCTTGTATTGAATGTAGAGGATTGGAATGCTTGGGTCAAGTGAATGGAGGTGGTTGGGGTTGTATTTATAGCCACCAACCACTTCCTAGCCGTTGCTCCAATTCTGCCAACCGCGGACGGTCCGCGCCCCTGGTTCGGACGGTCCGCCCCTGCACATCAACGGCTGAAAACGCAATGGTTAGCAGTAACGGCTATATCAACGACTATTTTGCATTTAATGCATCGTCAGATGTCAGATAAAGGCAGTCGCGGACGATCCGGTCGTGCACCCCGGATGGTCCGTGAGGACACTATAATTCATTTTACCGAACCTGTCACCTTCGGGATTTCGGTTTTTCACCGACCGGACGGTCCGCGCCTGAGGCCGGATGGTCCGCGCGTGGTCTCGGACGGTGCTTGCTTTTCCTCCGGATGGTCCATAGTGTAGACTTGGATTTTTGCATTGGTTCTGTCCGAGGGTCATCCTGGTGTTGCGGATGGTCCGTGCTTAGTCTGTTTTTCCAAAAAGCTTCTCCTGTCCGGAATAATCTACGGTATTCTGGACAGTCGACTTAGAATAGTTGTAGATGAACTTATGCACCTGTGAAATGATCAACTAGGCAAACTGGTTAGTCCACAAGGTTTGTGATGGTCGTTGTTGCGACCATGCTTCGTCGCTGAAGGTCCTGCAGGAAGAAACACCTTCGACAAAACCTGTTTATATGTGATATCGAAGCTACCGCTCATGAAGCTTCGATATTATAGCGTATCCGAAGATGAAGGGTCGAACCGACTTAATGATGGAATGACTTTTTAGTCCATAAGGGTCTGAGTCATAATTGTAATCTTTTGTAAGGGGTTTGATTGTAATTTCTTACAGGCTGTGTCCTGTGCCTATAAATAGTGAACAGTACTCCTTTACTGTTCACGGAATCCTGTAATTGCTAACACATTACTCTGGAATTATTGTTTTCTGTCAAGGCGAAGGTACAAATGTAACTAAACATCATGTTTTAATATTTCAATTTATATTATAAAATGAGTAAATGATGTTATTTATTCTTGGTATTCTTTAACGCTTTATATTTTATATTTCATTTCGCATTATTTTATTTCTGATCACGAAGGTAGGACCTTCGTAATTTATCATCCATAACCTTCGTCCGAAGCTCATTAAATCCTCAGGGAAATAATGCTTCAGCGGACGAAGGGCTTTAACATTTAACATTCTATGTTGCCTTGTTCTTAATTCATAGCATTTGAGAACAAGTCTCCAACATTGGCACCCACCTCCGGTGAACTCACTTCCACTTTTTTGAGACGATGGCTTCGTTCAAGAATCAAGCTGGAGCAGCTTCGGCTCCGAAGTTGATCCTCCCGATAACAGGTGGTTCATGTTCAGAGCCGGCTAACAAGAAACAGAAGAAGGAAGCACAGTGAAGAGTACAACATGTAGGGGTACAAGGACCCTTCATCAAATCAAGATGGTCTCACATTCCAATTACCTTCTCTCAAGAGGATCTTCAGCTCAAGGATTACCCACACAATGATGCTATGGTTATCTCTTGTGTGATCAAAGGATTTCTGGTCCACAATGTTTTGGTTGATACAGGCATTGTAGCGGATATTATATTTGCTAAGGCCTTTAGACAAATGCAAGAGTCCGAAGACAAGCTTCATGATGCTACGCACCCTCTTTGTGGCTTCGGAGGAAGGCAGATTGTAGCACTTGGTAAGATTATCATGCAAGTGACCTTCGGATTTGTCAACAATACAAGGACTGAGCAAGTTGTGTTTGACATTGTCAACATGGAGTATCCTTACAATGCTATCATTGGTCGCGAAACACTCAATGCTTTCGAGCAATTCTTCATCCAGCATATCTTTGCATGAAGATACCTTCGGATCAGGGACCTATTGCTATTCATGGGAGTCAGGAAGCTGCCAGAAAGGCCGAGGGGAATTGGACTGATTCAAAAGCAATCCACAATATAGATGAAGCTGAAGCTTGTGAACAGTACAAGTACAGAAGGGAGAAGGCTGCTTCGGCCGATCAGCCGAAACCCATGCTTTTATGCGAAGATATCGCAGAGCAGAAGGTGTTGCTGGGATCTCAATTGTCTGAGCAACAAGAGAAAACCCTGATAAGGTTTCTCTTCAACAACAAAGATGTCTTTGCATGGTCGGCTAACGATCTATATGGCGTCAACAGGGATGTTATTGAACACTCGCTCAATGTTGATCCATCCTTCAGACCCAGAAAGCAGAGGCTTCGGAAGATGTCTGATGACAAGGCCGAAGGTGCTCGAAATGAAGTAAAAAGACTCCTCAGCGCCAGAGTTATTAGAGAAGTGAAGTATCCAGAATGGCTGGCTAACACTGTTATGGTAAAAAAGGCCAATGGCAAATGGAGGATGTGTATTGATTTTACTGATCTCAACAAGGCTTGTCCGAAGGATGAGTTTCCATTGCCAAGGATAGATTCCCTAGTTGATGCAGCAGCTTCATCAGAACTTATGAGTCTGTTGGATTGTTATTCAGGCTATCATCAAATTTTGATGAAGAAGGAGGATGAGCCAAAAACCAACTTCATAACCCCTAGCGGAACATATTCTTACCTTCGGATGCCTAAGGGGCTCAAGAATGCTGGAGGAAGCTTCAGCAGAATGACAGCAAAGGTTCTTCATTCTCAGATAGGCAGAAATGTGCTAACTTATGTTGCTGATATCATTGTAAAAAGCACGAAGCAAGAAAATCACATTGCTGATCTGAAGGAGACTTTCGCTAATTTTAGACAGGCTGGTCTAAAACTGAATCCAAAAAAGTGTATTTTTGGAGTAAAGAAGGGGAAATTCCTTGGCTGCCTAGTTTCAACAAAAGGGATTGAGGCTAATCCAAATAAAATTGAAGCTATCCTTCGAATGGAACCACCAAGCACAAAGAAGGGGGCTCAACGATTGACAGGAAGACTGGCATCTCTCAACAGATTCATATCTAGATCAGCAGAGAGAAATTTACCATTCTTCGAAGTGCTGAAGTCAGCCGAAGTTTTTCAATGGGGACCAGTTCAGCAGAGAGCCTTCGAAGAGCTGAAGCAATATTTGATAGACCTAACGACGCTAACTCCACCAACGCTAGGGACTCCTCTGTTGTTATATGTGGCAGCTTCGCACTCAGCGGTAAGTGCAGCACTTGTCCAAGAGAAGCTTGAAGGGCAAGTCAAAAAGCAAGCCCCAATATACTTTGTATACGAAGTTCTTAGTTTATCAAAGAAAAATTATACAGAATTGGAGAAGGTGCTGTATGCTGTTTTGATGGCCTCCAGGAAGCTTCGGCACTATTTTCAAGCATACAATATAATTGTCCCTTCTTCACAACCACTGAAGGATATTATGAGAAATAGAGAAGCTACTGGAAGGGTTGGAAAATGGGCTGTGGAACTCAATGAGTTCTGCATTGATTATGTGCATAGATCTTCGATTCAGTCCGAAGCGTTAGCAGACTTCATTGCTGACTAGACGCCAGGGGCTCAGGAAGAAGAAGCGAGTAAAGACGCTGAAGTTTGGACAATATTCTGCGATGGTTCTTGGGGAACCTTCGGGGCAGGAGCAGCCGCTTTGTTGGTCGCACCCTCCAGAGTTAAAACTTGCTACGCAGCAAGACTTGATTTCAGTTACACAAATAACATTGCTGAGTACGAAGCTTTGCTCTTGGGTCTTCGGAAGTTAAAGGCAATGGGAATTAGAAGGGCAGTTCTTAAAACTGACTCCCAGGTTATTTCTGGTCATATTGACAAAAGTTGTAAAGCAAGAGACCCGAAGCTTGAGAAATATTTAGACACGGTCCGAAAGATTGAGGCTTCCTTTGAAGGGTTTTCTGTCAAAAATATTCCTCGAGGAGAAAATGAACATGCTGATTTGCTAGCCAAGTCAGCAGCACAGGGGCTGCCCTTACCTTCGGAAGTATTTTTCGAAACAATAAAAGCACCTTCGGTTGAACTTTTTGAAAGAGCAGTCCTCAATATATCCCCTGTTTATAGTGAAGACTGGAGAACTGAGATCATCTCTTTCCTTCAGGGTAACTTTCTTTTAGATGACGAAGCTTATAACAGGAGGATAGAGGCAAGAGCTCGACCATATGTTATAATAGAAGGGGAGCTGTACAAGCATGGGGTCTGTTCTCCATTACTCAAGTGTTTATCCAGAGCTGAAGGTATAGAATTGATGAAGGAAATACACGCAGGCCTGTGTGGATCTCACATTGGATTTAGGCCTTTGCTTGGAAAAGTTTTTCGTCAAGGATTTTATTGGCCAAAGGCAGCTTCGGATGCAGCGGAATTAGTCCAAAAGTGCGAAGGCTGTCAGAAATGTGCAAGAGATCAAAAACAACCTTCGTCTCTAACCTAGTTAATACAACCCACTTGGCCATTGCAAAGGTGGGGTCTTAATTTGTTAGGTCAGTTACCACCAGCACAAGGGAACTTAAGATATGTTGTAGTGGCAGTGGAATATTTTTCTAAGTGGATTGAGGCAAAGCCTTTAGCCACAATAACTTCGTTTACTATTCAAAAGTTTTTCTGGCAAAATATTGTCTGTCGCTTCGGAGTGCCAAAGGCTATTACTGTGGATAATGGAACGCAGTTTGATTCCGAAACTTTCAGAGAATTTTGTGAACAAATTGGCACGAAGATCCATTTTGCATCAGTTCGGCATCCAGAGTCAAATGGACTTGTTGAAAGGGCTAATGGCATCATAATGACAGGAATAATGAAGTTAATCTTCAATCAGCCCAGGGGAAAGTGGCCAGACGAATTAATCAAAGTGGTGTGGAGCCACAACACAACAATATCAAGATCAACAGGTTTTACACCATTCAAATTATTGTTTGGTGATGAAGCAATAACTCCGGAAGAAGCCAAAGCAGGATCAATAAGAATAGTAGCTTCGGCAGAAGACGAAGCTGAAGCTGATTACTCTGTGGAAAAAGATGCTATAGAAGGGATCAGGCTTCAAGCTGTGGAAAACATCAATAAATACCAAGCTGAAACAATAAAATGGCGTTATAGAAAGGTTCGGCTAAAGAACATTGAACCAGGACATTTGGTGCTTCGAAGAGTAGCCAACCCAGAGACAGTAGGCAAGTTACAGCTGAAGTGGGAAGGACCTTTTCTGGTAGTATCTTCGTCAAGACCCGGTTCCTACAGATTGAAGGATATGGACGGCAACGACATTCCTAGATCATGGAATGCGGATGAGCTTCGGCGATATTATGTTTAGCTTGATGTAATTTTTTCTGTTCTTTCTTGTGGCACCCTTTTCCTTTCCAAAGGGGCAGAAAGGTTTTTAATGGGGCCACAACATGTAATTTTTATTTTTCTTATTTCAATTCTATAAGAGCAATATCCCCCAAAGATGTAAATGTAAAAGCTGAGAACGCACCATCGAGTGCAAAGGAAAAAGAAAAGAAAACAGGGAGAAGCTCAAAAGTCGTTCCTAAGGGAATGCAGAGCTTACAGCGAAAAATAAACGCTGATTCCGCCGAAGTAAAAGGCGAAGAAGCTCCTAAGGGAGGCTTGCAGCAAAAAACAAACGCTGATTCCGCCGAAGTAAAAGGCGAAGAAGCTCCGAAGGGAGGCTTACAGCAAAAAGTCAGCGCTGATACACCGAAAAATAAACGGTGAAGCCGAAAAATAAGCGGCAAAAAGATTTGAGTCATTCCCAAGGGAATGAAGGCTATGATTATGGCTTCGAATATATATTTGGATATTCATTTTGCACGATACATTACATCATGACATTTGCATTCATAAACATTCATTTAGACATACATAGGATAATTGTCATCATATCATACAGAAAAGGCAGATGCTTCGGCTATGAGGATAAAGCTTCGGAGAAAGAAGAAATTTTCATACTTCGTTGTGTACGAAAAGAAGGGAAGGTGTTTTTCGCCTTCGGCTCAAAAAGAAAATTTCGTCCACAGTAAAGCAAGTTGTACACGGACAAAGGGGAAAAGATATATTACAAGGTACGCACAAATTTACATAAGTTTCTTTACAATCATATTACAAAATTTTCTCTAGAATCTTATGCAGAAAAGTCTTTCGGAGCATTTGTTAAGGCTTCAGCTCATCATTCTTCAGCATCATCATCCTGTACATATTAAAACGGAATGAGGAAGGTGCAAAGTTCAAGGAGAAGGTAAAAGTAACAAGTATAAGTTTCTCACTGGCTTAAGGTGGCTCCAAGCTTCGTCACCAGCCATTTTTCGCCCGCTGTTTATCCAAATCTGGGTCATAAACCTGTTCCCTATGCTTCGAGCTAGGCTGGGGATGTCAACCAAATCTGCTGGCGACAAGCTGAAGTTTGGCCTATTAACAATTTTCCCGTGTGTACAGCCAGCCTTCAGGAAAGCAGTAGTCGTGCCTCGAGAAGCTAACAGGGCGCAGAAATCGGCATGCCCAGCAATAACTTCGTCAAGTGCATCAACTTCGCCCTCAATGTATTCAAAGGTGCTTGGCAGGTTTTCAGCTGAAGGTGTAAACTTATCAGAGCTGGCTCCAATTGAGTAAAACACATCCTTCAGCCGTTGCACACATCGGTTGCCGAAATCTAAGCATTTTTCCTGAAGCTCCTTCAATGATTTTTGTAAATTTGAATTCTTCTCAATTTCGGTCTCGAGACTTGTTTCAAGATTCTTCTTTTCTTGCTCAGATTTTTCTGAATTTATGAGTAATTCGCTGTTTAATTCCTCAATTTTGGCTTGAGCTTCAGCCAGTGAACCTTCCATAGAGTGGATGATGAAGTCTTTCTTCTCCAAGGCAGCTTCGTGATTTTTAACTTTGTTTTCAAGGTCTTGAATGACGAAGTCCTTTTTCTTCAAAGCAGCTTCGTAACTTTCAACTTTGTTTTCTAGATCTTTGATGGTAGCTTCGTTTTTCTCGTCTTCAAGATCCTGTTGCATCCTCAGCACTTTACTTAGTAAAATACTCTGCCAAAACAACCTTCGTCAGAAAACATCTTAATTCAAAAAACAATAAAAAGTTGAGTTTGTACCATGAAATTAGCACAGAGCAAGCTACCGGAGATATGTTGTCGCTGGTACCTGCAGAGGTCCGCTTCAATCTTCGGCAGACCAACGCTCTTTGAGAAAGTCCTAACAACCTTGGCCTCGGTTCGATTCCGAAGGCATCTTAGTTTCCCTTCGTTGACTCCGCCAAACAGCAGAGACCCTGGTTTGTATCCACAGGATATAGCATATTTCTTTAGCTCTTCTTTCTCAGTTTCTGATAATTCTTGTCCAAGTATATCTTGAAAATTAAAGTTTTCTTCTTCCAAAGTGTCTTCAATTTGCTCTTTTTCTTTCTCAATTGTCATGTCCACCGCGGCCGCAGCAGCTTCTTCTTCAGCCATTTTCAGAAGCATGTTATCAATATCACCAAGTGTGGTTTCTAAATTAGGATCTTCGGCGGTCTCGGTTTTGGCTCCGGTGGCTTCGGCTTCGGTGGCCGCTCCGGTGGCTTCGGCTCCGCTGGTTTCGGCTCTAGTGCTTTCAATAAATGGTATTTTTGATGCCGATGTCTGTGGCGGTGTCTGGTGAATGACATCGGCCACTTGGATAATTCTTCGTTTTTTCGGCTTAGCGGGACTTTCTGTTGCTGAAGGTTCTTTTTCCTTCTGAAAAAACTTCATCAGTTCTGGCGCCAGCGGACTTAGCTTGATAGGCAAAGGTTCAGTCATTACCTTTAGAATCTCTTCTACTTCGGCAGCAGAAGGTGTTGCAGGAGCTTCCTCCTCTTGGGCCGACGTCGTTGGTTTTGGGGATGCAACTTTTCTTTTCTTTGGAGCAGCTATCTTCGGCTCAGGGCTCAGTTTTCTTTTCTCAGAAATTTCTTTGTCCTTTTTAGCCAATTTGGTGCCTTCTTTGTCAAGGACGCTGGCAATCCTTTTCCTTTTCTGGCCTTCGGCATCTCCGCCCAGTTGCTCATAATCAGGGTAATCAAAATTCAAGGAATCTAGTACCCGATTCAATCTTCGTTTCGAACGAGTGCCGAAGGCCGCAGTCATTAACTGATCTTCTTTCTTAGAGTAATTACCGAGGATATCGTTGCACATAACCTCGATTGTGTCCAACCACTCCTGGCAGGGTGCTTTAAAGTGTTTCTTAAACTTGTAGTGATAAGGCAATCAAACAAGTTCTCCCTTCTTCTTTTCTCCCTCTAGCTTCGGCATCTCCCACTCCCTCAGTGTTGGGAACACTTTAAAAGCCAAAAATTCCTGCACTAAGTCTCTAGTGCCAATATGATCTGAAATCACTCGAAATTCAACCAAAGCAATCTGACTCGGGCTCCCCATTATCATGTTGCATCGGGGCCTCGTCTCTCCGAAGGTTAGTTCTAGCGGACTCTGGACCAATTTATCTTCATCTTCATCAACTTTAACATAAAACCATTCAGACTTCCATCCGGCTGGCCATTTGCTTCGGTAGCTTATCACTGGAAACTTCGTAGTCTTGCGATAAGCAAAGTTGTAGCAGCCAAAATTCTCGTGCAGACCATCTCCTCTGGCTTTAGTCTGGTAGTGTAATTCATGAACTCGGCAGAAACCCTCACCGAACGGTTCCACTCCCTAGCTACGAAGGGCCCAAATATAAACACTTAATCTAACGATAGCATTAGGGGTCAGCTAATGAAGGTAAACCCCAAACTTCTTCAGTACAATAGCAATCATCTTGTTTAGGGGGAATCTTAAACCAGCTTTAAGAAAACTTTTGAAGACTACTACCTCATCCTTTCCTGGCTTTGGGATAGTTTCTTCTCCACCAAAACGAATTAATTTCTTCTTGGCCTTACTGAAATAACCCAGCTTCACCATTTTAGGAAGATCAGCTTCAGAGATGGTGGACTTTCCAAAGTCCAGATGACTAGGTTTACTTGGCACCCCGCAGCTGTACTCATCTTCGGAACCAACTTCTTCAACATTAGCTTGTGTTGCTTCGGCAGCAGGTGTGTCCTCTGATGAAACCAGCCCAGAATGCCTCATTGCTTTGGAAATCGGAACAGTTTCAGTGGCTTCGGCCTCATCTCCATCACGCTCAACCCTAGCAGTGGAGCGTACTCTGGCTATTTGATTATAAATTTTTTGCAAGTTTTTTGGAAATTAATAACCTTTTTTCCGAAGCTCTTCTTGTGACGAAGCAGAATCCAAAGTGGTGCTTCGTTTGAATGCAAAAGTCAAGCTTCGACTATGGTTAAATTTTTGGCAGCAAAACAGTGCAATAGCAACGAATGTTGTGGTAACTTCACACCTACACGTCTGTTTATATAGTGCTGCAGGTAAGAAGGTGAATCGTCAAGTCTTTTACACCGGACAAACAGTCGCTCGCACCCACTGAACGGTGGGCCACAAAACCCGAGAAGGTGAACCTACATGGTGGGACCGCTTCGCGCTCGGAAATTGTATCGTTTCCCGGCAACGAGCTCAGGGAAGGTGTTTTTCGGACCTTCGGCTTCCCGAAGCCTAAGAGACTTTTTCACGGATCAAGCTCGTTACGAAAAACGATCTAGCACCACGAAGGGGCTACTGTTGGGACCATGCTTCATCGCCGAAGGTTCTGCAGGAAGAAACACCTTCGGCAAAACCTGTTTATATGTGATACCGAAGCTACCGCTCATGAAGCTTTGATATTATAACGTATCCGAAGATGAAGGGTCGAACCAACTTAAAGATGGAATGACTTTTTAGTCCATAAGGGTCTAAGTCATAATTGTAATCTTTTGTAAGGGGTATGATTGTAATTTCTTACAGGCTGTGTCTTGTGCCTATAAATAGTGAACAGTACTCCTTTACTGTTCACGGAATCCTGTAATTGCTAACACATTACTCTGGAATTATTGTTTTCTGTCAAGGCGAAGGTATAAATGTAACTAAACATCATGTTTTAGTATTTCAATTTATATTATAAAATGAGTAAATGATGTTATTTATTCTTGGTAGTCTTTAACGTTTTATATTTTACATTTCATTTTGCATTATTTTATTTCTGATCACGAAGGTAGGACCTTCGTAATTTATCATCCATAACCTTCGTCCGAAGCTCATTAAATACTCAGGGAAATAATTCTTCAGCGGACGAAGGGCTTTAACATTTAACATTCTATGTTGCCTTGTTCTTAATTCATAGCATTTGAGAACAAGTCCCCAACAGTCGTCAAACACCAAAATCTATTATAGGAAATGTTGAGACTATTTCCCTTTCAATCTCCCCCTTTTTGGTGATTGATGCCAACACAAACCAAAGCAAATACAAAGTGTAGAAATGTAACTAGTTTGCATTTTAACAGATGTGCATAAGTTATTTTGAAATGAAAGCATTTCTAAGCAGATAAGTTTGATACGATAATTTTAACATTTTGGACCACATTTGTACCACTTGTTTTGTTTTTGCAAGTTCTTTTGGAAATTCTTTTCAAAGTCTTTTTGCAATTAGTCAAAGGTATGTAAATAATATTTCGAGAAGCATTTTCAAGATTTGAAATTTTCTCCCCCTGTTTCAAATGCTTTTCCTTTGACTAAAACAAAACTCCCCCTAAATGAAATTCTCCTCTTAGTGTTCAAGAGGGTTTTTACCATTTGAAAGAAGATCAAATATTTTAGATACTAAGTTTTGAAAAAAAACCTCCTCCTTAAAATATAGATACCAAATGAGATGGAATTTCTTAGAGGAATACTAATTTAAAAGATACCAATTGAAAACATTAAAACCTTAATCTCGAAATTTTTAGAAATTGGCATGGTGGTGCGGTCCTTTTGCTTTGGGCTAATACTCTCTCCCCTTAGGCATTAATCGCCAAAAAAGGAGTCTTTAGAGCCCTTT
Organism: Zea mays; assembly: GCF_902167145.1. Taxonomy (NCBI): domain Eukaryota; kingdom Viridiplantae; phylum Streptophyta; class Magnoliopsida; order Poales; family Poaceae; genus Zea; species Zea mays. Next base: position 44,438,096 of record NC_050102.1, read on the forward strand.
TTTACTTTCTCCCCAAAGATACAAATGAATATGAGTGAAGATTATACCAAAGCGGAGAGCGATGCGGAGTGACGGCGAAGGGTAAATGATACCGGTAGAGTGGAGTGGAAGCCTTGGCTTCACCGACGACTCCATTTCCCTTTCAATCTATGACTTAGCATGAAATACTCTTGAAGAACACATTAGTCATAGCAAATGAAAGAGATATGATCAAAGGTATATAATTGAGCTATGTGTGCAAAGTATCAATCAAAATTTCTAGAATCAAGAATGTTTAGCTCATTCCTAAGTTTGGTAAAGGTTTTCTCATCTAGTGGTTTGGTAAAGATATCGGCTAATTGTTCTTTGGTGCTAACATAAGCAATCTCGATATCCCCCCTTTGTTGGTGATCCCTCAAAAAGTGATACCGAATGGCTATGTGCTTAGTGCGGCTGTGCTCAACGGGATTATCCGCCATGCGGATTGCACTCTCATTATCACATAGGAGAGGGACTTTGATTAATTTGTAACAATAATCCCTAAGGGTTTGCCTCATCCAAAGAAATTGCATGCAACAATGGCCTGCGGCAATGTACTCGGCTTCGGCGGTAGAAAGAGCTACTGAATTTTGTTTCTTTGAAGCCCAAGACACCAGGGATCTTCCCAAGAACTGACAAGTCCCTGATGTGCTCTTTCTATCAATTTTACACCCTGCCCAATTAGCATCTGAATAACCTATTAAATCAAAGGTGGATCTCTTGGGGTACGAAAGACCAAACTTAGGTGTATGAACCAAATATCTCAAGATTCTTTTCACGGCCCTAAGGTGAAATTCCTTAGGATCGGCTTGGAATCTTGCACACATGCATACGGAAAGCATAATATCCGGTCGAGATGCACATAAATACAGTAAAGATCCTATCACCGACCGGTATACCTTTTGATCTACGGATTTACCTCTCGTGTCGAGGTCGAGATGCCCATTGGTTCCCATGGGTGTCTTGATGGGCTTGGCATCCTTCATTCCAAACTTGGTAAGTATATCTTGAGTGTACTTGGTTTGGCTGATGAAGGTGCCTCTTGGAGTTGCTTTACTTGAAATCTGAGGAAATACTTTAACTCCCCCATCATAGACATCTCGAATTTTTGAATCATGATCCTACTAAACTCTTCACAAGTAGATTTGTTAGTAGACCCAAATATGGTATCATCAACATAAATTTGGCATACAAACAAATCATTTGCAATAGTTTTAGTAAAGAGAGTAGGATCAACTTTGCCAACTTTGAAGCCATTAGTGATAAGGAAATCTCTTAGGCATTCATACCATGCTCTTGGGGCTTGCTTGAGCCCATAAAGCGCCTTTGAGAGTTTATACACATGGTTAGGGTACTCACTATCTTCAAAGCCAGGAGGTTGCTCAACATAGACCTCTTCCTTGATTGGTCCATTGAGGAAGGCAATTTTCACGTCCATTTGGTAAAGCTTAAAGCCATGGTAAGTAACATAGGCAAGTAATATACGAATTGACTCAAGCCTAGCTACAGGTGCATAGGTTTCACCGAAATCCAAACCTTCGACTTGTGAATATCCCTTGGCCACAAGTCGGGCTTTGTTCCTTGTCACCACACCATGCTCATCTTGTTTGTTGTGGGAGACCAACTTGGTTCCTACAACATTTTGATTAGGACGTGGAACAAGTTGCCATACCTCATTCCTCGTGAAATTGTTGAGTTCCTCTTGCATCGCCAGCACCCAATTCGTATCTCTTAATGCATCTTCCACCCTGTATGGCTCAATAGAAGACACAAAAGAGTAATGTTCACAAAAATGTGCGACACGAGATTGAGTGGTTACCCCCTTATGAATATCGCCAAGGATGGAGTTCACGGGGTGATCTCGTTGTATCGCTTGGTGGACTCTTGGGTGAGGCGGTCTTGGACCCTGATCATCTTCCTTGTCTTGATCATTGGCATCTCCCCCTTGATCATTGTCCTCCTCTTGAGGTGGCTCATCCTCTTGATCTTCATTTTCATCATCTTGAGCTTGATCCTCATCTTGAGTTGGTGGAGATGCTTGCATGGAAGATGACGGTTGATCTTGTGCTTGTGTGGGCTCTTCGAATTCCTTAGGACACACATTCCCAATGGACATGTTCCTTAGCACGACGCATAGAGCCTCTTCATCATCTAGCTCATCAAGATCAACTTGCTCTACTTGACAGCCATAAGTCTCATCAAACACAATGTCACAAGAAACTTCAACTAGTCCAGTGGACTTGTTAAAGACTCTATATGCCCTTGTGTTTGAGTCATAACCAAGTAAAAAGCCTTCTACAGCCTTAGGAGCAAATTTAGATTTTCTACCTCTTTTAACAAGAATAAAACATTTGCTACCAAAGACTCTAAAATATGAAACATTGGGATTTTTACCGGTTAGGAGTTCATATGATGTCTTCTTGAGGATTCAGTGAAGGTAGAGTCGGTTGATGGCGTTGCAAGCGGTGTTGATTGCTTCTGCCCAAAACCGATCCGAAGTCTTGTACTCATCAAGCATGGTCCTCGCCATGTCAAGTAGAGTTCTATTCTTCCTCTCCACTACACCATTTTGTTGTGGTGTGTAGGGAGAAGAGAAATCATGCTTGATGCCCTCGTCCTCAAGAAAGCCTTCTATTTGAGAGTTCTTGAACTCCATCCCGTTGTCGCTTCTAATATTTTTTATCCTTAAGCTGAACTTGTTTTGAGCCCGTCTCAAGAATCCCTTTAAGGTTTCTTGGGTTTGAGATTTATCCTGCAAAAAGAACACCCAAGTGAAGCGAGAATAATCATCCACAATTACAAGACAATACATACTCTCGTCGATGCTTATATAAGCAATCGGGCCGAATAGATCCATGTGGAGTAGCTCAAGCGGCCTGTCGGTCGTCATGATGTTCTTGTGTGGATGATGGACACCAACTTGCTTTCCTGCCTGACATGCGCTACAAACTCTGTCTTTCTCAAAATGAACATTGGTTAGTCCCAAAATGTGCTCTCCCTTTAGAAGCTTGTGAAGATTCTTCATCCCAACATGGGCTAGTCGGCGATGCCAGAGCCAACCCATATTAGTCTTAGAAATTAAGCAAGTATTGAGTTCAGCTCTATTAAAGTCAACTAAGTATAGCTGACCCTCTAATACTCCCTTAAATGCTATTGAATCATCACTTCTTCTAAAGACAGTAACACCTACATCCGTAAAAAGTTAATTGTAGCCCATTTTGCATAATTGAGAAACTGAAAGCAAGTTATAATCTAAGGAATCTATAAGAAAAACATTGGAAATAGAATGGTCAGGTGATATAGCAATTTTACCAAGTCCTTTGACCAAACTTTGATTTCCATCCCCGAATGTGATAGCTCTTTGGGGATCTTCGTTTTTCTCATAGGAGGAGAACATCCTTTTCTCCCCAGTCATGTGGTTTGTGCACCCGCTATCAATGATCCAACTTGAGCCCCCGGATGCATAAACCTACAAAACAAGTTTAGGCCTTGTTCTTAGGTACCCAAACGGTCTTGGGTCCTTTGACATTAGAAACAAGCACCTTGGGTACCCAAACACATGTCTTTGACCCCTTGTGTTTGCCCCCAACATATTTGGCAACTACTTTGCCTGATTTGTTAGTGAGCACATAAGAAGCGTCAAAAGTCTTAAATGAAACATTAGGTTCATTTGATGCAATAGGAGATTTCCTTTTAGTCAATTTAACATGGGTTGATTGCCTAGAGCTAGAAGCCTCATTTTTATACATAAAAGCATGATGTGAAACATTATGAGGTTTCCTAGCATGAATTCTCCTAATTTTGTGCTCGGGATAACTAGCAGGATATAAAATATAGCCCTCGTTATCCTGAGCCATGGGAGCCTTACCCTTAACAAAATTAGACAATCTTTTAGGGGTTTTAAGCTTGACATTGTCTCCCTGTTGGAAGTCAATGCCATCATTAATCCCAGGGCGTCTCCCATTATAGAGCATACTTCTAGCAAATTTAAATTTTTTATTTTCTAAGTCATGCTCATTAATTTTAGCACTAAGTTGAGCTATGTGATCATTTTGTTGTTTAATTAAAGCTAGGTGATCATGAATAACATCAACATTAATGTCTCTACATCTAGTACAAATAGTAACAGGCTCAATGGTGGATGTAGAGGGTTTGCAAACATTTAATTCATCAATCTTAGCATGTAAAATAGCATTTTAATTTCTAAGATTGGAAATAGAAACATTGCAAACATTCAAATCTTTAGCCTTAGATATCAATTTATCATTTTTTAATCCTAAGGCTAGAAAGTGATTCATTCAACTTGTCAATTTTAGCAATCAAACTAGCATTATCATTTTTAAGTTTGACAAGAGAATCATCACAAACATTTAATTTCTACACCTTAGCAATTAATTTGGCATTTTCAATTCTAAGGTTAGAGATAGTGTCATGGCAAGTGCTAAGCTCACTAGTTAATTTTTCACATTTTTCTAACTCCTGAGCATAGGCATTTTTCACCTTAACATGCTTTTTATTTTCCTTAATAAGGAAGTCCTCTTGGCTATCCAAGAGTTCATCCTTCTCATGAATAGCACCAATCAATTCATTTAATTTTTCTTTTTGTTGCATGTTTAGGTTGGCAAAAAGGACAAGCAAATTATCTTCATCATCACTAGAGTTATCCTCATCACTAGATGTTGCATATTTAGTGGAGGCCCTAGATTTTACCTTCTTTTTGCCATCCTTTGCCATGAGGCACTTGTGGCCGACGTTGGGGAAGAGAAGACCCTTGTTGATGGCGGTGTTGGCGGCGTCCTCGTCGAAGGAGGAGTCTGTGGAGCTCTCATCGGAGTCCCACTCTCGACACACATGGGCATCGCCGCCCTTCTTCTTGTAGTACCTCTTCTTCTCCTTCTTCTTTCCCCTCTTGTCGTCGCCCCTGTCACTATCACTTGATAATGGACATTTAGCAATAAAGTGACCGGGCTTACCACACTTGTAGCAAACCTTCTTGGAACGGGGTTTGTAGTCTCTCCCCTTCCTTTGCTTGAGGATTTGGCGAAAGCTTTTGATGATTAGCGCTATTTCCTCATTGTCGAGCTTAGAGGCGTCGATGGGGAGCCTACTTGATGTAGACTCTTCTTTCTTCTCCTCCATCGCTTTGAATGCGACGGGTTGCACCTCGGGTGTGGAGGTGCCGCCTCGCTCGATGATTTGTTTGGAGCCTTTGATCATCAATTCAAAGCTCACAAACTTTCCTATCACCTCCTCGGGAGACATTAGCTTGTATCTAGAATCACCACGAATTAATTGAACTTGTGTAGGGTTAAGAAAAACGAGTGATCTTAGAATAACCTTGACCATTTCATGGTCATCCCATTTTGTGCTCTCGAGGTTGCGCACTTGGTCCACCAAGGTCTTGAGCCGGTTGTACATGGCTTGTGGCTCCTCTCCTTGGTTGAGCATAAATCGACCGAGCTCCCCCTCGATCGTTTCCCGCTTGGTGATCTTGGTCACCTCATCTCCTTCGTGCGCGGTCTTGAGCACATCCCAAATCTCTTTGGCACTCTTCAACCCTTGCACCTTATAATACTCCTCTCGACATAGAGAGGCGAGGAGTATAGTAGTGGCTTGGGAGTTGAAGTGTCGGATTTGGTCGACCTCCTCCGAATCATAATCCTTGTCCCTTCCTTCGGCACCTGTGCTCCATACTCAACAATATTCCATATGCTTTTGTGGAGTGAGGTTAGGTGATGCCTCATTTTATCACTCCACATAGAATAATCTTCACCGTCAAAAACCGGTGGTTTGCCTAATGGGACAGAAAGTAATGGAGTATGTTTGGAAATGCGAGGATAGCGGAGGGGCATCTTACTATACTTCTTGCGCTCATGGCGCTTAGAAGTGGCGGATGCCGATTCGGAGCCGGAGGTGGAAGGTGACGAAGAGTCAGTCTCGTAGTAGACCACTTTCTTCATCTTCTTCTTCTTGTCACCTCTCCGTTGTGTCTTGATGGAGGAAGAGGATTCCTCCTTGTGCTTGTGGTCGGACTCCCTTGAGTGGGTTCTCCCCGAGCTTGCGGACTTGTCGCCACCGGTCCCAATCTCCCTCTTGGCGGATGCTCCCGACATCACTTCGAGTGGTTAGACTCTAATGAAGTACCAGCTTTGATACCAATTGAAAGTCGCCTAGAGGGGGTGAATAGGCAAATCTGAAATTTATAAACTTTAAGCACAACTACAAGTCGGGGTTAGCGTTAGAAATAAAGTCGAGTCCGAAAGAGAGGGCGAAAACAAATCAACCAAAGAAATAGAGCGGATGACATGGTGATTTGTTTTACCGAGGTTCGGTTCGTGCAAACCTAATCCTCGTTGAGATGGTCACAAAGACCGGGTCTCTTTCAACCCTTTCCCTCTCTCAAACGGTCACTTAGACCGAGTGAGCTTTCTCCTTAATCAAACGGGTGACTTAGACCTCACAAGGATCAACACACACTTGGTGTCTCTTGCTTTGATTACAAGTCACTTAAGAATAAGAATGGGAATAGAAGAAAGCACAATTGCAAAAGCCAAGCAACAAGAGCGACAAATATCACACGGATCACTCTCTCTCTTAAGTCGCTAAACACTAATGATCACTTGTCTCAATTGTGGAATTCGGAGAGATTGAAGCTTTGATTGTGTCTTTGAATGGATTGATAGCTCTTGTATTGAATGTAGAGGATTGGAATGCTTGGGTCAAGTGAATGGAGGTGGTTGGGGTTGTATTTATAGCCACCAATCACTTCCTAGTCGTTGCTCCAATTCAGCCAACCGTGGACGGTCCGTGCCCCTGGTCCGGACGGTCCGCCCCTGCACATCAACGGCTGAAAACGCAACGGTCAGCAGTAACGGCTATATCAACGGCTATTTTGCATTTAAAGCGTCGTCAGATGTTAGATAAAGGTAGTCACGGACGGTCTGGTCGTGCACCCCGGACGGTCCGCGAGGACGCTATAATTCATTTTACCGAACCCGTCACCTTCAGGTTTTTCGGTTTTTCACCGACCGGACGGTCCGCGCCTGAGGCCGGATGGTCCGTAGTGTAGACTTGGATTTTTGCATTGGTTCTGTCCGAGGGTCATCCTGGTGTTGCGGATGGTCCGCCGCGAAGGCTCGGACGGTCCGCGCTTAATCTGTTTTTCCAAAAAGCTTCTCCTGTCCGGAATAATCTACGGTATTCCAGACAGTCGACTTAGAATAGTTGTAGATGAACTTATGCACCTGTGAAATGATCAACTAGGCAAACTAGTTAGTCCACAAGGTTTGTGATGGTCGTCAAACACCAAAATCTATTATAGGAAATGTTGAGACTATTTCCCTTTCAGAACTCGTGGTGGTTTCCCCTTCCACCAACCCGTCAGTTCGGTCCACGCTTAACCCCTCCCCTGCGTAGGCCGGAGTTCGCCGCCGACGAGAGTCCTCACCGTCCAGCCAACCGGAGCCCTCTCACGTCGTGCCAAGCTGTCCCGAGCGCCACCTCTGGGTAAGGAACCTCCCCCCGCCCTTCTTCTGCACTAGTTCTATCTCACCGAGGGGAATTTTAGCTAGCTGGAGCCGCCCCTCGTCAGACCGCCGTGTCTTCACGGCGTCCGACCGGTACAGCCCCTCCCCGTGCCCAAACTTAGGCGTAGAGCACTCCTACCCTCTGACTGAAACCCATGCCGGCCTCGGTGCACCGGATTGCCCCCCACTGCGGCGGGGATTGCTCGCTGGAGCGCTCTACGGTCCGCCTGAGGTCCTCCTTCGCCGTCTACCCGTCTCAGCCCCATTCTTGCAACCCAGGCTTTGCCATAGTGTTCGCAAGGTCCTCCCTAACCTCCCTGGCTACCCCGACCACCACAGTGCCCCTATAAAATCCAGGTATGCCTCGCCTCCGGTGGCTGCGTCACCACGGGCGTGAACGGCGCCTCCCCTGTTTGGCCGGAGCTGATAAACACCCTAAACGCCCGATCCTGGCCATCCAACCTTGATCCGATGGTCCAAGTGTTCGGATAACGGTTCACGTGGTTTGTTGAACCTGGGCCATTGATCCAAGATCTGATGGCCAGAGCACCCCGCGCCCTTAGCGCTCTACTGTCTCGTGGGCCCCGCGCATCAGCGTCTTGCCCTGCCCTGAGCCCCACCTGTCAGGCATCTGCGTCCGTGGGCCCTCATGCCCGCCATTTCTTATCCTGGCCGTCGATCTGAGATCTAACAGCTGAAAAGACCTGATACCCCATCGGTTTGCCATTTTGTAAAAAGAACCTTCGGTTCTTGGGTAATAGAACCCGCCGTCCCTGGTTTTTACAACCGAGCCCCTGAGATTTTGCAGAGAGAACCCTGGGAATGTATTTAAACACAGAAATAGGTCTAGTTTAGGGTTTTAAATTCCAAAACTTGTTTATTTCATATATTTTGCATATGAACTCCAAATTGGGTGGTTGTAACACCTAAATTCCTATTTTGGATGTACAAAAAATGATTTTTCTAAGGTCTAAATAAAGGTCATGAATAAGGATTTTATTAGCTTAGTAATTATTTCTTGGAAATAAGTAAATGGCAATATTGTATTTTTAATTATCAATGATAGATTAGGGGTCTCAAAACTAAAAGTCAAAGTTGAAAATCTTTTAATAAATGTAAAGATTTCTAATTTCGGATGAGTGAATTATTCTCTTTCTCTCTCATGAATTAGGCATCAGTATTATTCAAAAATAATAAAATAAATAATAAAATATCATTGCATCATGCTGGGATTATTTTGTTTGTCAAAACTCAGAATTCAATTTGTTTGAAGATCGAAATTGAAACCTAGAATAAAATGAAATAGGGAAAAGGAAGTGGAAAACAGAAAATAAAAAAGGGTAAAATAAAAAGGAAATCATCGTTTAGGCCTAAAGCCACGCCCGGCCCAACTACCCCACTTTTCCCTACAACCACCGGCCCATTGACTCGTCCGCGCACTGACGTGTGGGACCCAACCGCACTCATGTGCTCACGTCACTGTCCGATGGGACCACCGCGCTGGGTCAGGTCGCACGCGTGCGTGTGCGACGCTGCCCGCGGGTCCCGCTTGGCGGCGCTCCTCTCTTTCACGTTACCGCTTACACGTGGGGCCGGGCTAACAGGAGCGTCTTCCCCGCGATGTTGGCGCGGCGAATCGCTAACTGCCTCTGCCTCAACTAATAGCCTCCTGAGAGCACCTAGAGGGGGGTGAATAGGTGATCCTATAAAATTCAACACTAATAGCCACAAAACTTGATTATGAAAGTTAGAACGGCTAAGTAGCTTGAAGCTAGTTCTTGTGAACACAGATAATCAAGGAGAAAGCACACAAGAGACACGCAATTTTTATCCTGTGGTTCGGCCAAGTAATACTTGCCTACTTCCACGTTGTGGTGTCCCAATGGACGAAGGTTGCACTCAACCCCTTTCAAGTGATCCGATGATCAACTTGAATACCACGGTTTTTCCTTTCTTTGTCTTTCTCCCGTTTGCGAGGAATCTCCATAACTTGGAGCCTCTCGCCCTTACAATGATGATCAAAAAAGATGTACGGAAGTAAGGGAGGGGAGAGCAACACACACAAGACTCAAATCCAAAGCACAATCACGCACACAAGTCACAACTTGAGCTCAAGACACAACGCATAGAGTTCACAACTCAAATGGAGCTCAAGTCACTATCTCAAAGAATCAAATGCGCGAAGTTGGAGTCTTGGAGTCTTAGAATGTTTCTTGTAAGCTTGGGTCACTCCTTCCTGCGCCTAGGGGTCCCTTTTATAGCCCCAAGGCAGCTAGGAGCCGTTGGAGGCCAACAAGGAAGGCTATCCTTGCCTTCTGTCGGGTGGCGCACCGGACAGTCCGGTGCGCCACCGGACAGTCACTGTAGACGGTCCGGTGCCGATCTCCTTCCTATTCTGGCACAGACGACCATTGCATCTCCAAGCCAGATGGCGCACCGGACAGTCTGGTGCCCCCTGCCGACCATTGGCGGGCCACGCGTCACCTGCGGATTGCGCGGTGGACCGTTGCGCTGGCGACCGTTGGCTCATCGGACAGTCCGGTGCACCACCGGACAGTCCGGTGAATTATAGTCGTACGCCGCCGATTTTTCCCGAGAGTGGCATGTTCACCGGAAGCCAGCCTGGCGCACCGGACACTGTCCGGTGCACCACCGGACAGTCCGGTGTGCTAGACTGAGCTGAGTTTTGGCTGCACTAAGCCAAGTCTTTTTGGTTCTTTTCTTCTTTTCTTCTCACTGTTTCTAGCACTTAGATAAAACATATTAGTACTTAAAAACTATGTACTAAGTCTAGAAACATACCTTCTCTTCGATTTGCACTTCTCTCTTCATTTAGCACATAAGAACTTATTTAAATGTGTTGGGCACTTAATCACCAAAATATAATAGAAATTGCCTAAGGGCACATTTCCCTTTCAATCTCCCCCTTTTTGGTGATTTATGCCAACACATCCAAAAGCAACTAAAAGAAGTGCAACATCACTGCAATTGAGAACAAAATTGTATTTGCACAAATTTTGACATATTTGGATCATTCTTTGCCACCACTTGGTTTGTTTTTGCAAATCAAATTCATTTCCTATCTCTAAGTCAAACACACTTGTTTAGGCACAAAGAGAGATACTGTTGGGGACTTGTTCTCAAATGCTATGAGTCAAGAACAAGGCAACATAGAAAATGTTAATCGGTAAAGTCCTTCGTCCTTCGAAGCATTATTCCCCTTAGGATATAATGGTTTTCGGACGAAGGTTATGAAGGGCGTACCTTCATAAATACATTATACAATGACGAAGGATGAATTGTAAGGAATATAATGAACAACATAAACAATTATATATTATTATCATGTATAAACAGAAATAACGTTGGATTACAAATGTACCTTCAACTTGAAGGAGATGAAAGTACAAGCGTGACGCAAAAGTGAATGCCAGATCAGCGTGAACAGTACGGGGGTACTGTTCACCTATTTATAGGCACAGGACACAGCCTATGCAAAATTACATTCATGCCCTTTACATTTGATAATAATTCTATTGTAATCTATCGAGGTCTGAATAGCCTTTTCATCTTTAAGTCGGTTTCATTTTGTTGCTATCATGCCGAAGCTTTCCTGCTCACACCTTCGGCGCTGTATCAACCTTCGTATTATTCTGGTCTGCTGTGATACCGACTTGAGTCCGAAGATGCCTGTTCACACATTAAACTCCAGAAATACTGTTAAATCCTGTTTTTGAGGACCTTCGTAAGCCGAAGGCCCCCAATAGTAGCCCCTGCAATATTAATTTGTTTAAAACAATAAATTTAGATTGCGACATGGACGAAGGCTTTACGCCGAAGGTCCGAAAAAACACCTTCCCTTTGCTAGAATAGCAACTTTCACTGACAAGCGGGGTCTTTCAATTTTCAACGCACTGGGCGTATAAATACGGTCATACCGCAAACTCATTTGGCACGCTCTCTTGCCATCTGCTCTCGCTCACTCGATTTTTAGCTTTTGCGCACTAAGATTTGCTGAGCTTTTAGTTTTGAAGCTTCGGCTTTGAAAACAGTTTTTTAGTGTTTCCGAAGATGTCTGGAGATAAGAAGGCTGCTGCTGAGATGAAGCTGAGTCTTGACGAAGAGAAAAACTTGGGGTTTCTTATAGCGATGTCGAAGACCAACACAGAAAAAATCACCAAGGAGATTCTAGAAGGCTTGTCTGAGGATACTGGTGACAGCGACAGTTATGATGTGGACAGCGGTGGTGAAGACTCCGAAGATCGTCCCTGGCGACCAAGCCATTCAGTTTATGGTAAATCAACTATCAAAGAGAATCATCTTGTCAACATGAGAGGAAGGTATTTCCGGGATTTGTCCATTGTGAGGGCCGACGAAGGGGAGAAGACTTGTCCACACCCTGAAGAGAATGAAGTCGTAGTGTACCGAAGCTTTTTGAAAGCTGGGCTGCGATTTCCCTTGAGCAGCTTCGTCGTGGAGGTGTTGAAAATCTTCGAAGTCTATCTTCACCAACTTACCCCCGAGGCAATCATAAGGCTGAATATCTTCGTGTGGGCCGTGAGAAGCCAAGGTCTGAAGCCTGATGCAAAAAGCTTCTGCAATATACACGAATTATCATACGAAACAAAACCTTGGGGTAAGGAACAGTATCATAATAATTTTGGCTGCTACAGTTTCGTTTCTCGGTCCGGGTCAAGCTGTCCCGTGCCAACCTTTCGGAAGAGATGGCCCGGCGACTGGATGACAGAATGGTTTTATGTGAAGAATGACCTGTCAGTACGAGAAGATATCAAAGGTATAATTATGCGCCCTATTTGGCAAAGCTTCGGCCTTCGGAGGCCGAAGGTTGAAATGAATGAAGCTGCCGAAGAATGCCAAAGGGCCTTCGGCGTTATCTGTTCTTTTATTGGAACGAGAGATTTAGTACAAGAGCATATTGCCTTCAGGGTATGGCCGCTCGCGGAGAAATGGGAAATGCCGCAAGAAACCATAAAAGAGGCCGACGAAGGTGGACTTGTCAGACTGAAGTACACCTTTAAGTTCGGAGATAAATTCGTTGAGCCAGATGATGACTGGTTAAAAAGCATTGAAAATTTAAGTGATGAGCTGCTTGGGGCTTATTCGAAGGCTGAAGATACTGCACTGTCAGCAGCCTTCGGAGGCCGAAAAAAGAAGAGGCTGAATCGGGTGTTTGATGCAATCGGGTTCGTCTACCCTGACTATCGCTATCCCATTCGAGGGCAGAAGAGAAAAAACACAACCTCTGCAAAAGAAGAAGCTGCAACTGTTCCTAGCGAGCCAGAACCGAAAAGAAAAAGGATAAAGGTCCTCACACATAGGCCGCGCTATATTGAACCAGCTTCGGTGCCCGAGTTCACCGGAGAGACTTCTTCGGCCACCGAGGCTGAAAAGCCAACCAAATCAACCTTGCTGCCAGAAGTTGCAGAAATGGCCGAAGCGCCAACAAGGATAAAATTGAAAGAACCAGAGATTTTGCTACCAGAAACCAAAGAGATGGCCGAAGCGCCATCCACAGAAAAAATGGAAGAAGTGAAAAAACCAACTGAAGAAAAAACATCAGAAGTTTTGAGTCCTGCAGCAAATGTTGAGACAGTAAAAAATCAAAAAGTGCCAGCAGTGACTCCGAAAACAAAGAGAATGGCAAATGTGTTAGATGTACTGGAAACAATTAAATCTTCAAGCACTCCTCCAAAGAAGACTACTGCCATTCCCGAAGCAAAAACTGAAATTTCTGATATTAAAGCTCCAGAGCAAGAAACTGAAGCCGAAGCTGGGTCCTCAGAGCCCGCGAAGATAAAATCCTTGGAAACTGAGGAAGAAAAAATAACAGAGCCAACTTTTGTTGAAGAAATCGGTGTCATTGCCCCGAAGCATCCTCCAAAGTCCGTGATTATATTGTTCGTCATGCTTCGGGGAAAAAATTATCAGAAAAAGAAGAGCAAGAGGCCCAGCGCTACGCCCAAAAACTGAAGTATCCAAAGGGGGCGTTAATATTTAATGGCAGTGGAGAAGAAGACTTTTTGTATTGTCTCCCTGACAGCAAGGAGATTCCTGTCTGTCGGGAGATGAGCAAGAGCTTCGGGTTCCCAACATTGGAAGACGGGCTCTCGGTGCTGTCGAAGAATGATCTGGCCGACAGCCTGGCCTGTAATAGCTTAAAGGTGCAACAAATGAGATCTTTGCATTTTTGTTGAAACCAAAACTTTATGTTTGTTTAAATCTATTGACGCACACATATTTCTCTTTGCAGGGCCTGATACTTAGCAATGCCCTCAGGGCACAAAAGGATGCTGAAGACGAAGGGTGTGCTATAGCCCTGAGCAACCTTCGTTCCGAAGTAATTGAACTGAGGAACGAAGGTCTCGAAAAAGATAAAATATTACATTCATTGATAAATAAAATAAAGGAAGACGAAGTTGCTTTTAAAGGTCAAGCTGAAGCTCAGAAGCGCGAAATTGAAGATCTTCGGAAACAACTGGCCAGAGCCAAGGAAGAACGCATTCTTGAAGAAACAAAGCGAGAACTCAGTGACCAATGGGCAGATCACTTAGAAGGAACTGTTGAAGAGCTTTGTTCGTCCAAGAAGAGATGCTATAACAAATCTATAGAGTGTGTTAAGAAATTAAAAGCTAGCTTCGCCAGGGTCGGCGCATTCTCAAGCGAAGAAAACTTCACAAGAGGCAATCCCGAAGGTCCCATCGAATGGATCGACCACGAAGCTGAGGCTTTCGAAGAAATTTTAAATAGCCGTGGAGATATATGTGCTTTTTCGGGTGCCAGAGGGATTGCCACCATTTTAGAGAAAAAGGGCTGCGAACATGTAAAAATTTTAGCGCAATCGGAAGGTGCTTTGTCTTTTGAAGATGCAAGGGATCCATCGGCCGAAGCTAGCATGGTTGGTGGAAAATTTTTTACCAATATCTGGGATAATGGTGGCCGAGAAATGGCCCGAGAAATTATTCGAAAAAGCGAAAAGGGCATTCACGATGCTAGAGAAGTAGCTGAAGCTGCTGAGAAGAGCGCAGAGCCCGAAGGTCAATTAGGTATTAACTAATAGTTTTTATTGTGTTGTAATTTTAGGTTTTAAGATTTGTTTGCAATTTGTAATAGCAATGTAGCCGTATCCTGTCCTACTTCAGATCCTGCTAAAGCGTCTTCGGGCCCTCAGCCGAAAGGAGACGACGAAATTAAAAAGATGGCTGAAGCTATTATGGACGAAGTCGTCAATCGGCTCCTGAACGAGGCTGCAGAAGTCGTTTTGAGAGAAGATTAAGTATTATTGTAAAGACTTCTGAAATGTAATATATTGTAACATTTTGTAATCCTGAATGTAATATACCTATTTTTATTGCTCAATTCTTTACGATGCATGAAACTTTACACGTACCCTTCTTTTCATGCTTCGTGAAGAAGAATTTTTCTTTGTCACAACAATATCCAGTGTTCTGATGAATAATATCCAGGCTTCGTGAAGATACTTTCCGAAGCTATACTTCCGAAGATCAATAATGTATCTCCTTGTGACATTATGATTTTTCCCTTTTTTCAAAACGTTCTTCTGTAGATTAATATTATGTCCACCTCTTGTGCCATATGCAACATGATGTATGATGCTTATGCTATGCGAAATGATGCGATGATGTTATGTTATGTGAGGTGATGTTTACTCCGAAGATGCACACGCATCCCTGCAACAAAACACATAATCTTTTATAAGCCTCCCTTAGGAGCTTCTTCGCCTTTTACTTCAGCGGAATCAGCGTTTATTTTTCGCTGTAAGCCTCCCTTAGGAGCTTCTTCGCCTTTTACTTTCAGCGGTATTCGCGTTGACTTTTCGCGCTTCGCCTTTTACTTAGGCGGTATCAGCGTTGACTTTTCGCTGTATGCTCTGCATTCCCTTTGGAACGACTTTGGAGCAGAAAACTTACACTGCGCTCCCTCTGGAGCGGCTTTTTGTGGCTTCGGCAAACTTACTCTGCGTTCCTTAGAACGACTTTTTTGTTGCTTCGAAGAATTTTTGATAATCTGAAGGTCCTCTTTGTTATCATAAATCTTTAAACTTCAACAACTTAGGCCTGTGGAGAAAATATATTTTCCTTGTGGCAAACAACGAAACTATTTACATGAAATCTAAACAATGTCCTTTATTACACAGAAAAGAAAACTGAATAGGAAAGACTGCTATTAAGGTAGGATATTTGTCAATAGATGTGCTTTGACTCTGGCACAGTGCTGTTGACTGTACGAGCTTCAGACTGCTCTCTGAAGTCCCTTTGGTGTGGAGCATACTGGCTCCCTTCTGGCTGCTGGCCTTGTTGCAGCGGAGGTGGAGGCGGAGGCTGTTGCCAGGAAGCTTGAGGTTGACTCACCGAAGCAACAGAAACTGCAGGGTGGTTGCCCACATATTCTGGGATGTACGGTGAATGATACGAAGTAGTATGCATGACCTGCTTCGGCTGAGCTTGCTGTGCTGCGGCTTCGGCTATTTCCTTTTGCTTCTGGATGGTAACATGGCACATCCTGGTGGTATGGCCTTTGTTCTCACCGCAAAACAAGCAAAAGATTCTTCTTGGTTGATCTCCGAATCTTCCGCCGAAGCCCCTGGCGCCTCTGCCTCTTGGGGCTGGTGGTCGGAAGGAGCCTTGCTGTTGCCCCGAAGCTTGTGAGGAACACTGTGGCCTTTGCTGTTGGCTCCCTCGATCATCATTTTGGGTAGAGTTATGAATTGATCTAACGTGCCTCGGATAGAACCTTCCTCCGAAGCCCCTGGTCATTTCAGAAAACTTGAAAGCCTCCTCCCTTCTTTGGCGAAAATCATTATCGGCCCGAATGTACTCGTCCATCTTCTGGAGCAGCTTCTCCAAAGTTTGAGGAGGCTTCCTAGCGAAGTACTGAGCTGACGGTCCTGGCCGAAGCCCCTTGATCATGGCCTCAATGACAATTTCATTGGGCACCGTTGGTGCCTGTGCCCTCAAACGCAAGAACCTCCGGACATACGCCTGAAGGTATTCTTCGTGGTCCTGGGTGCACTGGAATAGAGCTTGAGCAGTGACCGGCTTCGTCTGAAACCCTTGGAAGCTAGTTAACAACAAGTCCTTCAGCTTCTGCCATGAAGTGATCGTTCCTGGTCGAAGGGAGGAATACCAGGTTTGAGCAACACTCCTGACAGCCATA
The DNA here is from genome assembly GCF_902167145.1 of Zea mays. Lineage (NCBI taxonomy): Eukaryota > Viridiplantae > Streptophyta > Magnoliopsida > Poales > Poaceae > Zea > Zea mays. Next base: position 44,454,835 of record NC_050102.1, read on the forward strand.
ACAAAAGATTTGGCCATGACTGCAGCATTGCCACCATACAAAGATATTGTTGCTTCGTAGCTCATCAGAAACTGCTTCGGGTCTGAGTGGCCATCGAATATGGGAAGCTGAGGCGGCTTGTAAGACGGAGGCCAAGGTGTAGCCTGCAGCTCAGCGGACAAAGGAGAAGCATCATCGAAAACAAAATTCCCATGATGGAAATTACCATACCAGTCATCTTCGTTGAGGAAACCCTCCTGATGAAGGTCTTGGTGCTGAGGCCTTCGGTGCTGCTCATCCTGAGCAAGATGACGAACTTCTTCAGAGGCTTCGTCTATCTGCCTTTGCAGCTCAGCTAGCCTGACCATCTTTTCTTTCTTCCTCTGCACCTGTTGATGAAGCATTTCCATGTCTCTGATTTCTTGATCTATCTCGTCATCTGGTGGTGTCGGGCTGACAGCCTTTCTTTTCTGGCTTCGGGCCTCCCGAAGAGAGACAGTCTCCTGATTGTGGTCCAGCGGTTGAAGAGCTGCAGTGCCAGTTGCTGAAGCTTTCTTCGGCGCCATAACGAAGGTTTATGATCGCCGAAGGTGTTCCGAAAACTCAAGAGTGTGGAAGTGAGTTCACCGGAGGTGGGCGCCAATGTTGGGGACTTGTTCTCAAATGCTATGAGTCAAGAACAAGGCAACATAGAAAATGTTAATCGGTAAAGTCCTTCGTCCTTCGAAGCATTATTCCCCTTAGGATATAATGGTTTTCGGACGAAGGTTATGAAGGGCGTACCTTCATAAATACATTATACAATGACGAAGGATGAATTGTAAGGAATATAATGAACAACATAAACAATTATATATTATTATCATGTATAAACAGAAATAACGTTGGATTACAAATGTACCTTCAACTTGAAGGAGATGAAAGTACAAGCGTGACGCAAAAGTGAATGCCAGATCAGCGTGAACAGTACGGGGGTACTGTTCACCTATTTATAGGCACAGGACACAACCTATGCAAAATTACATTCATGCCCTTTACATTTGATAATAATTCTATTGTAATCTATCGAGGTCTGAATAGCCTTTTCATCTTTAAGTCGGTTTCATTTTGTTGCTATCATGCCGAAGCTTTCCTGCTCACACCTTCGGCGCTGTATCAACCTTCGTATTATTCTGGTCTGCTGTGATACCGACTTGAGTCCGAAGATGCCTGTTCACACATTAAACTCCAGAAATACTGTTAAATCCTGTTTTTGAGGACCTTCGTAAGCCGAAGGCCCCCAACTGATACTCCAATGGAAAATTTGATCAAGTGCCAAAAACTCCCCCTTTTTCCCATAATCATAAATTCTCCCCCACAAGAGACCAAATTTTGCAATAGGGGTATTTTGGACAAATAAAAAATTCTAACTCTACTATTTTCAAAATTCTCAAGTGGTAGCTGATCCATTTGCTTTGGCCTTAATTTCTCCCCCTTTGGCATCAAGCACCAAAACAGGATCATTTTTTGCGCTCTATCCCCATTGCCTCACCAAAAATATCAATTAAGAGCAAAAAGGCAATGAGAGCATAAGTATGAACTTGGAGGTGAGTGCACTAATACCGGAGTGCAGTGGAAGTCTTTGCATGGCCCAAGTTCACCTTTCCCTTTCAATGCACCTTTGAGACTACATCAAGTACACTCAAACACAAAGGTTAGTCTCAAAGGATCAAGTTGTAGCATTTCTCCCCCTAAATATGTGCATCATTCACACATGGACTTGTGAGGTCCGGGGATCCCTTGCTTAACTTGAGCACCATAAATAAGCAACAAATTGCATAAATGTATAGGTAACATGATCAAAGGCATAGAACACATGTATGCTATAGATCAATCCAAGTTACGCGAATCTAAGACATTTAGCTCACTACGCAACCTGCAAAAGGTTTTCTCATCTAACGACTTGGTAAAGATATCGGCTAGCTGGTTCTCGGTGCTAATATGGAACACCTCGATATCTCCTTTTTGCTGGTGGTCTCTCAGAAAGTGATGCCGGATGTCTATGTGCTTAGTGCGGTTGCGTTCAATAGGATTATCTGCCATGCGGATTGCACTCTCATTGTCACATAGGAGTGGGACTTTGCTCAGATTGTAGCCAAAGTCCCAGAGGGTTTGCCTCATCCAAAGTAGTTGCGTGCAACACTGTCCTGCGGCAACATACTCGGCCTCAACGGTGGATAGGGAGACGAAGGTTTGTTTCTTTGAACTCCAGGACACCAGGGACCTTCCTAGGAATTGGCACGTCCCTGATGTACTCTTCCTATCAACCTTCCATCCAGCATAATTGGAGTCTGAATATCCAATCAAGTCAAAGGTAGACCCTTTTGGATACCAGATCTCGAAGCAAGGCATAGAAACTAAATATCTAAGAATCCTCTTAACGACCACAAGGTGACATTCCCTTGGGTCGGATTGATATCTAGCACACATGCATACACTAAGCATAATAACCGGTCTACTAGCACATAAATAAAGTAATGACCCTATCATAGACCGGTATGCCTTTTGATCAACGGACTTACCTCCTTTGTTGAGGTCAACATGCCTGTCGGTTCCCATCGGTGTCTTCGCGGGCTTGGCGTCCTTCATCCCAAACCGCTTGAGAAGATCTTGAGTGTACTTCGTTTGGGAGATGAAGGTGCCGTCCTTGAGTTGCTTCACTTGGAACCCAAGAAAGTAGTTCAACTCGCCCATCATTGACATTTCAAACTTTTGAATCATCACCCTACTAAACTCTTCACAAGACTTTTGGTTAGTAGAACCAAATATTATGTCATCGACATAAATTTGGCACACAAAAAGGTCACCATCACAAGTCTTAGTGAAAAGAGTGGGATCGGCTTTTCCAACCTTGAAAGCATTAGCAATTAGGAAATCTCTAAGGCATTCATACCATGCTCTTGGGGCTTGCTTAAGTCCATAGAGCGCCTTAGAGAGCTTGAACACATGGTCGGGATACCTGTCATCCTCAAAGCCAGGGGGTTGTTCCACGTACACCTCCTCCTTTATTGGCCTGTTGAGGAAAGCGCTCTTCACATCCATTTGAAACAACCTGAAAGAGTGGTGAGCGGCATAGGCTAATAATATTCTAATAGACTCTAGCCTAGCCACAGGAGCAAATATCTCCTCGAAATCCAAACCTACGACTTGGGCATAACCTTTTGCCACAAGTCGAGCCTTGTTTCTTGTCACCACCCCATGCTCGTCTTGTTTGTTGCGGAACACCCACTTGGTTCCCACTACATTTTGCTTTGGATGTGGCACCAGGCTCCAAACTTCATTTCTCTTGAAGTTGTTGAGTTCTTCTTGCATGGCCAACACCCAGTCTAGATCTTGCAAGGCCTCTTCTACCCTGAAAGGCTCAATAGAAGAGACAAACGAGTAATGCCCACAAAACTTAGCTAATCTTGAGCGAGTAGTTACTCCCTTGCTTATGTCACCCAGAATCTGGTCAACTGGGTGATTCCTTTGAATCGTCGCTCGGACTTGAGTTGGAGGGTCCTGTGGTGCTTCTTCCTCCATAACTTGTTCTTCTTGTGCACCCCTTGATCACGCGCCTCTTCTTGATGAACATGTTCATCATCTTGAGTTGGGGGATGCACCATTGTAGAGGAAGATGGTTGATCTTGCTCCTGTTGTTCCTGTGGTCGCACCTTATCTTTTTCACCTTAAGCTCAAATTCGTTTTGAGCCCTCCTTAGAAAGCGCTTTAGGGTTCCTTGGGTTTCTAATTTATCCTGCAAAAAGAACACCCAAGTGAAGCGGGAAAAGTCATCTACAATTACAAGACCATACTTACTTCCCCCGATGCTAAGGTAGGCAACGGGTCCGAAGAGGTCCATGTGAAGAAGCTCCAGTGGTCTTGATGTTGTCATCACATTCTTGCTGTGATGAGTGCTTCCCACCTGTTTCCCTGCCTGACAAGCTGCACAAGGTCTATCTTTCTCGAAGCAGACATTGGTTAGTCCTAACACATGTTCTCACTTTAGAAGTTTATGAAGGTTCTTCATTCCAACATGTGCTAGACGGCGATGCCACAGCCAGCCCATGCTAGTCTTAGCTATTAAGCATGCATCTAGATCGGCCTCCTCTTTTGAAAAAATCAACTAGGTAGAGTTTGCCGTCTAATACACCCTTAAACGCTAATGACCATCACTCCTTCTAAAGACAGATACATCTATATTGGTAAATAGACAATTATACCCCATGTTACATAATTGACTTACAGACAATAAGTTGTACCCGAGCGATTCAACTAAGAACACATTTGAGATATAATGCTCGGATGTAATGGCTATCTTCCCCAATCCTTTAACCTTGCCTTGGTTCCCATCTCCAAAGATGATCGAATCCTAGGAATCCTTGTTCTTGACGTAGGAGGTGAACATCTTCTTCTCCCCCGACATGTGGTTTGTGCATCCGCTGTCGATAATCCAGCTTGAGCCCCCGGATGCATTAACCTGCAAGGTAATTTACACTTGGGTTTTAGGTGCCCAACTCTTGTTGGGTCCTACAAGGTTAGTCACAATAGCCTTTGGAACCCAAATACAAGCCTTATCTCCCTTGCATTTGGATCCCAACTTCCTAGCAACTACTTTTTCATTCTTACAAAAAATTGAAAGAGAAGTATTGCAAGCATGGTAATTAGTAGAAGGTTCATTACATACTCTACTAGACACATGATGCGCAACATTACTTCTCCTAGGCCTACTTCTACCATGCACAAAAGTAGAACTTGATGCAAACATAGCATCTGAATCATTATAAGTAGTATGAGCATAATTTCTATTATAATGAGAACGACTAGCAACTTTTTCATTATAGATAAAGGCATGGTTCCTTTGAGGACTACTAGTCATAGGGGCCTTTCCTTTCTCCTTGTTGAGAACGGGAGACCTATGGCTTGTTAAGTTCTTGGTTTCCTTTCGAAAACCAAGTCCATCCTTAATAGAGGGGTGTCTACCAACGGTGTAGGCATCCCTAGCAAACTTTAATTGATCAAAATTAGTTTTGCAAGTCTTAAGTTGAGCATTAAGACTTGCCACCTCATCATTTAATTTGGTAATAGACATAAGGTGTTCATCACAAGCATCAACATTAAGATCCTTACATCTATTACAAATACTAACATGCTCTACACATGAACTAGATTTATTTGCTTCCTCTAGCTTAGCATTTAAGTCATCATTTACACTCTTTAAACTAGACACAATTTCATTGCAAGCAGATAACTCAGAAGATAGCATTTCATTTCTCTTAATTTCTAGAGCAAGAGATTTTTGAACACTAATAAACTTATCATGCTCTTCATACAAAATATCCTCTTGCTTTTCTAAAAGTCTATCCTTTTCATTTAAAGCATCAATTAGTTCATTAATCTTTTCTACTTTAGCTCTATCTAATCCTTTAAATAAACTAGAGTAATCTACTTCATCATCATTAGAATCATCATCACTAGAAATAGTATACTTAGAGGTATCTTGAACGCTTACCTTCTTCTCCTTGGCCATGAGGCAAGTGTGGCATTCGTTGGGGAAGAGCGAAGACTTGTTGAAAGCCGAGGCTGCCAGTCCTTCATCGTCGGAGTCGGATGAAGAGCAGTCTGAATCCCACTCTTTGCCAAGGTGCGCCTCGCCCTTCGCCTTCTTGTAAACCTTCTTCTTCTCCCTCTTCCCATGCTTTTCTTGTTCTTGGTCATTGTCATTATCGGGGCATTGTGCTATAAAATGACCAGTCTTACCGAATTTGAAACAGGAGCGCTTTCCCTTTGTCTTATTCTTGTTGGGGTACTCCTTGCGTCCTTTTAGTGCGGTCTTGAAGCGCTTGATGATAAGCGCCATCTCATCTTCGTTGAGCCCCGCGGCCTCCACTTGTGCCACCTTGCTTGGTAGTGTCTCCATGTTGTTGGTTGCTTTGAGGGCAACGGTTTGAGGCTCGTGGACGGTTAGTGGACTATTTAGAGCATCGTCCACATATCGAGCCTCCTTCACCATCATGCGCCCGCTCACAAACTTCCCAAGAATCTCCTCGGGTGTCATCTTGGTGTACCTGGGATTCTCACTAATAAGGTTGACAAGATGGGGGTCAATTACCATAAATGACCTTAGCATTAGTCGGACGACATCGTGGTCCGTCCATCTTGTGCTTCCATAGCTCCTAATCTTGTTGACCAGGGTCTTGAGCCTGTTGTATGTTTGTGTTGGCTCCTCTCCCCTGATCATCACGAATCTTCCCAGCTCGCCTTCCACCAACTCCATTTTGGTGATCATGGTGGCGTCGTTTCCCTCATGTGATATCTTGAGGGTATCCCAAATTTGCTTGGCGTTGTCCAAGCTGCTCACCTTGTTGTATTCATCCCGGCACAAGGATGCTAGCAAAACAGTAGTAGCTTGTGCGTTCTTATGGATTTGCTCATTAATAAACACAGGGTTATCCATACTATTGAAATGCATTCCATTTTCAACTATCTCCCAAATACTAGGATGGAGAGAAAATAAGTGACTACGCATTTTGTGACTCCAAAAAGAGTAGTCTTCTCCATCAAAATGTGGAGGTTTACCAAGTGGAATTGAAAGCAAATGGGCATTGGAATTGAATGAAATACGAGAATAATCAAATGAATAGTTTTGATTAACCGGTTTCTTTTTAGACGAGTCATCGTCGTCGTTGTCTCTTGGTGAAGAAGAGGAGGTGTCGCTGTCGTAGTAGATGATCTTCTTGATGTGCCTCTTCTTCTTCCCGTCCCTCTTCTTGTGACTCGATCCTGAGTCAGTGGGCTTGTCATCCCTTGGCTCGTTGAAGAGGGACTCCTTCTCCTTGTTGTTGACCACCATCCCCTTCCCCTTAGGATCCATCTCTTCGGGCGATTAGTCCCTTATATGAAGAGAACGGCTCTGATACCAATTGAGAGCACCTAGAGGGGGGTGAATAGGCGATCCTATAAAATTCAACACTAATAGCCACAAAACTTGATTATGAAAGTTAGAACGGCTAAGTAGCTTGAAGCTAGTTCTTGTGAACACAGATAATCAAGGAGAAAGCACACAAGAGACACGCGATTTTTATCCCGTGGTTCGGCCAAGTAATACTTGTCTACTTCCACGTTGTGGCGTCCCAATGGACGAAGGTTGCACTCAACCCCTTTCAAGTGATCCGATGATCAACTTGAATACCACGGTTTTTCCTTTCTTTGTCTTTCTCCCATTTGCGAGGAATCTCCACAACTTGGAGCCTCTCGCCCTTATAATGATGATCACAAAAGATGTACAGAAGTAAGGGAGGGGAGAGCAACACACACAAGACTCAAATCCAAAGCACAATCACGCACACAAGTCACAACTTGAGCTCAAGACACAACGCACAGAGTTCACAACTCAAATGGAGCTCAAGTCACTATCTCAAAGAATCAAATGCGCGAAGTTGGAGTCTTGGAGTCTTAGAATGTTTCTTGTAAGCTTGGGTCACTCCTCCATGCGCCTAGGGGTCGCTTTTATTGCCCTAAGGCAGCTAGGAGCCGTTGGAGGCCAACAAGGAAGGCTATCCTTGCCTTCTGTCGGGTGGCGCACCAGACAGTCCGGTGCGCCACCGGACAGTCACTGTAGACGGTCCGGTGCCGATCTCCTTCCTATTGTGGCACAGACGACAATTGCATCTCCGGGCCAGATGGCGCACCAGACACTGTCCGGTGCACACCGGACAGTCCGGTGCCGCTGCCGACCGTTGGCGCAGGCCACACGTCGCCCGCGGATTGCGCGGCCGACCGTTGCGCTGGCGACCGTTGGCTCACCGGACAGTCCGGTGAATTATAGCCATACGCCGCCGATTTTTCCCGAGAGTGGCCTGTTCACCGGAAGCCAGCCTGGTGCACCGGACACTGTCTGGTGCACCACCGGACAGTCCGGTGTGCCAGACTGAGCTGAGTTTTGGCTGCACTGAGCCAAGTCTTTTTTGGTTCTTTTCTTCTCAATGTTTCTAGCACTTAGATAAAACATATTAGTACTTAAAAACTATGTACTAAGTCTAGAAACATACCTTCTCTTCGATTTGCACTTCTCTCTTCATTTAGCACATAAGAACTTATTTAAATGTGTTGGGCACTTAATCACCAAAACATAACAAAAATTGCCCAAGGTCACATTTCCCTTTCACCTCCACTATTCCCCGGGCTCGGGCTCGACCTCTAGGGTATAAAACACTAAGCCGTGACCTCCCTCTCGCCAAGACGTCCATGGGAGCCACCAAGATTTTCCAGCGCAGAAGGTGCCGCCGTGCAAGTCATGGTGCCAATGTCGTCGACCGACTCATGCGATGTAAATCCGAACCAAGCAAATGGCATAGGAGCTTTGTCGGTGTTCGTAGAACCTTCTCGAAGCATGTGCGTGTGCGAAGTGTGTCGGTGTTGCCAGGAATCGCTCGCCGGACTTCTTCCCCTACGGCTGGAACGCGCTTCACCGTGGCCACATCCACTGCTGCATTAAGACACGGTAGGAAGCCCTGGATCCCTTTTCTCTATCATGCCGCATCGCGCAACAACTCTTTGCGCTCGTTTTCGTGCATGGGCTCACCTAGTCGGACTTTCAGGAGAAGATGAAGGCAATATGGAGGACTTTCAAGAGTTTTAGGACTTCGATGAGTTCTAATTGTTTTTAGTGCCAAACCTCAGTCAGCTGCCTGTGAAGGCCTTACATTTTATGTTTCGAATCTCCACTTTGATTATGTTAATGAATTTGTTAAGTTAATGACTCTGTGGATGTCTTGGACATCTTGATGTAATAAAGTACTATTTCCGCTATTTACTTTGAGCAATGTGTGATGATGTCCAACTATGTAATCGCTGTGTACGTGAGTTTCTGATCCTGGCACGTACATGGTTCACATTCAGTTTGCCTTCCAAAACCGGGTGTGATAGCCACCACCACCTCCGCCTCTCCAGGACGACATCGCTGCCCCGTAGCACCGCAAGTGCCACCTCTGAGCAGTGTTGTAACACCCCAGTGTTACTTAGGGTTTTTCCCAGTACCCCAACTTGTGACCATTATCACATGTGGCTCTAATAATGAAAGAGACACCTAAACTTAATGGATTAAAGCCTAAGTAAGTCTTTTTTAGCTCAAGAATCATGTTCTAAGCACATCATGCACCTCAAGTGAGAAAGTCATTCAAAACCCTAACACTATTCAAATTGGCCATTTGAGCACAAAAAGGGAATTTGAGAAAAGACTTGGGAAAATACAAAATCTTAATATGGACCAATTAACAAAGTTATAGTGCATTAAATAAACTACAAAATGTAGTAAGGAAGATTGATCATTTGGATTTTTTTCAAAATTCCCAAAACAGCCCATGAAGTAAAGCCTCTATGGAAAATTCAGAAATTCAGAAATCTGAATTTTAACCCCTTTCCAAAGTTCAAATGTGTTCTCTATTTTCCGAAACTCGAATCCACAAAGTCCAAATATCAAAGTGGCACCCAGGAACACTCTGGTGAAGTTTGAAAACAAACCAAAATAGTTTGACACGATTTGGCATGGGTTTTGTCTCGGTTTGACCAGTGCAGACAGAGCTGACTTCACACCACAATATCATTTCACCCAGGCCATATCTTTACTCGGGACTCACACATGACAGAGAGCCCTTGGCACGGTGAAGAGACGATACACAGGATCCTTGGGAAGATATGTATGTTTAGGTCGACCAACAGGCGTTTGAACTCAGGCAAAAACACACCTCCACGTGTTCGATCTCGTGCTCAAGCGCTCGGCCATGCACTGGCTGCCCTCTGCGCGCGTGCCACGCATGGTCGGCTCCTATCCCCCGTGCCTACGCCCAGCCATTCCCGAGGTCACCTATAAGTGCCCCTAATGCACAGCAGTCCACCCCTCACTCCGCCTCACTCCCCGAGCAGAAACTCCGGCGAGCTCTACACCGCCCGCCATCACTGCCCGAGCATGGCCGCCATGGCCAGCCCTTCTCGTCGACCCCCAGCCTCGCCCTAGCCCCTGGACGGGTTCCCCGAGAGACTGTGAAGCTTTTCCAAGCTTGAGCCGAAACATTGCCTCACCGGAGAAGCGAGTGCGACATCACCGGACTTCGGTCGACCGCCGCCGCGCGTGGACAGGGTCACACGGTGAGCCATTCTCCAATTCCTTGCACCCACGGCATCCCTGACCTCACATGAAGCTCCCCGAGCATTTTGATTTGACTCTACCGCCGTGAGCAGGCCAGACCACGCACCGCCGGCGAGCCCGACCGCCTGCGCACATGGCCAGCCCACCTCCGGTCACCACCGTCGACGACCCGCACCTCGACGTGATCGCCACAGACCGCCGGACCTCACCCGACCCTTCGCCGGTAAGCCACGCCACCGCTTTTTCCTGCTCGGTTACTGTTCTGGCGAGGGAGGAGCGCGGGTTAGAGGGGGTAAAAGACCAGGGGGTTAAGTGCTAAGTCAGTGACACATGTGAATAGTTCTTCAGGGGCACGGTTTAAACGACTCAGATAAGGATAGGCCCAGGGACCCCGATGCAAAGTCGTTTTCCTTTAAACCTTTATGTTTATTCTTTTCAAATGAGCAGAGAACTTGGAAAAATCATAACTTGAGATATATTCAACCAAACTTGGTCAAACAAATTTTGTTAGGACCTACATATTATAAACTATTAAGCAAAAATAGTACACCCCATGGTTTCTGCAATACTTTCTAGAGTTTTGATTTAAATTATGAAAAATGACCAAACCTTATTAATCCAGAGAAAAATAGGAATACTTCTATACTAGGCTAAAGAAAATTTATAGAGGTACATACCCAACATACACGCTGTTTAAAAATACCAAACACCCCAGTATACAAGAATAACTCAAGAATATCCATTAAAAACTATTTCTGCCCAAACCTTAGAAAAATAAAAAAGGTAATGGAAAGTAATAACCATAGGATGAACTTATTTTTCCTAGTAGACCTAAGTGATAAAGAACATAGGAAAAATACAAGGAACCCTAGACCAGAGCTAGTCTAAGGTTATTTATTTTATTAGGCACTAAAAAATCAAGAAAACCATGATTAAAAATATAAGGACCATTGCAAAAATGGCAATATAAATTCAGTAGACTCCTAACTGCTAGAACACCACTACAAAAATGATAAAGACCCCAACCCATCACAATAAGTGAGTTGAACAATTAAAACTTGAAATTGGCCCATGCTTTAAATAAATCATGAGAAAGCCTAAAATTGTGCAACAGTGTCAAAAAAATTTTTACCCAATTACTTATGATGTAAACCATCAGAGAAAAATATAAAACTCAATTAAAATGTAAGGTAACACACATTACCCCCTACCCCATGAAAAAGGCCATATATTCCAAGAATTTCTACCACCCTTTCCCATAAGCAAAAAGTTGCCAAACTCTAGAATGATTACTCTTGCGCAAAGAAGAAAATAGAAAAATTAGGAAATCTGTTGTTTGACATTTTTCAAGTATAGTGGTAGTAGAAAGCACCACTATGGCCAAAAACTTTAGAAAATCACAATAAAATGACCAATAGGTATCAATGGCTAAAACTTGGTACAAAGTAATATTATTGCACCTACATGCCAGCAAAAATAAGCCTTAGGAAATAATTCACTGTTAGAAGAGAGTTGTAGTTCAAAACACCCCCTCTGCCCTAAAACTTAATATTTTTGTACAGAGTGAACCCTTAACATTTTAAGCCTCAATTTTTGAGACTGAGCGTTATACACCAGTTAGAAACTACTAGAATTTTTACAGAATTTGTGGAAATTTATAAAGCTATATTGTAGTTCAAACCCACTTTAAAAAGCATAGTAGAAAAAGGGGAAAGAGAGAATTGGTAAGAATAATAATAAATCTCACCCCCAATGAATTCGGCAAGAATCATGATAGACTTTCACTAAGACACTAAAAGAAAACCAGTGGGACATCCAAATAATCTGACCATTTAAAACTTGACCATACTTGACCCTAAAATGGCTAAGTATACCACTAGAATTTCCAGTAGTAAGATTAGACTTTACCTTATCAATTTAATCATTTTTAGTACTAATACATTGCATATCATGGCATACATATATCTCACTCATTGCATTCATTAGATTGCAACCTCGTTGACAGAGAGTACATGCCCATTCCCGAGCAAGGAGTTGTCCAAGAGGAAGTCCAGGAGCCAGCTCCCGAGCCTGCCACAGAGGATCTTCCCGCAGCTCCAGCATTTGAAGGCAAGCCCGGTTTTATGCATAACCGTTTATATATGCTACTTTACTACACTTAATGTTTGTAGGCTTGTAATGTGCACTTAAGTGTAGGAGTTGCTTGAAACCCTTAGTTGCATGAACTCAGGATTCCTTTTTGAGATGGATACTAGTATGCTAGGTCGAGTAGATGCTTTGCTAATCAGGATCTCGGTAGAAGTCGAGTGATTTTTCTAGCACTCGCGTGAGGTCAGGCATTGATTGTATACATCTTGATAATGGGATCTATGATGGTCTATGGGCTTGGATCCATGGTGTATGCCTTGTCAATGTGACGGAAATGGAATTAAGGATTAATGTGTGGATACCTGAGTCAAGCATTTGAAAGTACTAAACACATGTCGAGAAATATGGTAACCTATGAGCCTAGTACCTGAGTGAAGCCGGGTGCAGACTTTCCTCCTCACTTGTCCTGAGACTGGGTCTCCCATGCTAGCTGTGGTGGGTACAAGTGCGGTCACTGCATGGCGGCAGCCGGGGTCAGTGAAGCAATGTATGCCAAGGCGGTGAGCCCTGGCCGCGAACAGAGAACCGATGAGGACGGTTGATATGTGTGGTAACGGAGTGCCCCTACATGTCATGTGTTTAGGTTTACCTTGTAAGGTTTAAACTCGATTCGAATTATCTGCTTCTCGCAGCTAATGAGACTGCTTGACCCCTTGTACTGCATTGAGTAAAAAGTGGAATGAGGTTTTACTTGAGATAACATGTTGATTGTGCTAAATGATTGTTACCATGTATGCTTAGAAAGGACCAAACCTAGCTAAATTAATGAAGCTATAATTGGAAAAGCTAAAATTGATTTTAGACTCAGCTAGTGCTTTTGGCAAACCAAACCCCTCAGCAAAACTGTTGCATGGTCTAGAGGTAGAGGAGTAGACTCCTCACACCGGGTAAGTCTAGCTGAGTATTAGTGTACTCAGCCTTGCTTGTGGCACAAATTTTTGCAGGTATGCTACAAGACATGGTTGATGGTGTGACTTGGCCTTCCACCCTGCCACCGGGTTGGACGGTCGAGTGGGATGCTACTCCAGTAGGAGAGGATCAAGAGGAGTAGTGGGCTAGGCCTTGCCCTATTCCTCAGCATTCGACATTATCGATTATTCGCTGCACTTTATTTATGAACTTGTTCCCTTCCATTTAAAACTCTGATTTATGTAATAACTCTAGTACTTTAATTGTAGTTTCATGCTTTATTGTATTCTCTCTATGACTCACCTTCGAGTGAGCTCGTGGTATTCGATCCCGGGGAAGTTGCTTTATCAGACTAGATCTGAGGGACTAACGGGTTATTCCAATTTAAGTGTGTTGCTACCTCTAAGGCGTGACTTGGGCACTTAAGCTGGAATAATTCGGGCGGTTCTGCCACAAGTGCACCCCAATCGCTATCGCTGCCCCTTTTCGACTCATCACCACCCATCCTCGTCATCGTCATGGCGCCAGTGTTGGACGTCGGCGCCCACCCTATTGAAGGTTGGGCACGTCGGAACTTCTCTCCCCTAGTCTCTATGGAGAATGACGAGAGGAAGATGGGAGTTGAGTCATTGTATCAAGCATTTGTCTAACTCTGTGACACTTCCTTCACTAGACTGGAGGAGTGGATATCCAACCCCGGTGATATACCCAAAGATTTGATGATTTGATGCTACTGTTTTTCCCGATTTGTGATCGGGTTTGCATCCCCATCACCCCATCGCCTATCGACTCATGTGTCATTGACCTCGGCTTCGACAAAATGGGTTTCATCTTCTTCGATGATGCAAGTAGAATGTCATGTGGCATAATCGGAATGCCTGCCTATGCCACGCCTCTTCGTTTGCACGTCCATCTATGTTGGCTCGTCATCGCCACTAGGGACGAAAATGATCAGGATAAATCGCGTTCCATCCTACATCATTTTCTATATTTAACTCGACTGAAATCATATTTTTGGACAAATTCAAAATTCATACGAAAAATGGGATACTAAATTTGAAATCGGTACAAAAAAGTTTGGCATGTATCCCGACCATTTTTGTTTATCTCGTATTTATGCAGGGTTATCCCGTCTATATATGGTCATATCTCGTTTTTGGCAGTAGTCCATTAACAAACAAAGCACAATATGAGCCTTTGTGGCCAGCCCAAATGCCCATGTGTCTAACTACAAGCTAGCCACAAACTCACATTTAACATGTCAACACAAGCATCCAAGGCTCTAAGCCAGTAGCCAGCAGTGGCTAGGCTTCTCACGCAATTCACATGGCCACACAGGCACATGCCCCTAAAGATGTTATGAATTTTTTACTAAGTTGTTGCCTATGAATTTTTTAAAAAAGATGTTGCTATGCTAGTATCTTGACTCTAATGTACTCATATAGCCTTATGTTCATGTTTTTATTTTTCCCTCCTGTATCCTGACTATTTTTGAAGCGTTCCCGACCGTATTTGTTCATTTTCGACCGTTAATCTTGTGTTTGATTCTTGTAAGTGCAATCAACCCAAAGTGAGGGTTTTGGTGATTTAATGACAAAGCAAATAAGGGTACTAACAATTTTTTTCCCGAGTATATGTTTAGAATGTACAGGAACTAAAGGAAGTAACAAGGACAAAAAGAAACACTATGCAGTTTCCTTGCAAGGACTTCATGCAACGGACGTATAAAACTCTACGTATATCTTGAGTTGCATCATGTAATTCTTCCTTAGTAGTTTTCGCACAGGTAATGGTGTTTGCTATAGCTCAAGCCTTCAAATTCAAAAGCTATTTATGAAAAACCAAAAAAATCTCTTTAACATTCTATGGTTGACCGTGGTTAGGTTTGAGAAACCTAGAGTGTTCTTGTTGAAAAGCAGTTGAACTTGTTCAACTACAGTTGAGCTTTTCAGCTGAACTAAACTTCAGCTGAGTTGAGCTTTTTCAACTACAGTTGAGCTTTTCAGCTGAGCTGAACTTCAGCTGAGTTGAGCTTTTTCAACTACAGTTGAGCTTTCTCAACTTTGGCTGTGAACCTATTTGACCATACACCAGCTGAACTTGCCTCCGGGCAGTTTAACTGGGGTTTTCTCTCCGAAACTCTCTGGTCAAGACTAGTTGAACTAGTTTTGAGGTGCAGTTCAAATGGTCTCTGACCCCTCTGACTTCTGACCAACAGTCTGCCAGTCAGACTGGCAAACAGGTCGCCAGAGATGTTAGGGGCGGTTCAACCGGTCTAGTCAACCTGGTCAGACTGCAGGTCAGTCTTCCAGTCAGTCTGACAGTCAGACTGGCAGACAGTCTGCCTGACATGCGAGGGGTGGTTCAACTGGTTTTAGACAGGGTCCTGGGTCAAACGGCTAGTTTTTGAGCCATGACTATAAATAGGACCCCACACCCCTCTCTTCAAAGCTGTTGAACAGCCCCACATTTATTGCTCACCTAACTTGAGACAAAAGCACTCCTCTCCCCTCTCTCACACACTTAAATCTTGCTCTAGATTCAACTTGGTTGGAGGAGCTCTTTGGTGTGAGGTTTGTGCATGTGCTCACGATTTTGGTTTTACTCTCCCATCTCATTTAAGATCTTGAGCTTGTTGCAAACACCTCTTGTGCATTCTTGGTGTTCTTGAAACCCTAGGTTTCAAGACGTTTTGAGGTTTCTTGGGAGTCTCCAAATTTGTGGACGACCCCAAGAAGTTTGTAATTCTGCTCTTGTGAGCATCATTTGAGATAAGGAATCCCTTGACCTTGGTGGTCGGGTTTTGGAGGATTTGGGTTGAAAAAGACCCGTCCCTTTGTGGGCTCCTCAACGGGGAGTAGGACACCTTTGTGGTGTGGCCGAACCTTGGGATAAATCTTGTGTCTCATGTTCTTGCTTGGTTTGTGCTTAAGATATTCTTGTTAGCAAGATAGACATATTGATTTTTCTCGTCATGTGGATCATGTGGTGAAATAGCTTTCATATATTTACTCTCCACACTTTGACTTAGTTACATTCCTCTTCTCGAAAGGATTCACAACATACATTTTTATTTGGTTTATAGTCTAAAGTTTGCAAAATAGTTGGATTGGTTCAGAGTGGTTCAACTTGCCCACATAGCAGTTGAACCGGCCTGCACTAGTTGAACTGTGGATTTAACAATCTTTCGAAGTTTGTTTTGAAAATTTTCAGATTAGCCTATTCACCCCCCTCTAGGCTACTTTCAATTGGTATTAGAGCTTCGTACCTCGTTTTTACTCTTAACTACGTGAGGAAACATTCATGTCTACTCAAAGGGACCATGTGGATCCTCTTCTCGAGGAAATCCCTACCACTTCTTCCGGTGAGGAAATGGACCCCAAGGTCCTCGACCTCGCCATGAAGATTGCCGAAAATATGTTCCTCAAAATGAAAGAGGAAGATGCAAAGAAAAGGGCTGAAGAAAAAGAATCAAGAAGAAAGGCCGAAGAAGACAAAGGAAAAGGAATAATTGAATACAATGATGATTTGGTAGAACTTTTGGTGTCAAGGGTGATGAGCAAGGTAAGTCTTACCACCGAAGGATCATCCACCAAAAGTAAAGGTAACGAGTTCAATAAAGTTCAATTTGATTATTCTAGAAATTTTATTCCCATCTTCTCTTCCGCTCCACTTGGAAAGTTACCAACTCTTAGTGAGTTGAACTATGACGAGTGGGTCAATAAGATGAAGTCACATTTAATCGGTGTACATCCTAGTCTTTGGAGATTGTCAATATAGGTATGAATAAGCCCGCCCAAGGAGAAGAGATGAGACCGAAATGATGCAAGAAGTGCATCGCAATGCTCAAGCAGTGAGCATAATAAAAGGAACCCTTTGTCCGGAAGAGTACCGGAAAGTCCAAGGAAGACAGGACGCTCGTGACATTTGGAACATTCTCAAAATGTCACACGAAGGAGACCCCAAAGCTAAGAGACATAGAATTGAAGCTTTGGAGGGTGAGCTTGCACGACACGATTGGACTAAGGGTGAGTCACTCCAATCACTCTTTGACTGGTTAATGGTGTTGGTCAACAAAATAAGAGTGCTTGAAGTGAAGATTGGAGTGACTCCAAGGTCACTAGGCTATTTATGATAGCATATAAAGAAAAGGATAAGAGTCTAGCAAGAATGATAAGGGACCATGATGACTATGAGGAAATGACTCCTCATCAACTATTTGCAAAAATTCAACAACATGAGTCCGAAGAAGCCCTAATCAAGACAAGAGACTCTCATGCCTTGATTTCAAATGAACAAGATTCCTCCAAGAAGATCAGAGACCACAAGTCAAAGAAAGTGGTCGAAACATCAAGTGATGGAGATAGCTCAAGTGATGAAGACACAGCTATGTTCATCAAAACCTTCAAGAAGTTTGTAAGGAAAATGATAAGTATCAGAGAAAAGGAAAGAAGAGGGCATGTTATGAATGTGGCCAAACCGGTCATTTCATAGTGGATTGTCCAAACAAAAAGGAACAAGAAGCCAAGAAGGACTACAAAAAGGATAAGTTCAAAAAGGGAGGCAAGAACAAGGGATACTTCAAGAAGAAGTATGGCCAAGCCCATATTGGTGAAGAATTGAACTCCGATGAAGAGAGTTCTAGCTCCGAAGAAGAGGAAGAGGTGGCAAACATCACCATCCAATCTACTTCAAGCTCGCAACTCTTCACCAACCTCCACGACGATTCCTACACTCCTACTTGCCTCATGGCAAAAGGAGATAAGGTACATTTGTTTAATGATGATTTTATTAATGATGATGATGAACAACTTGCTATGAAAATAAAATGATTAAAGAATATGGCTTAAATGGATACAATGTAATCACTAAACTAATGGAGAAGCTGGATAAAAGAAAAGCAACCCTTGATGCTCAAGAAGACTTGCTCATCCTTGAAAAGGAGAGAAACCAAGAGCTTCAAGAATTGCTATCCAATAAAGATGAGATGCTCGAAGTATTGACTAAGGAGATATCTTTAGTCAAAATAACTATAGAGGACAAAGAGAAAGAAATGGCTATTGCAAAAACCTCTATAGTTAGTCTTGCAAATGAAAATGAAGCACTTGAATCAAACTTATTGAGCTTAACAGTTCAAAATCAAGAACTTCAAGTGCAACTTGAAAGATGCAAGAACTTCAACACTTCATCTTTAGTGGCAGAGTCTAAAGCTAGCTCCTCAAACAATAAGATTTGCAAACATTGTACAAAATATCATGCTTCTTGTTGCTTGACTAACCTTGCAAGGAAGGACAACTCAATAGTTAAAGTCAAGGAAATATTGAAGAAATGCTCTAGCAATGATGGGTTAAAGAAAGTTGAACCCAAGTACAAATCCTTGAAGCCCAACATTGGAAGAAAGGGACTTGGGTACAACTCATACAAGGTGAACCCTAGCATAGAGCACAAAGGGTGGAGATCCCCCGAATTCATAGAGGGAACTACCCTATATGATGCCTTGGGGAGGATTCATTCCTCAAATGACAAATCAACTCAAGTGAAGGTAAACTTGAGTCACACAAAGGATAAGATAAAGGATGTTATCTCCACAAATGGAGAAAAGTATAGAACTCCCATTTCTCACTCTTACCTTTGTGATTATATGTTAACCTAGGATTCAGGAAAACTAGTTGTGAAATATGTGGGTGCCTACACAAAGAGAAAGGTTATGAAAAGGAGTGTGTGGGTACCCAAGGCAATAACTAACACTACATGACCCAATTCAATTTGGGCAGGTCTACTCCTCCGGTGGGTCAAGCTGGGTACTTGACAGTGGATGTACAAATCACATGACCGAGGAGAAAGATATGTTTCACTCCTTGCAACTAACTCAAGAAGCACAAGAAATTGTGTTTGGAGATAGTGGCAAGAGTGAAGTGATAGGTGTTGGTAACATTCCTATCTCTGACCACCAGTCACTCTCAAATGTTTTGTTAGTTGATTCATTAAGCTATAACTTGATGTCAGTTTCACAACTTTGTGGAATGGGATATGATTGCCTATTTACTGATGTTGATGTGAAGATCCTTAGAAGGGAGGATTCCTCTATTGCTTTTACAGGTCGCTTGAAGGGAAAACTCTATCTTGTTGTAACACCCAGACTAATCCCTGGATCAGCGATACTTACTCCTGGCAACTCTCTAGGATCATATATCGTCCCCACAGACCAACACGGGTCTTTTGTGCGTACTTTGTCCTCACTCATGTGTACCCGAGGAAACTTCCCGGTCGGTCACCCATCCCAAATTGCTCCAAGCCAAGCACGCTTAACTTAGAGGTTCTTTCGAGATAGGCTTCCAAAAAAGAAGATGCACCTTGTTGGTATGGATACTGTATTAATTCTGTTAAGCCTAGGGCCAGGACATCACCATCCCAGGGGCCAGGATTTCACAATCCACCCCCTTAGAACACTGACATCCTCGTCGGTCAACCCCAATCCAGGAACCTCCCCTCTTAGCCACGTCTATGTGTCTAGTGTTGTCATATGCCATGCCATGTGACCACTCCGGGCCCACATGCACCATGCGCCATATACCCAAACTCCTAGCCCACACACGCCCGTGAAACCTCGAGAGTCGGCTCTGATACCACTTGTAACAGCCTGTCCAATCCCTAGACCAGCGATACTTACTCCTGACATCTCTCTAGGATCATATATCGTCCCCACAGACTAACACGGGTCTTTTGTGCGCACTTTGTCCTCACTCATGCGCACCCGAGAAAACTTCCCGGTCAGTCACCCATCCCAAATTGCTCCAAGCCAAGCACGCTTAACTTGGAGGTTCTTTCGAGATAGGCTTCCAAAAAGAAGATGCACCTTGTTGGTATGGATACTCTATTAATTCTATTAAGCCTTGGGCTAGGACATTATCATCCCAGGGGCCAGGATTTCACACTTGTTGATTTCACAACAAGTAGGGTGACGCCTGAGACTTGTTTAGTGGCAAAATCTGACAAGGGTTGGCTTTGTCATCGCCGGCTAGCTCATGTTGGCATGAGGAACTTGGCCAAACTTGAAAAGGATAATCGCATTATTGGACTAACACATGTTATGTTTGAGAAAGATAGGATATGTGGCGCATGTCAAGCAGAGAAGCAACATGGCGTTCCACATCAATCAAAGAATGTGGTCACAACTAAGAGTCCTTTGGAGCTTCTTCATATGGACCTCTTTGGACCCATGGCCTACATTAGTATTGGTGGCAGTAAGTATGGATTAGTTATTGTTGATGATTTTTCTCGCTTCACCTGGGTTTTCTTTTTAAGTGATAAAGGTGAAACCCAAGAAACATTAAAGAAGTTTATGTGAAGAGCTCAAAATGAGTTTGAGTTAAAAATCAAGAAAGTGAGAAGCGATAATGGAACGGAGTTCAAAAATACAGGTGTTGAAGAGTTCTTAGGCGAAGAAGGAATCAAACATGAGTTCTCGGTCCCCTACACTCCACAACAGAATGGGGTGGTGGAAAGAAAGAATCGAACACTTATTGAAGCCGCCAGAACCATTTTGGATGAATACAAGACACCTGACAACTTCTGGGCAGAGGTAGTCAACACCGCCTATCATGCAATCAACCGTCTTTATCTTCATAAGATTTATAAGAAGACTGCCTATGAGCTTCTCACCGGTAACAAATCTAAAGTTGATTACTTTAGAGTTTTTGGTTGCAAATGCTTCATTCTTAACAAGAAAGTCAAGAGCTCAAAGTTTGCTCTGAGAGTGGACGAGGGTTTCTTGCTTGGCTATGCATCAAATGTGCATGGATATCGTGTTTTCAACAATACCACTGGTCTTGTCGGAATAGCGGTAGACGTGACATTTGATGAATCTAATGGCTCGCAAGGGCACATCTCTAGTGATATTGCAAGAAATGAAATCCCACCTTATTAAGCTATCAAAAAGCTTGCAATAGGTGAAGTGAAGCCACAAGAAAAGGACGATGATGAAGGGAGGATTTGGATGACAAATAGGGTCATTGATGGGGGTGCCAAAGTGGTTGGTGAAAATCCTTCCACCCAAGCAAACCCATCAACCTCAAGTCATCCAATCCTTGAAGAAGTGCTTCTACCGCAAGATATGCCAACCATTGTGGAAAATGAGCAAGAAGAAGTTGCTAGTGAAGAACCCCTTGAACAAGATGAAAGTGATGATCAAATTCAGAGGCATTCTCTGGTGCCCCATCCTCGAGTGCACCAGCGCGTTCAAAGAGATCATCCTATGGACAACATCCTGGGTAGCATCAGGAGAGGGGTAACAACTCGATCTCGTTTAGCAAACTTTTGTGAATTTTACTCGTTTGTCTCCTCTCTTGAACCACTTAAGGTAGAAGAAGCACTAAGCAATCCAGACTAAATCATTGCTATGCAAGAAGAGATTAACAACTTCACAAGAAATGAAGTCTGGTCCTTAGTAGCAAGACCCAAGCAAAATGTCATTAGAACTAAGTGGGTATTCCGCAACAAGCAAGATGAAAACGGCGTGGTAACAAGGAACAAGGCACGGCTGGTTGCTAAAGGTTTCACTCAAGTGGAAGGACTTGACTTTGGAGAAACCTAAGCACTAGTAGCAAGGTTAGAATCCATAAGAATATTAGTTGCCTATGCTACTAACCATGATTTCAAGTTGTATCAAATAGACGTCAAAAGTGCATTTCTAAACGAACCACTGCAAGAGTTGGTCTATGTGGAGCAACCGCGGGGTTTTGAAGATCCTAAGAAATCAAACCATGTCTACCTCCTTCACAAAGCGCTCTATGGGCTTAAACAAGCCCCTAGAGCATGGTATGAATGTCTTAAAGATTTCTTGTTTAAAAATGGTTTTGAAATAGGAAAAGTATATTCTACTCTATTTACTCGCAAAGCTGATAATCAATTATGTGTATGTCAAATATATGTAAATGACATTATATTTGGCAGTACTGATGAAATGTTTTGTGAGGAATTTAGTAGGGTTATGACAAATAGGTTTGAGATGTCCATGATGGGCGAGCTCAAGTACTTCCTAGGATTCCAAGTAAAACAACCTAGGGAAGGAACCTTTCTAAGCCAGACCAAGTACACACAAGACATGCTCAAGAAGTTTGGCATGGAAAAGGCAAAGCACACCAAGACACCAATGGCTTAAAATGGGCATCTCGATTTAAATGAAGAAGGTAACTCAGTAGATCAAAAGCTTTATAGATATATGATAGGATCTCTACTGTATTTATGTGCATCTAGACCAGATATCATTCTTAGTGTGTGCATGTGTGCCCATTTTCAAGCTAACCTGAAAGAGTGTCACCTAGTGGTTGTTAAGAGAATTTTGAGATATCTAGTTCACACCCAAAACCTAGGTCTCTGTTATCCCAAAGCCGCATTTTTCGATTTATTTGGCTACTCTGACTCAGACTACGCCGGTTGCAAAGTAGATCGAAAAAGCACCTCGGGGACTTGCTAATTCCTTGGATGGTCCCTGGTGTCATGGAGCTCCAAGAAGTAAAACTGTTTTGCACTTTCCACTGCCAAGGCTGAATACATAGCCGCTGGTGCTTGCTGTACTCAGTTGCTATGGATGAAGCTAACCTTGAGAGATTTTGGTTGTGAGTTTAAGAGAATTACATTATTGTGTGACAATGAGAGCACCATCAAACTAGCCAATAATCCCGTGCAACACTCTAGAACCAAACACATAGATATAACACATCATTTTCTGAGGGACCATCAAGCAAAAGGAGATATCGAATTATGTCATGTGAACCCAGAAAATCAACTAGTCGATATCTTCACAAAACCCCTCGATGAGACTAGATTTTGCTTTCTTAGGAGTGAACTAAATATCTTGGATTCTCGCAACTTAACTTGAAAACGGACACATAAATTGCTTGAATTCCTGATTGATTCAGAGATTTTAGTTTGAAAGGTTCAAACATTAGTTTTGTTCATTCAAAATATGAGTAACTTTTAAATTGAAATGGAGTTCATTGTGGCAAATAATTTTAAAAAAATTATTCCAAGCTCAACTGGTTTGTCCAGCTGAACTTTCTAGTTCAACTGGAGAAACCAGCTGAACTTTCAACTTCAACTGGGGAAACCAGCTGAACTTCAAAGTTCAACTCTAGCTCAACTAGTTTTCCCTAGGAAGTTCCCTGGTTGAAACCGGTTGAATCGGTATATAAAACCGGTTGAACCGGTTTGTGCGCAGTCTGACCCGCCGGCCGTTGGTCAGATCTGACCGTTTGATTGGCCACGTCAGTCACTTTTTCAGCTTTACGCTTTTCAGCTTTTTACTTTTTAGTTTTTAGCTTTTTACTTTTCAACTTTTTACTTTTTCACTTTTCAGTTTTTTACTTTTCAGCTTTTCTTTTTCACTTCTCAGCTTTTGCTTTTCAGCTTTTTTACTTTCAGCTTTTTCTTTTTTCACTTTTACAAGTTTCTCTTACTTTTCTTGTTCGCTCCAGCACTGCTCGACTACCCGCACTGTTCGAAACCGGTTGAAACGGTCTTGGGCTGACCAGCCCAACTGCCTATTTAAAGGCCACTCCTCACCTCACATGTTTCTCACACATTCAAGCCTTCAGTTTTTCTAGCCACTTGAGCTCTCTAAAACCACTCGCATTTCATCCATTTCCTCTTGGAACTCATCTTCTCGGAGATACTCATCAAGATGGTGCGACGCCGCAATCCCTCCGTGGTCGAGTTCAGTAGTGACTCCGACGAAATCCAGGAGGAATCTCCTATTCCTTCTCCTCCGCCTCGTCGTTCTCTCTCTAAGAGAGAACGAGGTTCTGGCCGATTGGAAGGGGAGGGACCCTCGATGCCCTCACAACCTACGCGCGCGGGGCTTCAAAAGGTTGGCGCCACTCACCCCCGCTGAAGCACCTCCTCCGCAGGATACATGTCACACCCGGGTTTCAGGGGCACCAGGACCTGGGCGCGAACATAATCACCAGGTGTGCTGGGACCAAGTCTCACACATATGATGAATCATGGCATAGGATCGAATGTCACAACTTTACTATATAATATGAGTTCTATACAAAATAAATAAATAATTACAATATAAGGAGACAACGGTCCAGCAACCCAAAATTGACTGGGAGACGACGGCCTAGACCTCTCACGAACACATCGCAGCATCCTCCATGCGCCTCATCCTGGGGTACCTGTTCTTGACCTGTGGGGGGTGTGAGACAGCAAGAGTGAGCTCACATACGTTCATCGCTCAACAAGTTGTGGGGAATAATGTGCATGAACTCGCCAAAGATGGGAGCTCACGTGAAGTGTAAGGCTTACCAAAGAGGATGGTTAGAGCTGAGCATTGCTTTTAAAGTTGGTCAAAATTTTATTACCAGTTACTAAGTACAAGTAAATACCAAACCAATTAAATAGTAGAACAAAAGTAACAACCTCACCTACGATGCAATGCATATGACAAATTGAATTTAGTTCCATAAATTAATCATGTGAGGGTCCGAGCTGCTCATGACCGTGAGCACGGCTAGTATACCAATTTTACACTCTGCAGAGGTTGCGCATCTTTACCCACAAGTCATGTTACCCATTTGCCACGGGGTTGTACAGGCCCCATACACCTCTACCAAGGAAGCGAGGCAGGGTAACACTACGAGGCCTTTACAAAGTTCCACTAGCTTCAGAAAACCCGCTACAGTTTATAGGAAGCTCCAATGTCGGGATCCCTTGCCTGACCGCCATCGCAGCAAAATCAACCAAGGACCTCCCTACACTGACCACTCCCCTACTGCCCTTGCCCCTTTCGGGTAAGGTAGTCTTCCACTAGCTTTCCTAATTAATAAGCCAAGGGCGTCCATAAACCCTTGTGGTAGCACTGTTTTCCCGGGTGGTCGCTCCATGTTCCAATTAACATAATGATCTTATCATGAATAACAACGGATAACAAAAGTATAATCATGAATAATGTGTATCTCAATGCCCAAATCCACATAAAAGCACTAGCAAGTACTACCCAGAAGTTTAGTGGTAAACAAGGCATAAAGATAGTCAAACTAGGGTGACCTATTGGGTCCCATCAAAATTAACCTATGCAGATCATTATGATTAATCAGAACATGAATGGGTAAAAAGAAGTGATCAAGGGCACAACTTGCCTGGGACTTGAGATTCCAGGTACCAGGATGATCTTCAGATTCTCGTGACCTCACTGCTATTCGTAGCAATACAGACAAACATGTATATGCAAAATTAACATCACACCAAACATGAGAATTAACTGTGTAACAATATTCTACGCCGCGTAACGAGATCGTAGGAACAATAATTACTAAATTTGGAGTTACGGTTACCAAGTTATGGATTTCTGAAGTTATTTTGCACCTAGAACAGATTAATTCAAATGAACCATTTTAATTCAAGTTTCATGTCTAAATAGTGTTACTAGTTGATAGACAATATTAAAACAAAATTAGTGCCACATGAATGAATCAATTTGGAGTTAAATTCATCACGTTATGAATTTCCTAAGTTTGGGACATTATTTTGCTTTTAAAAGAATTTCTGTATTTAATTTAATAGATTTCTGAGTTACTTGGACTGCGACCACTATTTAACAGAAACCGAGGGTCTAATCATAAAACTTCTTAAGACTCAGTTTTCCCCGGCACAGGACAGCGCGTTAATTGTGGCAAAGAGAAGGGGCTCATGTGCAAAACATAACAACCGGAGGGGTACGCGTAGAGCGGAGCCGTCCGATCACATTTCTAGAGCCCAGATTAGATCCGAATAATTTTATGAATCGGTAAGCAACGCGGACCATACGATCCAGATTGGACGCGCGAGATTAGATCAAGCTCTCCTTGAAACGGTATGCGACCGGGATCGTCGATACTAAGATCGACGCCCAGGAGACGAGCAAGCCACATTCTAATCCGACCCATCCAATCCAATCCCGACGGCCCAGATGTTAATTAGATATGATCCAATCCCAGTCGCTAGTTCCGGATCCCACAGTTCACACCGGTCCGGTTGAATCGTTATGTCGCTTCTAATCTCAGCCGCACACACCAGATCGAAGGGCCAGGAGGCCATCGTCCACCCCATACCCATCCGGCACGATGGAGCTTTCTCCCCACGACGGCGACAGGATCGGCATCGGGTGCCCCACGCATCAACGACGCACTCCTGACCCGACTACCCTTCACATAACTTGAAGCATAAGGCAAACCCAGTCATGGGTGTCTTACCGGGGATGGAGATGCGGTCGACCCAGTCCACGGTGTGGAGAGGAACTGCATCGGTGTGAAAACGACGGTGCGGAATTGCCACCGCCTCTGCCCGAGGTCAACACCCGATTCCTTCCGCCCAAGCGCCCCACCGGTGCAGTCATGAGAGGTAAAATGCTGCCGAGAAAGCCAATCCGCGAAGACCAGATCCCGCCCTGGTGTTCGTCTACAGCGCCATCTTCCACACAGGTTGCGCGGAGCCCAGAGGAGAGGGATAAGGGGAGGGAAAACCCATGCCATGGATTTATAGATGGGTGAAGTACGCTATGCTCGAAGGAACGGATCCGTGATTCCTTCGCGGAGGTTGGGATCGCCGCGGAGAAGGTGACCCCAGTTGCCCAGCGTAGAGGGCCCACCGCCCAGCTTCCCTACGGCACCGCGAGCAACAACCAGCGAGCGAAGATTCTGGACAAAAACTCGGAGTCCAGTTCGCTGAGCCCCGCGGTCCACGCAAAGAAGATGACCCTGTTCACCCAGTGAAGCTGACAGCAGGGCCCCACCAGTCAGGGTACCGCGTGCGCCAGGCACACGGGCCGGGTGGCGGTGTTTGCGCAGGAGTTGGGGTTGGGCCGCGAATGCTGGTTCAGGCCCAAGCGCAGGTTTGTGCCTCTTTTTCTCTCTTTTTTTTAGTTTTCTATATTTTTGTTTTAGAATTCTATTTGGAATTTGTAATTTCACACAAGATTCAAATTTAGGATTCGAGTTCAAATGCACATACAAAAATTCAGCATGAAATGCAATTATATTTTTGTATTAAATACTTTATTTATTTAAGAATGTTTCAAATATGCAACATATACACACATTGTTTGTAGTTAAATTAAAAGTATATTCAAAGTTCATATTCATCTATTTTGATAAAAAAAATTCTAATGCATACTCTTTTATTTAATAGATTGTTTAACTATTTCTACATAGTTACTACGACAATCATTCATATTTGGACCTTTTATTTAACCACTTGTTTCAAAACATAAGTATTTTTTTACTTCAGAATATTTTTTAATTACCCAAAATGACATTTTGGGGTGTTACAAATCCTACCCTCTTAACAGAAATCTCGTCCTTGAGATTTGTAAGGACAGGGATGTAAAAAGCTTTATTTATAATTTAGCCTTTAACTTCTAATTAGTTTAAGAATTAAGAAGTTTCATGTTATTTAGATAGTGGTTATGAAAGCATGGGTATGTATATCCACTTTATTATGTATAATAAGATGTCTTTAAAGTATAAATGGGTTTGGGTACGAAAGAGTAATGTAAGAAAAGACTCCATCCAAGATTGTGGATCTTGATTCCTTTGAAAATCTGGCTTGAATCTTATCTTTCCTTGATTTGACGAGGTTGATCATCTCCGATCTTTGGTCTTGACATCATCATCCGAGCTACTGACATATAGTTAAAATAGCTTGTAGATAAGAACATTTAGCTAATAGGTAGATGGCATAGGATGAGTGTGCTATAGCCAAACAGGGTCTAGTTGCTTTGTTAGGTTGGCTAGGTACAGATCTTTAGGAACATGTAGGTTAGTTGGGCAGGATAGAATATTTTGTTGTGAAATAAATAGTTTACGCAACCTATCAAAATATATAGGTTAGGCTGTTTGTGTATTGATCGGATTGGCCTAAGCCACCAATTTAGGTTTAGGTGAACTAGGAGTATGGCCTTATCTTTTGTACCAGCATTAAGTAACTCACTCTAGATTAGATCATAAGAGATTAGATATGTAACACCCCAGGTGTTACTTAGGGTTTTCACTTAAGACTACACAAGCCAAGCCCATCATCACATGTGGTTGAAATAGAGCAAAGCACACCAAACTTGGAACTCAAGGTCCTAAGCAAGTGCAACCCATCTTAGATATCATACCCTAACTTATCATGCACATCTAATGGGGAGATTTGCCCAAACTCTAATTCAAACCCCTTTGGACAAGTGAAGCACTATAAGTAAGTGTGACCAAAAGGTTATGAAAACCCCATGATCATGACTTGGGCCATTTATAAAAGTTGTAGTACCCTTAATACCCTACAAATAATAGTAAGAAAGTGACCCCAAAAAGAATTCAGAAAAGCCCCAAAAGGTTCACCAAAGGGTTGAGCACAAAAGAAAAATCAGGATTTTTCTAAGTCCAAAACCAACCCTTGGCCAAAGATCACACATGTTCACCCTCATTCAAACTTCAAAACAATTCGACCCAATTGACAAAGTGGCGCCAAATTACCTCTAAAATACCCTGGAGAAAGTTGACCCCTACCCTAAGTCGTTTGACACGACTTGGCATAGCTTTTGTCCCTGTTTGGACAGCTATGACATAGGCAACTTCTCACCCCTCTAGAGACCGTACACAGTGGTTTTGCCAAGATATGCACGCTAAGGTGCTCAAATTCGCCGTTGAACCATGGCAGAAGCAAGCTCCCACGTGTTCGACGCGGGCTGACACTCGGGGGGGCGCTCAGAGCACGCCCGTGCGCGAACCCCCGCGCGCCCGTGGCCGCTCGTGACCACGCCCGTGCCACGGCTATAAAGCCCGTCCCAGAGCCCGGCTGTCTTCCCCGTTGCATCCCTTGTCCAGCGCCCAACACCCCGGAGCTCGCCCATAGCTCCGGCGACCTCTCCGCGACCCGCCAGAGCCGCCCAAGGACAACCACCGTGGCCGAACCATTCCTTGTCCTCCTCCGCTCGATCCAAGCCCCTAGGTAGCTTCCCTGGGAGGCCGTAAAGCTTGCCAAGGCTTAAACTGAGGACCCCCGCCACCGGAAAAGCGCAATCGTGCTCGCCGAAGTTCAGAACCCCGCCGGCGCATGTGGACCGGGTAAGTCTCTGCGCCATTTTCCGATTCACTGCACAGATAGCCTCTATGTCACCCCGTGGAGCTCATCGTGCTATTTGATTGAACTAGATCGTCGTGGTTTAGCTGGAACACCTGCCGCCGACGAGATCACCCGCCTGCGCACGTGGACCGGACGATTCCGGCCACCTCAGCCGTCGAGCCGTACACCGCTGTGACCGCCAGGACCTCCCGGAGCCAACCCCGCCCCTCGCCGGACCTCTCTCGCCGCCGGTAAGCCGCGCCGCCCTTTTCTTTTCCGCGGGTACTGTTTAAACCTGGGGAGGGACCGCGGGGGAGAAGAAGAAAAGGATAGGGGGTTTTGTGCATTGTCAGTGACTCGGGGGAATAGTAGCGCAGGTGTATAACTGAGAGGATTAGTTTAGAAAGAACCCAGGGTCTTCGGTGCAAAGTGGTTTTTCCAGGAAACCTTTTATTTAATCTGATTTAAATTCAAACAGAACTTGAATAATTCATATCTTCTGTTTTGTTCATCCAAATCGAGTCAAACCAATTTTGCGAGATCTTAAATAATGTAAACTACTTAAGAAAAATGTAAAACCCCCTAAGTGTTATAGAAAACTTTAAGGTTTTGATTTAAATATTGATTTGGCCAAAAGCTAAATAATAGGAGGAAAAATAGTTGCACTGTTAGACTGAGGTTAAGAAAATTTGGAGAAGTACCTAATCACTTCCTAACCTGTTTAAAAATGATAAACCCATTTGTATACCCCATTAAGGTAGAGTTTGCCATTTATTTCACATTGTGCTTAAAGTTAAAGAAAATAGGAAAGGTAATTTAAATAAAGAACCAGGGAGCACCCACATTTTTGTTAGTCTACTTATTCAGTATAGTTCACTAGAAAAATTTATTATACTCTGGTTTAGTGTAAAATAATTGGGATACCTTTTATTTTAAGAAAACAAGGAAAACTTAGAAAAACCCTAGAAAAATAACCCCAAGGTGAAAACACCCCAAACCTTGGGATAATTAATGTTTTGTTATTAAGAACATAGGAAAATATGAAATCTGCTGTTTGACATTTTTCAAATAACAAGGTAGTAGAAAGTGCCTTTTTGACATTAAACTTTAGAAAATCACAACTAAATAACCACAAATTAACTTTCTGTGATTTTTGGCACAGAAGCATGTTATTACTGTTAGATACCAACAAAAATGACCCTTAGGACAGAACCCACCCCTAGTTTAAAGTTGTAGTGCATAGTGACCCCCTTTGCCCAACTTTTGTTATTTTTGTCCAAGGCATACTCTTTTTATTCTGGACCTCAAATTCATAGAACAGACTATAGTGACCAATAGTAACCCACTGTAATTTTTTCAAAATTTTTGGAAAAAGTTAAACCACTATTGTAGTTCAAACCCACACTAGAATTCATAAATAGAAAATAAAGAAGGGGAAAATTAATGGTGGAATTTAGTGTCACCCTAACCCAACCAACAAAACCCTTTTAAATTGCCCACTGAAATATATGAGGGAAATACAAATCCACTATGCTTATCCTTAACAAAACCCAAACCTAGAGTGATAAGCATAAACCACTAAAAGCCACGTATGACTAAGAAACCCTAAGTTACTAACTAACTTAATTTTTCTTCCTTTAGCATAATGTTTGTAAATCCTGCATAATCATGACATACATATTCCTGTTCATTGCATTCGATAGACTGCAACCTCGCTGATGGAGAGTACGTCCTCGTGCCGGAGCAAGGAGCTGCTCAGGAGGTAGCCCCGGATCCAGCACCAGAGCCTGCACCAGAGGATCTGCCTGCCCCAGCTTTGGAAGGCAAGCCCCGGTTTTATGCATAACCTATTTATTATGCTATTTTACTACACTTAATGATTGTAGGATTGAATGTGCACTTAAGTGTAGGAGTTGTTTGAAACCCTAGTTGCATGATCTCAGGAATCCTTTTTGAGATGGATACTAGTATGCTAGGTCGAGTAGCTGCTTTGCTAATTAGGGATCTCGGTAGAAGTCGAGTGATTTTTCTAGCACTCGCGCGAGGTCAGGAATTGGTTGTACCCACTTTCATATCATAATGATGCTGGTCTGTGGACAACAATCCATGGGGATTGGTTGTCTGCGAGATGGAAAATTGGAATAAGGATTAACGTGCGGATACCTGTGTCAAGTGTTTGAACGTACTAAGCATATGTCGAGAAATATGGTAAATCGGTAAGCCTAGTACCTGAGTGAACCTGCCCGCAGACATATCCCCTCACGCGACCTGAGACGTGGTCTCCCATTCCGGTTATGGTGGGTACAAGTGCGGTCACTGCACGACGGCAGTCGGGGTCAGTGAGGCATTGTACGCCAAGGCGGTGAGCCCTGATCTGTTGCCAGGGAATCGATGGGGACGGTTGATATGTGTGGGGACGGAGTGCCCCTACATGTCGTGTGTTTAAGTTTACCTTGCAAGGATAAAAACTCGATTCGAATCGTCTGCTTCTCGCAGCTAATGAGACTGCTTGATCCATTGTACTGCATTGAGTAACAAGTGGAAATGTGATGATGTGGCAAAAGATGTTGATTGCTAAATTTGCTTGATACCATGAATGAGTAGATAGTACACATCTAGTCTTAAGAGAGTCACACTAAAACTTGACAAAGCTAAAACTTGAGTTATAAACTCAGCTAGTGCTTTTGGCAACCAAACCCCACAGCCAAACAGCTGCATGTCTAGAGGTAGAGGAGTAGACACAGGGTAAGTCTAGTTGAGTATTAGTATACTCAGCCTTGCTTGTGGCATAATTTTGACAGGTTCCTTGGAGGACATGGTTGCTGGAGTGACTTGGCCATCCATCTTGCCACCGGGTTGGACTTTCGAGTGGGATCCCGCCTCGGCTGAGGAGAAGCATGAGGAGTGATGGGACAGGCTTCCCCATCTCTCTATTTATTTATCGTTAGTTTTATTCCGCTGCACTTCGAACAATGATGACTACTTTTGCTAAAACTCCAATGATGATGTAATAAGTCTAACACTCTTTAATGTATGGTTTTATGCTTTATTGTATTTGCTCTATGACTCACCATCGAGTGAGATTGTGGTACTTGATCCTGTCAGTGGCCTCGTCGGACTAGATCCGAGGGATTGACGGGTTATTCCCATTTAAGTGTGGTCTAGCCTATGAGGCGGGACTTAGGCACTTAAGTTGGAATAATTCGGGCAGTTCCGCCACAAGATAGAATCTAGATTAGGTTGGTATGACTAGATTAAACTAGTTAAGATCTGATTAATTTATTTAGGAATAGATCATGTTTGTTACACTATTATGAGAGAAGCAAAGTGGTTGGGATAAGTATGCTTATTAGGACAAGATGAGTCTCTAAGAATAAGATAGAATCTTTTGAGATTATTTAGATCTATTAGGATAACATAAGACCCTTTTCAAGATAAGATGAGTTTTTTTAGGATAAGATGGATCTATGAGTGTAGGATAGAATCTTTTAAGATGAGATGGATATTGTTAGGCTAGATACTTTAATGAGGGATAATCTAGTCTGTCTAGTTATTTTTATAAGCATTTTTTTCTATTTGTATATGCCAATGTAATTGTGGACATTACTCCACAACTCATCACACTCAATCAAAGATCTAAATCAAACAAGTATCATAAGAACAAGCACTCAAGCATACAAATATTGACAAAAATAGTTTTGATTTTGTTCCTAAGTGTAGATCTCCTATTCCTAAAGGTCACTTTAGGCATAGGATTTCAAAGTGTGAAATCCACATTTGTCTTTAGAATGAAAAGGTAAGAATAATCAGAGTAAAGCAGAAATAGATGAGAAAAGATTAAGAAGAGTTTAGAAAGGACTAGAGTAGCAAAGGTAAGTAAGTATTGGTTGTCCAGTTCTATCTAGGTTTCGTCCTACAGTCAACATTCCTCTGATACCACTTCTGTCACACCCGGGTTTCAGGGGCACCAGGACCCGGGCGCGAATATAATCACCAGGTGTGCTGGGACCAAGTCTCACACATATGATGAATCATGGCACAGGATCGAATGTCACAACTTTACTATATAATATGAGTCCTATACAAAATAAATAAATAATTACATTATAAGGAGACAACGGTCCAGCAACCTAAAGTTGACTGGGAGACGACGGCCTAGACCTCTCACGAACACATCGTAGCATCCTCCATGCGCCTCATCCTGGGATACCTGTTCTTGACCTGTGGGGGGGGGTTGAGACAGCAAGAGTGAGCTCACATACGTTCATCGCTCAACAAGTTGTGGGGAATAATGTGCATGAACTCGCCAAAGATGGAAGCTCACGTGAAGTGTAAGGCTTACCAAAGAGGATGGTTAGAGTTGAGCATTGCTTTTAAAGTTGGTCAAAATTTTATTAGCAGTTACTAAGTACAAGTAAATACCAACCCAATTAAATAGTAGAACAAAAGTAACAACCTCACCTGCAATGCAATGCATATGACAAATTGAATTTAGTTCCATAAATTAATCATGTGAGGGTCCGAGCTGCTCATGACCGTGAGCACGGCTAGTATACCAGTTTTACACTTTGTAGAGGTTGCACATCTTTACCCACAAGTCATGTTACCCATTTGCCACGGGGTTGTACGGGCCCCATACACCTCTACCAAGGAAGCGAGGCAGGGTAACACTATGAGGTCTTTACAAAGTTCCACTAGCTTCAGAAAACCCGCTACAGTTTATAGGAAGTTCTAATGCAGGGATCCCTTGCGTGACCGCCATTGCAGCAAAATCAACCAAGGACCTACCTACACTGACCACTCCCCTACTGCCCTTGCCCCTTTTGGGTAAGGTAGTCCTCCACTAGCTTTCCTAATTAATCAGCCAAGGGCATCCATAAACCCTTGTGGTAGCACTATTTTCCCGGGTGGTCACTCCATGTTCCAATTAACATAATGATCTTATCATGAATAACAACGGATAACAAAAGTATAATCATGAATAATGTGTATCTCAATGCCCAAATCCACATAAAGCACTAGCAAGTACTACCCAGAAGTTTAGTGGTAAACAAGACATAAAGATAGTCAAACTAGGGTGACCTATTGGGTCCCATCAAAATTAACCTATGCAGATCATTATGATTAATCAGAACATGAATGGGTAAAAAGAAGTGATCAAGAGCACAACTTGCCTGGGACTTGAGATTCCAGGTACCAGGATGATCTTCAGATTCTCGTGACCTCACTGCTAGTCGTAGCAATACAGACAAACATGTATATGCAAAATTAACATCACACCAAACATGAGAATAAACTGTGTAATAATATTCTACACTGTGTAACAAGATCGTAGGAACAAGAATTACTAAATTTGGAGTTACGGTTACCAAGTTATGGATTTCTGAAGTTATTTAGCACCTAGAACAAATTAATTCAAACGAACCATTTTATTTCAAGTTTCATGGCTAAACAGTGTTACTAGTTGATAGACAATATTAAAACAAAATTAGTGGCACTAGAATGAATCAATTTGGAGTTAAATTCATCAAGTTATGAATTTCCTAAGTTTGGGACATTATTTTGTTTTAAAAAGAAAATTCTGTATTTAATTTAATAGATTTCTGAGTTACTTGGACTGCGGCCACTATTTAACAGAAACCTAGGGTCTAAATCATAAAACTTCTTAAGACTCGGTTTTCCCCCGCACAGGATGGCGGGTTAATTGTGGCAAAGAGAAGGGGCTCATGTGCAAAACATAACAGCCGAAGGGGTACGGGTAGAGCGGAGCCGTCCGGTCACGTTTCTAGAGCCCAGATTAGATCCGAATAATTTGATGAATCGGTAAGCAACGCGAACCATACGATCCAGATTGGACGCGCGAGATTAGATCAAGCTCTCCTTGAAACGGTATGCGACCGGGATCGTCAATACTAAGATCGACGGCCAGGAGACGAGCAAGCCACATTCTAATCCGACCCATCCGATCCAATCCCGATGGCCCAGATGTTAATCAGATACGATCCAATCCCAATCGCTAGTTCCGGATCCCACGGTTCACACCGGTCCGGTTGAATCGTTACGTCGCTTCTAATCTCAGCCGCACACACCAGATCGAAGGGCCAGGAGGCCATCGTCCACCCCATGCCCATCCGGCACGACAGAGCTTTCTCCCCACGGCGGCGACATGACCGGCATCGGGGTGCCCCACGCATCAATGACGCACTCCTGACGCGACTACCCTTCACATAACTTGAAGAATAAGGCAAACCCAGTCATGGGTGTCTTACCGGGAATGGAGATGCGGTCGACCCAGTCCATGGTGCGGAGAGGAACTGCGTCGGTGTGAGAACGACGGTGCGGAATTGCCGCCGCCTCTGCCCGAGGTCAACACCCGATTCCTTCCGCCCAAGCGCCCTACCGGTGCAGTCATGAGAGGTAAAATGCTGCCGAGAAAGCCAATCCGCGAAGACCAGATCCCGCCCCGGTGTTCGTCTACCGCACCATCTTCCACACAGGTTGCGCGGAGCCCAGAGGAGAGGGATAAGGGGAGGGAAAACCCACGCCATGGATTTATAGATGGGTGAAGTCCACTATGCTCGAAGGAACGGATCCGCGATTCCTTCGCGGAGGTTGGGATCATCGCGATCGCCGCGGAGAAGGTGACCCCAGCTGCCCAGCGTAGAGGGCCCACCGCCTAGCTTCCCTACGGCACCGCGAGCAACAACCAGCGAGCGAAGATTCTGGACAAAAACTCAGAGTCCAGTTCGCTGAGCCCCACGGTCCACGTAAAGAAGATGACCCTGTTCACCCAGTGAAGCTGACAGCAGGGCCCCACCAGTCAGGGTACCGCGTGCGCCAGGCACACGGGCCGGGTGGCGGTGTTTGCGCAGGAGTTGGGGTTGGGCCGCGGATGCTGGTTCAGGCCCAAGCGCAGGTTTGTGCCTCTTTTTCTCTCTTTTTTCAGTTTTCTATATTTTTTTTAGAATTCTATTTGGAATTTATACTTTCACACAAGATTCAAATTTAGGATTCGAGTTCAAATGCACATACAAAAATTCAGCATGAAGTGCAATTATATTTTTGTATTAAATACTTTATTTATTTAAGAATGTTTCAAATATGCAACATATACACACATTGTTTGTAGTTAAAGTAAAAGTATATTCAAAGTTCATATTCATCTATTTTGATAAAAAAAGATTTTTCTAATGTATACTCTTTTATTTAATAGATTGTTTAACTAATTCTACATAGTTACTACGGCAATCATTCATATTTGGACCTTTTATTTAACCACTTGTTTCAAAACATAACTATTTTTTTACTTCAGAATATTTTTTTTAATTACCCAAAATGACATTTTGGGGTGTTACAATACACTCCCTGCCAGGAGGAGGATGGAGCTTTCGACGATGATATCGAACCTCCGCCGTCCGACGCTGCCCTCATCACCGGTCTCCACATGCATCCGGCAACCGTGTCCCGGGGGCCAAATGAACCTCCGGTCGACTTCTCTTTGAAGGGGGTGAACTCCCTTCAACGCTTAAGGTTCACAAATCCCACTCTCACACCCAGACATACTGGTGTCTAGGACCCTCGGTTCTGGAACCTTTTTCAGGTTGACTTATAATTCTGTCATCATGTCTAAGAAGCACCTAGTCGTTCGACATCGTTTCATTGACTGGGAGGGGTGTGAGAATATGGGGGATGCTGACATGACGTCAGCTCTCTATAACTTAGAGAGAAAGGGGTTGAAAAACATAATGACTATGGAATACCCCTGGAACAACGAAGTAGTGGTCCAATTATATGCCACTCTCTGGGTAAAGAAAGTTGATGAAGAAGCTGATGGGTATGACTACCCAGTTATGTACTTCTTTATCCAGGGGGTCTGGCATAAAGTTAGCTACCGTCATTTTTCCCACATCTTGGGCTTCTCTGATGAAGATATTCAGGGCAGCAACCTTAAAGTCCATGACATTAGGCTGCCCTTGCGGGAAGAAACTGAATTTATTCATATTTCTATGGAGTGGGAGTTTTGGATCACTGCCAACATGCATAGGTACTATAGGTACCTTAACTTTTTGTCCAGGATGATCGTTCTCCCGAAGGGTGGAAATCAGATGAATGTCCTTGGGGAGAGTCGGATTCTCCTTCTTCTCCTTGCTCCAAATAGTCTTGCCCGCATAAACGTGTTTGACATGATCTGGGAAGAGATCCTTCGTGCTTCCTAGTCTCCACTCAAGGGGTGTCTCTATGCACCCTTTATTATGAAGATGATCGAAGTGGTCACTCAGACTCGCTTCGAGAAGCCCGTCAAACACTCCCGCTATGTACCATACTGGGTTGATTCCAGCAACCCAGCTGCTCGTACAAAGCGGGCTCCCTCAGGGTCTGGAGGCCCTGCTTCTTCTGATGAGCCACCTCCTCAGCCTCCTCATCATGAGTCCTTCTCTCATGTCGTCGTTGCCTCACGTCCGGTGGATCACAGCGAAATAGGTAGAGGTCAGGGTCAGGGACGGGGTCGAGGCCAGGGACTGTTTATTCGTCTAGCCAAGGGCATTTTTGGCGCCTTCGCCATGTGCCGCGACCGGGCAATCGAGGAGTCCGTGCACAGGCGGCGGACTGACGCACTGCATGAAAACTTTCGTCGTTATGCCGCCGCCACGGGTCATCCCATGCCTCCTGGGTCCCCTCCGCCACCAACCCCCACCTTCCCTGCGAACCTTAATGATTGGCACCAACAGGAATTTGGTGTGCCGTTAATTACTCCTGAGGATGAGGCTGAAAAGTTTGATAAATCCTACTATACCTCGGCCTCCTCCTCCCTATTCGGGTCAGGGACCCATTCCCGGTGACCCCAGACCGTCCGGCTCCGGTCACTTTCCTCCTCCTCCCTACCCGGGCCAAGGACCCATTCCTGGTAACCCAAGGCCTTCTGGCTCTGGTTATGAAAGGGAATTAGGCTTACACCTAGTCCCTAATTAATTTTGGTGGTTGAATTGCCCAACACAAACAATTGGACTAACTAGTTTGCTCTAGTGCATAAGTTATACAGGTGCTAAAGGTTCACACTCAGCCAATAAAAAGACCAAGAGTTGGATTCAACAAAAGAGCAAAGGGCCAACCGAAGGCACATCTGGTCTGGCGCACCAGACTGTCCGGTGTGCCACCGGACAGTGTCCGGTGTGCCACCGGACAGTGTCCGGTGCACCAGAGGACTCCAACTCCAACTCGTCACCTTCGGGAATTTCCAGAGGCGACTCCGCTATAATTCACCGGACTGTCCGGTGTACACCGGACAATGTCCGGTGCTCCAAGGGAGGTCGGCCTCAGGAACTCGCCAGCTTCGGGAAACTCCAACGGCTAGTCCACTATAATTCACCGGACTGTCCGGTGTGCACCGGACTGTCCGGTGCGACTCCGGAGCAACGGCTATCTCCGCGCCAACGGCTACCTGCAGCGCAATAAATGCGCACGCAGCGCGCGCAGGAGTCAGGCACGCCCATACTGGCACACCGGACAGTAAACAGTACGTGTCCGGTGTGCACCGGACACCCAGGCGGGCCCACAAGGTAGAAGCTCCAACGGTCAGAATCCAACGGCAGTGATGACGTGGCAGGGGGCACCGGACTGTCCGGTGTGCACCGGACTGTCCGGTGCGCCATAGAACAGACAGCCTCCCAACGGCCACTTTTGGTGGTTGGGGCTATAAATACCCCAACCACCCCACCATTCATTGCATCCAAGTTTTCCACTTCCCAACTACTACAAGAGCTCTAGCATTCAATTCTAGACACACCAAAGAGATCAAATCCTCTCCAAATTCCACACAACTCCATAGTGACTAGAGAGAGTGATTTGTTTGTGTTCTTTCGAGCTCTTGCGCTTGGATTGCTTTCTTCTCTCTTGATTCTTTCATTGCGATCAAACTCACTTGTAATTGAGGCAAGAGACACCAAACTTGTGGTGGTCCTTGTGGGAACTTTGTGTTCCAAGTGATTGAGAAGAGAAAGCTCACTCGGTCCGTGGGATCGTTTGAGAGAGGGAAGGGTTGAAAGAGACACGGCCTTTGTGGCCTCCTCAACGGGGAGTAGGTTTGCAAGAACCGAACCTCGGTAAAACAAATCCGCGTGTCACTCACTTTATTTGCTTGTGATTTGTTTTGCGCCCTCTCTCGCGGACTCGATTTTATTTCTAACGCTAACCCGGCTTGTAGTTGTGTTTATATTTGTAAATTTCAGTTTCGCCCTATTCACCCCCCCCCCTCTAGGCGACTTTCAATTGGTATCAGAGCCCGGTGCTTCATTAGAGCCTAATCGCTCGAAGTGATGTCGGGAGATCACACCAAGAGGGAGATGGAGACCGGCGACAAACCCACTACAAGCCAAGGGAGCACTTCATCGGAAGAGTCCCGCACCAAGAGGAGGGAAAAGAAGAAGAGCTCCACCAACAAAGGGAAGGAGAAGAAATCTTCTTCTCACCACAAAGAGAAGAAGGAAAAATCTTCTTCCCACAAGCCGCATCGGAGTGGGGACAAGCAAAAGAGGATGAGGAAAGTGGTCTACTACGAGACCGACACTTCATCAACATCGACCTCCGGCTCCGATGCGCCCTCCATAACTTCTAAACGCCAAGAGCGTAAGAAGTTTAGTAAGATCCCCCTACACTATCCTCGCATTTCTAAACATGCACCTTTACTTTCCGTCCCATTAGGCAAACCACCAACTTTTGATGGTGAAGATTATGCTAGGTGGAGTGATTTAATGCGATTTCATCTAACCTCACTCCACAAAAGTATATGGGATGTTGTTGAGTTTGGTGCACAGGTACCATCCGTAGGGGATAAGGATTATGATGAGGATGAGGTGGCCCAAATCGAGCACTTCAACTCTCAAGCAACAACGATACTCCTCGCCTCTTTAAGTAGAGAGGAGTATAACAAAGTGCAAGGGTTGAAGAGCGCCAAGGAGGTTTGGGATGTGCTCAAAACCGCGCACGAGGGAGATGAGCTCACCAAGATTACCAAGCGGGAAACGATCGAGGGGGAGCTCGGTCGGTTCCGACTTCGCAAAGGGGAGGAGCCACAACATATGTACAACCGGCTCAAGACCTTGGTGAACCAAGTGCGCAACCTCAGGAGCATAAAGTGGGACGACCACGAGGTGGTTAAGGTTATTCTAAGATCTCTTATTTTCCTTAACCCCACTCAAGTTCAATTAATTCGTGGTAATCCTAGATATACTAAAATGACCCCCGAGGAAGTTATCAGGCATTTTGTAAGTTTTGAGTGCATGATCGAAAGGCTCGAGAAAGATCAACGAGCTTGACGAACCCACCACATCCGAGGCTCAACCCGTCGCATTTAAGGCAACGGAGGAAAAGAAGGAGGAGTCTACACCAAGTCGACAACCAATAGACGCCTCCAAGCTCGACAATGAGGAAATGGCGCTCGTCATCAAGAGCTTCCGCCAAATCCTCAAGCAAAGGAGAGGGAAAAACTACAAGTCCCGCTCCAAGAAAGTTTGCTACAAGTGTGGTAAGCCCGGTCACTTTATTGCAAAATGTCCATTATCAAGTGACAGTGACAGGGATAACGACAAGAAGGGCAAGAGGAGAGAAAAGAAGAGGTACTACAAAAAGAAGGGCGGCGATGCCCATGTTTGTCGGGAATGGGATTCCGACGAAAGCTCAAGCGACTCCTCCGACGACGAGGACGCCGCCAACATCGCCGTCACCAAGGGACTCCTCTTCCCCAACGTCGGCCACAAGTGCCTCATGGCAAAGGACGGCAAACGGAAGAAGGTTAAATCTAACTCCTCCACTAAATATGAATCTTCTAGTAATGATAATGCTAGTGATGAGGAGGATAATTTGCGTACTCTTTTTGCCAACCTCAACATGCAACAAAAAGAAAAACTTAATGAATTGATCAGTGCCATTCATGAAAAGGATGATCTCTTGGACACTCAAGAGGACTTCCTTATTAAAGAAAATAAGAAGCATGTTAAGGTTAAAAATGCTTATGCTCTAGAAATTGAGAAATGTGAAAAATTATCTAGTGAGCTAAGCACTTGCCGTGAGATGATTGACAACCTTAGGAATGAAAATGCTAGTTTAAATGCTGAGGTTGATTCACATGTTTGCAATGTTTCAACTTCAAATCCTAGAGATGATAATGTTGATTTACTTGCTAGGATTGATGAGTTGAATGCTTCCCTAGCTAGCCTTAGAATTGAAAATGAAAAATTGCTTGCTAAGGCTAAAGATTTTGATGTTTGCAATACTACTATTTCCGACCTTAGAACTAAGAATGACATGTTACATGCTAAGGTTGTAGAATTAAAATCTTGCAAACCCTCTACATCTATCGTTGAGCATATATCTATTTGCACTAGATGTAGAGATGTTAACATTGACGCTATTCATGATCATATGGCTTTAATTAAACAACAAAATGATCATATAGCAAAATTAGATGCTAAAATTGCCGAGCATAACTTAGAAAATGAAAAATTTAAATTTGCTAGAAGTATGCTTTATAATGGGAGACGCCCGGGCATCAAGGATGGCATTGGCTTCCAAAAGGGAGACAATGTCA
Source organism: Zea mays (assembly GCF_902167145.1). Classification (NCBI taxonomy): domain Eukaryota; kingdom Viridiplantae; phylum Streptophyta; class Magnoliopsida; order Poales; family Poaceae; genus Zea; species Zea mays. The sequence continues at coordinate 44,496,705 of NC_050102.1, forward strand.
AAATTAATGCCCCTCCTAAAAGATTGTCCAACTTTGTTAAGGGCAAGGCTCCCATGCCTCAGGATAACGAGGGTTACATTTTGTACCCTGCCGGTTATCCTGAGAGCAAAATTAGGAGAATTCATTCTAGGAAGTCTCACTCTGGCCCTAATCATGCTTTTATGTATAAGGGTGAGACATCTAGCTCTAGGCAACCAACCTATGCTAAGTTGCCTAGAAAGAAAACTCCTAATGCATCAAATGATCATAACATTTCATTCAAAACTTTTGATGCTTCTTATGTTTTGACTAACAAATCCGGCAAGGTAGTTGCCAAATATGTTGGGGGCAAGCACAAGGGCTCCAAGACTTGTGTTTGGGTACCCAAAGTTCTTGTGTCTAATGCCAAAGGACCCAAAACCATTTGGGTACCTAAAATCAAGAACTAAACTTGTTTTGTAGGTTTATGCATCCGGGGGCTCAAGTTGGATACTCGACAGCGGGTGCACAAACCACATGACAGGGGAGAAGAAGATGTTCTCCTCATATGAGAAAAACCAAGATCCCCAAAGAGCGATCACATTCGGGGATGGAAATCAAGGTTTGGTCAAAGGTTTGGGTAAGATTGCTATATCTCCTGACCATTCTATTTCCAATGTTTTTCTTGTTGATTCTTTAGATTACAACTTGCTTTCTGTTTCTCAATTATGTCAAATGGGCTACAACTGTCTATTCACTGATATAGGTGTCACTGTCTTTAGAAGAAGTGATGATTCAATAGCATTTAAGGGAGTGTTAGAGGGTCAGCTATACTTGGTAGATTTTGATAGAGCTGAACTCGACACTTGCTTAATTGCTAAGACTAACATGGGTTGGCTCTGGCACCGCCGACTAGCCCATGTTGGAATGAAGAATCTTCATAAGCTTCTAAAGGGAGAGCACATTTTAGGACTAACCAATGTTCATTTTGAGAAAGACAGGATTTGTAGCGCATGCCAAGCAGGAAAGCAAGTTGGCTCTCATCATCCGCATAAGAACATAATGACGACCGACAGGCCACTAGAGCTCCTGCACATGGATCTATTCGGCCCGATCGCTTACATAAGCATCGGCGGGAGTAAGTACTGTCTTGTTATTGTGGATGATTATTCTCGCTTCACTTGGGTATTCTTTTTACAGGAAAAATCTCAAACCCAAGAGACCTTAAAGGGATTCTTGAGACGGGCTCAAAATGAGTTCGGCTTAAGGATCAAGAAAATAAGAAGCGACAACGGGACGGAGTTCAAGAATTATCAAATTGAAGGCTTCCTTGAGGAGGAGGGCATCAAGCATGAGTTCTCTTCTCCCTACACGCCACAACAAAATGGTGTAGTGGAGAGGAAGAATAGAACTCTATTGGACATGGCAAGGACCATGCTTGATGAGTACAAGACTTCGGATCGGTTTTGGGCCGAGGCGGTCAACACCGCTTGCTACGCCATCAACCGGTTGTATCTACACCGAATCCTCAAGAAGACATCATATGAACTCCTAACCGGTAAAAAGCCCAACATTTCATATTTTAGAGTCTTTGGTAGCAAATGCTTTATTCTTGTTAAAAGAGGTAGAAAATCTAAATTTGCTCCTAAAACTGTAGAAGGTTTTTTACTTGGTTATGACTTAAACACAAGGGCATATAGGGTCTTTAACAAGTCCACTGGACTAGTTGAAGTCTCATGTGACGTTGTGTTTGATGAAACTAACGGCTCTCAAGTAGAGCAAGTTGATCTTGATGAGATAGGTGATGAAGAGGCTCCATGCATCGCGCTAAGGAACATGTCCATTGGGGAGGTGTGTCCTAAGGAATCCGAAGAGCCTCCAAAAGCACAAGATCAACCGTCCTCCTCCATGCAAGCGTCTCCACCAACTCAAAATGAGGAAGAGGCTCAAGTTGATGAAAAAGAAGATCAATCAAATGAGCCATCTCAAGATGACGGCATAGATCAAGGGGGAGATGCAAATGATCAAAACAAGGAGGATGAAGAGCAAAGACCGCCACACCCAAGAGTCCACCAAGCAATCCAACGAGATCACCCCGTCGACACCATCCTCGGCGACATTCATAAGGGGGTAACTACTCGATCTCGTGTTGCACATTTTTGTGAACATTACTCTTTTGTTTCCTCTATTGAGCCACACAGGGTAGAGGAAGCACTCCAAGATTCGAATTGGGTGGTGGCGATGCAAGAGGAGCTCAACAACTTCACTAGGAATGAGGTATGGCATTTAGTTCCACGTCCTAACCAAAATGTTGTAGGAACCAAATGGGTCTTCCGCAACAAGCAAGATGAGCATGGTGTAGTGACAAGGAACAAAGCTCGACTTGTGGCCAAGGGATACTCCCAAGTCGAAGGTTTGGATTTCGGGGAAACCTATGCACCCGTAGCTAGGCTTGAGTCAATTCGTATATTATTGGCCTATGCTACTTACCATGGCTTTAAGCTTTATCAAATGGACGTGAAAAGTGCCTTCCTCAATGGACCGATCAAGGAAGAGGTCTATGTTGAGCAACCTCCCGGCTTTGAAGACAGTGAGTATCCTAATCATGTCTATAAGCTCTCTAAGGCGCTTTATGGGCTCAAGCAAGCCCCAAGAGCATGGTATGAATGCCTTAGAGATTTCCTTATTGCAAATGGATTCAAAGTCGGAAAAGCCGATCCTACACTCTTTACTAAAACACTTGAAAATGATTTGTTTGTATGCCAAATTTATGTTGATGATATTATATTTGGGTCTACTAACAAGTCTACATGTGAAGAGTTTAGTAGGATTATGACACAGAAATTCGAGATGTCTATGATGGGGGAGTTGAAATATTTCTTGGGATTTCAAGTAAAGCAACTTCAAGAGGGCACCTTCCTAAGCCAAACCAAGTACACTCAAGATATTCTAAGCAAGTTTGGAATGAAGGATGCCAAGCCCATCAAGACACCCATGGGAACTAATGGACATCTCGACCTCGACACGGGAGGTAAGTCCGTGGATCAAAAGGTATACCGGTCGATGATAGGTTCTTTACTCTATTTATGTGCATCTCGACCGGATATTATGCTTTCTGTATGCATGTGTGCAAGATTCCAAGCCGACCCTAAGGAAGCTCACCTTACGGCCGTAAAAAGAATCTTGAGATATTTGGCTTATACTCCTAAGTTTGGGCTTTGGTATCCTAGGGGATCCACATTTGATTTGATTGGTTATTCGGATGCCGATTGGGCGGGGTGCAAAATCAATAGGAAGAGCACATCGGGGACTTGCCAGTTCTTGGGAAGATCCTTGGTGTCTTGGGCTTCAAAGAAGCAAAATTCGGTCGCTCTTTCCACCGCCGAAGCCGAGTACATTGCCGCAGGCCATTGTTGCGCGCAATTGCTTTGGATGAGGCAAACCCTGCGGGACTACGGTTACAAATTAACCAAAGTTCCTTTACTATGTGATAATGAGAGTGCAATCAAAATGGCCGACAATCCCGTCGAGCATAGCCGCACTAAACACATAGCCATTCGGTATCACTTTTTGAGGGATCACCAACAAAAGGGGGATATCGAGATTTCTTACATTAATACTAAAGATCAATTAGCCGATATCTTTACCAAGCCTCTTGATGAACAAACCTTTAACAAACTTAGGCATGAGCTAAATATTCTTGATTCTAGGAATTTCTTTTGTTAACTTGCACTCATAGCTCATTTGAATACCTTTGATCATATCTCCTTCATATGCTATGACTAATGTGTTTTCAAGTCTATTTCAAACCAAGTCATAGGTGTATTGAAAGGGAATTGGAGTCTTCAGCGAAGACAAAGGCTTCCACTCCGTAACTCATCCTTCGCCATCACTCCAAGCAACTCTCCATTCTTGGGGGAGAAAAGCATGAGCATCAAAGAAAAGGACTTTGTCTTTGGGGGAGAAATAAAGAAGCCCAAAGCAAAAGGACCGGACTTCGTCTTTGGTATAATCTTAACTCAGGTATTTATGACCAAAGAGGAAGATAGCACCAGGAGGGCTCTAATGATTCCGTTTTTGGCGATTCATGCCAAAAAGGGGGAGAAATGAGCCCAAAGCAAAAGGACCGCACCACCACCAAAAATTTCAAAAACTTAGTGTTGAATATTTTTCAATTGGTATCTTATTGTGTTCAAAAGGGGGAGAAAGTAGTATTTCAAAAATGGTATATCAAAACCCTCTTGAACACTAAGAGGTGGATCTCTTCTAGGGGGAGTTTTGTTTAGTCAAAGGAGAAGCATTTGAAACAAGGGGAGAAGAATTTCAAATCTTGAAAATACTTTGCAAAATCTTATTCATTTACCTTTGACTATTTGCAAAAGAACTTTGAAAAGGATTTCCAAAAGAGTTTGCAAAAACAAAACATGTGGTGCAAGCGTGGTCCAAAATGTTATTTAAGAAAGAAACAATCCATGCATATCTTGTAAGTAATAATATTGGCTCAAATTCCAAGCAACCTTTGCACTTACATTATGCAAACTAGTTCAATTATGCACTTCTATATTTGCTTTGGTTTGTGTTGGCATCAATCACCAAAAAGGGGGAGATTGAAAGGGAATTAGGCTTACACCTAGTCCCTAATTAATTTTGGTGGTTGAATTGCCCAACACAAACAATTGGACTAACTAGTTTGCTCTAGTGCATAAGTTATACAGGTGCTAAAGGTTCACACTCAGCCAATAAAAAGACCAAGAGTTGGATTCAACAAAAGAGCAAAGGGCCAACCGAAGGCACCTCTGGTCTGGCGCACCGGACTGTCCAGTGTGCCACCGGACAGTGTCTGGTGCACCACCGGACAGTGTCCGGTGCACCAGAGGACTCCAACTCCAACTCGTCACCTTCGGGAATTTCCAAAGGCGACTCCGCTATAATTCACCGGACTGTCCGGTGTACACCGGACAATGTCCGGTGCTCCAAGGGAGGTCGGCCTCAGGAACTCGCCAGCTTCGGGAAACTCCAACGGCTAGTCCACTATAATTCACCGGACTGTCCGGTGTGCACCGGACTGTCCGGTGCGACTCCGGAGCAACGGCTATCTCCGCGCCAACGGCTACCTGCAGCGCAATAAATGCGCACGCAGCGCGCGCAGGAGTCAGGCACGCCCATACTGGCACACCGGACAGTAAACAGTACGTGTCCGGTGTGCACCGGACACCCAGGCGGGCCCACAAGGCAGAAGCTCCAACGGTCAGAATCCAACGGCAGTGATGACGTGGCAGGGGGCACCGGACTGTCCGGTGTGCACCGGACTGTCCGGTGCGCCATAGAACAGACAGCCTCCCAACAGCCACTTTTGGTGGTTGGGGCTATAAATACCCCAACCACCCCACCATTCATTGCATCCAAGTTTTCCACTTCCCAACTACTACAAGAGCTCTAGCATTCAATTCTAGACACACCAAAGAGATCAAATCCTCTCCAAATTCCACACAACTCCATAGTGACTAGAGAGAGTGATTTGTTTGTGTTCTTTCGAGCTCTTGCACTTGGATTGCTTTCTTCTCTCTTGATTCTTTCATTGCGATCAAACTCACTTGTAATTGAGGCAAGAGACACCAAACTTGTGGTGGTCCTTGTGGGAACTTTGTGTTCCAAGTGATTGAGAAGAGAAAGCTCACTCGGTCCGTGGGATCGTTTGAGAGAGGGAAGGGTTGAAAGAGACCCGGCCTTTGTGGCCTCCTCAACGGGGAGTAGGTTTGCAAGAACCGAACCTCGGTAAAACAAATCCGCGTGTCACTCACTTTATTTGCTTGTGATTTGTTTTGCGCCCTCTCTCGCGGACTCGATTTTATTTCTAACGCTAACCCGGCTTGTAGTTGTGTTTATATTTGTAAATTTCAGTTTCGCCCTATTCACCCCCCCTCTAGGCGACTTTCAGGTTACCACCACCATCCTCCTCCTCCTCATCAGGGTACGTCTTCCGCATCTAGTTTTCCCTCTAGTGATGAGCTCCCTTGGGATTCATCATTCGAGGAAGACATGATGCAGACTTTTTTCCAGACTATCCTTCCTATCCTCCATCCTATCCTCCTCCTGGAGGGTATTTATTCCTGTGCTCTCTTTCTCTCTCTCTCTCTCTCTCCTCATTTTTGGTCCTTGCTGCCAAAAAGGGGGAGAAAATTAGCCAAGTCATTTTTTGGTTCTTTATTTCTTTCTTGTTTATTGTTTTGTTTTTGGCCACTGTTGTGGCTTGTATCTTTTTATTAATGGATGTAATAAAATAGTTGGCATATTATTCACTGTGTTATGATGGTCTTCCGGCCATCATCTTTTGCCCCGTCTGTTTGTAATAATTATATTGCCACGAAATGCAAATGATGTGTGTTTAGAAATAATCATATGCATAACAGCTCTTTTTATGACACTCTTACACCCCTCGGATGATTGTATTTAGTGTGGACTTGGTCACTACCTCTAAATGTGTTGCTTATTTGACATATTATGTCAACACACTTGATTCAAAATTTGTGCACACATTTAGGGGGAACCATCTACATGCAATTGTTCAAAAGAATCTCACTACTTCAAATGTTTATCTTTTTGACCTTATTTGTTTTGGCATCAATCACCAAAAAGGGGGAGATTGTAAGTGCAATCAACCCTAAGTGAGGGTTTTGGTGATTTAATGACAAAGCAAATAAGGGTACTGTCGGGGACCATAATTAGGGGTACCCCCAAGACTCCTAATCTCAGCTGGTAACCCCCATCAGCACAAAGCTGCAAAGACCTGATGGGCTCGATTCAGGTCAAGGCTCCGTCCACTCAAGGGACACGATCCCGCCTCGCCTGAGCCCAGCCTCGAGCAAAGGCAGCCGACCTAGGAGGATTCACGTCTCGCCCGAGGGTCCCCTCAAGCAACAGACGCACCTTCGACTCGCCTGAGGCCCAGCTCGGACAAGCTTCGCGGAGAAGCAACCTTGGCCAGATCGCCACGCTAACCGACCGTATCGCAGGAGCATTTAATGCAAGGATCGACTGACACCTTATCCTGACACGCGCTCCTCAGTCGACAGGGCCGAAGTGACCGCAGTCACTTCGCCGCTCCACTGACCGAACTGATAGGAAAACAACGCCGCCTGCCCTGCTCCAACTGTTGTGCCACTCGACAGAGTGAGGCTGACAGCAGCTAAGTCCAGCCTCGGGCGCCATAGGAAGCTCTGCCTCGCCCGACCCCAGGGCTCCGACTCAACCTCAACCTCAGAAGACGGACTCCGCCTCGCCCGACCCCAGGGCTCGGACTCAACCTCGACGCCGGACGACGGGCTCCGCCTTGCCCGACCCCAAGGCTCGGACTCGACCTTGACCTCGGAAGACGGACTCCGCCTCGCCCGACCCTAGGGCTCGGACTCAGCCTCGACCTTGGACGACGGTCTCCGCCTCACCCGACCCCCGGGCCCGGACTCAACCTCGACCTTGGAGGAGCCTCCGCCTCGCCCGACCTCGGGCTCGGACCGACCACGTCACAGGGGGGCCATCATTACCCTACTCCTAGCTAGCTCAGGCTACGGGGAACAAGACCGGCGTCCCATCTAGCTCGCCCCGGTAAACAAGTAATGATGGCACCCCGCGTGCTCCATGACGACGGCGGCTCTCAGCCCCTTACGGAAGCAAGGAGACGTCAGCAAGGATCCGACAGCCCCGACAGCTGTACTTCCACGGGGCTCAAGCTCTCCTCCGACAGCCACGACATCACATGAACATGGCGCCAAAACCTCTCCGACAGCCATGACGACATGTACTTAGGGCTCTGGCTCCTCTCTGCTAGACACGTTAGCACACTGCTACACCCCCCATTGTACACCTGGGCCCTCTCCTTACGTCTATAAAAGGAAGGTCCAGGGCTCTCATACGGAAAGGTTGGCCGCGCGGGAGAACGGGCCGCCGCACAGTCTCTCTCGCTCTCGCTCTCTCCCACGCGGACGCTTGTAACCCCCTACTGCAAGCGCACCCGACCTGGGCACAGGACAACACGAAGGCCGCGGGTTTCCCCTTTGCTGTTTTCCCCCCTTTGTGCTCCGTCTCGCGCCGACTCATCTGGGCTGGGACACGTGGCGACAATTTACTCGTCGGTCCAGGGACCCCCCGGGGTCGAAACACCGACAAGTACTAACAGTTTTTGTTCCCAGTATATGTTTAGAATGTACAGGAACTAAAGGAAGTAACAAGGACAAAAAGAAACACTATGCAGTTTCCTTGCAAGGACTTCATGCAACGAACGTATAAAACTCTATGTATATCTTGAGTTGCATGATGTAATTTCTTCCTTAGTAGTTTTCGCACAGGTAATGGTGTTTGCTATAGCTCAAGCCTTCAAATTCAAAAGCTATTTTTGAAAAACCAAAAAAAATCTTTTTAACATTCTATGGTTGACCGAGGTTAGGTTTGACAAACCTAGAGTGTTCTTGTTGAAAAGCAGCTGAACTTGTTCAACTACAGTTGAGCTTTTCAGCTGAACTAAACTTCAGCTGAGTTGAGTTTTTTCAACTATAGTTGAGCTTTTTCATATATAGTTGAGCTTTTTAGCTGAGCTGAACTTCAGCTGAGTTGAGCTTTTTCAACTATAGTTGAGCTTTCTCAACTCCAGCTGAACTTCAACTTCAGCTGTGAACCTCTTTGACCATACACCAGCTGAACTTGCCTTCGGGCAGTTGATATGGGGTTTTCTCTCCTAAACTCTCTGGTCAAGACCAGTTGAACTGGTTTTGAGGGGCAGTTCAACTGGTCTCTGACCCCTCTGACTTCTGACCAACAATCTGCCAGTTAGACTGGCAAACAGGTCGCCAGAGATGTTAGGGGCTGTTCAACCGGTCTGGTCAACCTGGTCAGACTGCAGTTCAGTCTGCCAGTCAGACTGACAGATAGTCAGACTGGCAGATAGTCTGCCTGACATGCCAGGGGCGGTTCAACCAGTTTTAGACGAGGTCCTGGGTCAAACGGCTAGTTTTTGAGCCGTGACTATAAATAGGACCCTGCACCCCTCTCTTCAAAGCTGCTGAACACCCCCACATTTATTGCTCACCTAACTTGAGACAAAAGCACTCCTCTCCCCTCTCTCTCACACTTAAATCTTGCTCTAGATTCAACTTGGTTGGAGGAGCTCTTTGGTGTGAGGTTTGTGCTTGTGCTCACGATTTTGGTTTTCCTCTCCCATCTCATTTAAGATCTTGAGCTTGTTGCAAACACCTCTTGTGCATTCTTGGTGTTCTTGAAACCCTAGGTTTCAATACGTTTTGAGGTTTCTTGGGAGTCTCCAAATTTGTGGACGACCGCAAGAAGTTTGTAATTCCGCTCTTATGAGCAACATTTGGGATAAGGAATCCCTTGACCTTGGTGGTCGGGTTTTGGAGGATTTGGGTTGAAAAAGACACGGCCCTTTGTGGGCTCCTCAACGGGGAGTAGGACACCTTTGTGGTGTGGCCGAACCTCGGGATAAATCTTGTGTCTCGTGTTCTTGCTTGGTTTATGCTTAAGATATTCTTGCTAGCAAGATAGACATATATATTTTCTCGTCGTGTGGATCGTGTGGTGAAATAGCTTTCATATATTCACTGTCCACACTTTGACTTAGTTACATTCCTCTTCTCGAAAGGATTCAGAACATACATTTTCACTTGGTTTATAATCTAAAGTTTGCAAAATAGTTGGATTGGTTCAGAGTGGTTCAACTTGCCCACGTAGCAGTTGAACCGGCCTGCACCAGTTGAACTGTGGCTTTAACAATCTTTCAAAGTTTGTTTTGAAAATTTTCAGATTAGCCTATTCACCTCCCTCTAGGCTACTTTCAATTTTGTTCCCTCATTCGTTTTACATTTCGTTTTTATTACTAATGTGAAATGAAAACAAGAGAGGGGTTTTTCGACCGATTCCGACCATTTTCACCCCTAATCGCCACCACTGATCGAGAGGATCCACCATCGACATTGCCATCGTCGTCTCTACCTCACACGTCGTCGGTCTAATCAATTGATTGTGGGCAAACCACCCTACTAAGACATCTTGTCGTCCATAGCATGATGCTTGGCCAAGCAAGAGGGCTATCGCTACGTCGCCTCCTCAGGAGGCAACATCACCGCATGTCGTCGTCCTTGGCGTTGCATCCACGTGATGTCGACTCATATCAGTGCACGTTTCTCGTGCATGCTCTTCTCCGGTTGTTCGAGTTCTTCGCTGCCTTCAATCACCCGTCGCACTATAGTGGCGCTGTCGAGGACCTTCTTCCTATGTGTCGTGGCTCTCCTATTGTAGTAACTCTAGGAACCTCGATGTGTCGCTAGACCTATATCTTCACCTTCGTCCAGCACAACCTTGTTGCCAGCGTCACGCCTCATCCTTTAAAAACATAGTAAAGTAATAATGATTTCTGTTAGTTTTAGTTTTATTTAAAAGATTCTTTTCTCCATATCTCATTTATCTCTAACGGTATCACTTACTCTATATGTCAAATATCCATATTAGAGATGTATTTTGCTTTAAATTTTTGTACTTACCTATTTGTCATACTCTTAAATGACTTATACATGTTTATTTTTTACTTAATTTGTTGTCTAAAGTATAAAAATAAATAAAAAAGAGAAAATATAGACTCTATATATAGAGAAGATGAAGAAGTGGCATCTATATAGAAGACTTTAGAGATCTTTAGAGGCGCAGTGGAAGAAATCTTCTTTATATTTAGATAAAGTGTCCTTTATAAGATCTTGTTGGAGATAGCAATTAATAATGTAACATGAGGAGGTATTTCCATGTCACATGCAGAATGTTTCCTACAAATCTCATGTCGGGTTATGTCTGTATGGAAGAGATTGGATAAGATTAAATCTCTCTTTAGTTAAAATTAAATAGAATATGATTTAATCTTTCCAGCCCCCTTCGTTTCAAACACAACCGAACAAAGCTTTATACAGAATGAAATAAGCTTGTATGGTGTTATATGAACTGAATTCTTCAAGTAGAGCTTGTACTCGGTTTTCAGTATTTGAGGACGAAACAAAAAAAAAATTCTTGATGGAATGTCACTAGCAACATCCATTGTGTTCGATATCCGTGCCATGTTTCATCTAATACCTGTGGGAAATTGGATGGTAATTTAATAATAAAATGAGAGTAAGAATAAATTCTTCTCTCCTCTCGTAATATTTTCTATGCAACTGTAAAATTATAAATTGTTAAAGCAAAGTGTGTCTCAGTGTCTGTTCCAAATGATAGGCCATGTGACATCCGGGTCATTCAACGGAGACAGAGACCATGTCGACACCGAAAAGATAAACGACAACAGCCTACACAACTAACGAGCAAATGTTGAATAAGAAAAAAAATGCTTCCTCCAATTGGTAGGGCATATGAGACATATATGATTTTGGCAATAGATCCACGTGGCATATACTAATTCAATGGTAATGGGAAGAAAAACGTCTACACAACTTTATAACCCTCTCTTTAACCTTGCTTTTATATCGAGTAGCCATAAGATGCCAAGCAAACAAAGAAAAAAAATATTAGGATGTACATATGCTAGCAAACACTCGTTGGGAGTACAGATGGCTAAAGAGGCCACCCGATCCGGCACGACAGTAGTATTATTAGGCAAAACACTATTAGGTACAACACTATTAGACACTATTAATAATTTTGTCGTGTCGTGCCGGCACTAATGCTTAACCAGCGCCCAGACACTACATTATAGTGCCTAATCGTGTCGTGCCGGCACTATACGACATTAACACCTAATAGTGCACGTGCCAGTCCAGACAATATTTCATTTTAAAAGCTCAAAAATATAGAAAATCTTTGAAATTATATATATAATTTTAAAACTTGAATATTTTACCACTATAAAGTGAATTCGTTATGTTTAAAATCATAACAAATAACAATTTATAATCACACGCACATATCACAATTACATCTATAAATCACATGCTGATCTAAGTTGTGTCTAACCGTACCGGTCACTAAATCGTGTCGTGCTCGTGCCAGCCCATCATACCAGGGTGACAGCCTAAACACGACACTAAACTTTTGTCATGCCGGTACTGGCACTATATTAATCGTGCCCGTACCGTGACGAATCACTATAAGCCGTGTCGTACTTAGTATGGGCCTATTTAGTACGACCTGGTAATCTATCCGCATGTTTGGTTTATGGATGGCGCCAGCCTGATGCGTACGGGCGTGGCTGCACTGCGCCTGCACGCGCGCGTACGCGCCGAGCGACAGTTTCTGGCGGGCCTGGCTCGCTGTTGTTTCTTGCACCCGTTCAGCCTGGTTATACAGAGAAGTAAAACAAACAAAATATGCTTTGAGGATTTGTGGATGCAGTTTCTTCCCCGGTACAACCAACCAAACGGACCGTATATAGTTGGGAGTGTTAAATTTTCTCCCCTACTCCTGTAGTCTGTATGAGCGCCGAGAATCGAGTTTGCGCTCTCCTTTCCGGCTTTCCGCCCAAACAGCCGTCGGGCGTCCCACGGCCGCCGCCCCTGCCGGAGATACGCGTAGCCGGGAGTTAAGGGGTACGTCATACATACCCATAGCCCGACGCCCCGACCCGATTGATTCAGGCGCGCCATCGCCTGTTTTACGCCCCGAGCTATTCGCGTTGTCTGTTTGTTAGCCTCCACCCCCCCTACTATCCGCATCCTTCATCCCAGTAGTTGGTGACAAACCTGATCCATTTCCTTATGTTTCCAGTTCGATTGGTTTGATTCCTTGTCGCCGTGAAAATCACTAATCAACTGAACCATGTGAACTATACCTGCAGATGAGTCCTCAAATGCTGTTATTGGAAACATCTTAAGTTAGAGTAAGTTGCTGAAACTATGGAAGAGGTTCAAAACTGTGTGATGAAGCTGGTTAGTGCTTTGCAGAACTTCATAATTCTCATGTGGATTATGGCCTGTTCCCTTGACTCGCTTCAATCTGATTGCTACTACTTTTTCTGGACAGCGGAGCAATCCAAGGCGGCACAGGGATAAAGTGTATGTTGGCTGTGGGGCTGGATTTGGTGGAGACAGGCTAATGGCTGCTTATAAGTTGCTGCAGAGAGTCAAGGAGCTTAATTACCTAGTTCTCGAGTGTTTGGCAGAGCGAACTCTGGCGGATCGATACCGAATTATGGTGTCAGGAGGCAAAGGCTACGATCCTCGGGGTATCTTTTTGATAAGTGTTGCTTCTAATGCTCTTGATTCAATTCTTGTTCAGTGGGGGTGACACCTGTTGTCTTTCTTAATGCTTATGTGACTTACAAATTACCAAATCACACACCTTTTTATGACATTATGCAGTCAAAGAGTGGATGTCTTTGCTTCTACCCTTGGCTTTTGAACGGAAAGTTTGCATCATAACTAACATGGGGGCAAGTAAGATATTGCTGGCTATGGTTCAACTTTAGTGCGTGATTACCTTTTCACTTCTTTTGCCTGTTTCTTCATGTTACGTCAGTGGATCCTCTTGGAGCACAGAAAGAAGTACTGAACCTGGCATCTGTCTTGGGACTGGAGATAACAGTTGCCGTAGCTTATGAATCATCCTTTGAAACTCAAGGTATTTTTTCATTTGTTTGATAGCACCAGGCAACATGAAGCCCTAGGTGCTACATCTGTACGCTTCTTAAAATTTTCCAACCTTGATTGGTTTGTCTGCAATGTAGAAAGTGATAATGAAGATTGGATGATATCTCAAAAAGGCAATCAACTTTGAATATGTTCTTACTGCTTTTCATAATTTTGCATCTTTTTGTAGGAAGCCCTGTATTGTCCGATGAATCAACAGGAGGGAGAGGGGTAATTTACTGATCACTTGAGAACCTCTCAGCATTAATTATCATTCATGTCCTTGACTTCAGTTTAATACAATTCAATGACTATTTTGATGGCCCCTTGATCAAAGAAACTATTTCTATTCTATTTGTTCTCCTGATTCTTTGTAAGGAAAAATAAAGCCTTTGGGATCTCTAGTTTGACTTTTATTTGTGCCGCTGAAAGTCTAAGTCAGAAAATGTAATGGTTAATTTTGCTACAAGAAATTAAGATAACTTCAAATAGAAGTGTTCTGGTCCAGGCTTCATGTGTGGTCGAGGACATCAGCCCATGCGTGTTAATGTATTGTGTATCTGTGAAGAGCGGGGAATGGTCTTGATTTCAATTAAAAACATCCTAAAAAAATATGAAAAGGTAAATGTAATTTGTTGCATCCCAACCTTTATTTGCTTCACACAAATGAATTATGCATCTCAACCTAGTGAATGAATTGCACACATTTAACTAGCTTACTGATTAGCAACCGACCAGCCTAAATCTGTGTAGGGTACTCCATGATATTAAAGTACTAACATCCCACTTGATACAATTATGTTTTACCATATTATACCACATGTTGCCTAATGTCACTTCACATGAATACTATAACTATCCTTGTAGCCATGTTTGAGTTTAAGTATGAAATGAGTGACCTTTATCATGTATGGTATCCATTTTTCTGAGTGAGTGTTTTTTATCGAACGCGCAGGAGAACTGCGCATCTTATATATTAAAGAGGAATAAAAACCTTACAAAAAGGAGATGTTGCTGAGCAAGTCTCCCAAGGACCCTACATAAACCCGAAGGGAATTACAAATCGGTACCGTAACTTGACCCGACCTCGCCCAGAGCTGCAACTAAGCCAAGGCTCTTAAGCTCCTTAGCTCCTGCTATTGCCCAGCTAACACACTCATCTAAGAAACATCTAAAAATTCTAGGTAAGGATGGAGACTCCTCATGAAACACTGCTCTGTTTCTCTGAAGCCATAGGCACCAAGCTCCCAGGATGATCAAAGATTTAAGCCCGTTTTCCTGGTCTTGATAACCCTTAGGCTCACTTTTCCCCACCAGTCTGCAAAAGACTCCTCATCAGCTGCCGGAGTGAGGTGCCCCAAGCCAAAAACAACAAGAACTTTGTGCCAAAATTGACGGGCAAAAATGCACGCAATAAGGAGGTGCTGAATTGTCTCTTGGGCTTGATCACACATGGGGCATACATCTGGGTGTGGCATCCCCCTCTTCTGCAACCTGTCAGCTGTCCATCACTTGTTCCTTATCGTCAACCAAAGGAAAAACTTACATTTAGGAGGGGCCCAGGTCTTCCATAATCTCTCCCATGGCTCAAAAACAGTAGAGCCGAAGAATAAGACATTGTAATAGGATTTAGAAGAAAACAGCCCTGATGCCTCATGTCTCCAAACATGGTGGTCTTCCTCCTGAGAAAGTTGCACCTCACCTAAAGCATCCCATAAGAGAAGAAATTGTTGAATTTCAACCAAATAAAGGGGGGGTTTGATATTAGCTATCCATTGCCTAGGTAGTAGGTATGTATGTTTTAATTTTACAATACATTCTGCCATGGTTCTTAAGGCGGTATGGCGAGACAAGAAATTGGCCACCGCCTGGACGCCTAGGCGACGCCTTTAAAACACTGCATTCTGTTCCAATACATGGTCATTGTAGGATGTCATTAAATAAAACTATCACTAGAAAGTAAGTACCAATTACATGTCATATATACGTTTAAGCAATTCTACCTCATTTATGCATAACTTTGATCTTTTGATTAATACCTATTTCTTGCTTTATCCTGATGCCAGGGATTTATAATGTGTCATATTTTATCTTACTATTTATTTTTCTATGTAAAGGGATGTAGCACATATCTTGGGGCAGCTTCAATTGTACATTGCTTGGAAAACTATAAACCACATGTTGTCATTACTTCACGGGTTGCTGATGCTTCACTCTTCTTAGCACCTATGGTATAGTATTCAAGTTTAATCTACCACTCTCATGTTTGCTATTGATGTAATGCCCTTTTTGTTTAATACTATTTATTTACGCAAGGTGAACATGATGAATTTGTGTGATCAGATATTAAGCTAGCTTTGCCTTTCCTTTCCTGGTTTGTGTACCATGAAGTTTAATCTAACACTGCACTGTTTAAGTATCATATGCATTTTTTTTTTGTTTCGATAGATTGCACAATATAATGATGTCAGTCCAGATCGTCTGAGCACAGATTTTTTTTTCATGTGACAGTGATTTATCTCTTTTACCTCCCTTTTCAACACTACATATAAGAATAAACAGCCCAATTTATACATTTGATTGTCAGAACATGAGTTTGGGTTAGAACAAGTACTCTTTTCTCCTAATCATATCATTCACCACTTTGGGCTATTTTTATTGGACACAATAATGAAGTTAATCCAGAACATCTGAACACATTCTTTTGTGTGACAGTTAATGATTTATCTCTTTTACCTTCCTTTGCAACACTAGATCTATGAATTAGGTTGGAATTGGAATGACACACAGTTGGCACAAGGAACATTAGCAAGCCATCTTCTAGAGTGTGGCTGCCAACTCACTGGAGGATATTTCATGCACCCTGGTACATTTTTCTTTCTTTCCAAATATAATTAGGCATTTTCTTTTAACCGTAGCAATGATTTGTTTTCTTTGTATTGTTTGTTTGTGATGTCATAAAAAGCAGGAGATGCATACAGGGATTTTCCTTTTGAACAACTTCTGGATTTGTCTCTCCCATTTGCCGAAGTTAGTTGCAGAGGAGAAGTCATTGTCAGTAAGGTAGATGGCAGTGGAGGCCTTTTGAGCCCCCATACATGTGCTGAACAGCTTCTTTATGAAGTTGGAGATCCTGCAAACTACATAACTCCTGATATGGTGAAGTCAAAACCAATTACAGTTACAATTGTGGCTAGCTCCTTATTGAAACATTGATTATATTTTGATGGAGCAGGTTGTAGATTTCTGTAATGTACAGTTCCATCAAATATCAAAAGACAAGGTCAGCTGTGATGGAGCAAAACCTTCTAATGCTTGTTGCCCTGAGAAACTCCTGCAATTATCTCCTACTGTACGTATTCCTTGATAATTAAATGGTACAAACTTTATGTTTATCTTTTAGTCCTTCCAACATAGAACTTGATTGTGATCTATGACCACAAAGACATGCATAATGAACAACATAGTTTTAATCAGGGATATAAAATTCTCCCTTCTCAAAATACCATGCCCAGTAAGCAGCTGAGAACTAACTGGTATCTGTTGTTTCCTAATTGAACATATAGGTCTTCTGAAAATATTTTCTTTAAAATGTCTGTGCTTTCAGTATTATAAGACTTTTTCAACTCTGCGAACAGTGCAGTCTACAGTGCAAAACAGTGTTCAAGGTGACCATATGAGTAACCTGTTGGATACGGTCTAAAAGGTCGGGTTGTAGTCATAAAAAACTGATAACACTAAAGTTTCTTCAGACACATGAAGTGTCTCACGTATTGAGTAAATATTGTTTGTCAACAGCAATGCATTTTTCAGGTTGGTCTAGTTAGGTGCTGATCAATTTGCATAGTACCTATTTCTATTCTTTAGGAAAGTGGATGGAAAGGCTGGGGAGAGATCTCATATGGGGGGCATCAATGTTTAAAGCGTGCCCAGGCAGCAGAATACCTTGTAAGTCCACGTGCTTTTCATTTTAACTTAGGCAGCATCAAGAATCAAGGAATCTCTTTTTAAACAAGGCGATAAGAGGATAATTTCTCCATTTGGATATTTTGATGGCTTTAGGTAAGGTCGTGGATAGGTGAAAGGTACCCAGGCATTAATGAAAAAATTGTCTCATATGTCATGGGCTATGATAGTTTGAAAGCTATTGGAGGTGATGAGGATAGTTACTTGGCCAAGCAAGTATTGGATGTAAGGCTTCGGATGGATGGTCTCTTCGAGCTTGAAGAGCATGCTGTTCAGTTTGTCGAAGAATTTATTGCTCTATATACAAATGGTCCAGCTGGTGGCGGTGGAATCAGGTATTGGCAAGTGATTTTTGCTTTTGGCCACCGTGAGGAGGCCTTCTCTCTTGTACTTGTTCTGGTCTTTTTTTTGACCCTTTTCTTTTTAATATAATGAAGCACAGTTCTTCTGTGCATTCGAGAGAACAAATTTCGATGCTCCTTTTTTGTTGGCAAGCTAATATTTTGGTACTGAAACATCGTAGTTCAATGTAGGATACATACACACGTGCAGACTTCAGATGTATGCTGCGTCATAAATTACACGGATGGATGGCCAGTATAGGAGTTTATTAGATATTTTAAATTTCATGAAAACTAGTATCAATTGCAAAATGAACTATGTCAAATGGACCTTGTTCTTACTCCATGCAAGGAAAAACATATCTGTACCATTCTTCATTCTGGAGTTGATTTTACCATTTGAAGTCCTTGTTTGATGCTTGCAGCACTGGACACAGGAAGGAAATTATTCTGCAAAAGATGCTGGTACGGTGATCTCTACCAACGGTCCCATGTGACCGATAGAACGTGCATCTACTGTCTCCATGCAACATACACGGCTTCTATATGACAGCGTTGGTTTGCGCAGGTTGATCGGGAAAACATCTTTTGGCGATCGCATGCAAAGAAGGCGAGCATTCCCTGCCTGCATAATCAAGCTACATATTCTGAAACAGGTCAGGCACGTATTTCACAAGCGCAACGAAACCCAACATGTCGTACAATGGCCATTCAACACTTTGAAGCAAGCACGGAGACCCCAGCATCCCCTGCTCCAGCTTTACCTGGGAAAAGGGTCGCTCTCTACCATGTGGCTCACAGCAGGGCCGGTGACAAGGGGAATGATATGAACTTCTCTGTCATTCCTCACTCCCCTGCTGACATCGGCCGGCTCAGGTCCGTAATAACTCCGGATTGGGTGAAGAACGCTGTGTCACCTCTGCTTGGTTCGTCTTCGTTTCCTGACGAGCGAGATGTTCAGCATCGAAACAAGCTGCTTGAGCTTGTCACCGTGGAAATTTACTACGTCCCGGGCATAAGCTCCCTGAATGTTGTGGTGAGGAATATCCTGGATGGTGGCGTCAACTGCTCGAGGAGGATAGATCGGCATGGAAAGACCTTGTCAGATGTCATATTGTGCCAACAAGTTATCCTACCGCCATGATTGTCAATATTCTTATCCGTATTCGAATTAAAATATGGTAAATAGTATCTGTATTCGAACCAAAATATGGTAAATAGTGACATCCGAATTTGTATCCGTGCGTATTTGATCCGAATACATCTCTATTAATTGACTACAGTACCCACTATAAACTTATGTGTATTAATATTATTAAGGTTTGTTTTTTAGAGCCTGTGTGAACTCTGGGAGACTTGATGCTAATACCAGAGCCGTGTACAGGTGAAGACGGAGCAATTCTGTCACCCGTTTTACGCTTACCCATATTATATTATATTATATTATATTATATTAAATATTATCTCAGGAATTACTTTTTTTCGTTTTTACTGTAGCAAAATTTTGGTTTGACAAAAAAATATTGACTTCCGTATTTTTAATTTGGAAGTGGACCATCCCAAAAATCGAAGACTTTTCGGACGGTAATTGATTCCTGCATTAGGTGTTAGAAAGACTTAAGGCCCTGCTTGTTTGGTTGGAATTAATTTTCATTCTAATAATTATAATTTAAACTAATTAAATTAATATATTTTTATATGTAATATATTTGTACATTATCCTAAATTATATGAGAGAGATAGTTATATACTAAACTTATATTATAGAGAAGTAAGTAGAAGTGTGTTATAAGTTGTACATTAGAAAAGTAGCATGTAAATTTATAGAATCAATTTTCATCTTTCACCATATGAATTTGAGATATACTTATATATAGACTTTGGAAAGTTGTGGAATATCATATTCTAAAAAACAACCTACTACATTGGTAAGATTCCATTTCCTCAAAATGAAGGAAAACAAACGAGGCCTAAGGGTTTTTTTGTCCTGAAAATCTAATTCTAGCTATGAGTTATGAGAAAACTGTTGTGAGCTGATGATTGTACAAAAACTGAAATTTGTTTGGTTGAGCAACTATCACTATGATTTTATAATAGAACAACATCTTATAACATGGATGACAGGAATATAAAAAATTTAGGGTAGGAGGTAATTTTGAATTGAACTAGAGAAAACTATATATTTTTAAAAATCTATTCTACTGTTGTACCAGTTTGATTGGGATTACAGATTTTTGGTAGCGAATCTGGTTCAGAAGCTGAACCAATCACAGCCTAAATATAATGAATAAAATAATATCAAAGAAGCCTACTGTCATCCTAGTATGACAATTGAATGTACCCAAGAGATGAAAAGATAAGAGATGGAGTGAAGAGCGTAGGCTAACTATGTGTTGTCATTGACTGCAATCTAATTCCAACACAAGAGCAACTTAGAGGGATTTAGGCTGCAAAGTGTGTAATATCCTATGTCCTCTTAAGTGTGATGGATTAATTAACATAAAATTGCAGAAGATTGCAAGCTCTAGTAACAACTAACCATCATGACATCCCAACTCTCCCATTCATTGCCAAATGGTCTTTAGTTCACCTTTTCTCCTACCCTTAGAAGTAGGTTTCAATCTCCAGGTTCTTGGTTCCAAACCTAACTCCCTTTCCTACTCTGTTTTGCTCCTCCCTTCTATAAGGGAGGAGAGAGAATTACATATCGGCTGGACTATTGGTCCCACTTAGTAGATACCAAACAATTTATATCTTGTCATGGAGTTGTATGTAGCGACATGTCCTCGATTGAGCCACATTGTTGAAAATATTTTGTTGCAATGATGGGCATACCCAAAGAGACAGAGATGATACATCGCATCGATGAGTATGAGAGTCCACAACATAGTTGATGACTGGTGCAACATCTTGTACCATATAATACTTTTTGGTACACTGGCTCGCCCCAAACGTGGCGATAGGGTTGAGCATGTATTAGTCTTGAGTACGCCTATAGCCTATATCCCATATCATGGCAATAGTGTGCCTATCAAACCACAACATCGCACATCACATTTAATATAATGTATATATGTCTTTCTTGGGTATGATTTTAATAGCATGGGTTATATATTTTCAATAATAAACTCTAGAGTACCTGAGATGAATATTAGTACAATTATGGAGTCCAAATATGTTATAACTTTTAAGAGTGAATTTCCTATAAAAATACACCTAACACTTCTAGTCATGAATCTTTTATACTTGAGATACCTAAAGCAGTAATACATGCTGACTTTCAAATCCATGTGGAAAATCTAGAGGAGGATAATACTATAGTCACTCAAAAGAGTAAGAGATAGAGGACTCTAAAGTATTTTGGTGAATACTATATTATATACCTTAATGATACTCCCAAAACCTTAGAAGAGGCATACTCATATCTTGATGCTGACTTTTTAAAGGAAGCTGTTCAGAGTGAGATGGACTCAATTATGGTTAATGGAACTTGGGAAGTAGTTGATCGTCCTTATGGGTGCAAGCCAGTAGGATGTAAATGGGTGTTCAAGCAAAAGCTTCTCCCTGATGATACTATTTAGAAGTACAAGGCGAGGTTTTGTGGCCAAAGGTTTTACCCAAAAAAAGGTAAATATTATTTTGATACTTATTCACTAGTTGCCCAACAACCATATGTGTGCTACTTTCCTTGGTTGTCTCATATGACCTTATCGTTCATTAGATGTATGTTAAGACCGCTTTTCTGAATGGAGAGCTTGAGGAAGAGATCTATATCGATAAGTCTAATGGTTTTGTAGAAAATGGTCAAGAGGAAAAGTGAAAGGGAAATGTGCCCTTGGGCCATTTCTATAAGATTTTGGTGATTAAGTGCCCAACACACATTAAGGGAATGAGTATATGCCAAAGGGTGGACAAAGTGCAAATCAATACAAAGGTATGATTCTAGACTTAGTACATTAGTTTTTGTGTACTAACATATTTGTCTAAGTGCTAGAATCAGAGAAAATACAATTGGAAAAGACTTGGCTCGAGCAGCCAAGACTCTGCTCAGTCTGGGTGCACCGGACTGTCCGGTGGTGCACCAAACAGTGTCCGGTGCGCCAGGCTGGCTCTGGTGAAAAGGCCGCTCTCGGGAGTTTGTCGGCGGCGTACGGCTAAAATTCACCGGACTGTCCGGTGTGCACCGGACTGTCCGGTGAGCCAACGGTCGCCGAGCCAACGGTCGGCCGCGCAATCCGCGCGTGACGCGTGGCCGGCTCAACGGTCTGAAGGGGGCACCGGACTGTCCGGTGTGCACCGGACAGTGTCCGGTGCGCCAACGGCTCCAAATCGCCAACGGTCGGCTGCGCCACAATAGGAAAGAAATCCGCACCGGACAGTGTCCAGTGGTGCACCGGACTGTCTGGTGCGCCAGTCGACAGAAGGCAAGATTTGCCTTCCTGGAATGCTCTCAACGACTCCTAGCTGCCTTGGGGCTATAAAAGGGACCCCTAGGCGCATGGAGGAGGACACCAAGCATTCTCTAAGCATTCCTAAGCACCAAGACTCCAATTCCGCGCATTTGATTCTTTGTGATAGCAACTAGAGCTCCATTTGAGTAGAGAACTCTTCGGGTTGTGTTGTGAGCTCGAGTTGTGACTTGTGTGCGTGTTTGTGCTCTGATTTTGTGTCTTGTGTGCGTTGCTCATTTCATCCTTACTTCCGTGCTTCCTTGTGAACATCAAATTGTAAGGGCGAGAGGCTCCAAGTTGTGGAGATTCCTCGCAAGTGGGATATAGTAAAACAAAGCAAAACACCGTGGTATTCAAGTGGGTCTTTGGACCGCTTGAGAGGGGTTGAGTGCAACCCTTGTCCGTTGGGACGCCATAACGTGGAGTAGGCAAGTGTTGGACTTGGCCGAACCACGGGATAAACCACTGTGCCTATCTGTGTTGATCTTCTTATGGTTATTGTGTTTTGCAAGAACTCCTCTCTAGCCACTTGGCTTTATTGTGCTAACTCCTAATCAAGTTTTGTGGCATTAAGTTTCAAGTTTTTACAGGATCACCTATTCACCCCCCTCTAGGTGCTCTCAATTTGTATCAGAGGCGTTCTCTTCAAGAAAGGGACTAATCACCTGAAGGGATGGATCCTAAGGGAAAGGGGATAGTGATCAACGACAAGGAGGAGTCCTTCATCAATGAGCCGAAAGACGACAAGCCTACTGACTCGGGCTCAAGTCATAAGAAGAAGGAAGGGAAGAAGAAGAGGCGCATCAAGAAGATCGTCTACTACGACGACAGCGACGAGTCCTCTTCTTCCTAAAAGGACAACGATGATAACGACTACGAGAAAAGAAGACGGTTAACTCAAACTTTTCTTTTGATTACTCTCGTATGCCGCATAGTTCAAATGCACATTTACTCTCCATTCCACTTGGTAAACCTCCTCACTTTGATGGAGAGGACTACGGATTTTGGAGTCACAAAATGCGTAGTCACTTGTTCTCTCTCCATCCAAGCATATGGGAGATAGTAGAGAGTGGAATGCAATTTGATAGTACTGATAGTCCCATATTTATCAATGAGCAAATTCACAAAAATGCACAAGCTACTACTGTTCTTCTAGCATCATCGTGCAGGGATGAATACCATAAAGCGAGCGGCTTGGATAACGCCAAGCAGATCTAGGACACCCTCAAGGTCTCGCATGAGGGGAACAACATCACCATGCTCACCAAGATGGAGTTGGTGGAAGGCGAACTTAGGAGATTCGCAATGATCAGGGGAGAGGAGCCAACCCAAACGTACAACCGGCTCAAGACCCTCGTCAACAAAATAAGGAGCTATGGAAGCACATGATGGACGGACCACGACGTCGTCCACCTAATGCTAAGGTCTTTCACTGTCCTTGATCCACATCTTGTAAACAATATTCGTGAGAATCCTAGGTACACCAAGATGACGCCCGAGGAAATACTTGGGAAGTTTGTAAGCGGGCGGATGATGATCAAGGAGGCAAGATACGTTGACGATGCGTTGAATGGCCCAATCCACGAGCCTCAAACCATTGCTCTCAAAGCAACGAGGAGCAAGGAAGTGCTACCTAGCAAGGTGGCGCAAGTAGAGGCGGCCGGGCTTAATAAGGAAGAAATGGCCCTCATCATCAAGCGTTTCAAGATGGCGCTAAAGGGTCGCAAGGAGCATCCAACAAGAACAAGACGAAGGGGAAGCGCTCATGCTTCAAATGTGGTAAGATTGGTCATTTTATCGCTAATTGTCCCGATAATGATAGTGACCAGGAACAAGAGAACAAGAGGGAAAAGAAGAAGGCTTACAAGAAGGCTAAGGGCGAGGCACACCTTGGCAAGGAGTGGGACTCGGATTGTTCGTCGTCCGACTCCGACAACGAAGGACTCGCTGCCTCGGCCTTCAACAAATCATCCCTCTTCCCCAACGAGCATCACACCTGCCTCATGGCAAAGGAGAAGAAGGTAAACACTCGAAAGTCTACTTATGCTTCTTCTAGTGATGATGAATCTAGCTATGATGAAATAGACTACGCTAGTTTGTTCAAGGGCTTAGATAGAACTAAGATTGATAAGATTAATGAATTAATTGATGCTTTGAATGATAAGAATAGATTGTTAGAAAAGCAAGAGGATCTTTTGTATGAAGAACATGATAAAGTTGTAGAGGCACAAAAATCTCTTGCTTTAGAAGTTAAAAGGAATGAAATGCTTTCTTGTGAACTATCTACTTGCCATGAGACCATTTCTAGTTTAAAAAGTGTTAATGATGATTTAAATGCTAAACTAGAAGTAGCAAATAGATCTAACTCTTGTGTAGAACATGTTGTGATTTGCAATAGGTGTAAAGATTTTAATGTTGATGCTTGTAGTGAACACCTAGTTTCTATTGCAAAGTTAAATAATGAAGTGGCTAGTCTTAATGCCCAACTTAAGACTAGCAAAAATGAATTTGATAAACTAAAATTTGAAAGGGATGCCTACACTATTGGTAGACACCCCTCAATTAAGGATGGGCTTGGCTTTAAGAGAGAAACCAAGAACTTAACAAGTCATAAGGCTCCCATCTCCGCAAAGGAGAAAGGGAAGGCCCCTATGGCCAATAATGCTCAAAAGAACCATGCTTTCATGTACCATGATAGGAGATATTCTAGGAATGTTCATTATGATAGAAGTTACAATGATGTTGTTTCACATGCCATGATTGCTTCAAGTTCTTCTATTATGCATGATAGAAGTTTGGCTAGGAAAAATGTCATTCATCATGTGCCTAGGAGAAATGTTCATGTACCTAGGAAAATTAATGAACCTTCTACAATTTATCATGCTTGCAATGCTTCCTTTGCAATTTGTAGAAAGGATAAGAAGGTGATTGCTAGGTAATTAGGGGCAAAATGCAAGGGAGATAAAACTTGCATTTGGGTCCCTAAGACCATTGTTACTAACCTTGTAGGACCCAACATGAGTTGGGTGCCTAAGACCCAAGCCTAAATTGCCTTGCAGGTTTATGCATCCGGGGGATCAAGCTGGATTATCGACAGCGGATGCACAAACCACATGACGAGGGAGAAGAAGATGTTCACCTCCTACGTCAAGAACAAAGATTCCCAAGACTCAATCATATTCGGTGACGGGAATCAAGGCAAGGTTAAAGGGCTAGGAAAGATTGCTATTTCATCCGAGCACTCCATTTCCAATGTGTTTTTAGTTGAGTCGCTTGGGTATAATTTGTTGTCCGTTAGTCAATTATGCAATATGGGATATAATTGCTTATTCACAAATGTAGATGTGTCTGTCTTTAGAAGGAGTGATGGTTCATTAGCTTTTAAGGGTGTATTAGACGGCAAACTCTACTTAGTTGATTTTGCAAAAGAGGAGGCCGGTCTAGATGCATGCTTAATTGCTAAGACTAGCATGGGCTGGCTGTGGCATCGCCGTTTAGCACATGTGGGGATGAAGAACCTTCACAAACTTCTAAAGGGAGAACATGTGATAGGTCTAACAAATGTAACCTTCGAAAAAGATAGACCTTGTGCAGCTTGTCAAGCAGGTAAACAGGTGGGAAGCTCTCATCATACCAAAAATGTGATGACCACATCAAGACCTTTGGAGTTGCTTCATATGGACCTCTTCGGACCCGTCGCCTATCTAAGCATAGGAGGAAGTAAGTATGGTCTTGTTATAGTTGATGATTTTTCCCGCTTCACTTGGGTATTCTTTTTGCAGGATAAATCTGAAACCCAAGGGACCCTCAAGCGCTTCCTAAGGAGAGCTCAAAATGAGTTTGAGCTCAAGGTGAAGAAGATAAGGAGCGATAATGGGTCGGAGTTCAAGAACCTTCAAGTGGAGGAGTATCTCGAGGAGGAAGGAATCAAGCACGAGTTCTCCGCTCCCTACACACCACAGCAAAATGGTGTGGTAGAGAGGAGGAACAGGACGCTCATCGATATGGCAAGGACGATGCTTGGAGAGTTCAAGACCCCCGAGCGGTTTTGGTTGGAAGCCGTGAACACGGCTTGCCACGCCATAAACCGGGTCTACCTTCATCGACTCCTCAAGAAGATTTCCTACGAACTCCTAACCGGTAACAAACCCAATGTTTCATACTTTCGTGTATTTGGGAGTAAATGCTACATTCTAGTGAAGAAAGGTAGAAATTCTAAGTTTGCTCCCAAAGCTGTAGAAGGGTTTTTGTTAGGTTATGACTCAAATACAAAGGCGTATAGGGTCTTCAACAAATCATCAGGTTTGGTTGAAGTCTCTAGCGACGTTGTATTTGATGAGACTAATGGCTCTCCAAGAGAGCAAGTTGTTGATCTTGATGATGTAGATGAAGAAGACATTCCAACGGCCGCAATACGCACCATGGCGATTGGAGATGTGTGGCCACAGGAACAAAAGGAGCAAGATCAACCATCTTCCTCAACAATGGTGCATCCCCCAACTCAAGACGATGAACAGGTTCATTGAGAGGAGGCATGTGATCAAGGGGGAGCACAAGATGATCATGTAATGGAGGAAGAAGCACAACAGGCCCCTCCAACCCAAGTTCGAGCGACGATTCAAAGGAATCATCGCGTCGACCAAATATTGGGTGACATTAGCAAGGGAGTAACTACTCGTTCTAGATTGGTTAATTTCTGTGAGCATTACTCCTTTGTCTCTTCTATTGAGCCTTTCAGGGTAGAAGAGGCCTTGCTAGATCCGGACTGGGTGTTGGCCATGCAGGAAGAGCTCAACAACTTCAAGAGAAATGAAGTTTGGACACTGGTGCCTCGTCCCAAGCAAAATGTTGTGGGAACCAAGTGGGTATTCCGCAACAAACAAGACAAGCACAGAGTGGTAACAAGGAACAAGGCTAGACTTGTGGCAAAAGGTTATGCCCAAGTCGCAGGTTTGGACTTTGAGGAGACTTTTGCTCCTGTGGCTAGGCTAGAGTCAATTCGCATATTGTTAGCCTATGCCGCTCACCATTCTTTCAGGTTGTTCCAAATGGATGTGAAGAACGCTTTCCTCAACGGGCCAATAAATGAGGAGGTGTACGTAGAGCAACCCCCTGGCTTTGAGGATGAACGGTACCCCGACCACGTGTGTAAGCTCTCTAAGGCGCTCTATGGACTTAAGCAAGCCCCAAGAGCATGGTATGAATGCCTTAGAGACTTTCTAATTGCTAATTCTTTCAAGGTTGGGAAAGCCGATCCAACTTTATTCACTAAGACTTGTGACGATGACTTATTCGTGTGCCAAATTTATGTCGATGACATAATATTTGGCTCTACTAACCAAAAGTCTTGTGAAGAGTTTAGCAGGGTGATGACTCAAAAATTTGAGATGTCGATGATGGGCGAGTTGAACTACTTCCTCGGATTCCAAGTGAAGCAACTCAAGGTCGGCACCTTTATCTCCCAAACGAAGTACATGCAAGACTTGATAAAGCGGTTTGGGATGAAGGACGCCAAGCCCGCAAAGACTCCAATGGGAACCGACGGACATGTCGACCTCAACAAAGGAGGTAAGTCCGTTGATCAAAAAGCATATCGGTCTATGATAGGGTCTTTACTTTATTTATGTGCTAGTAGACCGAATATAATGCTAAGCGTATGCATGTGTGTTAGATTTCAATCCGATCCAAGGGAGTGTCACTTAGTGGTCGTGAAGCGAATTCTTAGATATTTAGTCGCTACGCCTTGCTTCGGGATCTGGTATCCAAAGGGGTCTACCTTTGACTTAATTGGATATTCAGACTCCGATTACGCTGGATGCAAGGTCGATAGGAAGAGTACATCAGGGACGTGCCAATTCTTAGGAAGGTCCCTGGTGTCTTGGAGTTCTAAGAAACAAACTTTCGTTGCCCTATCCACCGCTGAGGCCGAGTATGTTGCCGCAGGTCAGTGTTGCGCGCAACTACTTTGGATGAGGCAAACCCTCCGGGACTTCGGCTACAATCTGAGCAAAGTCCCACTCCTATGTGATAATGAGAGTGCAATCCGCATGGCGGATAATCCTGTTGAACACAGCCACACAAAGCACGTAGACATCCGGCATCACTTTTTGAGAGACCACCAGCAAAAGGGAGATATCGAAGTGTTTTATGTCAGCACCGAGAACCAGCTAGCCGATATCTTTACCAAGCCTCTAGATGAGAAGACCTTTTGCAGGTTGCGTAGTGAACTAAATGTCTTAGATTCGTGGAACTTGGATTGATTTATAGCATACATGTGTTTTATGCCTTGATCATGTTCCTTATGCATTTTGTTGCTTATTTATGGTGCTCAAGTTGTACAAGCACTCGCCGGACCTCACAAGTCCATTTGCAAGTGATGCACATATTTAGGGGGAGATGTGCTACAACTTGACTCTTTGGGACTAACCTTGTGCTTGAGTGTTCTTAAATTAGTCTCAAAGGTGGATTGAAAGGGAAAGATGGACTTGGACCATGAAATACTTCCACTGCACTCCGATGAGAGGGCAACTTACCCCAAGTTCATCTCCGTGTCTCTTATTGCCTTTTGCTCTTAATTGATAATTTTTGTGAGGCAATGAGGTTTAAGGGCCAAAAATGATCCCGTTTTGGTGCTTGATGCCAAAGGGGGAGAAATTAAGGGCTAAAACAACAAATGGATCAGCTACCACTTGAGAATTTTGAAAATAGTAGAGTTAGGACTTTTGATTTGTCAAAATTCTAAATGTCTCTTTTTGTCAAAAGATGGTATCTTGTGGGGAGAATGTTTGATTATGGGAAATAGGGGGAGTTTTTGAATCAGTGATCAATTTCTTTTGGAATACCTTTCTGAAAGTTGCCTAGAGGGGGGGTGAATAGGCAAGTTAAAACTTTTTCAACAGAAACTAGAAGCAAACTGGGTAAAACTGAATTGATCTCGAAATTCACCCAGTTAACTTTGGAAGTGAGATGTTCTAAATGATCCACAGGGTTCAAAATAGTAGATCTGAGAAGGGCACTTCTCAAAATCCACACACCAAATATATATAAACAAATCTTCCACGCAATGGTGAGAGAACGAAGAACACAAACAAACACAATGAGCAAGAACACAAGAGACACAAGATTTATCCCGAGGTTCGGTCACACCACCAAGGTGTCCTACTTCCTCGTTGAGGCGCCCACAAAGAGCCGGGTCTCTTTCAACCCTAATCCTCCCTTTGCCGACCACAAAGGTCAAGCCCACACACTAATCTTTGCTCAAACGAGCGGGTAATACAAACTTTCTTGTGGTCTTCCACAAGATTTGGAGACTCACAAGAGACACCTAGTCGTCTAGGAGCTAGAAGCTCCAAGAGTAATGAATCCACAAAGAACTCGATGTAGTACCAAAGCTCGAATCAAGAAGAGCAAGAGAGATTTGGAGATGAAGCACAAAAACCGCAGCTCTCAAACTCACTCAAAGATTTCTCTCCAAAGATTTGAAATGGGAGAGGCAAGAGGTGTGTGTGAGAGAGTGGGAGGTGTTTCTCAGGTTAGAAATGGAGTTTTGTGCGTGCACTGCTCTGGGGAAGAGTGTGGGAGGTGTATATAAAGGTGCCCACAAAAGCAGGTGGCCGTTGGGGAAAGTTGGCCAAAAACCGGTTGAACCGGTTTGTAAACCGGTTGAACCGGTTTCCACCAGGAAGAACTCGGTTCACTGACCTACTCAGCCGGAGAGTCAACCGGACTCAAAACCGGTTGAGCCGGGCTCAAATCCGGTTGAACCGGTTTTCCCAAAATCTGCACACGACTTTTTCTGACAGGACTGACTGGCAGACTGGCAGTGACAGAGCGGAACAGTGCAGAAACCGGTTGAACCGGTTTTAGGTCCGGTTGAACCAATTTTTGAACTGCTGCACAGATTTTGAGAAAACAGAAGTGAAACTAGGGTAAAATGGAAGTTTTAGATCAAGGATTTTGAGCTTTAGTACCAACACCAACCTTCTTTTTGGATCCCCCTTGATAGTACGACGATTCCTATACTCAAGTTAAATAAAATATAATTAAGTAAACTCCTTGAGTCATTGGTGTCTCAAGTGTGATTTCTCCATGGTGTTGCTTCATAAGGATCACAAACATCTTTGTCTCACCTTTTGAAGCAAACACAAATCGAGCCTATGACTTGTGCCATTTCACCATATATGAGTTCAAATCATGGCTTCAAGTCACCTTACTGATGCATCAACATGTTGTAACTCTTCATAGCTGATTAGTTCATCGACTTAGTGCAAGTACTCTCTTCTTCACCTTAGCCTTGGTACCTCGGTCTACAAGCCGTCGCTTGGCCTTCACCTTCGCTTAGTTCCTCGAAGCCCTTTCCTTGCTATCTTCACCCTATCAAGCCATTCTTGAGTCACATCCTATTGAGCAACCATTGAGAGAATCATTTCTTCAATATTGTGAACCTTGCTTGAATGTCATCTAGATATAACTGCTAAGATCAATCAAGCTCTAGTTTGATTCTCATATATTCATATATGGACTAATAGTAATATGGTCAAGCCAATTCACGATTCCTCATATCTTATTCACTTTGGCTTGACCAATCCTCTTAATCACTTCAACCTCTATTATGATCATATTTATGCATAGTGATTTCTCAGGACTTGTCCATATATTCAAACCAATATAGAGACCATATTATATCCATTTGCATTGTCTCACTGGTTATTTGATCTTGTGTTGAACCTTGTTCACTGATCATTATACACTATTCAAGTATGTTTATCATACTGAATTTCCTGTTCAACACTTAGCAAACTTGTTAGACCTTTAAATGTGTTGTTATCTAAATCACCAAAACTCACAAAAGGGATGAATGCACTTTCAATCTCCCCCTTTTTGGTGATTGATGACAACACATTTAAAGCTTACATAAGATTTGATAAATAAGATTTTGAATCCTATGATATAGTTTCCTCCCCCTAAATATGTGCATTTCAGAAAATACCAATTTTGTACTCAAATGCCAAAACCACATATTTGGGTCAAAGAGTGAAGACAACATATATCATACTATTCATAGGGTGCTTTGTGTCATAAATAAACGTGATGCTCATGACATATTATGCACTCATCAATTTCCTTCATCTTATGTTTTACTTATGATTCAACCCCCCTTTTGTCAATTATTTCTCCCCCTTTTCAAAAGTCTTCTTACACTTAGTTACATAAGACTAAAGGTAAGCTTTAATGCACAATTTCTCCCCCTTTGTCATAAATCTCCAAAAAATATAAAGAATATAAAGGGTAGAAATTATGATTAATCAAGATTTGAACACACTATCATGAAAAGGGTCCTTATATGGCACAAAGGTAATGGAGAAGTGACCTAAAGTGATGTACCTTTGCATTTTACCTTTTCAAGGGGGTGTTCCACACTTGTGTTGTATTTAGAGTTCATTTTGCAATCTCTTGTTGGCATAATTGTGACATAGGTCCAAGATATCAAATGAATATTGTCATACTAATTGAAAGATAAATCTTGATACCTGGAGTCTAGATGTCACCTAGCATTTTCTTATCATAACAAGAGGCAGCATAAAAATTGCACAAGTATGAATTATACAACTAGTGATCATGTACGAAAAATATCAATTGAAAGCCACCAATTGATACAATTTGATAGATAATCAGATCACTAATTGCATATTGCACTAAGTTCTCCTCAAGTTTTAGTGCACACATATATATGAATTCAATTGATACCTGTTGAGAGTACTTATTTGCAACTTAAAGTACCATTGGCATAAAAGGAGTATCAATTGAACATAATCATGCAACATAAGAAACATGTGCACTATTTAATCAATTGAGTTCTAGACAGGAGAATTTATAAGCTATGCTACTTCAGATATTTGCAATCCAAAAGGATGTGATACATATTTACCAATTTTAGATGACGTTGGAGTAGCATATACAAGAGAAACTCATTCTCTTATGAAATGTATAGAAGATACATTTATTGGAGCAAAGAATCTTTGATACCCATCAAATTTGCAGTGGAAGCGATTGTCTTTGCCTGAAGGTTCCTTTCTAATTTGAGACTACACACATAATAGACTTGAAAATGAAGTTAGTCTCAAAGATTCAAATTATAGACCATTCTCCCCCTAAATGTATGCATACAAGTGATGAATACTTATTTAGCTTATGCACTTGGACTTGTGAGGTCAGGGGATTAGGTTCTACAATTTGAACCTTGGTACAAATAAAGTATGAAAATATGAAATTGCACCAATTTAAGGAATTACTCATAATCAAACGGTATACTAATAGACATGATATGCAATATTTTTAAGCCAAGATTCAAGTGCAACCTTATGATGTGACTTAAGATATTGCATATACATGCATACACTAACTTGTAAAAGCCTAGATACACAAATGTAATACAATAGTTCATGGAGTGACACACCTTTGTTCCATGCCATATGGTCTTCATTATAATCATGAATTTCTATCTTAGCTTTTGATAGGCTTGACATTTCAAAGAGAAACTTATCCTCTTTAAACGATCAAGAGAAACTCATTCTCTTCAAAGAACTACACAAATTCACTAAAAGAAAATGTTAGTCTTTAAGGACACAAGATATAGAATGAGCTCCCCCTAAATGTATGCATCAAGTACTTGAATTACTTGTAACATGCAATTGATTCAATTAAGATTCTTAGAGGAGTTCATCATATATCTTGGTCAATGCATAATATATTTGAAACAATTGAATTTATGCTAGAGAACACATATCGTTCCCCAATAGAACTAATCCATGGGCTGACATGTGGTAAATATTTGATCATTTCCTTGGAACCACTCATCCTCATTTGATGTTCTCCAAGGTGTGAGACTACACAACATGAACTTGAAAGAAATCATTAGTCTCACAAGATATAGGCTAAACTCTCAATCAATTTGTGCATGCAAGAGTACACAAAGTACACTTATGCACATTAACAATGTGAGGTTAAAGGAGATGTTTGTACTATATCTTGGCTTAACATAACATGCTTTATATAGATGATGAAAATTAAACCAATTGAAGATTTAAGAACTGAAAGTATATCAATTGAAATCCTGAAGGGTAAAGAATGCTGATATGAACCTCAAACCTCATAATGAAGGATATCGCATAAATATGTCACTACCTCTTCATTATTTGGTTGACAAAAAAAATGTAACTCCCTTCTTGAATCACTGTGATCTCTTTTCTCTTTACGATTTCACCCAACCAAGTGATCATGAACTTCTTTCATCTTTTCTTGATTCGATCATACTTGATATGAGATCAATTGAAGCTCAATGATTGAAACAACCAAGACTTTTATATTTGTAGATTTTGAATTCATCTTGAAAGAACTTGGGAGGACCTTGTTGAAACACTTAGAAAAGAGAGCATTAGAAACACAAGAGAGGGTTTCACAAATGATGATCCTTATATGTGGATGGCAAATGAATCATCATTATTGAAACCCAAAAGGATAGACTAAATTCCTTTAAATTAGTGCATACATATAGTTGATGTCAAAGTTTTATGCACCATTGAACATTTTATATTGCAAGGAATTTAACCTATACTATGGTACATTCCACTAAGGATAGAATACTAAAACAACTTAAGGAGAGGAAGTTTTCATACCTTGGCCTCTTATCAACTTCATCTTACTTTAGTTGAATAGTATCCCTTAAGCTTGTGATTTATCCAATTTAATAATAAGCACCATCTCTTAATATATATTTTCTATGGATAAACTCAACACAAGAGATGGCATTAGTAGCACAAGCACTAGTTTCTTATTTTGCAACCCTTTATATGTGGAAGACAAGCGTGTTGCTAAAATAGAGAAACATCATAATATGGACTAAATTTCCTTGAACCCTCATGCACAATATATTTTGAATGACATGGATAATATGCATGGTTATTCAATGAAGTCTAAAGGGATGACTTAATCCATATTATGGTGAGTGTCTAATACAGAAGAATCAAATCCAAATTAACTAGATAGAGAATACGTCACATAATTTTGGATTGTTCACCATATGATAATATTCATTCAACTTCCAATTAGACCTTTATTTCATAATCAACAACTGATGTATATCCTCAAATGCTTCTTTTTCCTTAGTGGCTACACAAGTCACAAAAGAGATAAGATTTGAAAACAATATGCACTTGAGATTCTGTTGTTACCACCGTTGCTACTATCTCCAAATATGATTTATACATTCATTATCGAACACCCAACTTGATCCATTGAAGGAGTGATCCTGCAAAACAAGTTTAAGCTTCATATCTTGGTACCCAATTTGAATTGGGTCCTTTGAGATTAGTAGTAAGAGCCTTGAGTACCCACACAATCCTTATTGTGGCCTTTCTCTTTGTGTAGGCACCCACATATACTTGACAACCATCTTACATGGTTTCAAGTCAATATTTAATCACACAGATAAAAGCTAGAGTTAAGAATAGGAGCCTTTTCTCCTTTTTTTTTGATACATCATTGGGTTGCCTTCTTGATGATGAACCTAGCTTGACCTTGGGTGCACCTAGCATATCAAGGTTAGTCGCACAAACATTCATATCATAAATACAAGTTATGCATGGAATTTACAACTTAGTGATCCAATTGAATGTGAAGCATATGGATACCGATTTAAGTAGATTTCTAAGATATGAAAATATGGGTTTCCAAATTTTAGAGAGTATGGATCACTAATTGTACCTTTTACAGTTTAAAAATCATATCCATGTTAGTGCATATGTATGTCATGAATATCAACAAAAAGATCCTTATGCACTTTTAGATTTAACGATAAGGGAATTTTAAACTGTATCAAGAGTAGCTATTTAGAAAACAAAGATTACAATCCATATGAATGAGATACAAATTTACCATTTTGGATTGTCTTAGTATAGCTTACTCAAGGGAAACTTATTCTCTACGACACAAGATATATATAATGTGTTCCCACTAGATATGTGCATCAAGTATTTGAATGACTTATCAAATGCACTTTCAATTCAATGAAGATTCTCAAGAGGAGTACATTACATATATTGGTCAAGGCATGAAAATTTTGCAATGAATTAACTTATGCCTAAGAATACTTACCACCATATAGAATGTACCATTTGTTATATCAATTGAAAGATCTTACTATATGATATGGTGCCATCTAAGTATTCTTCTTTTCTTCAATTGTGGAGACTTCCTTCTTTAGCTTGTTATCTCTTTTCCTTTTAAAACTAGTAAAAAAGCACTTTGAAAAGAGGTATTAGTAGTACAATGAAGTATTTAATGAATGATGATATTTATATATGAATGTCAAATAAATCATCATTTATGAGGCTTAAAGGCATAAATTAAATTCCTTTTAAGTCAATGCACATGGATGAGTGAATTAACAATATGCACCAATTTACAAATTTAATCCAAAAGGAATTTAACCTTCATATTGACATTTCTTTTCATAAAATAGATTATTACTAATTGAAAGTATGCCACTTGAAAGGAACTATTATTGATCAACTACCAATTGAAGCAATTAGTTCCATACCTTTGCCTTGAGCATTCCTAATCTTTCTTTTAGGTGAAGATTAACCTTTAAAGCTTGTGATTTTACCAATTGAAGGAGCACAATCTCTACTTATGAATTTCATGAAATAGCTTAAAAGAGATTGCATTAGTAACACAAGCAATAGTTTCCTATTTAGCAACCTCTAGTATATGAATGACAAGAAGGTTACTAAAATAAGGAAACCTCATGATATGAACTAAATTACCCTTACAAGCATCATGCATAACATCAATTGAAAAAAGATGAAAGTAGCATGATTATTTAATTAAGTTTATAGGTCAACTCTAATTCATAACATGGTGAGTGATTAATGGAGAAGACTCAAAACCAATTTAAACAAGAATGAATACATCACATAGTATTGGTTCGATCTTCTTTGAATGTTGAATGGCACACTCCATTCGGGAAACACATTCTCATGTTGTGAGACTACATAAACACTTAGATAGAAACATTAGTCTCACAACTCTAGTCATATAGAGAATTCCCCATTTGGTAAGTGCTATAAGAGTTTGAATTTCTTACTTAGCACTCTATTCATTTAAGAACATGGGATAATCCTCTTTATGTCTAGGTCATGGCAATAACACGATAATTAATTTGAAATATGTCACAAGATACATATAATCAATTTAAAGCATGTAGATTGTCACAATATAAAAATATGAACTTGCAATCTACCATATAATTAGATCCTTTCCAAAGCAAGGTAAAATCTCTTAAGTTCATTCTCAAGTGCTTCATTTTTCCTATGTGGCTACAAAAGACACAAAGGAATATACCAATTAAAAGCAATGTGCACTTAAGAATTAATTGTTACCATCCTTTGGATATCACTTGGTTGTAGGCCTTTTGTTTGATTCCCACAAAGGTTAATCCTTATTCCCTACAACACAAGTTCTTGCTAAAGATGAATATGAAGTTAGTGATATAACAATTCAATTCATCTTTGGGTCAATCTTAAAGGATAGACAATGTAAGATTGATAGCTTGAGATAAGAATTGAGTTAAACCGCTCAAGCACCCCAAAGCTTCATATCATCTCTAGGTACCTGCAAAACTTATTAAGTACATTTTGGTACCCATTTTTGGATGGGTCCACCAAGGTTAGCTAATAAGTACTTAGGCACCCAAATGGCCTTTGTGCTAGTTTTAGGTGAACTAATTTCCTTTCTAGCACAAGTGTCATTTTTGGGTCTCCTAAGCGAGTATGAATGAATTGACATGGTAGGCTTAGGATACTTACTCATGGGACAATCCTTGCAAAGGTGTCCCTTTCTTCGGCAAGTGTAGCAAATATGATTTTTAATTTTGCAAGACTCCTTCTTGCCTTGCTTCTTGTTTGCTACATGGTTAGTGAGCCTCTTTCTTTCCAAATTTAAGCCACTATCTTTTATGTAGGGACATGACTTAATCTCATGTCCCTTCTCATGACATTGATAACACTTTCTAGTGCATCTTCTCTTATTTGAAAGAGTGGCTCGTTTGTTACCTTGTGTGGAGCATGTGGAGGCGTGGTTGAGGTACTTGTCATGAGCTTTGTCTTTCTTCTCTTGATGTTTGCTCATGCCTTTCTTGGAAAGCTTGATATTCTTTTGAAGGGGTTTTGTGCATGCTACGGTTGTCCCCTTCTCAAGCTTTTTCACCATATTATCACGGTTATCTTGAGAAGGTTGAGCATGACATTTTCCCTTCAATTGAGTCAAGCTCCTTTTTAGCCTCTCATTTTCTTCCTTGAGCTCATTGTTTTCTTTTGCATAGGAAACATTACTTGTTCCTGAAAATTCTAGCTCAATGGAAGATTGGCTTTCTTGAGAGCAACATTTGTTAGCACATGATAATATAGTTTCTATATGAGTACATGTGCATATGTGAGGTTGGTAGGATTTCAAATTAGTTAACACAACCTCATGAGCCATTTCTAACATGATATGTGAATCCATAAATTTATTATGAGAGCACACAAGCTTATCATGTTTTTCTTGCAAAGCTAGATTTTCAATATTTAGCTTTTCTACCGTGTTCTTGAGCATAGCATTTTTATTTTCTAATTGAGCAATATATGATGAATGATTAATAGCTTTAATTTGCTCAATTGAAATGTCTTCATACCTTTGGACCAAATCATCATGAGAGCACTTTAGCTTCTCATTCTCTTTGGTCAACTTCTCCAAGTCTTTGATTTTTTCAATGAGGATATCTTCTTGCTTATGA
This sequence comes from Zea mays, assembly GCF_902167145.1. Classification (NCBI taxonomy): domain Eukaryota; kingdom Viridiplantae; phylum Streptophyta; class Magnoliopsida; order Poales; family Poaceae; genus Zea; species Zea mays. Next base: position 44,534,863 of record NC_050102.1, read on the forward strand.
AGCATTTCCTTTTGTTCTTCCGCTCTTTTCATGAGTTTGAGCAAGCTCATCCGATTCTTCTTGCTTAGTTGAGCGAAGAATTTTTGAAGATCTTCCTCATCTTCACTATCACTTTCTTGCTCCTCCTCATCCTCACTTTCGCTTTCACTATCACTCCCATTAGCAATAAAGCACATATGAGAAGTGGATTTGAAAGACGAACCTTGTGAAGAGGTGGATTCGTCGTTTGGTCTCCATCGATTATTTTCTTCTTCAATTTTGTTCTTCGCCTCATCTTCCTTCATTTTGAGGAACATCCTTTCGGCGATTCTCATGGCAAGATCTATTGCCCTAGGATCAACATCTGCACCAAAAGATAAAGTCGAGGCAACCTCAACTTTTTCAAGCTTAGAAGCACTTTCGTTTCTTAGTCCCCCCGACATGATCTTTTCCTCACGCGGTTAAGCGTTAGAACGAGGATTAGGCTCCGATACCAATTGAAAGTTGCCTAGAGGGGGGGTGAATAGGCAAGTTAAAACTTTTTCAACAGAAACTAGAAGCAAACTGGGTAAAACTGAATTGATCTCGAAATTCACCCAGTTAACTTTGGAAGTGAGATGTTCTAAATGATCCACAGGGTTCAAAATAGTAGATCTGAGAAGGGCACTTCTCAAAATCCACACACCAAATATATATAAACAAATCTTCCACGCAATGGTGAGAGAACGAAGAACACAAACAAACACAATGAGCAAGAACACAAGAGACACAAGATTTATCCCGAGGTTCGGTCACACCACCAAGGTGTCCTACTTCCTCGTTGAGGCGCCCACAAAGAGCCGGGTCTCTTTCAACCCTAATCCTCCCTTTGCCGACCACAAAGGTCAAGCCCACACACTAATCTTTGCTCAAACGAGCGGGTAATACAAACTTTCTTGTGGTCTTCCACAAGATTTGGAGACTCACAAGAGACACCTAGTCGTCTAGGAGCTAGAAGCTCCAAGAGTAATGAATCCACAAAGAACTCGATGTAGTACCAAAGCTCGAATCAAGAAGAGCAAGAGAGATTTGGAGATGAAGCACAAAAACCGCAGCTCTCAAACTCACTCAAAGATTTCTCTCCAAAGATTTGAAATGGGAGAGGCAAGAGGTGTGTGTGAGAGAGTGGGAGGTGTTTCTCAGGTTAGAAATGGAGTTTTGTGCGTGCACTGCTCTGGGGAAGAGTGTGGGAGGTGTATATAAAGGTGCCCACAAAAGCAGGTGGCCGTTGGGGAAAGTTGGCCAAAAACCGGTTGAACCGGTTTGTAAACCGGTTGAACCGGTTTCCACCAGGAAGAACTCGGTTCACTGACCTACTCAGCCGGAGAGTCAACCGGACTCAAAACCGGTTGAGCCGGGCTCAAATCCGGTTGAACCGGTTTTCCCAAAATCTGCACACGACTTTTTCTGACAGGACTGACTGGCAGACTGGCAGTGACAGAGCGGAACAGTGCAGAAACCGGTTGAACCGGTTTTAGGTCCGGTTGAACCGATTTTTGAACTGCTGCACAGATTTTGAGAAAACAGAAGTGAAACTAGGGTAAAATGGAAGTTTTAGATCAAGGATTTTGAGCTTTAGTACCAACACCAACCTTCTTTTTGGATCCCCCTTGATAGTACGACGATTCCTATACTCAAGTTAAATAAAATATAATTAAGTAAACTCCTTGAGTCATTGGTGTCTCAAGTGTGATTTCTCCATGGTGTTGCTTCATAAGGATCACAAACATCTTTGTCTCACCTTTTGAAGCAAACACAAATCGAGCCTATGACTTGTGCCATTTCACCATATATGAGTTCAAATCATGGCTTCAAGTCACCTTACTGATGCATCAACATGTTGTAACTCTTCATAGCTGATTAGTTCATCGACTTAGTGCAAGTACTCTCTTCTTCACCTTAGCCTTGGTACCTCGGTCTACAAGCCGTCGCTTGGCCTTCACCTTCGCTTAGTTCCTCGAAGCCCTTTCCTTGCTATCTTCACCCTATCAAGCCATTCTTGAGTCACATCCTATTGAGCAACCATTGAGAGAATCATTTCTTCAATATTGTGAACCTTGCTTGAATGTCATCTAGATATAACTGCTAAGATCAATCAAGCTCTAGTTTGATTCTCATATATTCATATATGGACTAATAGTAATATGGTCAAGCCAATTCACGATTCCTCATATCTTATTCACTTTGGCTTGACCAATCCTCTTAATCACTTCAACCTCTATTATGATCATATTTATGCATAGTGATTTCTCAGGACTTGTCCATATATTCAAACCAATATAGAGACCATATTATATCCATTTGCATTGTCTCACTGGTTATTTGATCTTGTGTTGAACCTTGTTCACTGATCATTATACACTATTCAAGTATGTTTATCATACTGAATTTCCTGTTCAACACTTAGCAAACTTGTTAGACCTTTAAATGTGTTGTTATCTAAATCACCAAAACTCACAAAAGGGATGAATGCACTTTCACTTTCTCTATGCCTCAATAAGTGAATTTGACTTAGAGATAGGAAATTGAGTTTGATTTGCAAAAAACAAACCAAGTGGTGGCAAAGAATGATCCAAATATGCCAAATTTGAATCAAAACAAATTTGTGTTCTCATTTGCATTGATGTTGCACTTCTTTTAGTTGCTTTTTGTTGTGTTGGCATAAATCACCAAAAAGGGGGAGATTGAAAGGGAAATGTGCCCTTGGGCCATTTCTATAAGATTTTGGTGATTAAGTGCCCAACACACATTAAGGGAATGAGTATATGCCAAAGGGTGGACAAAGTGCAAATCAATACAAAGGTATGATTCTAGACTTAGTACATTGGTTTTTGTGTACTAACATATTTGTCTAAGTGCTAGAATCAGAGAAAATACAATTGGAAAAGACTTGGCTCGAGCAGCCAAGTCTCTGCTCAGTCTGGGTGCACCGGACAGTGTCCGGTGGTGCACTGGACTGTCCGGTGCGCCAGTCGACAGAAGGCAAGATTTGCCTTCCTAGAATGCTCTCAATGGCTCCTAGCTACCTTGGGGCTATAAAAGAGACCCCTAGGCGCATGGAGGAGGACACCAAGCATTCTCTAAGCATTCCTAAGCACCAAGACTACAATTCCGCGCATTTGATTCTTTGTGATAGCAACTAGAGCTCCATTTGAGTAGAGAACTCTCTGGGTTGTGTTGTGAGCTCGAGTTGTGACTTGTGTGCGTGTTTGTGCTCTGATTTTGTGTCTTGTGTGCGTTGCTCATTTCATCCTTACTTACGTGCTTCCTTGTGAACATCAAATTGTAAGGGCGAGAGGCTCCAAGTTGTGGAGATTTCTCGCAAGTGGGATATAGTAAAACAAAGCAAAACACCGTGGTATTCAAGTGGGTCTTTGGACCGCTTGAGAGGAGTTGAGTGCAACCCTCGTCCGTTGGGACGCCACAACGTGGAGTAGGCAAGTGTTGGACTTGGCCGAACCACGGGATAAACCACTGTGCCTATCTGTGTTGATCTTCTTGTGGTTATTGTGTTTTGCAAGAACTCCTCTCTAGCCACTTGGCTTTATTGTGCTAACTCCTAATCAAGTTTTGTGGCATTAAGTTTCAAGTTTTTACAGGATCACCTATTCACCCCCCCCCCTCTAGGTGCTCTCAAAAAGGTGTGTAAATTATTAAAATCTTTGTATAGCCTAAAATAAGCACCTAAGCTATAACATGACAAAATTTGATATCAGCTAGATTTGTTGTGAATGAAGTTAATAAATATGTCTATTATTGGTTTGGTAGGAGATAAGGTGTGATATTGTGTCTATATGTGTACGACATTCTAATATTTGATAATAATATTAATGTGATTGAGGAAGTGAAAGACCTTTTGTGTAATAATTTTAAAATAAAATATTAGGAGAGGGGTGATGTTATTCTTATCATAACGCTGTCGAGAGAAGGAGAAAACATTGAGGTTACTCTTGTGCAATTATATTATGTGGAAAAGGTACCAAGTCACTTTGGATATAGTGACTGTAGGCCTACTCCAACTCCTTATGGTTCAAGCATGCTATTAAATAAAAATCATAGAATATTATGGGATCAATTGTGATACTCTCAAATCATTGGCTCTCATGTGTATTTGGCTAGTGCAACAAGACCTGACATCTTGTTTGCTGTGAGCAAAGTCAACCGGTCTGTTTCCAATTCGAGATGTGACCGTTGTCAATGCTTTTGATAGGGTATTGTGCTATCTAAAAGGAACTATGAGTTATGGCATCCACTATATCGGATAGCCAAGAGTATAAGAGGGTTAACGAGATATCTGATATTGATGAGATTTAGCCACAAGTGGATATGTGTTCTCACTTGGATGTGGCGCTGTTTCATAGAAGTCTTGTAAGCATACCATCTTAATAAGGTCAACAATGGAAGCAAAACTCACAACATTAGATAACATCACAGTTGAAACTGAGTGGCTTTGTGAACTCCTTATTGATTTACTGATAGTTGATAAACCGATATCGGTTATCTCTGTATAATTGTGATAATCAAAGTTAACAGTTCTAAGAATAACATGAAGTCTACAAAGCATGTGAAAAGATAGTTGAAATCTATCAAAAACTAAGAAACTCCATAGTAATTGTAATATGATAGATCAATTTATAAAGGGTCTATCACATAATGTGATAGCAGGTGCAACGAGGAAATTGGGTTTGAGACCCACATGAGGTCACTCCATAGTGCTAAATTGTTTTATGTGATTAGAGATCCGATGAAGTAGAACGATGACAAAATTGAGTGGTTGACTAAGGGAGATGTTGGGGACTTGTTCTCAAATGCTAAGAATTAAGAACAAGGCAACACAAAAAAATGTTAAGTGTTAAGGTCCTTCGTCCTCCATAACGATATATCCCTTCGGGATATAAAGCATCTCGGACGAAGGTTACGAAGGACATACCTTCGTAAGCATAACAACGAAGAATGAAGCATTCACATAAATTATAGAATATGAAATAAACATTTAAATATTGTCATAGAATTATCTCTACTTGTATTAATGAATATAAATGACTTTGAATTACAAATGTACCTTCGGTCCTGCAGAAGGCAAAAGTACAAGCGTGATGTGAAAGCAAATGACAGGTTCACGTGAACAGTACAGAGGTACTGTTCATCTATTTATAGGCACAGGTCGCAGCCTGTGACAAATTACAATTATGTCCCTTGCGAAAGTTTACAGCATTGACTCAGACCTATATGTATAAAAAGGTCATTCTATCTCTATGTCGGTTTAAAACGCCGAAGCTCCATGAAAAGGGACCTTCGGCCATCTCTTGGAGACGACTTCAGCCGAAGCTGCTTCTTCGTGTGAGACCTTCGGCGCACCGAAGCACAACCCCAACAGTAGCCCCTTTCGCGGTGCTAGATCGTTCTTCGTAACGAGCTTGACCCGTGAAAAAAAACCTCTTCAGCTTCGGGAAGCCGAAGGTCCAAAAAACACCTTCCCTGAGCTCGTTGCGGAGAAACGATCCGACTTCCGAGCGCGTGTCGGTCCCACCTTGCAGAGTTACTGTTTGATCCTTGCGGTCCACTGCGCAGCGGGTACAAGTTACTGCGCGCCTGGTGTAACAATTCCGCCGCTTCGCCTTCTTACCTGCAGCACTATATAAACTGACAAGTAGTTGTGAAGTTACCACAGCATTCATTGCTATTTGCACTGTTTTGCTGCCAAAATTTTAACCATCGCCGAAGCTTGTTTGTCAGAATTGAACGAAGCTCCATCTTGAAACCTGCTTCGGAGAAAAAAGTATTAAAGTTTCACAAGTTCATAGTTAAATGGCCAGAGTCCGTTCTACCGCTAGGATTGAACGCGAGGGGGAGGAAACTGAAGCTTCGGAGACCGTCCCTATCTCCGAAGCCATGCAACGGTCCGGGCTAGTGATTTCGGAAAAGATTCCTATTGATGATGTAGAACAAGCAATCGCTGAAGCAGAAGGAGAAGAAGCTGAGGAAACAGACTCCGAAGATGATTATCACCTTGCCACACCAAGCAAACCCAGCCATTTGGACTTCGGGAAATCTACTGTTTCGAAGGCTGATTTGTCCAAGATGGTAAAGTCAGGCTATTTTACTGAAAATCAAAAGAAGCTACTACGCTTCGGAGGAGAAGAGACTACCCCAAAGCCGGAGAAAGATGAAATTGTTATTTTTAAAAGCTTCTTAAAGGCTGGGTTGAGATTCCCCCTTCATGGGATTATTGCAGAGATATTGAATAATTTTGGAATCTATTTTCACCAGCTAACCCCTAACGCTATCGTTAGGCTTAGTGTTTATATTTGGGCACTCCGAAGCCAGGCGGTGGAACCGTTTGCGGACAGCTTTTGCCGAGTTCATGAACTGCACTATCAGACAAAGGCTAGAAAGGATGGATTACATGACAACTTTGGTTGCTATAATTTTGCTTATCGGAAAACTACAAAGTGTCCTGTGATCAGCTACCGAAGCAAATGGGCAGCAGGGTGGAAATCGGAATGGTTCTATGTTAAGGTTGATGATGATAAAGAGAAGCTTGTGCAAAGCCCACTGGAACTGACCTTCGGAGAAACCCGCCCCCAGTGCCACATGTTACCAGAGGGTCCAACTCAAAAAGCAATGTATGAATTCAAAATAATTGCAGAAAATATCAGTACAAGGGACCTGGTCCAGGAATTCTTGGCTTTCAAAGTTTTCCCTAGTATAAAAGAGTGGGAAATGCCGAAGCTGGAGGGGGAAAAGAAAAAGGGTGAACTTGTACGCTTGCCTTACTACTTCAAATTTAAGAAATTCTTTAAAACTCCTTGCCAAGAGTGGCTAGATACGATTGAAGTGATGTGCAACGAAATACTTGGTAATTATTCCAAGAAAGAAGATCAATTGATGACTGCAGCCTTCGGCAGCCGTCCAAAACGAAGGCTGAATCGAGTATTGGACGCCCTGGGCTTCGAATACCCAGACTACGAAGATCTGAACAAAGGTGCCAGGGGCCAAAAAAGGAAAAGGGCAACTGAAGCCTTAGATGAAGGTGAAAAAGAACCAATAAAGAAGAAAATTCAGAAGAAAAAGAAAACTTCTTCTCCGAAGCAGAAGAAACCCCCGCATCGCCTTCTGCTGCTGTTGTTGGGGAAATTCTGAAGGTAATGACTGAATCCTTACCTGCAAAGCTAAGTCCACTGGGTCCTCAACTGACAAAGTTTTTTCAGAAGGACAAGGAGCCCGAGAAATCAAGGAAAACAATCAAGGCAAAGAGACAAAGAATCATTACCGTGACAGAGGTAATTGACAAAACGCCGCCAAGAGCTTCGGCCCAAAAAACACGAGCGGCTGCAGAGGGAGCAGATATTGAAATTGCACCTTCGGAGGCCGCAGCCGCCAAAGTTACCTCAGCTGAAGATTTTAATTTAGAGAGCACAATTGAACATATTGACCAAATGCTGCTAGACATGGCTGCAGAAGAAACTGCTACTGCTGCCGGAGAAACTGTGACCGTAGCGTCAAAGAAAGGAAAAGAAATTGCTGACGAAGCTTCAAAAAACGAAACCTTCGCGTTCCAAAACTTAGTTGGAGAACATCTAACAAAAGCTGAAATAGAAGAGCTTAAAGAGTATGCCCAATCCTGCGGATACAAACCTGGGGCACTCCTCTTCGGAGGTGTTGATGATGAGAAATTAGAGTGTATTCGGGACCAGACAGGGGCCAGAGTTATTAGTACTCTGTCCAAGAGTATTGGATTTCCGAAGCTAGAAGCAGATATCAGCCGCTACCGACGACAGCATGTCGTTGGTAGTTTGTTTTACTCCAACTTCAAGGTAGATGACTTGTCCCCTAACTTTTATTGCTCCTAACAAAAACATGTCTGATGAAGGTTGTGTTTGTGTAGAGTATGCTATTGAGCAAAGCCTTGCAAATGCAGCAAGATCTTGAAGATAAAAAGCATGAAGTTATAATTGGAAATTTGGAAAACAAAATAAAGGAGCAATCAGATGCTTTTGAGAAAAAGAACTTTGAACTCCAGGCAGCCGAAGGTTTACTGGCGGAAGCTGAAGCAAAAATATTAGAACTGAACACGAAGCTTCTCCGCCAGTCTGAGCAGTTCGAACAAGAGAAACAAGATCTCAATGCAAAACTTGAAGCCGAAGCTCAGCAAAATTCGGATTTGAGAAAACTACTGACAAATCTTCAAGAAAAATGCCTAGAATTTAGCAACAAGTGCATTCAGCGACTAAGAAAGATTTTTCATTCAGTTGGAGCTAGCAGCGAAAAATTTACCCCCTCAGCTGAAGACCTACCACAAACCTTCGAACACATTGAGGGGGAAATTGACGAGCTCGACGAAGTCATAGCTGGGCATGGTGACTTCTGTGCCTGGGTGGCTTCTCGAGGGACTGCTGCTGCATTTCTGAAAGCCGGCTGCGAACATGGAAAGGTTGTCAACAGGCCCAATTTCACCTTATCTTCATCAATTCTGGATGATATGCCCGACCTCGCCCGAAGTATCTCCAATAGATTTATAAAAATGGTATGGACAAAGGGCGGGCGAGAGAAGGCTGGAGATGAAGCACGAAGTCATCTTGAACCAGTAAGAGATAATACTTCGTACTTACCTTTTTCTTTGCACTTGATTTTTACTCACGATTCTTTGATTTATGTAGGATGACGAAGGTGAAGATGATGCCTAAGTTATGTCGCCGAAACTGTCGCCGAAGCTGAAGCTTAATGAAGATCAGTAGAAATGTACTATAGGAAAAAAAACTCAGGATACTTTTGTAACAAGTTTTGTAAATACAATTGAACTGTTCTCAAGGAACTTTGTACATACCTTGTAATATATCCTTACCCTTCGATTGAGTCGCTTTGATGTGGACGAAATCAGTATTTTGAGCCGAAGGCGAAAAAACACCTTCCCTTCTTTTCGTACACAACGAAGCCTAAATGGTCGCTTCCTCTTTTTGCCAAAGCTTTTCTTCACATAGCAAAACATAAAAAACTACTTCTTCTTTCTGCCGAAGCTTTTACATAGCAAAACATAAAAGACTACTTCTTCCTTCTGCCGAAGCTTTTACATAGCAAGACATAAAAGACTACTTCTTCTTTCTGCCAAAGCTTTTACATAGCAAAACATAAAAGACTGCTACTCTTATACACAACGATTCATAAAAAACCACTTCTTCGAAACCTTTCTTTTACATAACAAACCATTTATCCGAAACTTTTCTCTGTGCCGAAGCAACCATTTAGGAACACAAATGCTATGAATGAATGCTTATGCATGCAAATGCCATGATGCAATGTGCAAATGAATGTCCGAAGCGTATGTCCGAAGCCACACTCATCCATCATTTTTTTAGGAGCAAACACACGTCAGCTCTGCATTCCCTTAGGAACGACTTTGGAGCATCTTTGCCTTTTACTTAGGCAGTATCAGCGTTGACTTTTCGCTGTAAGCTCTGCATCCCCCTAGGGACGTCTTTGGAGCTTCTTCGTCCTTTACTTAGACGGTATAAGCTCTGCATTCCCTTAGGAACGACTTTGGAGCTTCTTCGCCTTTTACTTTCGGCGGAATCAGCGTTGACTTTTCGCTGTGAGCTCTGCATCCCCTTAGGGACGTCTTTGGAGCTTCTTCTCTTTTTTAGTTTCGGCACTCGATGGTGCACTCTCAGCTTTTACATTTACATTCTTTGGGGGATTTTGCTCTTATAAAACTAAAAAGGAAATTACATAAGATGGCCCCATTAAAAACCTTTCTCCCCCTTTTAGAAAGGAAAAGGGTGCCATGAAAAAGAAAAGAAAAGTCAAAATTACATCGAGTTATACATAAAACCGCCGAAGCTCATCCGCATTCCAAGATCTTGGAATTTCATTGCCATCCATGTCCTTCAGTCTGTACGAACCAGGCCTTGACGAAGATGCTACTAAGAAAGGCCCTTCCCATTTCAGTTGCAATTTGCCCACTGTATCCGGATTGGCCACTCTCCGAAGCACCAAGTGTCCTGGCTCAATATTTTTTAGCCGGACCTTTCTATCTCGCCATTTAACTGTTTCAGCCTGGTACTTATTGATATTCTCCACGGCCTGAAGCCTGATCCCTTCTAAGGCATCTTTTTCCACGAGACAAGTATCTTCGGGACCTGATTCTGCCGAAGCTACCACTCTTATTGATCCAGCTTTGGCTTCTTCCGGGGTTATTGCTTCGTCACCAAATAACAACTTAAATGGGGTAAAGCCTGTAGATCTTGATGTTGTTGTGTTATGGCTCCATACCACTTTGGTAAGCTGATCTGGCCACTTTCCCCTTGGTTGATTAAAGATTAGCTTCATTATTCCTGTCATTATGATGCCGTTGGCCCTTTCAACAAGCCCATTCGACTCCGGGTGCCTGACTGACGCAAAGTGAATCTTCGTGCCAATTTGATCACAAAAATTTCTGAATTCTTCGGAGTCAAATTGTGTTCCATTATCTACAGTTATAGCCTTCGGCACTCCGAAGCGACAGACAATATTCTGCCAGAAAAATTTTTGGACAGTGGCCGAAGTTATTGTAGCTAATGGCTTCGCCTCAATCCACTTGGAAAAATATTCCACAGCAACTACAACATATTTCAGATTGCCTTGAGCCGGTGGTAATGGGCCCAGCAAATCGAGGCCCCACCTTTGCAATGGCCAGATGGGTTGTATTAGCTGTGTCAAAGACGAAGGTTGTTTTTGATCTCTTGCACATTTCTGACAACCTTCGCACTTTTGAACTAACTCAGCTGCATCCGAAGCTGCCTTCGGCCAATAAAATCCTTGACGGAACACTTTTCCAAGTAACGGCCTGGATCCGATGTGGGATCCACAAAGGCCTGCATGTATCTCCTTCATCAACTCTATACCTTCGGCTCTAGACAAGCACTTGAGCAGCGGGGCACAAACTCCATGCTTGTATAACTCCCCTTCTATAATGATATACGGACGAGCTCTTGCCTCTATTCTTTTATTATAAGCTTCGTCATCTGATAGAAAGTTGCCCTGAAGGTAAGAAATTATCTCAGTTCTCCAATCTTCACTGTACACAGGAGAAATAGTAAGAACTGCTCTTTCAAGTAACTCCACTGAAGGTGCCTTTATTGTTTCGAAGAATACATCCGAAGGTAGCGGCAGCCCCTGTGCTGCAGACCTGGCTAACAAATCAGCATGTTCATTTTGCCCTCGAGGGATGTTCTTAACAGAAAATCCTTCGAAAGAAGCTTCGATCCTTCGGACTGTGTCTAGGTATTTTTCAAGCTTCGGGTCTTTAGCCTTGCAACTTTTGTCAATATGACCCGAAACAATCTGAGAATCAGTTTTAAGGATCGCCCTCCTGATCCCCATCGCCTTTAGTTTCCGAAGGCCCAGGAGCAAGGCTTCGTACTCAGCAATATTATTTGTGCAGCTGAAGTCCAGTCTTGCTGCATAGCAAGTTTTAACCTTGGACGGTGAAACCAAAACAGCAGCTGCTCCTGCTCCGAAGGTTCCCCAGGAGCCATCACAAAACACTGTCCATGCTTCGGCATCTTTATTTGCTTCTTCGCCCTGAGCCCCTGGCGTCCAGTCGGCAATAAAATCTGCCAATGCTTGAGACTGGATCGAGGATCTGTGCACATAATCAATGTAAAATTCATTAAGCTCTGCAGCCCATTTTCCAATTCGGCCAGTAGCTTCTTTATTTCTCATGATATCTTTCAACGGCTGCGAAGAAGGAACAATAATATTATATGCCTGAAAATAATGCCGAAGCTTCCTAGATGCCATTAGAACGGCATACAACACCTTCTCCAGTTCTGTATAATTTTTCTTTGAGACACTAAGGACCTCAGATACAAAATATACTGGGACCTGCTTCTTGATTTGTCCATCAAACTTCTCCTGCACAAGCGCCGCACTTACTGCTGAGTGCGAAGCTGCCACATACAACAACAGAGGAGCCCCTGGCATTGGTGGAGTTAATGTTGTTAGATCTATCAGGTATTGCTTGAGTTCTTTGAAAGCTTTTTGTTGAGCTGGGCCCCATTGAAAGACTTCAGCTGATTTTAGCACCTCGAAGAAGGGTAGATTTCTTTCCGCTGATCTGGATATAAATCTGTTAAGAGATGCCAGTCTTCCTGTCAATCTTTGGGCCCCCTTTCTTGTGGTTGGTGGCTCCATTCGAAGTATAGCTTCGATTTTGTTTGGATTAGCTTCAATTCCCTTTGTTGAAACCAAGCATCCAAGGAACTTACCCTTCTTTACTCCGAAGACACATTTTTCTGGATTCAGCTTCAGACCAGCTTGTCTGAAGCTGGCGAAGGTCTCCTGCAGATCAGCAATATGGTCTTCTTGCTTCGTGCTTTTTACAATAATGTCATCAACATAGGTCAACACATTTCTGCCTATCTGAGATTGGAGAACCTTCGCAGTCATCCTGCTGAAACTCCCTCCAGCATTCTTAAGCCCCTCAGGCATCCGAAGATAGCAATATGTACCACTTGGGGTTATGAAACTAGTCTTCGGCTCATCCTCCTTTTTCATCCAGATTTGATGATAGCCTGAGTAACAATCCAGGAGACTCATGAGTTCCGAAGAAGCTGCTGCATCAACTAAAGAGTCTATCCTTGGCAACGGGAACTCGTCCTTCGGACAAGCCTTGTTGAGATCTGTGAAATCAATACACATTCTCCACTTTCCATTGGCCTTCTTCACCATAACAGTGTTAGCTAGCCATTCTGGATACTTCACTTCTCTGATAACTCCTGCACTTAGGAGTCTTTTTACTTCGTTGCGAGCCCCTTCGGCCTTGTCATCAGACATTTTCCGAAGCCTCTGCTTGCGGGGTCTGAAGGATGGGTCAATATTGAGCGAATGTTCAATAACATCCCGATTCACTCCACAAAGATCATTGGCTGACCATGCAAAAACATCTTTATTGTTGAATAAAAACCTTATCAAGGTTTTCTCTTGATCTTCAGATAATTGCGAGCCCAATAGCACCTTCTGCTCTGCTATATCCTCACACAGCAGCATGGGCTTCGGCTGATCAGCCGAAGCTGCTTTTTCCCTCCTGAACTTGTACTGTTCACAAGCTTCAACTCCATCTATATTATGGATTGCCTTGGAATCAGTCCAGCTTCCTTCGGCCCTTCTGGCAGCTTCCTGACTCCCATGAATAGCAATAGGCCCTTGGTCCGAAGGTATCTTCATGCAAAGATAAGCTGGGTGAAGAATTGCTTCAAAAGCATTTAGGGTACCACGACCAATGATGGCGTTGTAGGGGTATTCCATGTCAACAATATCAAACACAATTTGCTCAGTCCTTGTGTTATTAACAAATCCGAAGGTTACCGGCATGGTAATCTTCCCGAGTGCCACAATCTGCCGCCCTCCGAAGCCACAAAGAGGGTGCGTAGCATCATGAATCTTGTCTTCAGGCTCTTGCATCTGTCTGAAGGCTTTGGCAAATATAATGTCAGCTGCACTGCCTGTGTCAACTAGGACATTGTGAACCAGAAACCCTTTGATCACACAGGAAATGACCATAGCATCATTGTGAGGATAGTCCTTGAGCTGAAGATCTTCCTGAGAGAAGGTAATCGGAATATGAGACCATTTTGACTTAATGAAGGGTCCCTGCACTCCAACATGCTGTACTCTTCTCTGAGCCTCCTTCTTCTGCTTTTTGTTAGCTGGCTCTGAGCAAGAACCGCCTGTTATCGGGAGCACCAGCTTCGAAGCCGAAGCAGCTCCAGCTTGGGTGTTGAACGAAGCCATCAGCTCAGAAAGGTGGAAGTGAGTTGACCGGAGGTGGGCGCCAATGTTGGGGACTTGTTCTCAAATGCTAAGAATTAAGAACAAGGCAACACAAAAAAATGTTAAGTGTTAAGGTCCTTCGTCCTCCATAACGATATATCCCTTCGGGATATAAAGCATCTCGGACGAAGGTTACGAAGGACATACCTTCGTAAGCATAACAACGAAGAATGAAGCATTCACATAAATTATAGAATATGAAATAAACATTTAAATATTGTCATAGAATTATCTCTACTTGTATTAATGAATATAAATGACTTTGAATTACAAATGTACCTTCGGTCCTGCAGAAGGCAAAAGTACAAGCGTGATGTGAAAGCAAATGACAGGTTCACGTGAACAGTACAGAGGTACTGTTCATCTATTTATAGGCACAGGTCGCAGCCTGTGACAAATTACAATTATGTCCCTTGCGAAAGTTTACAGCATTGACTCAGACCTATATGTATAAAAAGGTCATTCTATCTCTATGTCGGTTTAAAACGCCGAAGCTCCATGAAAAGGGACCTTCGGCCATCTCTTGGAGACGACTTCAGCCGAAGCTGCTTCTTCGTGTGAGACCTTCGGCGCACCGAAGCACAACCCCAACAGGAGAGAACCCTTGAAACAAAGTCCAGATCATTTGAGATGCATGTTTCTCCTTTTCCTTATAGTAGGATGATTAAAATCATAATGTGATTCGAGTGGCTTTATTAAGCAAGGTTGTTGTCCTACAAAACATCCTAGAAGGAGCACACCTATATGAGTTTGACTGCTAGTCACAATATATAAGATGTGGGTAATCTATAAATACTCATGAAAGGCCTCAAAGTATTATTTTATATGCTTCGAACCACGAGGATGCTTTTGCAGCCTAATATCAGTTATGAGCTTTGTTCAAGTTTGTTTGCACAAAACTGTCAATTCAAGCCTTAGTCCATTATTTAGTTGTAAATAAGTGTAGCCTTAGTTCTAGGTGGATGTTCAACTTAACAATCTCCATCGAAACACCAGTGTATGAAAACAACAGAACATGTGAAAGTATTCTTTATGTGCCTTGAAATATTTGGTGGAGATTGTTGGATTCAAATGGGTTGGTACATTTAATTCAATTAATATTAAATGCCCCATAATAAATGCTAGGGAGTTAAGAGATGTCAATCCCACATTGTTAGTTGAAGGAGACTCTGACTAACTTAAAAGGTGGATTTGGTATTGTTGGGTAAATGAGGCACGGTCCCTAGGTCCCACTAGTCAGAGAGTGCGCTGGTGAAAGAGCTCCTGATTGCTGGGGTCCGTTAGTCAGTTAGAAGAGGCAGATGCGTCAATCCTGAAAGAACCTGCCCTGGTCAAACCCTGTGGTACCGAGCCTGGGGTCCGGCGTGGTGGAACTTGACAGGGAGGCCAGGTGTGTAAGAAGGGAACCACTCGAGTGGTCTCGTACCCGGCTGTCACACCCGGTTTTGAAGGTAAACCGAATGCGAACCATGTACGTGCCAGGATCAGAAATTCACGTACACAATGATTACATAAATGACTCATCATAGCACAATGCTTCGAATTACAATAAAGAGTAAGTAATAATATTACAGACTAGAGCCATTTACATAATATAAATAAAAGTACACAGAATCGAAACGTAGCCAACGTAAACAACCCACCACAGGCAGCTGACTGGGGGAGGTCGCTAGCCTAATCCTCGAACTCGTCGAAGTCCTGGAACTCCTGGAGATCCGCCTCGACACCTTCTTTACCTGAGCATAGATTGCACCAAAGGCAACCTGTTGTTTTGTGAAAGCAAGGGTGAGTACACATCAACGTACTCAGCAAATGTCCTGTTTGGCTAAGGTAGACTAGCTTTATGTGGAGTTAAGTCAAGCAGTTGCTTTTAGTTGGTCAGGTTATTATTACTAGTAGAAAGCCAGGTTTTAGCATTAACCCAAGTTATTAACCCAAAGTACCCTTTCCAAACGGAAAGAATACCACTTACCATTACCATAGTCAAAACCATCATCCTTGTCACCACCAGTAAACCAACCATCTCTGATCAAGTATCTCTAATCAATGGAGCTCCCTTGGCCGCTCATAACCGCGAGCACGGCTGATATATCAGTTTCATAACACTCTGCAGAGGTTGCGCACTTTACCCACAAGTCGTGATTCCCTTTCTGCCCGGAGAGAGCTACTCCCCATTGACCACTACCTAGGTGGCACGGCAGGGCATCACTACGTAGCCTTTACAAAGATTCCCCAGGGCTGTAGCCACCCGTTAGGTTTCCTAAATGCACCGCACTCCTCCCCAAGGGGCGAACCAACCTTAGCAGAGCGAGCCCCATACACCGAGCCCCATTAACGGCATGACGGCTAAGCGAACTACGCCCCGGTTCCTCTAATTATTCAGCTAAGGGCGTCCCATTCCACCCTCATGGTTGCACTGTTTTCCCAGGCGGTCATCCAACGAACAGGTCCTTACGGAGAGGCACTCGAGAAACCGCTCGAGCCCCCTAAACTATCACCAGTCCAACATTGTAATCATAATGACAACATCGTATCATAAGTGTTCACATCATGTTCATTGATTAAAGTAAAGCAATAACATGAATCTAACCATAGTAACCCAAAAGGTAATCAAGGACAATGTAAATAGAAAGCTAGTCAATCCTTAGGTTGTTCATAGTATGCGGGACAGTGAATTATAAAGTAAATGGGACATAATGGGTCATAGGACACTTGCCTTCACCAAACAGATGCTCAGGATCTTCAGCCTCGTAGAACTCATAGAGTTTGATCTCTTGGTCGCCGAAGCTTGACCGTCGATTCCTTAAAGCTCGAAAACCAACCATGATCTAATCGCAACGTGAAGCGAAGGCGAACCGGCACAAGCAAACAAACACATATATATGCATAAGAACATTACACCGTATAAGAAAACAAACAAAGCTCGCACTTACGATCACGCGAAGCTAGCGCCAACGGAACGACACACGACGACGCGTGAAACCGCACGTGCTACTTGAAAGAATTTCTAGCTTGACGACACATTTATATCTGACTAGTATAAAACATTCGAGGCGGCCTAACTACACTCATGTATGCTCACACGGTGTAGCTCCATATCATAAGCTAGTCTTCATTAGATTACTATTGGGTTAACAAGTAATTACACAACTTGTGAAAGCATGCGTTGTGACAGGTTAATGTTGTTAATATACAAATGGTATTATTACTATGAAACTATCATGACTGGAACAGACCGAACCAAATTGATATCATGAAATACGTATGTAAATTTAGTGGACCAGTGCACACCCACCATTACTGTATCCCCGGGGCTAGCAGATGGGATTGCCGACTCAAAAAAAGAACTAAATGATTTACGTGGTCCATCGATGTTCTATTCGCAAAACGAAAATAAAACAACGTAGATAATAATAATAAGAACAATGGGTTCCTCCCTTCACTGGCCGAGTTAGCCAGGGAAGGCATCGGTCGTGGGTCGAGCTGGCCACGCGCGCCGCGGGCGCCATGGCCGGACCGCGCCGCGGGCAAGTAGGCTGCACGCGCGCCGAGGCCAGGCCACGCCAGGACGGGCGCCACGGCCAAAGGCGCTGAGCGCGCCACGCCGGGCCGCGCCGGGGCTCCGCTGCCGATCCTCACGCAAGCCGTGCCGAGGCATGAGCACGCCAACCGCAGGCCACGCCGGGCAACCAGCACACCACGCCGGGCCACGCCAGGGGCACCACGCGCCGCGGCGGGTCACGCTAGGCGAGCAGACCGCGTGCCACACCGGACGAGCCGCAGCTAGCATGGGGCCTCGCCGGGGCAGGGGCTACACTGCATAGTGCCTGGGCAGTGGCTGGACCACGTCGCACCATGGTCGGGGCAGGGGCTGTGCAGGGGCCGCGCCGCACCATGGCCGGCCGCTCCGGGGCCGCACCACGCCGGGGAGGCGGGAGCGCGTGCGCAGGGGCCGCGGGCGGATAGGCCGCACGCCGTGCGCCGCGCAGGAAGCCGCGCCGAGGCTGCACAGGGGGCCAGGCCACGCCGCGCCATGGCCGGCCGAGGCTGCACCGTGGATGCCACGACCGCGTGCCGGGCGGGTTGCGCCGGGCACCGCGCGGCACGCGGGGGCGCCATGGTCGCGCCAGGGGAGAGAGAGGGGGTCACGGCTAGGGGAGGTAGAGGGAGATGGGTGCCATCGGGGCTAACCTAGCGGTTGTTCCCGTGGGGAAGAGGAACAGTGGGCTCAGCGCCCCCTGACAGGCGGGCCCGGCGGCTAGGGGGCGGCTGGGGCATGTCGGTTAGGGTTTTTTTGGGGGAGGGGCGGGCCGGCACCGGGTGGGCCAGGTGGGCCGCCGCGGCAATGGGCTGGGGGGGAGGTGCGCTGCGCGAGGTGGGCCACGGAGGCGCGCGGGGTGGGCCGCAGGGGGGGCTGGGCCACACTGGTTGGGGTGGTGGGGCTTTTCTCTTTTTTATTATTTCTTTCTCTTCCTTTTTATTCCTACTCAAATCTAAATATAGTTTTTGAATTAAAGATTCAAATATATTTAATGAGTTTGAATTGATGCACAAACACAACAGTTCATCATAAAAAAATCCCGGCATGATATGCAACAAATTCAAGGATTTTTTCTATGTTTTCTTCATTTTACTAGGCTTACCGATATATAAAACAAAATAATTTCTCCATTTTTAGGAAAAAGAGAAAGGAAAGCGAAGAACTGAGAGAGTAACACCTGTATTTGGTGGGTATTAGAAAAGAAATTTTATACCCCCAAATTCAGGGTGTTACAAATCTAACCCCCTTAACAGAATCTCGTCCTCGAGATTCAAGAAGAGGCTAGCAAGAAAATGAGATTGGTTCATTAGTCTTTCATAGCTTCTTCTATCTCAACTTTAACTCTGCCAGCTTGACTTGTGGATTGGTTGCTTTGACCATCAGATGCTTGAGACCGATTGATGCAATTCTTGAGGATCTCCTGGACCTGTGGGTTAGGACCCACACACGCTTTCGCTGCGCCACTCTGATCTTGTTGGTTGATGTTGATCGCATTGTCTTCATTGGGGTTAGCGACTAACCCCCTTAACAGGAGTGTTGATATGCACATGGTGAAGATGCTGCCGACTCTGATCTTGACTGATTTGGAGGAGTTGGGGGTTGCCAAATGGGCAGGTGCAAGAGGAAAGAATAGGGAGAAAAGGTAAGTATAGACGGATAAGAGAGAGCAGGGGGAGAACCCAACTACTTAACTCTATGACACTCACCTAGTAAACGGATGTCATTGCGGACCTAGGGCCACAACACATCAACACTCATCACAAAGAAGCAAATCAGTCATCACACAAAGACAAACAGCTCAAGCATACAACAACAAACGTCTCGTTGCTATACGTTCCTTCTAATTAAATGGTGGTCTTTCCTTACTAAGGGGAACTACTCTAAGGCCATCGAAAGGCAAGGGGAATAATAAGACATGCAGGATAGGGGCATGAGCATAATAAAGGATGGAGCTAAAGCAAGAATTGTAACCGGCAAGGGAGAAAATGCAAACCAAGGTCGGGATAGGTAAAACACCATTCTCAAATCGAGATGGGAAAGATGATATTTCAAAAGGTAGGCACGAGATAAGCATCATGGAAAGATCTAGAGAGTACAAAGGTAAGGGAGGTAACAGGCAAAAGCACACCCAAAAGATCGAGTTAGGACAAGACTTGCAACCTAACAAAGGAAAAAGGGAACGAACAAGAGCGGGATGGGTAAGACATCACTCTTGAAATGAAATGGGGAAGGCAGCTTTAAAATGCAGGTACAGGATAAGCATCAAAGTAAAGATCGAGGGATGACAAGGGTTAAGGTGATAACGGACAAACACACAACAAAGGATGTATTTTAGACAAAACTTGCAAGGTGTCAAAGAAGAGGGAGCAGTCAATGATGAAATAGATGAGGCTTTATCCTCGAACAGGGATGGAAAAGAGGATGCTTTAAAGGGTAGGTTCAAAGTAAGCATGAGGGAAAGGGCATAGATATCACGAGGGTTTAAAGGTGATAACGGTCAAGGATGTAGGAGAGGAGGTAAATGCGCATAATAACCAAGGATATAAGTACCATTAAGGATGGAGTTAAGACAGGACCTGCAAATGGAAAAGGAGAGGGTACGTCCAAGGGCCAGATAGGTAAATCGCCACTCTTAAATTGAGGTGGAAGAGAGGGGATTTTTAAAGAGCAAGAATAGAGATAAATGTCAAGGTAAGATCGATAGATGACAAGGGGATGGTGATAGCAAATAAAAACACATCAAAGGATGGAATTAGGACAAAACCTGTAAGGCGACAAGGAGTGAAAAGAAATCAAGGGAGAGATCGGTAACTCATAGCTTTCAAACTGGGTTGAAAGAAAGGGGAGGCTTTTAAAGGATCAGTTCAAGGTAAGGATTTAGGTAGAAGACATAAATATCGCAAGGGTCGAAGGCGATAACAGATAAGAGTATATGAGAAAAGATGAAGGCATAAAAGAGCAAGTGGTACAAATACAATAAAGAATGGAGTTAAGTCTAGGCCTATACGCGGTAAAGAAGAGGATATAGCCAAGGGGGAGATAAGTAAAACATAGCTCTCGAATTAAGATAGGAAAGAGGGGATTTCAACAAGCAGACCTAAGATAAGTATCAAGGCAAGATCTACAGATTACAAAGGTAAGGATGATATCAAACAAAAGCTCAACAAAGGATGAAGTTAAGGTAAGACTAGACTTGCAAAGCGATAAAGGGAAAGGAAACAAACAAGAGCAGGATAGGGAAAACAACACTCTCAGATTGAAATGGAATAAGTGAGGCAAAAAAATAGGTAAACATCATGGTAAATATGGAGAGAGGTCAAGGGTCAAAGGTGATAATAGGCAGGGATATAAAGGAAGAGGTAAATGTGCATAAAAAAATAAATAAATAAAACCAGGAATCTAGGTACAACCAACAATAGAGTTAAGATAAGTCTTGCAAGTGGTAAAGTATAGGATATAACCACGAGTGAGATAAGTAAGAGACCATGCTTGAACTAAGGTGGGAGATTGAGAGATGAGAAGGGTAAAGGCAATAAGAAACAAAAGCACAACAAAGGATGAGGTTACAAACTCATGAGCCAAAGAAGAGGATATGACCAAGAGAAAGAAGGTATGAGACGGAAGAGGGGCGATTTTAAAGGGTAGGTGTGAGACAAACATCAATGTAGGATATAGAGGTGTCAAGGGTGCATATGATGATAATTAAAAGCATAACAAAGGATATAGTTAAGGCAAGACTCGCGAAACGACAAAGTGGAGAAAACAATCAAGGGTAAGATAGGTAAGGTTCCAACAGAAGGGTTCAAGTAAAGATTCATTATCGAGTGGAGTTACAAGGAGACAACGAGCTCACCAAGGATATGCAAAGTAGAATGACCGCTCATGGATCATTAAGAAACAAGGGTGGTCAAGGGCATGTTAACTGAAATGTCTCAAACAGATATTGGGATATAAGGGTAAGCATATATAAAAATAAGAGTATGCAAGATTCCAATGGTACGAGCATACCAAGACCAAGAGAGTACAAATTGCTAAAAAGATAGCGACTTAACAATAGAATAGGAAAGGGTCTCAAAAGACAGTAAGATCATGGACATATAAACTGAAATGTTTAAATAGGCAGCAGAGTTTTTTTATTAGAGGTAGGTATTGAAACAAGAGTATTAAAGAATCCAAGGATACGAGCATGTCAATACCAGGGGAATAAAGATTGCGAAATGGTAGCAATTTAATGACGAAAGAGGAAGGGATCCAAAAGACAAGAAGGTTATGGTCAGGGGGCATCTACAAAGATGTCGCAAGCACAAGAGTGAGATCAGATCTAATAGATTGAGAGAAGTATAGACCATACTAGAATAAAATACTTTTGGCAAGGGGACATATAGGAGCACAACATAGAATTAGTCGAGGTGACTAATATTTTGAAGCAGAATCAAGGATGAGGTGAAGTAATGATCAATAAGTCCTTAAAACGACCAATGCTACTCTAGGCTAGCGGTCCTACAGTCAGCACGACTTTGATACCACCTATGTCACACCCGGTTTTGAAGGTAAACCGAATGCGAACCATGTACGTGCCAGGATCAGAAATTCACGTACACAGCGATTACATAAATGACTCATCATAGAACAAAGCTTCGAATTACAATAAAGAGTAAGTAATAATATTACATACTACAGCCATTTACATAATATAAATCAAAGTACACAGAATCGAAACGTAGCCAACGTAAACAACCCACCACAGGCAGCTGACTGGGGGAGGTCGCTAGCCTAATCCTCGAACTCGTCGAAGTCCTGGAACTCCTGGAGATCCGCCTCGACACCTTCTTTACCTGATCATAGATTGCACCAAAGGCAACCTGTTGTTTTGTGAAAGCAAGGGTGAGTACACATCAACGTACTCAGTACATGTCCTGTTTGGCTGAGGTGGGCTAGCTTTATGTGGAGTTAAGTCAAGCAGTTGCTTTTAGTTGGTCAGGTTATTATTACTAGTAGAAAGCCAGGTTTTAGCATTAACCCAAGTTATTAACCCAAAGTACCCTTTCTAAACAGAAAGAATACCACTTACCATTACCTTAGTCAAAACCATCATCCTCGTCACTGTTGGGAACTTGTTCTCAAATGCTTTGAATTAAGAACAAGGCAACATAAAATGTTAAATGTTAATGACCTTCGTCCATTGAAGCATTATCTCCCCAGGGACACAATGCACCTCGGACGAAGGTCATGAGCAAAGATTACGAAGGTCATACCTTCGTAATCAAAATTGTAAGATAATAAAAGATGTAATATAAAATACATGACATGAAGGAATAATATGTCAAAACACATAAACTTATTTATATATTTCATTATATAAATTCAAATATCCAAACATAACATTTAATCACATTTATACCTTCGTCTTGGCAGAAGGCAATAATCCAGGTGTCGCGTGCAAGCGATTACAAGATTGCGTGAACAGTATAGGGGTACTGTTCACCTATTTATAGGCACAGGGCGCAGCCTGTGTATAATTACATTTATGCCCTTTACAGTCGACTACAATAATGACACAAAATACCATGGGTCTTTGGGTCATTTCATCTTTAAGTCGGTTCACCCCTTCGTCTTGAGACATGTCACTGTGCCGAAGCTCTATAGGCGATAGCTTCGACATTGCTTTTGAGAGGATCCACTGAAGGTGTTTCTTTCTTCAGGATCTTCGGCTACGAAGCATACCCCCAACAGTAGCCCATTCGCGGTGCTAGATCATTTTTTGTAACGAGCTTGATCCGTGAACAAGTCTCTTAGGCTTCAGGATGCCGAAGATCCGAAAAACACCTTCCCTGAACTCGTTGCCGAGAAACGATTAAAATAATCCTAGCGCGAGGTGGCCCCGCCATGCAGCAGTTACATGCGTCCTGGCGATTCGCCTGCTCGGGCTCTGTGGTCCACCATTCAGTGGGTGCGGACGGCTGTTTGTCCGGTGCGAAAGAGTTGACGATTTCCCTTCCCACCTGTGGCACTATATAAACATACGGGTAGGTATGAAGTTATCACAACATTCATTGCTATTGCACTGTTTTGCTGCCAAAAATTTGACCATAGCCGAAGCTTGTTTACTGCATCGTCAACCAAAGCTATTCATTTTGCTCAAGCTTTGTAACAAGAAAGAGCTTCGACAAAGTTAAAAAAATTTCAATTCCATCAAAAAACAAGAAATTCATTCATCAGATGGCTAGGGTACGCTCAACAGCTAGGGTTACTCGCGATGGAGAGGAAGCCGAAGGTGCCGAACCCGCTCCAATCTCTGAAGTGATGCAACGGTGAGGGCTGGTAGTATCGGAGGATGCCCCTGCCGCTGAAGCTGATCAGGTCGATGCTAAGGAATTTGAATCTGAAGATGATTACAGCGTCGTGCCAACTAAACCTAGCCACTTGGAGTTTGGGATATCCACCGTTACCGAAGGTGATATGTCTAAACTGATGAATTTGGGATATTTTAGTGAAGCAAAGAAAGAGCTGGTTCGTTTTGGCGGGGAGGAGATTATCCCAAAGCCAGGAAAGGATGAAGTAGTGGTCTTCAAAAGCTTCTTTAAAGCTGGATTAAGATTTCTTTTAAATGGGATGATTGCTGATGTTTTGAAGAAGTTTGGGATCTACCTTCATCAGCTAACTCCTAACGCTATCGTTAGGCTTAGCGTTTATATCTGGGCCCTCCGAAGCCAGGGGGTGGAACCATTTGCTGAAGGCTTCTGCCGAGTGCACGAGCTTCATTATCAAACAAAAGCTAGAGGAGATGGGCTGCATGAAAACTTTGGCTGCTACAATTTTGCCTATCGCAAGAATATGAAATTTCCAGTTATCAGCTATCGTAGCAAGTGGCCAGCTGGCTGGAAGTCTGAATGGTTTTACGTCAAAGTTGATGAAGAAAAGGAGAAGCTGGTCCAAAGTCCGCTAGAATTAATCTTCGGAGAAACCAGATCCCAGTGCAACATGACACCAGGGAGTCCAAGCCAAATTGCTCTGGCTGAATTTCGAGTTATTGCGGAGCATATTGGCACTAGGGACTTAGTGCAAGAATTCTTGGCTTTTAGAGTGTTCCCAACTTTGAAAGAGTGGGACATGCCGAAGCTAAAGGGAGAAAAGAAAAAGGGGAACTTATTCGGTTGCCCTATCATTATAAATTCAAGAAACATTTCAAAGTGCCTTGCCAAGAGTGGTTAGACACGATTGAAGTAATGTGCAACGAAATTCTCGACAATTACTATAAAAAAGAAGATCAACTAATGACTGCAGCCTTTGGCTCTCGTCCGAAGCGAAGGTTAAACCGAGTAATGGATGCTCTGGACTTTGAGTACCCCGACTACGAGCGACTAGACAAGGATGCCGAAGGGCAGAAGAGAAAGAGAGTGGCCAGCGTTCTGAATAAAGAAGCTACTAAATCGATGAAAGACGATGAAGAAAAATTAAAAAAGAAAAAACCGAAGCCTGAGCCAAAGACAGATGCTTCGAAGAAGAGAAAAGCTATAGCTCCGAAGCAGAAGGCAATTGATATAGGAGAAGAAACTGCTGCAACACCTTCTGCCACCGACGTGGAGGAAATCTTAAAGGTAATGACTGCATCTTTGCCTATCAAGCTAAGTCCACTGGGGCCGTATCTGACGAAGCTTTTTCAGAAGGAAAAGGAGCCCTCGCCAACGAAGAAGGTAACCGGGCCGAAAAAGCGAAGAATTGTTACAGTGACAGAAGTTATTGAAAGGACACCACCAACAGCTTTGGCTTCAAAGACACCAGTTGTTGAGAGCACAACAGCGACCGAAGCTGTACCTGCTGAAGATGCAGATGCCGAAGCTGCCACGGCCGAAGATGTACATTTAGAAAGTACAATTTCTAACATTGATAAGATACTTCTAGACATGGCCGCAGAAGAAGCTGCCGCAGCCACCGAAGAAGCTATGACCCCAGAGCCTGAGAAGGAGAAGGAAATAGCCGAAGATACTTCGGAAGAGGAAATTTTCAATTTTCAAAACTTAGTTGGACAGGAGTTGACGAAGGCTGAGAAAGAAGAGTTAAAAGAATATGCCATATCTTGCGGATATCAACCGGGGGCACTACTCTTCGGTGGCGTTGATGATGAAAAGTTAGGCTGCGTCCGAGATCAAACCGGAGCGAAGGTTATCGGTACTCTATCAAAGAGTATTGGTTTCCCGAAGCTTGAGACCGACATAAGCTGCTACCGACGACAGCATCTTGTCGGTAGCTTATTCTATTCCAATTTCAAGGTAAAAAAATTTCTTTAGTTTATATTATTTTTAACAACAAAGATGTTTTCTAACGAAGGTTGTTTGTGCATAGGGTATGCTGTTGAGTAAAGCTTTGAGAATGCAGCAAGATTTTGAAGATAAAAACATGAAGTTATAATTGAGAGTTTAGAAAGCAAAATAAAAGATCAAGCAACTTCTCTTGAAAAGAAGGACTTCGAGCTTCAGACAACAGAAGGTTTATTGGTAGAAGCTGAAGCTAAAATTGCAGAATTAAATACAGAGCTTCTCTCCAAGTCAAAAAGCTTCGAACAGGAAAAGCAAAAGTTTAATGCAAAACTTGAGGCCGAGGTCGAGAAAAGTTCAAATTTGCAAAAATCATTGATAGAACTTCAGAACAAGTGTCTGGAGTTCAGTAGCCGATGTGCACAACCGATGAAGCAAGTTTTCAATTCAGTTGGAGCCAGCTGTAAAAAATTTAGTCCTTCGACTGAAGATTTGCCAGGAGCCTTCGAACATATCGAGGGTGAAATTGATGACCTTGATGAAATTATAGCCAGACATGGTGATTTCTGTGCCCTGGTAGCTTCTTGGGGCATAGCCGTTGCCTTCCTGAAATCTGGTTGTACACATGGAAATATTGTTAATAGGCCCAACTTTAGTTTGTCACCAGCAGATCTAGTTGATATCCCCAATCTTGCCCAAAGCATAGGAAACAGGTTTATAAAATTGATATGGACTAAGGGTGGACGAAGCATGGCTGGTGACGAAGATCGAAGTCATCTTAAGCCGGTAACAAAATCATACCTTGTACTTACTTCTCCCTTTAAACTTGAATAATTCTTACCATACTTAAATATGTATAGGATGACGAAGCTGAAGAGCAAATTGACGAAGCTGAAGAGCAAGTCGACGAAGCTGAAGAGCGCGAAGCCGAAGCTTAATAGATAATGATGAAGCTGAAATAGATAGCTATGGAAAAGACTAAGAATTCTTTGTAATAACCTTTGTGAAAAATATTGTAACTTGAAAATTAGATTTTACTCTGTAAACTTTGTCCATACCTTGTAATATATTTTTACCTTTCCATCAACGTATGAAGTGCTTCGATGTGAACAACACTTGTACTTGCATTGATTTGCTTTGCTGTAGACGAAACTAGCATTTTTTGAGCCGAAGGCGAAAAACACCTTCCCTTCTTTTCGTACACAACGAAGCATAAAACTGCTGCTTTTTCTCTTTTTGCCGAAGCCATATTTTTAGAGCCGAAGCATCCGCCTTTGTCTGTATGTTATGATGATGATGATCCTATGTATGTCTAAATGAATGTTTATGAATGCAAATGTATGATGTAATGTGTCATGCAAATGAATGTCCAAACACACATACGAAGCCACAACCATAGCCTTCATTCCCTTGGGAATGACCGAAGTCTCTTTGCCGCTTATTTTTCGGCTTCACCAATTATTTTTCGGTGTATCAGCGCTGACTTTTCGCTGTAAGTTCTGCATCCCCTTAGGAACGTCTTTTGAACTTCTTCGCCTTCTATTTTGGCGGTATCGCGTTGACTTTTCGCGCTTCACCTTATATTTTGCGGAATCTGCGTTGACTTTTCGCTGTAAGCTCTGCATTCCCTTTGGAACGACTTTTGAGCAGAAAACTTACGCTACGCTCCCTTAGGAGCGACTTTTTGTAGCTTCGTCGTGCTCTGCATCCCCTTAGGGACGACTTTCGAGCTTCTCCCTGTTTTTTGCTTTTTGCGTGCACTCGATGGTGCATGCCCAGTTTTTACATTTACATTTTTTGGGGGATCTTGCTCTCGTAGAGCTGAATAAGAAAAAGAGAGATTACATGCTATGGCCCCATTAAAAACCTTTCTCCCCCTTCGGAAAGGAAAAGGGTGTCATAGGAAAAAATAAAAATGCATCAAGCTAAACATAATATCGCCGAAGCTCATCCGCATTCCAAGATCTAGGAATATCGTTGCCGTCCATATCCTTCAGTCTCTAAGAGCCGGGTCTTGACGA
This sequence comes from Zea mays, assembly GCF_902167145.1. NCBI lineage: Eukaryota > Viridiplantae > Streptophyta > Magnoliopsida > Poales > Poaceae > Zea > Zea mays. The sequence continues at coordinate 44,562,507 of NC_050102.1, forward strand.
AGATACTACCAGAAAAGGTCCTTCCCACTTCAACTGTAGCTTGCCTACTGTATCTGGGTTGGCAATTCTCCGAAACACCAAATGTCCTGGCTTGATGTTCTTTAGCCGAACTTTTCTGTCACGCCACTTTATTGTTTTGGCTTGATATTTATTGATATTCTCCACAGCCTGAAGCCTGATCCATTCTATAGCATCTTTTGCCACAGAACAATCAGCTTCGTCCTCTGCCGAAGTCATTGTTCTTATTGATCCTGCTTTAGCTTCTTCTGGGGTTATTGCTTCGTCACCAAATAGTAATTTGAATGGTGTAAAGCCTGTTGACCTTGATATTGTTGTGTTGTGGCTCCACACCACTTTGATCAATTCATCCGGCCACTTTCCTCTGGGCTGATTGAAGATTAACTTCATTATTCCTGTCATTATTATGCCATTAGCTCTTTCAACAAGTCCATTTGACTCTGGATGTCTGACCGATGCAAAATGAATCTTCGTGCCAATTTGTTCACAGAATTCTTTGAAAGCTTCAGCATCGAATTGTGTCCCGTTGTCCACAGTAATAGCCTTCGGCACTCCGAAGCGACAAACAATATTTTACCAGAAAAATTTCTGGACAGTGACCGAAGTTATTATGGCTAAAGGCTTCGCCTCAATCCACTTAGAAAAATACTCTACCGCCACCACAACATATTTTAGATTTCCTTGTGCTAGTGGAAGTGGGCCTAGTAAATCGAGGCCCCATCTTTGCAACGACCAAGTGGGTTGTATTAATTGAGTGAGAGATGAAGGTTGCTTCTGATCTCTTTCATTAATTCCATACATTTTAGACAGCCTTCGCACTTTTGGACTAATTCTGCCGCATCCGAAGCTGCATTCGGCCAATAGAATCCTTGTCGGAAAACTTTTCCCAATAAGGGCCTAGATCCAATGTGAGATCAACACAGACCTGCATGTATCTCTTTCATTAATTCCATACCTTCGGTTCTTGATAAATATTTGAGGAGTGGTGAACAAACTCCATGTTTATACAATTCCCCTTCTATTACCACATATGGTCTTGTTCTTGCCTCCATTCTTTTGTTATAAGCTTCGTCACTTGAAAGACAATTGCCTTGAAGCAAAGATATTATTTTAGTTCTCCAGTCTTCACTGTGTACTGGAGAAATAGTAAGCACTGCTCTTTCCGTGAGCTCGACCGAAGGTGCTTTTATTGCTTCAAAAAATACTTCGGAGAGAAGGGGAAGCCCCTGAGCCGCTGATTTGGCTAGCAAATTTGCATGCTCATTTTCACCTCTTGGAATATTTTTTACGGAAAAACCTTCGAAGGAAGCTTCCAACCTTTGGACTGCATCCAGATATTTTTCAAGCTTTGGATCTCGTGCCTAGCTGCTTTTATCCACATGACCAACAATAACTTGAGAATCAGTCTTTAAAATGGCCCTTCTTATTCCCATTGCCCTTAGCTTCCGAAGCCCCAAAAGAAGTGCTTCGTACTCAGCAATATTATTTGTGCAACTGAAATCCAGTTTGACTGCAAAACATGTTTTGACTTTTGAAGGTGCCACTAGGACCGCAGCTGCTCCTGCACCGAAGGATCCCCAAGAACCATCGCAGAACACCGTCCAAGCTTCGGTATCTTTGCTTCTCCCTTCTTCGTGAGCCCCTGGCGTCCAGTCAGCTATGAAGTCTGCTAACGCCTGAGATTGAATTGAAGATTTGTGCACGTAATCGATGGTGAATTCATTTAGCTCCGCGGCCTACTTTCCAACCCTTCCAGTAGCTTCTCTGTTCCTCATAATATCCTTCAGAGGCTGTGACGAGGGAACAATTATATAGTAAGCTTGAAAATAATGCCGAAGCTTCCTGGAGGCCATTAATACAGCATATAACACTTTCTCTAGTTCTGTGTAATTTTTCTTTGATAAGCTTAATACTTTAGAGACAAAATATACTGGAACTTGCTTTTTAGTTTGTCCTTCAAGCTTCTCCTGCACAAGCGCCGCACTTACTACAGAGTGCGAAGCTGCCACATACAATAGCAAAGGAGCTCCTGGCATGGGTGGGGTTAACGTTGTTAGATCTATCAGGTATTGCTTCAGCTCTTCGAAGGCTTTCTGCTGAGCTGATCCCCATTGAAAGACTTCGGCTGATTTCAGCACTTCGAAGAATGGTAAATTTCTCTCTGCTGATCTAGATATGAATCGATTCAAAGATGCCAATCTTCCTGTTAGCCGTTGAGCCCCCTTCTTGGTGCTTGGCGGCTCCATCCGAAGAATAGCTTCGATTTTGTTTGGATTAGCTTCAATCCCCTTCGTTGAAACTAAACAACCAAGGAATTTTCCTTTCTTTACTCTGAAGACACATTTTTCTGGATTTAATTTAAGGCCAGCTTGCCTAAAATTAGCAAATGTTTCCTGTAGATCAGCAATGTGATTTTCCTGCTTCGTGCTCTTTACTATGATATCATCAACATATGTTAGTACATTTCTGCCTATCTGGGAATGAAGGACTTTGGCTGTCATTCTACTGAAGCTTCCTCCAGCATTCTTGAGCCCCTCAGGCATTCGAAGGTAACAATATGTACCACTGGGGGTTATGAAGCTGGTTTTTGGCTCATCTTCCTTCTTCATCCAGATTTGATGGTAGCCTGAATAGCAATCTAGTAGACTCATGAGCTCTGACGAAGCTGCTGCATCCACTAGAGAATCTATTCTTGGTAATGGGAACTCATCCTTTGGACAAGCTTTATTCAGATCAGTAAAATCAATGCACATTCTCCATTTACCATTGGCCTTCTTCACCATAACAGTGTTAGCTAGCCATTTCGTGTATTTTACTTCTCTGATGACTCCAGCACTAAGAAGTCTTTTTACTTCATTACGAGCACCTTCGGCCTTGTCATCAGACATTTTCCGAAGCCTATGTTTTCTGGGTTTGAAGGATGGATCGACATTGAGCGAATGTTCAATGACGTCCCTGTTGACACCACAGAGATCGTTGGCTGACCAAGCAAAAACATCTTTGTTGTTGAATAAAAATCTTGACAAGGTTTTCTCCTGCCCTTCAGATAGTTGAGATCCCAGCAATACCTTCTGCTCTGCTATGTCTTCACATAGAAGCATGGGCTTCGGCTGATCAGCCGAAGCAGCCTTCTCCCTTCTGTACTTATACTATTCACAAGCCTCGGCTCCATCTATATTATGGATTGCTTTTGAATCTGTCCAGTTTCCTTCAGCCTTTCTGGCAGCTTCCTAACTTCCGTGAATTGCAATAGGCCCTTGATCCGAAGGTATCTTCATGCATAGATATGCTGGATGAAGAATTGCTTCAAAAGCATTAAGTGTCCCACGACCAATGATTGCATTGTAAGGATACTCCATGTCGACAATATCAAACACAACTTGCTCAGTCCTTGTATTGTTGACAAATCCGAAGGTCATTGGCATCGTGATCTTGCCAAGTGCTACGATCTGCCTTCCTCTGAAGCCACAAAGAGGGTGTGTAGCATCATGAATCGTATCCTCTGGCTCTTACATCTGTCTAAAGGCCTTGGCAAATATAATATCCGCTGCACTGCTTGTATCAACCAAAACATTGTGGACCAGAAATCCCTTGATGACACAAGAAATGACCATAGCATCATTGTGAGGATAATCTTTGAGCTGAAGGTCCTCCTGGGAGAAGGTGATTGGGATGTGGGACCATTTTGACTTGATGAAGGGTCCCTGCACCCCAACATGTTGTACCATTCTCTGAGCCTCCTTCTTCTGCTTCTTGTTGGCTGGCTCTGTGCACGAACCGCCTGTTATTGGGAGCACCAGCTTCGTAGTCGAAGCAGCTTCAACTTGGTTGTTGAATGAAGCCATCAGCTCAGAAAGTGGAAGTGAGTTCACTGGAGGTGGGCGCCAATGTTGGGGACTTGTTCTCAAATGCTTTTAATTAAGAACAAGGCAACATAAAATGTTAAATGTTAATGACCTTTGTCCATTGAAGCATTATCTCCCCAGGGACACAATGCACCTCGGACGAAGGTCATGAGCAAAGATTATGAAGGTCATACCTTCGTAATCAAAATTGTAAGATAATAAAAGATGTAATATAAAATACACGACATGAAGGAATAATATGTCAAAACACATAAACTTATTCATATATTTCATTATATAAATTCAAATATCCAAACATAACATTTAATCACATTTATACCTTTGTCTTGGCAGAAGGCAATAATCCAGGTGTCGTGTGCAACCGATTACAAGATTGCGCGAACAGTACAGAGGTACTGTTCGCCTATTTATAGGCACAGGGCGCAGCCTGTGTATAATTACATTTATGCCCTTTACAGTCGACTACAATAATGACACAAAATACCATGGGTCTTTGGGTCATTTCATCTTTAAGTCGGTTCACCCCTTCGTCTTGAGACATGTCACTGTGCCGAAGCTCTATAGGCGATAGCTTTGGCATTGCTTTTGAGAGGATCCGCTGAAGGTGTTTCTTTCTTCAGGATCTTCGACTACGAAGCATATCCCCAACAGTCACCACCTGTAAACCAAGCCTCTCTGATCAAGTATCTCTAATCAATGGAGCTCCCTTGGCCTCTCATAATCGTGAGCACAACTGATATATCAGTTTCATAACACTCTGCAGAGGTTGCACACTTTACCCACAAGCCGTGATTTCCTTTCTGCCCGGAGAGAGCTACTCCCCATTGACCACTACCTAGGTGGCCCGGCAGGGCATCACTACGTAGCCTTTACAAAGATTCCCCAGGGCTGTAGCCACCCGTTAGGTTTCCTAAATGCACCGCACTCCTCCCCAAGGAGCGAACCAACCTTGGCAGAGCGAGCCCCATACACCGAGCCCCATTAACGGCACGACGGCTAAGCGAACTACACCCCGGTTCCTCTAATTATTCAGCTAAGGGTGTCCCATTCCACCCTCATGGTTGCACTGTTTTCCCGGGCGGTCATCCAAGGAACAGGTTCGTATAGAGAGGCACTCGAGAAACTGCTCGAGCCCCCTAAAGTATCACTAGTCCAACATCGTAATCATAATGACAACATTGTATCATAAGTGTTCACATCATGTTCATTGATTAAAGTAAAGCAATAGCATGAATCTAACCATAGTAACCTAAAAGGTAATCAAGGACAAGGTAAATAGAAAGCTAGTCAATCCTTAGGTTGTTTATAGTATGCGGGACAGTGAATTATAAAGTAAATGGGACATAATGGGTCAGAGGACACTTGCCTTCACCAAACAGATGCTCAGGATCTTCAGCCTCGTAGAACTCGTAGAGTTTGATGTCTTGGTCGCCGAAGCTTGACCGTCGATTCCTCAAAGCTCGGAAACCAACCGCGATCTAATCGCAACATGAAGCGAAGGCGAACCGGCACAAGCAAACAAACACATATATATGCATAAGAACATTACACAATATAAGAAAACAAACAAAGCTCGCACTTATGATCACGCGAAGCTAGCATCAACGGAATGGCACACGACGACGCGTGAAACCGCACGTGCTACTTGAAAGAATTTCTAGCTTGACGACACATTTATATCTGACCAGTATAAAACATTCAAGGCGGCCTAACTACACTCATGTATGCTCACAAGGCGTAGCTCCAGGTCATAACATAGACTTCATTAGATTACTATTGGGTTAACAAGTAATTACATAACTTGTGAAAGCATGCGTTGTGACAGGTTAATGTTGTTAACATACAAATGGTATTATTACTATGAAACTATCATGACTTGAACAGACCGAACCAAATTGATATCATGAAATACATAGGTAAATTTAGTGGACCAGTGCACACCCACCATTAACTGTATCCCCGGGGCTAGCAGATGGGATTGTCGACTAAAAAAAAGAACTAAATGATTTACATGGTCCATCGGTGTTCTATTCGCAAAACGAAAATAAAATAAAGTAGATAATAATAATAAGAACAATGGGTTCCTCCCTTCACAGGCCGAGTTAGCCAGGGAAGGCATCGGTCGCGGGTCGAGCTGGCACGCGCGCCACGGGCGCCATGGCCGGACCGCGCCGCGGGCAAGCAGGCTGCACGCGCGCCGAGGCCAGGCCACGCCAGGACAGGCACCACAGCCAAAGGCGCTGCGCCGTGCCGTGGCTCCGCTGCCGATCCACACGCAAGCTGTGTCGGGGCACGAGCATGCCAACTGCAGGTCGCACCGGGGGCACCGCGCGCCGCGTCGGGTCACGCCAGGCGAGCAGACCGCGTGCCACACCGGACAAGCCGGCCGCTGGCATGGGGCCACGGTGGGGCAGGGGCTACACCGAGCAGTGGCTGGACCACGCCGCACCATGGTCGGCCGCTCCGGGGCCGCACGGCGCCGGGGAGGCGGGAGCGCGTGCGCAGGGGCCACGGACGGACAGGCAGCACACCGCGCGCCGTGCAGGAAGCCACGTCGAGGCTGCGCAGGGGGTCGGGCCACGCCGCGCCATGGCCGGCCGAGGCCGCACCGCGGATGCCACGGCCGCGTGTCGGGCGGGTCGCACCGGGCACTGCGTGCCACGCGGGGGCGCCATGGCCGCGCCAGGGGAGAGCGAGGGGGCTGCAGCTAGGGGAGGTAGAGGGAGATGGGCACCGTCGGGGCTAACCTTGCGGTTGTTCCCGTGGGGAAGAGGAACAATGGGCTGAGCGCCCCCCTGACAGGAGGGCCCGGCGGCTAGGGGCAGCTAGGGCACGTCGGCTAGGGTTTTTTTGCGGGAGGGGCGCGCCGGCACCAGGTGGGCCAGGCGGGCCGCCGCGGCAATGGGCTGGGTGGAGGTGCGCTGCGCCAGGTGGGCCACGGAGGCGCGCGGGCTGGGCCGCAGGGGGGGCTGGGCCATGCTGGTTGGGGTGGTGGGGCTTTTCCCTTTTTTATTATTTCTTTCTCTTCCTTTTTATTCCTACTCAAATCTAAATATAGTTTTTGAATTAAAGATTCAAATATATTTAATGAGTTTGAATTGATGTACAAACACAACAATTCATCATAAAAAATCCCGGCATGATATGCAACAAATTCAAGGATTTTTTTCTAAGTTTTCTTCATTTTACTAGGCTTACCGATATATAAAACAAAATAATTTCTCCATTTTTAGGAAAAAGAGAAAGGAAAGCGAAGAACTGAGAGAGTAATACCTGAATTTGGTGGGTATTAGAAAAGAAATTTTATACCCCCAAATTCAGGGTGTTACACCGGCCCAAGACTGACCCACCATAAATAGTCGACCACATTTAACCACGCTTGACACCGAGCCACAGCGCGAGCACCGTTCTGCTTCCTACTCATGACCTACAAACCTCTCGGGTCGCATAACACTCATGACCTACAAGCCCCCAGGATTACGACGCATTAATGGCTAGCATGCCCCTCGACCTGCGACACACTCATGTCCTGAGTGCACTGTGATATCCTGGCCCCTGGGATGGGATATCCTGGCCCAAGGCTTAATAGAATTAATAGAGTATTCATACCAACAAGGTGCATCTTCTTTTTCGGAAGCCTATCTCGAAAGAACCTCCAAGTTAAGCGTGCTTGGCTTGGAGCAATTTGGGATGGGTGACCGACCGGGAAGTTTTCTCGGGTGCGCATGAGTGAGGACAAAGTGTGCACAAAAGTCTGGTGTTGGTATGTGGGGACGATATATGATCCTAGAGAGCTACCAGGAGTAAGTACCACCGGTTCAGGGATTGGACGGGGTGTTACATGCACAGACTTCTAGCAGGGCGCTACATGACAGACTATGCCGAGCCTTAGGCTACAGAGGCCAAGGGTCAGCGTAGGCAAAATGATGGCACCTAGGGCCCTCATAGCCCCGCGCCATCCACCACGGTAAATATGAGACAGCCAGGCAACCCTGGGCCCATGAGTATGTGTGGCTTTACCCTAGGTAGAATGTTTGTTTTACCCTCACCTTACAACTCCTTCCCAAGGAAGCCATCGCTAGCCGACCCCTCTCCGGCCTATAAAAGGGAGGGGTTAGCCTCCAGGCAAGGGGAGGTTTCTAGAATGCTTCAAAAGGCAATCAGACGACCCCAGACGCCTTCAAACGGAACCAGCTCACTCAGACATGCACCCACAAGGACGAACATGAGGAGGATGAGCGTCGATGAGGACCAGGAGGCCAGAGCCCCACCACCGAGCCAAGACTTAGCTAGGACTCCACCCTGTAGCTTATAAGCTCCACTTCCACCCGAAAAAGAGACTTGGGAGCCTCTCCTCCCTCTCTCGCCCGCTTGTAACCCCTGCTACGAGTTTTGATCAACAATGTTGTCGGTAGTGCAAGCCCCCATTGAATGGAAGTAGGGACATTCTGCCCAAACCAGTATAAACCTTGTGCCCACCGCACAAACCCTCCAGAGCCCAGAATGTGCACAATAAATTTACTTGTTGGAGTCAGGTTCAAAACACCAATAGTGCCAGGTAGGGCCCTTGCGAGTTCTGCGACGAAATTTTCCAAGCTCCGGATGGCTAGAAACAACGTTGGCGTGGTGCGGGCTCCTAGAGCGATCGTTCGCTTTGGGAACTTTGATGACGTCCTTGGCAACAAAGAAACAACGAACAAGGCCCTGAAAGCCCTGGCGGGTGAGTCGCTCGACATTGTTGGAAGCCTCAACCACCTCCGCCTCGATCCCTTAGGAGGTAGGAACGTGCATCCATGCTAACAGCAACCCATTTTCACCAATGTCGTGGAGGCACCAGGTCCCATTCAGGACTATTGTTCGGTTTCCCCCTGATAGGATTGGGAGGTAGACCTGGTAACCCGTCGAATGGGACCACCCACGTTTCGACCTAGAAATGCCTCGTGATCTCGTCGACCGGGGATCCCTCCTTTCTCTCGGAGAGCCTTGAGGAGACCCTCGCGATGCCATGGTGTGCGCTGCGGCGTCAGTCCCGTCTCAACTCGACCTGCCATGCTAGGAATCGGCCCCAATGCAAGACCCTGCTTGGGGCAGCCGAGGTCCGCCTCGCCAGGAAGCGAGTGTTGCCTCGATGGAGAACAGGGAAGTTGTGACGAGCGTTTGGCAAACGCGCATCTAAGTAGCTCGCTCCTCACATCACTCGATTTGTGGCAAGGTCAGACCACCACAGTTCCCTCGGACACGCCGAAATGTCGCGGCTATCGCAACACTTCTAAGCAAGCTTCTTGAGGCAAAAATTCTGAGAGAATAGGGGACCCACTAAGAAACTCGAAGCCTACTCTATCTTGCTGCATGACAACAAGACAAAGGTCCCATACCACGACATCGGGAGCCAGGGACTAACCAGAGCGCCACGTCTACACCAACAACTAACGATGCCTCAACGAGACAACTGCTCGAGCTTGAAGTGGGCCCGGATTGGACCCATCCATCTGGAACCTGGAAATAGGCGAGGTAGAGCGGAGCATGCCTAGTCTAGGGAGCGGTAAGGAAGTATGGATGGGGCCAGACGACGACTATCGATACAGCCAACACCGCAGGGGGTGATTTGACCTCGATGAGGACCAAAGCCCGAGTCTCCAGCCGTCGAGGCCTCGAGCTTTCGACTGTCATAGCCTACGGGCGCTCGTACTGCGATGCTACAGCCCCCCGCCATCGCGAAGTACACTAGGGAATCGAACCCTGGTCTCTGGTTGAGGGACTACTGGCTTGCGTGTCATGCAGGAGGAGCAGATTGTGACAATTTCATAATCCAGAACCTCCTCCTATATCAAGCAGATTTAGTGTGGGTTTTGCTCGAAAACCTCAGCCCTGGGTGCATCTAGGACAGGGCAGATCTAAAGGGGTTTTCGTCAAAAATTTCCAAGGCACGTATGTACGCCCAGGAAACCCATTTTACCTTAAGGATTGTTGATAGGAATCAGATGAGGCCCTGAGGGACCACATCTGGTGCTTTTCGCGACAATGCAACCACCTGACCAACCTTAAGGATGCCGACATTATTTGTACTTTTGTCTCGGGGACCATCGACAAAACCCTAGTACATAAGCTGGGATGAAAGAGCCCACGAATGGCAAAGGAGCTTTTCGACATTGCGACCAGCCATGCGTCAGGAGAGGACGCAGTGGGAGCCATCTTCGATCGATGCAAGCAGAAGGATGGGCACGATGAAAAGTCGTACGAGGGCATCGATAGCCAGGTCAACACAAAAGGGAGAAGAGGCCGACGACGGCGAGCCAACATGTTGGTGGCTATGGAAAGCTAGATGGGAAGAAGGCCTTGAACTGAGGAAAGCACCGACCACTTCGAAAAACTCCTCGAAGCCCCATGTTCGAACCATCGGCACCTGGTCCAGCATGCTTATAAGGATTGTGGGTTACTCAGAGAATTTCCTACACAAAGTGACATCGTTCAGAAGGGGACCCAAACCCCAAAAAGACGAAAGGCTAGGGGAAAGAGGATCACTAACTTTATTGAGGCTGGTTGCTTGCCTGTCTTTGGGGGTGCGCGGTTACTATGCCTCAAGAGAGCGCCAAGAACTCAAACGATGCGAGCTGACGTTGGGAGCATCGACTAGTGAGGACGACTCGTTTCGAGATGAAGCTTCAGCGCCCTAGACTGGTTCTATACCCCTACCCTGGCACCACAAATGTTACAATAAAAGGTCCACCAAGTGTTTGCTATCCTTGCATCATCTCATCATAAATTTGTTCACATATTTTAAAAACGACATTGTCTACAGCTCTCTTCATGGCCCTGGTGCTATTTCTTTGGCTTTGATAGCAGCACCTTTAGCCTTGTCTTTAGTGTGTTTTACTTCAATTATTACCTATGAAGTAGAAACTTCCTAGCAAAAGTTAGGGAACAATTATCAACATGTGCTCAAAGAAGTTAAAAAGAGAAAAAGCACCTTCGGTTTTCTTTGTCTATAGATCTTTTCTAATACATGTAGCCTTTTCAGCTGCCTGTCGAGCCTGCAAAAAAGTTGGATATTAGAACGTACGAATACTTCATATAGGTAAGACGAAGGTAGCTAGGTACAAACCTTCTCTCTATTCCTTATCAGATAAGAATTTCTTTGACCATTCTGAAGCTTCGACAACTGATCTTTGAACATTGTCACTAGAAACTTTGAAGTCCTGTTCAGTACATGTTCTCACATGATTACACCTAGGCTTCAGTAGAACTGAAGCAGTGCTTTGGGTATCCATGCGCAGTAGTCCTCTTGAGTTGAGAGAATGTTTTTGTATGTGCGAGTTTCACTAAGGATCCACCACATAATTCCTTCCAAGTCGCCATCTGCAAAGTTTCTCTCTCGAGATTATGCTCCTGTAGAGGAGAAGGTCTTCGTCAATTTATTGCAATATTTGTTACCTAGAGTATAGCAGTTTTTCATCAAGAATCAATAATTTCTGTTCAGCTACCTCACTTGATTCATTTCTTCAGCAAGATCTAACATTTTGACTTAGTGTCAAAAATGTGGTCCAGTCGGCGTTCCTTTCACGCTGCAAAAGTGTGATGTAAAGCTTCAGCCTCTTACTTGATATAAATTCTAAGAATCTCATTACAGTTTGCTTCAATAGAATCTAACCACTTGTCAAAAGGCTCCCCAAATTCATCTTCGACTTTATACTTATAGCGAAATCTGACTAGTCTAGGCTCCGCGTCCGAAGCATCCTCCTCAGACATCTCTCGCATCTCCCACTCAGCCCTTAATGGTCATGTTTTAAAAGCCAAATATTCTTGAACAAGATCCTTTGTCCCAATATGTGTACAAACAACGTTGAAAGAAACTATAGTAGCTTGAGCTTTGAAATTGATATAGCAAGTTGGTTTTTTATATCTGAAGCATACATGAATAGGCGTTTGAATACTTTTACATTAGCCCGCTCTTTCAAGTCATTCTTCATGTAAAACCACTCTTTTGCCCACTCATTCGGCCATTTGCTTCGGTATGCAAGAGCTATAAACAAGGCACACCTTCAATAAGAAAAGTTATAACACCGAAAGTTGTTTTGAAGGCCCCTTGTTGCTTTCGTCTGAAAGTGTAATTCATGAATTTAGCAAAATGCCTCGCAAAAATCTTTGGCATCAGGTTCAACACCTTGGCTCCGCACAACCCAAATAAAAACTCCTAGCCGCTCTATGGAATTCAAAGTAAGCTGATGAAAATGTATATTACATCTTGTTGGGGGGCTGCTTCGTCGTCGAAGGTCCTCTGAGCAGAAACACCTTCGAAAGATCAGCATATAAGCAAACATAGCACGAAGGTACACGCCGAAGCTACGATCCAGGGAGCTTCGGCATAATGACATGCCTTGAGACGAAGGGCTGCACCGACTTAAAGAGGAAAAGACCAATCAGTCCATGATAATTTGTGTCATGATTGTAACTAGTCATCAAGGACATAAATGTAATTTTGACCGGGCTGTGTCCCGTGCCAATAAATAGGTGAACAGTACCCTCGTACTGTTCACGCTGACTTATATTCTTCTCTGCGTCACGCTTGGACTTTTGCCTTCTGTCAAGCCGAAGGTACAAATGTAATTCAATATTGTTCACGTTCATTCACGATGATATAATTAAGAGATATTAATGATTATGTTCTCGTGTTTCATATGCTTCTTCTTTCATTAATATATACTGCGATCATGAAGGTACGTCCTTCATGACCTTCGTCTGAAGATCATTATATCCTAAGGGAGATAATTCAAAGGACGAAGGTCTTTAACCATTAACATTTGTGTTGCCTTGTTCTTAATTCATAGCATTTGAGAACAAGTGACCAACATTGGCGCCCACCTCCAGTTAACTCACTTCCACTTTTGAGCTGATGGCTTCGTTCAACAACCAAGTCGTAGCACCTTCGGCTACGAAGCTGGTGCTCCCGATAACAGGCGGTTCAAGTTCAGAGCCGGCTAACAAGAAGCAGAAGAAGGAAGCGCAGAGAAGGGTGCAGCATGTTGGGCTGCAGGGACCCTTCATCAAGTCCAAGTGGTCCCACATCCCAATCACCTTCTCCGAGGAGGACCTTCAGCTCAAAGATTACCCTCACAATGATGCTATGGTCATATCTTGTGTCATCAAGGGATTTCTGGTCCATAATGTTCTGGTTGACACATGCAGTATAGCGGATATCATATTTGCTAAGGCCTTCAGACAGATGCAAGAGCCAGAAGACAAGATTCATGATGCTACACACCCTCTTTGTGGCTTCGGAGGAAGGCAGATTGTCGCACTTGGTAAAATCACAATGTCAGTTAACTTCGGCTACGTCCACAACACAAGGACTGAACAGGTTATCTTTGACATTGTTGATATGGAGTACCCCTACAATGCAATCATTGGTCGAGGGACACTTAATGCCTTCGAAGCAATACTTCATCCAGCATATTTATGCATGAAGATACCTTCGGAACAAGGGCCCATTGTTGTCCATGGGAGTCAAGAAGCTGCCAGAAGGGCTGAAGGGAACTGGACAGATTCAAAGGCAATCCATAACATAGATGGAGCTAAAGCATGTCAATAGTACAAATACAAAAGAGAGAAGGCTGCTTCGGCGGATCAGCTGAAGCCTATGCTTCTATGTCAAGATATAGCAGAACAAAGGGTACTGCTGGGGTCTCAGTTATCTAATGAGCAAGAGAAGACTTTGCTAAGATTTTTATTCAACAACAAAGATGTCTTTGCTTGGTCAGCCAATGATCTCTGTGGTGTCAACAGAGATGTTATTGAACATTCACTCAATGTGGATCCATCTTTTAGGCCAAGAAAACAAAGGCTTCGGAAGATGTCTGAAGACAAAGCTGAAGGTGCTCGGAACAAAGTGAAGAGACTTCTTAGCACCGGTGTCATCAGAGAGGTGAAATACCCAGAATGGCTAGCCAACACTGTTATGGTGAAGAAGGCCAATGGTAAATGGAGAATGTGCATTGACTTCACAGATCTCAACAAGGCCTGTCCAAAGGATGAGTTCCCATTACCAAGAATAGACTCTCTTATAGATGCAACAGCTTATTCAGAGCTCATGAGTCTACTGGATTGTTAATCAGGCTACCATCAAATTTGGATGAAGAAGGAAGATGAGCCGAAGACTAGCTTCATAACTCCCAGTGGCACCTATTGCTATCTTATGATGCCTGAGGGGCTCAAGAATGCTGGAGGAAGCTTCAGCAGAATGACAGCCAAGGTCCTTCATTCTCAAATAGGCAGGAATGTATTGACCTATGTTGATGATATCATAGTGAAGAGCACGAAGCAAGAAAATCACATTGCTGATTTGCAAAAGACATTTGCCAATTTCAGGCAAGATGGCCTCAAATTAAATCCAGAAAAGTGTGTTTTGGAGTGAAGAAGGGCAAGTTCCTTGGCTGTTTGGTATCAACGAAGGGAATTGAAGCCAACCCGAACAAGATTGAAGCTATCCTTCGGATGGAGCCACCAAATTCAAAAAAGGGGGCTCAACGATTGGCAGGAAGGCTTGCGTCATTGAATAGGTTCAAATCAAGATCAACAGAGAGGAATTTACCATTCTTTGAAAGTCTAAAGTCAGCCGAAGTTTTTCAGTGGGGTCCGGCCCAGCAAAAGGCTTTTGAAGAATTAAAGCAATACTTGATAGATCTGACAACTCTAACTCCACCTTCGCTAGGGGCTTCATTACTCCTGTATGTAGCAGCTTCTCACTCTGCAGTTAGTGCGACGCTCGTACAGGAGAAGCTAGATGGCCAAATCAAAAAGCAGGCCCCAGTATACTTCACCTCCGAAGTTCTAAGTTTATCAAAGAAAAACTATACAGAATTAGAGAAGGTGTTGTATGTTGTGTTAATGGCCTCAAGGAAGCTTCGGCATTATTTCCAAGCATATCACATAATTGTTCCTTCATCACAGCCTCTGAAGGACATAATGAGAAATAGAGAAGCTACTGGAAGGATTGGAAAATGGGATGTGGAGCTTAAAGAATTCAGTATTGACTATGTACATAGATCCTCAATTCAGTCCCAGGCGTTAGTAGACTTCATTGCTGATTGGACGCCAGAGGCTCAGGAAGAAGAAACAAATAAAGACGCCGAAGCTTAGACAATGTTCTGCAATGGTTCCTGGGGAACCTTTGGTGCAGGAGCGGCTGCTGTCCTAGTTGTGCCTTCTAAAGTCAGAACATGTTATGCAGCAAAGCTTGACTTCAGTTGTACAAATAATATTGCTAAATACGAAGCACTTCTGTTGGGGCTTCGGAAGTTAAAGGCAATGGGAATAAGAAGGGCCATCCTTAAAACTGACTCTCAAGCTATTTCTGGTCATGTAGACAAAAGTAGTAAGGCGAGAGATCCGAAGCTTGAAAAATATCTAGATACAGTTCGAAGGCTGGAGGCTTCTTTCGAAGGTTTTTCTGCCAAGAATATTCCAAGAGGAGAGAATGAGCATGCAGATCTATTAGCCAAATCAGCAGCACAGGGGCTCCCTCTACCTTCGGAAGTATTTTTTGAGACAATAAAAGCACCTTCGGTTGAACTTATGGAGAGAGCAGTGCCAAATATCTAGATACAATTTCCCCTGTACATAGTGAAGATTGGAGGACTGAAATTATATCTTTCCTTCAAGGTAATTGTCTTTCGGATGACGAAGTCTATAATAAGAGAATGGAAGCAAGGACAAGGCCGTATGTGATAATAGAAGGGGAATTATACAAGCATGGAGTATGTTCTCCACTCCTCAAGTGTTTATCCAGAACCGAAGGTATAGAATTAATGAAGGAGATACATGCAGGTGTGTGTGGATCTCATATTGGGTCTAGGCTCTTGCTTGGAAAAGTGTTTAGATAAGGATTTTATTGGCCGAAGGCAGCTTCGAATGCAACAGAGTTAGTTCAAAAGTGCGAGAATTGTCAAAAATGTGCAAGAGATCAGAAGCAACCTTCGTCTCTCATGCAGCTGATACAGCCTACTTGGCCATTACAAAGATGGGGCTTGGATTTGTTAGGTCCACTTCCACCGGCACAAGGTAATTTGAAGTATGTTGTGGTGGCAGTAGAATATTTTTCTAAGTGGATTGAAGCAAAGCCTTTGGCTATAATAACTTCGACCACAGTTCAAAAATTCTTCTGGCAGAATATTGTCTGTTGCTTCGGCGTGCCAAAGGCTATAACTGTGGACAATGGAACACAGTTTGATGCTGAAACGTTCAAACATTTCTATGACCAAATTGGCACGAAGATTCATTTTGCATCAGTTAGGCATCTGGAGTCTAACGGGCTAGTAGAAAGAGCAAATGGCATTATAATGACAGAAATAATGAAGCTAATCTTCAATCAGCCCAGAGGAAAGTGGCCAGATGAGTTGATTAAAGTGGTGTGGAGCCACAATACAACCATGTCAAGATCAACAGGATTTACACCTTTCAAACTATTATTTGGTGACGAAGCTATAACTCCAGAAGAAGCTAAAGCAGGATCAATAAGAACAGCAGCTTCGGCAGAAGACGAAGCTGATTATCATGTAGCAAAAGATACTATAGAGGGGACCAGACTTCTGGCTGTGGAGAACATCAATAAATATCAAGCCGAAACAAAAAAATGGTGTGACAGGAAAGTTCGATTAAAAAAATCAAGCCAGGGCATTTGGTACTTTGGAGAGTGGCCAACTCAGACACAATGGGAAAATTACAACTGAAGTGGGAAGGTCCTTTTCTGGTTGTATCTTCGTCAAGACCCGGTTCTTGCAGATTAAAGGATATGGACGGCAACGACATACCCAGATCTTGGAATGAGGATGAGCTTCGGCGATATTATGTGTAATTTGATGTAATCTTTTTTCATTTTTTCTATAGCACCCTTTTCCTTTCCAAAGGGGGAGAAAGGTTTTTAATAGGGCCATAGCTTGTAATTTTTTTTCTTATTTAGCTCCACGAGAGCCAAATCCCCCAAAAAGGATGTAAAATGTAAAATCTAGGCATGCACCATCGAGTGCAAAAAGAAAAAAAGAGGAAAAACAGGGAGAAGCTCGAAAGTCGTCCCCAAGGGGATGTGGAGCACTACGAAGCTATAAAAAAAGTCATTCCTAAAGGAGTGCAGCGTAAGTTTTTTGCTCAAAAGTCGTTCCAAAGGGAATGCAAAGCCAAATACCACCGAAATAGAAGGCGAAGAAGTTCAAAAGACGTTCCTAAGGGGATGCAGAACTTATACCACCGAAATAGAAGGCGAAGAAGTTCAAAAGTCATTCCTAAGGGGATGCAGAACTTATACCACCGAAATAGAAGGTGAAGAAGCTCAAAAGACGTTCCTAAGGGGATGCAGAGCTTAAGATTCAAAAGACGTTCCTAAGGGGATGCAGAGTTTGGGTGTGGATTCGTGTGCGTGCGTTTGACATTCATTTGCACATTACATTACATCATTGATTGCATTCATACACATTCATGTAGACATTCGTAGGATCATCATCATCATAACATAAAGTATAAACAGATACTTCGGCTTTGATGACAATGCTTCGATGAGCATAAAGAAGCAAAGATACACTTCGTTGTGTACGAAAAGAAGGGAAGGTGTTTTTCGCCTTCGGCTCAAAAGATACAAGTTTTGTCCACATCAAAGCAATTCACACACGGATGGAAAGGTAAAAATATATTAAAAGGTATGAACAAATTTACAGAGTAATGTTTGATTCCTAAATTACAATATCTTTTACAAAGATAATTCAAACACCTCTAAAGCTTTGTGCGGCAACTTCATCAATCTTCATTGAGCTTCGGATTATTGACCTTCGACATCGTCATCCTGTACACAACAAAGAAGTATAAGGTAAAAAGTAACTTCAAGAGAAGATAAGCAACAGGTATAAATATCATACCGTCTTAAGATGACTTCGTGCCTCGTTACCAGCTAAGTCCCGCCCACTCTTCGTCCAAATTTGTGTTATGAATCTATTCCCAATACTTCAGGCTAGGCTGGGGATATCAGCTAGGTCCGCTGGTGATAGACTGAAGTTCGATCTGTTTACAATCTTTCCGTGCGTGCAAACAGCCTTCATAAAAGCTACAGCTGTGCCGCGAGAAGCCAGTAGGGCACAGAAGTCGCCATTCCCAGCTATAACTTCGTCAAGCGCCTCAACTTCGCTTTCAATATGCTCGAAGGTGCTTGGCAAGTCTTCAACCGAAGGTTCAAATTTTTCAGAGCTGGCTCCCACTGAGTTGAAGACCTGTCTCAGTCGTTGCACGTAGCGATTGCCAAAGTTTAAGCAAATATTCTTAAGCTCTTTTAAGGATTTTTGCAGATTCGAACTTTTCTCGACTTCGGCTTCAAGCTTCGCATCAAAATTCTTCTTTTCTTGTTCGAAGCTTTCTGATTTTCGGAGGAGTTCATCGTTTAATCTAGCAACTTCAGCTTGGGCTTCTGCCAATGAACCCTCTATTGTCTGAAGAAGGAAGTATTTCTTTTCTAGAGAAGCTTCATGATCTTTAATTTTCTTCTCCAAGCCCTCAATTATAATTTCATTCTTTTTATCATTGAGGTCTTGCTGCATTCTCAGTGCCTTGCTTAGCAGCATACTCTGTACAAAATAGCCTTCATCAGAAATCTTTGCTTCATCACAAAATATTAAAAAGATAAGGAAAAAAGCTTTACCTTAAAGTTGGAATAGAATAAGCTGCTAGCGATATGCTATCACCGGTAACTGCTAATGTCAGCTTCAAGCTTCAGAAAATCGACACTCTTCGAGAGAGTGCTGATAATCTTCGCTCCAGTGCGGTCTCGAATGCATCTTAAGGCTTATTCATTGATCCCACCAAAGAGCATGGCTCCTGGTTGGTAGCCACAGGATATAGCATACTCCTGCAGCTCCTCCTTCTGAGCCTTGGATAATTCTTGACCAACTAGATTATGAAAGTTGAAGCCTTTTTCTTCCGAAGTGTCTTCAGCAATGTCTTTCCCTTTCTCAGGCACTGCGGCCAGGACTTCTTCCGTAGCCGCAGCAGTCTCCTCTGCGGCTATATCCAAGAGCACTTTATCAATAGTAGATAGCGTACTCTCCAGATTGGTAGCTTCGGCGGCTGCAGCTTCGGTAGAAGTAGCTGCTTCGGTAGCTGGTGTCATCTTTGATGCTGAGGCCGGTGGTGACGTTTCCTCAATAGCTTGCATAACAGTAACAATTCTTCACTTTTTAGGCCCAACCGCCTTTTTCGTTGCTGAAGGCTCGTCCTTCTTCTGTAAAAGCTTCGTCAGATGCGGTCCCAGAGGACTTAGCAGCTTGATAGGAAATGATTCAGTCATTACCTTTAAAATTTCTTCTACTTCCGCAGCAGAAAGCGTTAAAGGAGTCTCCTCCTCCATCTCAGCCACCTTTGACTCTAGAGTTGCAGTTTTCCTCTTCTTCGAAGTCACCGCCTTCGGCTTGGGACTGGTTTTTGTCTTCTTCAGAGTTTTTTCGTCCTCTTTCACCATTCTAGCAGCCTGCCTGCTCAAGATACTAACAACCCTTTTTCTCTTTGTCCCTTCGGCACCCTTGCTGAGTCATTCATACTCAGGGTATTCAAAATTTAAAGCGTCCAATACCTGATTCAACCTTCGTTTTGGTCGGGTGCCAAAGGCTGCAGTCATTAATTGATCTTCTTTTTTGGTATAATTGCCCAAAATTTCATTGCACATAGTCTCAATCATCTCCAGCCATTCTTGGCAAGGCTCTTTGAACTGTTTCTCAAACTTGAAGCGATAGGGCAATCGAACAAGTTCATTCTTCTTCTTTGTTCCTTTTAGCTTCGGCATACTCCATTCACTCAACATTGGAGATACCCTGTTGGCCAGGTATTCTTGCACTAGATCCCTGGTGCTGATTTGTTCAGCCACCACTCTGAATTCTGCTATGGCCAGCGGACATGCTGACCCTGGCTTCATGTTGCACAAGGGTCTGGTCATCCCAAAGCTTAAAGCCAGTGGGCTCATCACCACCGTCATCAGTTTCCCTCTTTTCTTCTCATCGGCCTTAATATAAAACCACTCGCTCTTCCAGCCAGTTGGCCACTTGGTGCGATAGCTGAGAACCGGAGCCTTTGTATCCTTCCGATACGCGAAGTTATAACAACCAAAATTTTCATGTAGCCCATATTCTCTGGCCTTCGTTTGGTAATGCAGTTCATGCACTCGGCAGAAAGCTTCAGCATTTGGGTCCATCCCTTGGCTTCGAAGGGCCCAGATGAAAATCCTGAGCCTAACGATAGCGTTAGGAGTCAGCTGATGAAGAAAATTTTCAAAATTATCCAAAACTTCTCCAATCATCTTGTTCAAGGGAAACCGTAATCCTGCCCTGAAAAAGCTTTTGAAAACCACTACTTCATCATTCTTCGGCGTTGGAGTGGTTTCTTCTCCGGCAAAACGAATAAGCTTCTTTTCAGTTTCTCCGAAGTAGCCCAGTTTTATCATCATGGGCATGTCGGCTTCAGACATAGTATATTTTTCAAAATCCAAGTGGCTGGGTTTTGACGGGATCAGAATGCTATAGTCTTCCTCTTCTTCGTCAGCATTTTCTTCCTCAATATCAGCCTGCTCAACTTCGGCAGCAGAAGTACCTTCATCAACAACTCCCTCTGTCACAACTAAGCCCGATTGTCTCATGACTTTAGAGATCGGAGCTGTCTCAGTAGCCTCAGTCTCCTCTTCTTCACGAGTCACCCTCGCAGTCAAACATACTCTGGCCATCTGATGGATCTTTTGCGGTTTTTACAAAGCTGATGTTTTTTACAGTTTTTGACGAGGCTCTCTCTTTTGACGAAGCTAATTCAAAATGATGGTTCGCTTGAGAATACAGTGAAAAATCTTCGGCTATGGTTAAATTTTTCAACAGCACAACAGTGCAATGGCAATGAATGTTGTGGTAACTTCACACCTACCCGTCTGTTTATATAGTGCTGCAGGTGGGAAGGTGAATCGCCAAATTGCTCACATCCACTGAACAGTTACCCGCACCTGCTGAATGGTGGACCACTCGACGCTTAGGAAGTGAATCGCCAGATCGTTCGTACCCACTGCATGGTGGGCCACCTCGCGCTCGAAATATTTTAATTGTTTCTCGGCAACGAGCTCAGGGAAGGTGTTTTCGGACCTTCGGCATTTCGAAGCCTTGGAGATTTTTCACGGATCAAGCTCGTTACAAAAAACGATCTAGCACCACGAAGGGGCTACTATTGGGGGCCTGCTTCGTCATCGAAGGTCCTTTGAGCAGAAACACATTCGAAAGATCAGCATATAAGCAAACACGGCGCGAAGGTACACGCCGAAGCTACGATCCAGGGAGCTTCAGCATAATGATATGCCTTGATACGAAGGGCTGCACCGACTTAAAGAGGAAAAGACCAATCAGTCCATGATAATTTGTGTCATGATTGTAACTAGTCATCAAGGACATAAATGTAATTTTGACCAGGTTGCGTCCCGTGCCTATAAATAGGTGAACAGTACCCCCGTACTGTTCACGCTGACTTATATTCTTCTCTGCGTCATGCTTGGACTTTTGCCTTCTGTCAAGCCAAAGGTACAGATGTAATTCAATATTGTTCACGTTCATTCACGATGATATAATTAAGAGATAGTAATGGTTATGTCATATGATTATTCATGTTATCTCTCATGTTTCATATGCTTCTTCTTTCATTAATATATACTGCGATCATGAAGGTACGTCCTTCATGACCTTCGTCTGAAGATCATTATATCCTAAGGGAGATAATGCTTCAAAGGACGAAGGTCTTTAACCATTAACATTTGTGTTGCCTTGTTCTTAACTCATAGCATTTGAGAACAAGTGACCAACACATCTCTTCAAAACAGCGACTACCACCTTATGCAAAGGACCAGCTTTTAGGAAGCTTTGAAAAACTACAACTTCATTCTCTTTAGGCTTCGGCACTAAGTCATCGCCCCCTAGTTGGACCCATTCAACATTGTCAATATAACCAAACCGATAAGTACCTCAATGTGCCCTCCTTTGATCTTCAATTTGCCGTAGTCCATCTGACTTGGTTTGGTAGGGCAAATGATAGTGTTATCTTCCTCTATATTATTATTATCATTGTCTTCAGTTGGATTCATAGCAACAACTTTGGCTTTGGAGGCTGTATCCTCTATTGCCAAGGACAAGTCTTCAATCTTCATCTTGGGAACATCGAACGAAGGTGCCGAATACACCTAGACTCCTCTCCAGCCATTTCTAATAAAAACGCAAGTTTTTGCGACTAGGTAAGGCTGGTTCGAAAGCAGAAAAGGCATTCAAAGCATGCTTAGAAGGCAGAGTATGCTATAGCAACAATAAGTGCAAACATCAAATGTTGTTCTAATGTTGCCGGGCGTCGTTCCTTTTATATGAGCAAAATTTGAAATTTAACCGTTGCACTCTTTGAACATCGGGCCTCAATAATTAAAGTGGACCCAAGGAAATGATTCATAATGAGCTTCAGGAAGGTGTTTTTCGAACCTTCGTCACAAGGCCTCCCAACTGTCTTTGCGATCTAAGCTTGTTATGAAGAAACAAACTCATCCCACAAGGGGCTACTGTTGGGGGCCTACCTTGCCGAAGGTCCTAAAGACGCCTCTACTCTAGTGTAAACTAATGTGTTTCGGGCATAAAGCGAAGGACAGGTGAAGTTGGCCTTCAGCTAAAGCAGTGGAAAGAAGCTTCGTCCACACACGCATATAGGCAACAAAGATGCGAACCAAGGTCGCTAGCCTTAGCATGGAGAAAGCTTTGGATTCTAAGCGACGGAGAAGAAGTCCAAGACTTGTGCAAGAAAAAAGAAAGAGAAAAGTCATTAATGTCCCTACATTATTTGTAAATCATGTGTGTAAACTTTATGGGTATGATTGTAATTACCCATGGAGTTGTTCAACTTCCCTATAAGTATGTGAACAGTGCCCTGCATAAAGGCACCTTTTCGAGGGCCTTAGCTTTGTCTTGCTTAGCCTTCAAAGTGCCTTTGAGCTATCTTGTGCAAAGAAGCCGAAGGTACGTTTGTAAATTTGTTTGATACAAAGGTAGATGAAATAAAAAATGACAAGGCATTGGAGATGAGTTTTTCATGTTGCTTTTATCATCTCTCTATTCAAACATTGTTCTTTCCACATCCCTCTTCATGCCTTCTTCCTTAAGTTATCCCTTTAAAGAAGTGATAATTTAAGGACGAAGGTTCGGACTTAACTTGTGTTGCCTTGTTTTTGATGCCATGAAGCAATTGAAAACAAGATCCCAACACTAACATACAAGACCATATTGGACTTATTTAAGGTTAATGGATCTTAATGGTTGTGGATGGATGGTTCTGGTGGGAACATGGATGAAATCCAAATTATGGTTTGGTTGGCTCTCTAAGGAGATGGGTTTTCACCAAGTAATCTAGTCTTAAGGATTAACCATGGAGCATTCTATGAATGAAGTTTCTTGCTACTATAAACATTCTATGTATGATATCTAGTGAAAATTAAATATTCTAAAGGAGCAAGCCTTGCTTCAACACATTAGGCATCTGAGGGGGTCCACTTGGGGCACAATAAATTTGTGTCAAGGGGAAATTTTTATGCTTCTTAGGAGAGACAAATGTGTTGAAGTGTAGACTAGTGGGGACCATGTAGCATGTGATATGTGATTCATTCTTGTAACTTTATGATTCGTGTGATGTGGCTCGTGAAAGTTTCCTTTCTATCTAGAAGAATACAGTATGAAAACAACTAGCTACCAATTTACATATGCCCCCTTATTTCTACATTTATTGCGTAGATGCAAAGATTGATGCCTCTCTCATCTCTCTAATATAAATGGTTAACTTGGACTGCAAGAAGGAGAATCCTTATCATCTTCTATTTATATAAAATAATCCTTATTATATCCCTTAGATATTTCGGCTACTTTTTGGTTATAAATAAATATCAAGTTCTAGCAAGCAATAATTAATTCCATTGTCCTTGAACTCATGAGTCCTACATTCCTAGAACTCATCATACAGGCATCCTGATCTTAGTTGAAATCTGAGAAATCTTGCTCGCATATATCGATGCACCAGTTTGGTAAGTTCCAATTTCAATACTTCTTCATGTATTAATGATATTATTTGTTATTTGTAACATCATGTGGTGGGGGTTTGGGTAATAGAATAGCCATTTGAGCAATGGTTTTGGGGATCTAGGTTTTGGTAACAATGGATATTGCACTTGTCCAGTCGATGCTAGATTGCTAGTGCTCGATGCACGACTTTTGTGGCTATGCTGAAGTTGGCAGATGATTCATCTGCCACACCAAAGTTTATAAAATGAACCAAAAGCATACCAAAAGTGTGGTGTGGTGTGAAGAAAGTACCAAATGAACCAAACATGTCGTAGGCAGTGAACTCTATGATGGGAGGAGAGCTAGAGATGGAGCATGCACAAAGATGCACCCTTTCCTTTTTATTGCCTAACGACAGTGAGGGTATCTTGCTTCTGCATGAACTATACACCTCATGTATTTTTGAGAGCTTAGAATGTCTTAAATTCGAAATGAATCATCATGTTTTTGAAGTCAAAGAGACCCACTTTAATTAAGTGTGCAAATGCCCTTGTTTATTATGGTATTTCATATTATTTCAAAAGAATTGTTTTGTTTTGTTTGCAAAAGCTCTAACATTTGTGTAAATTGTTGTTTCTTGTGTAATTAGAAATAACTCATCCACTAAATAAGCATATCATTATTAGCAAGTTACCCTCATTAGTTTATTGTTAATTTGTTTGTCCGTGTTGCAAATGTTCTTATTTACAAATCCTTCTATCAATTGTGATACATTGGTCCTTGGAGTCAAATAGTTGATACTCAAGCAAACTAGAAAAATGATAGCTATCATAGTCATGGTATCTATGATAGTTTTTAAAAAACTTGTAAGATAGCCTCTTGATATTATATTAAGAAGACCTTCTCATAGAGGTCGACAAAAACCCCAAACCCTACCCTACCCATGCATCGGCACCACAACATATGTGAGAACGACCGTGCACGAGGGGATTTTTAACCCTAGCATGAAATTCGTTTCTGTGATATCCTGGCCCAAGGCTTAATAGAATTAATAGTGTAATCATACCAACAAGGTGCATCTTCTTTTTTGGAAGCCTGTCTCGAAAGAACCTCCAAGTTAAGCGTGCTTGGCTTGGAGCAATTTGGGATGGGTGACCGACCGGGAAGTTTTCTCGGGTGCGCATGAGTGAGGACAAAGTGCGCATAAAAGACTCGTGTTGGTCTGTGGGGATAATATATGATCCTAGAGAGCTGCCAGGAGTAAGTACCGCCGGTCCAGGGATTGGACGGGGTGTTACAAGTGGTATCAGAGCCGACCCTCGCGGTTTCACGGGCGTGTGTGGGCTAGGGGGTTCGGGTATATGGTGCATGGCGCATGTGGGCCTGGAGTGGTCACATGGCATGGCATATGACGGCACTAGACATACAGACGTGGCCAAGAGGGGAGGTTCCTGGATTGGGGTTGACCGACGAGGACGTCGGTCTTCCAAGGGGGGTGGATTGTGATATCCTGGCCCCTAGGATGGGATGTCCTGGCCCAAGACTTAATAGAATTAATAGTGTAATCATACCAACAAGGTGCATCTTCTTTTTCGGAAGCCTATCTCGAAAGAACCTCCAAGTTAAGCGTGCTTGGCTTGGAGCAATTTGGGATGGGTGACCGACCGGGAAGTTTTCTCGGGTGCGCATGAGTGAGGACAAAGTGCGCACAAAAGACTCGTGTTGGTCTATGGGGATAATATATGATCCTAGAGAGCTGCCAGGAGTAAGTACCGTCGGTCCAGGGATTGGACGGGGTGTTACAGTTTCCATGCAGAGTCGAACTCGGGACTTGATGTGTGCTACTCAGACCACCTAACCAACTCAACTAGAGACCCTTTCACCTATGATAGTTTAGATAGAACTATATAATTGGAATATATATAGCTATGTGTATCACCTAGGGTGATGAACCCATGGTCCATCACATGGACCAAAAGGTCTAATCGGACCAATCCACCAAAGAACCAAACCGCACCAGGGAACCAACCAGACCAGTGAATTATTCGCACCAGTCGACCAGAAGTTGAAATAGGCACACACACGCTTAACGGGGCTAATCTACCTGTCGCCCGTAGCGCACAACTATCCAAAGCCAAAGATTTAGCAATTCAAGGTTTACTTTATCCATTTATTGATTACTAAAATATAGCAGTTACAAACATTCAACTATTTAAGGTTTACTTCGACCATTCATCGTTAAAAATTTGACAAGGAAGAAACAATCAATAATTCAAAGTTTACTTCAGCTATTCATTGTTTAACAAAATATATCAAGAACAAACATTCAACAATCCAAAGTTTACTTTGTCTATTTAATGTTTAACGAATTTTACGATGAACAAACATTTAGCAATTCAGTGTTCAACGAAGTATAGTAGGAAATAATTCATCCATTAAATGTTTAGAGAACCAAATTTGTCACCACGAAAAAGATATTGATGGGTCGAGGTCGAGGTCGAGAGTTTGTTGCTGTGGTGGATGAGTGAAGGCACAATAGTGAAGAATTATGGACGTTGGGTGGTGCGGGTCGGCGTGGCGGTGGGTTGGGCCGAACTGGAGTAGAGTTATTGAATTGTAGATGGGTTGTGGTGGCTCCAATGGCAGATAAGAAGAGGAACTACGGGCAAGAGGGACGTGTTTGTGCGAAACACGTCGATAATCGGTTGGATGGGCTTGTGCAGGTGATGGACCTCTAGTTAAATGTTATTCATCGCCTAGGGTGATTGATCCCATGGTCCATAAACTAGATCAGAAGTCTAATTAGACCAGCCCATCAAGACACCAACCACACCAGAAAATTAGCTGGACCAGGGCGCACCAGCCAACCAGAAGTTAAAACGGGCCCTCGTGCACTTAATGGGGCTGATCCACCTGCCGCTCGTGGAACGAACAACAAATTTTCATCCATTCAAGGTTTACTTCAGCCATTTAAGGTTTACTTCAACTTACAACATTAACAATTATTTAGTTATTCAAGGTTTACTTTAGTCATTCATCGTTTTTAAAATTTTACAAGGAAGATATATTCAATAATTCAAGGTTTACTTCAGTCATTCAAGAATAAACATTAAGCAATTCAAGGTGCTGAATCGAGGACAGGAGGCGGCTACTATGGTGGACAAGTGGAGGCACGACGGTGAGGAATTGTAGACGTTGTGTGGCATAGGTCAGCATAGTGGTGGGTTGGACTGGATCCGAGTAGAGTTAGCTAATTGTAGGCGGGTAATAGTGGCTCCAACGATAGGTGTGCGGAGAAATTAATGGCATGTGGGGTGAGGCCAAGCAGGACACACAAGTGATGACGCGAGGGAAATTATTTAGGGCTTGTTTGGGAGCAAGTGTAATAAAAAGAATTGAGGGGGCTATAATCCCCATTGTTATTAAAAATTAAATAGCAAAGGATTATATCCCCTTTAATTATCTTTATTCCACTTCCTCCCAAATAAGCCCTTAGATGAACTAGCGCGTAGCAGTGGTTCGATGGATTGGGTGGGTGGTTCGGGATAGCTACATATGTGTTCATGAACCCTTTAAAGTATCTATCCACGGAAAAACCTATCTGCTATTGAGTTATATATATATATCGTTTTTTACTTTGGTTTGTTTTTAAGTCAGCTATTGAGTTAAACTACAATTAATGTTTCAATAAATATTGGCTCTCTCTCTTTGCTACCGTGTGCGGCTTGTTTGACCTTGTAAAGCAGTACTGTATGCATGTTTCATATATAGGTTTTGTCATATTACTACTCGCTTTGGTGACAAAGAAATGACATGTTTTTATTTATATAAAAAGACCTGCAAATGTAACTACGCCAATTAAAGTATATTTTGAAAAAACCATGACATATACTTTGTGGTTGGAATAGAAGTTTATTGTGTTGTTTCCTCACTTAGTTTCTTTATTTTTATTCTATTTTATTATTTTGTTTTACTATTGCAGTGAAGGTTTAATAACTGATAAAAACAAAGAGGGATGAAGATTCGAAGAGGTTGGGGAAGGAATTTCATGGAAAAATTCAGTTGTGGAGGTTAGTAACTTTCTGCTGCAAGAACACATATCTACGTGGCTAAGCCTTCTCATATACCTTCTGTTCTTATTTGAGTAGAGTGTAACATTCTATTCTGGTACATTAATAGATATAGGGCATGTTTGGATCCTCCTGGCTTATTGTTTGTTAGTGACTAGTAATTAACAGGCTAATAATTAGCTAGGAAAAATTGGCTAGGTTAATTATGTTTAGAGACTTGACTAATAGATATATTTTTCTCTTTATACAATCTATTAGTATTTATTAGCAAAGTCAAATGGCTAATAGGCAAACAGTTTGTCAGCCCTCCGGCTAACAATTAGCTGAATTGTTAGTCAACCTGTTTAGAAGTTAAAGTGCTAAAATTAAATGGCAAACTATTTGACATAAGATCCAAACATTCCCATAGTCTTATTAGAGTTTTCCATAGTTCTATATTATGTATACTGTTCCGTCAGCTTATGCTTCTTTATGATTAGAACCTTATAAGGCATAAGTATGTACAACTAACTTTAGGTGTTGTTTGGTTCAAACGTAAATGAAAACAGTAATGATTCACACTCGAGTACCCACGGTAACAAGTTTGAATAGACCAGTATTAGTTTTTAGTATGATATCTGATTATGTGTCACACCCAGTTTTGGAAGGTAAACCGAATGCGAACCATGTACGTGTCAGGATCAGAAACTCACGTACACAGCGATTACATAGATGGACATCATCACACATTGCTCAAGTAAATAGTGGAAAAGGGTATTTTATTACATCAAGATGTCCAATACATCCACAGAGTCATTAACATAACATAGTCATTAACGTGATCAAAGTGTAGAATACGAAACATAGAGATATGGCCTTCACAGGCAGCTGACTAGGGGTTTGCCACTAACACAACTAGAACTCATCGTAGTCCTGTAACTCCTCAAAGTCCACCATGTTGCCTGCATCTCCTCCTAAGCACTGATTGCAATAGGGACAACTTGGGGTGGGGTGGTTTTTAAAGCAAGGGTGAGTACACATCAATGTACTCAGCAAATATCCCAAAAGGTAATCAAGGACAAGGTAAATATAGACTAGTCAATCCTTAGGTTTTCAATTAAGTAATGCGGGACAATGAATTATAAAGTAAGTATGACATAATAGGTCAGAGGACACTTGCCTTCACCAGGTTGTTGCTCAGGAAGATCTTTGGCAACACACTCAGGAACCACGGGTTGCTCATTGTCTACGTAAAGCGATCATGCATTCAACACATTTAGATAATGATAAAGAAATAATACACCAAACATGTACTATCAAGTGAACACGAATTCAAAAGAAAGTAACAAACTCAAAAGCGAAGTCTAGTCTAAGATCTAGGGTGGACTAATACACCTAGAGGTTTGTGGTTCTCTAAGTATAACCTAATTTCATTTATCGTAACCAGACAAAAGAATTATACCAGGGATAAGTTCTTATATTACATATTATTAACCTCACAAAGTTAAACATCTAATTACCATCATGGTTTTCCTTTTATCTTTCTTATTAATAAATAAACCATCACTTACACTAACCTATAGTCTAGGCATAAAATTAGTACATGCAAACAACAAAAGGTTATAATTTAAATAGGTAGAGAATAATATTATGAACATTTTGCAATTTTAATCGCTCAATTTGGAGTTCATATGCAAATGATATGAAATAAACAAGTTTTGAAATTCAAAATACAAGACTAGGTTAATTCTGTGATAACCTAAAAGATCAGGGGCCTTCTTGCAAAAGTACAGGGCCTGCGCGTGAAACCTAAGGATGGTAGATTGATTCTTAGAAAGTTGGGGGGTTTAACAAGTTTTCCACGTGAACGGGTTTCGGCTGATCTCGATCGTGCAATCACAGATCAACTACCAGGATTAGATCCGAGAGAGCGAGCGCCCGCGGACGCGAGCGCGGGCTGACCGGTGAGCCAGGGGAGTCAGCGACCTAGGAACGAGGCGGACTGACTGGCCGGTCTCAGCTGCAGGGCGTGGGAGAGGGGGCGGATCAGAGAGGCCAGATCTCCATCGGACGGCTGGGATCAGATCGGATTTAATTGAAGTCAGGCGCGGGGAGTGGGTTGAGTGAGTGCGGGCTCCAAAATAGGTCGGACGCGTGGGGGGAGTGGCCGAGAAATGCGCGACGTGGGCGTGTCCACGACGGGGTGCGCGGATTGGAGGTTAGGGAAGGGGAGGTGGCTGACAGGTGGGGTCCGTGAGCTAGCGAGGGTGCGTACGCGAACGGACGGTCAGCGCTGACAGAGCGAGCCCACCGGACAGAGAGAGGGAGTGGGCGCGTGCGCGAAGGAACCGGCGTCGACAATCCGGCCCCACCAGGCAGAGAGAGGGAGAGAGCGCGGATGTGGGTTGTCGCTGACAGGTAGGACCCACCTGTCAGGCGAAGCGGGTGCGCGCGGCCTGGCTGGCCTGGACTGGGCTTAATGGGCCGAAATTCGTTTTTCTTTTTCCAAGGAATTTCTAAACACTTTTCTTTTTATTTTCTCTATAGATTTCAAATCAAATTCAAATCAAATTCAAATTCAAACAATTTCAAACATGTGCATCAAACAAAAGAATAATTTTGCTCAACATGATGCAACATTTCATGACTCACATTGGTTTTGCTATAATAAATAAATAGTTAATTCCTCACCTAATTGACATAACTCTAATCAAAAGGAAGAGAGAAGAAGTTTAGAGAGAGAGACAAGAGGTAACACCTGAATTTGGTAGGTATTAGAGAAGAAATTTTATACGCCAAAATTTAAGGTGTTACATTATGGTTGGTCCCAAACAAAAATGATCTAACGTTTACCCATCAGGTTACAAATATGCGAACCAAACCGGACCTTAATGTCTATTCACTTGTTATTGTTAACATAGCAGGTATATACTTCGCTATTTGTTTCACAATCTGTTTCATGTCGTACCAGATTTACCGATTAATATGTACGTTCCTATACATATTCATAATGTTCCAATGTGTTGCACTTTGATGTGTCCACTTGAAACCTTAGCTTAAGCTATATTAGCTCTAGTTATAGCTTAGATGTCATGACATCATGAATTTAGATTTTTAATAATTTTATATTTTGATCTTGTTAGTTCTCCCAGTTTTTTAATCGTATTGTTTAATTGAATATCTAATTCTTATTGTAGTCTTGTATCCTTCTATTCTTTTGTATCTTAATAAAACAAAGAGATGTCCTCAACCGTCATCGTAGTTACTCTGAATAGCAGTTGTATATTTTGTAGAAATAGAATGCTTAAAGTTAGAATTGGACTAAAGGTAAATATGTCATCTTCTTAGTCAAATATATAAATTTATATAAAATGCTAAATTATATAATATACTCTTATTATAGAGTATTATAATGAAATCTAAAATGAATCGCTAGTGTTATTGTTATGTCATTTGTTAAGGAAACAATTTTTATAAATGCTAAACTATATAAATACATATTTATCGCTCATCGTGCTTGTATACTTGGTCCGTGTGGTATCTCATAACATATATATATATATATATATATATATATATATATATATATATATATGTAATTTGAGTTGAGCTACTATTTTATTACATCCAACCTAAAAATTTGCAATTATAGGTTCAAAATTGAGTCAAACTTCCTAAAGTTTGACTAAGTTTATAGAAATATGTATTCTGTAAACATATATTGCATGGTTAATCTATTGGTACCTATTGACTATTATAAATATTAGAAACATTTTATATACATCTAGTCGAACTTAAAATTGTCTGATTTTAGAAAGAATTGCATTCTTTTTTTATAGAGTGAATATATATATTAATATTGGTAGAATTGGGTATTTATAAAATCTATTTTTGGGTTAGTTATTTTTTGTAGTAATATATGTTGGTATTTAGAAGTTTATTTTAATAATGAAACATCTAGGTAATTGAAATGTAGATTATGTTTAACTCCCTCTATCTTGAAATGGAAAAGTCAAATACAAATTTTGATGGATAACTCTCCTTTTGTATAATAACATTTACTAAGCAATCAATTGCCTCTAAGAAGAATTTTGAATACAAATCAATTGATAAAAAATTTATTCTAAATTTTTAAATAGTTTAATTAATTGGTGATCTAAATTTGTGTAATTTAATATTTCTCGCATATGAAATGTGATTATCATCCTGTGAAGAACTGATGAAGCGACCAGAGGGTGCTGAATGGAGCCAATCAATATTTGCTGCTAAAAACTGAAATTGAACACCACTTCAATTGAGATAAAGAAAACGCTCAAACAAAAATCATACCAGCAAACTAGTGATCATGATTTCAAAATGTTCCTAATACACACACAAGACCAACAAAACAAACGCATCGCAAATCGGACACCGAAAACTCCGAATCGGTCCAAAACCGTGTCACGAACAAATGCCGATTTCAGCGGCACGAAATTCTGTTCTCGGATGCGAAACTGAACCAAACAAACTCCAAATGAAATGAAATTTTACACACACCTAGACAAATATTTTTAGAAAATCTCCACAAAATTGGGCTCGATAGTACTTGTGAATCAGCCGCAGATCTAAAAATACGAACAAAATTAGGGTTTTGTTGGAGTTTTGTAGAATGAACTTAAAACGAGATTAGCCAAGATCACAACCACAAACTACACCAACAGAGCGTAAAAAGTGATCCTATAAATATATCTCAACCACCAACAAATCCCAACAACAGAACGCAAGAACTCGATGGTTCTTTTCCAATCAACAAGAGAAGGGAAGGGAAGAACTGAAGAACACAAGACTTCAAAAAATTCAGTAAGGGGACAAATTGAGGTTGAAGCCAACTAAAACCTGTGGGCCGAACCGACGAACCTTCCTAAGGTTAATCGTTGCAGATTAAAAGACATAGTCGATAGAACAAATCACCACAGATCTCTCGACTAAACTAGTGAAAACATAGAGAGGAAAACTAGGAGTTCTAAAACAAGAGCCAAAGTAAACTAAGCCAAAGAGATGTTGAACTAACAATCCCTACCCCTATTTATAAAAGGTTATTTCTATTTTCTAGTATATCCCTATTTACATAGAGACTATCCACTCCATCGGGGTGAAATGGACCAAATCCCGGAGTTTTCATCTGATGGCCACGCTTTTCACATAGAGTTGCTTCGCCTTAACGCATCCTCCTTGATCACGCCACGTGTCACCTCCAGTTCCCGCCGGAACTGCCTTCGTCGGGTTTTGAGGCCAAACCCGGTCTAAAACCCGTCGTCCATAACGTTGGGTGGTTTTTCGAGTATCAATCACCAAACCGCCACGAGTATCGCACCGCGTGCGCGTCCCTCACGTCATGGACACGTGTTCGGTCAGTCCTTGACCGCGCCGGCAACACGCCACGCTCCGCCACGTCCTCGCGGAGTGTGTCTCAGGTCTCAGCCACCATGGCTGGTGAGCCGGTTGGTCCGGTCCGTCAGCCAAGGTCCAGCACCTGTCCTTCATCGCTCCTGGTCCATCAGCACGAGCCCACATGACCTTCACCTCAGTCGTCGACCATCGTCTCTATGTTCCACACCTGCACACCACAAACCAACCGATATGGTTACACATATATTATCTCACGCCTCGGTCAGATCACGACTCGACCTGAGATGCTACCCGTTAACAATCACTCATTATCAACCTAAACTACAAGGGATAAATCAACCTTGTTTGCATCCTGGCATAGGTAGTATATAATAGTAAATAGGGAAATTTGGATCCATACCATTAAAAGATCACCACTTTGGATCCATACCATTATTATCTCACTTACATGTGGGTCCACATGAGTCAATGACATGTGGGGTCCATGGTATATATCTAAAGTTTGGATCTTTTAATGGTATAGATCCAATTGTTCCTAGTAAATATGGGTAATCTAGATGCATATGTAGGTGATAAGTTTTATTATTTTCATAGTGTTGAAGATAAGTAATGCAGATTTAGTGCAATTACTTTGGTTTAACTTTTATAATGTTGTATGTGGATAATTTAGTTGCAGACTTAAGGGTTACTTTATATTATTTTTATTATGGTATACGTGAGTAATTTAAATGTAGATTTAGATGTTACTTCATATCTTTAGTAATGGCAAATGTGAGTGATCTTCTAGGTAAGATGAATACATCTAATGCTTATTATTGTCACCAATGATTAGTTTACCAAACGAGTGCTCGGATATTTATAGCCTTATGACATCTAAAACTTTTTTTTCTAGCACATCGCTTGAGAATTAGAGCCTCTGGTGTGTATTAATATTCGTCCTATGCAATTTTGGGTTTGGATTGAGCTAACTTCTTTAGATTTGACTAAATTCATATAAAACTTTGCGCGTCCTGAGCACGATTGTAACTTGTATAAGATCTTTTCCGCAGACACCAGCAAAATTCTAGAAGGGAGCATATCCTATGTATAAAGGGTACGTCGCGTGCATATTTTAAAACTGGGACGTTCATCCCACATCTAACCGCAGTACCACTCTTATAAAATCTCTCACCACCACGAGAGGCGGGTGTAAGGGGTTCTTTATAAAATTGCTATTGTTATTAGATACGAGGTGAATGCCCTAAATTTAAATTGCTATAACGAATTATATTTTGAGATTTGCGATTTGCATGTATACCATTTTCTGAACATAATTTCATTCGTGTGACTGATTAGGAGTTGGTTTACCTCTTTTGACAGGAGCAAAGAAAGACACTGAACCTGAGGCAAAACTAACAGCAGCCACGAAAATATCTGGTGGCAGGCCTGTGGAATCATCAAACAAATTGGTTAACGCAGCTCCTACCAGGTGCTCCTCACAGCGTGCAAGGCAAGAAACTGCAGGCAGTGGTAACTTGAGCGAGGAATTAGACAAGAAGAAACAACAAGAGTGGGATAAGGAAACTACAGAAGGTCATGCAGTGAGCCAGCATGAAGCTGGAGCAGAACTAGACATGACCATGATTGTGCAGTCTATGAAGCGCGGAAAGCGTTCAGCCCGGCGCAGGAGACAGAGTTCTGCACAACTGCTTGGGTTTAACGTCAGAAACATGGCGAAGGCAGGTCGAAATGATCAGGCTATTGGCTCAAAGAAGATGAAAAGAACTCGTAGGGGCACCAGGTCGTTGTGCGTGCATAATAGGGGAGCTAAGGAAAAGAAGTGTGTTGGAGGTGAAAGTGATGCAAGTCACCAGTCTACTCCTGCTAATTTAGTCAAGGCCCAGGATAGTCCAGCAGATACAGATGCCGTTGAACATCTCAGTGTGCCAAAATCTGACACATCATTGGAACCAAAGGAGCCATGTGGTATAGATGCAGATGAATTTGCTTCTAATCAGAGTGGTGTCCCAGTCCCAGCAGATGGCACAATCATGACTAACATTTGGACTGATTTCAAAGAGAGTGAAGACGCAGTTGCCGATGGTCTTATGGCGACGACTGATGTCATCAGTCTCTACGAAGCCAAAGAGAATCACACCAAGCTTGACCCTAAGATAATTCCAGGCTTAGATCTAAACGATGGAGCCGAGAAGTTTGATACTTCGACGGCGCAATCTGCTCTGGCATCGCTACTGCCTACCGTCTCCGCGCCAGACCCGTGCATCGAGTTTGCCGTTAAGCTTCTCAAGGACGAAACGCCACTGGCAGCATACGTTCCGCAGGCTGACGAGATCATTGGCAAAATGGTGTGCCGTCAGAAGAGCACAGCTGTTGGGACGTCAAAGTCTGCTCAGGGCAGGAAGGAGAAGAAGGACTGAAAGAACAGATGGCATCCGCTCGATCGACGGAACCTGATATGAGGTGACGATTTTGTATCTGCGGATCAGTGTAATCGTTTGTCAGTAAAGCACAACTGGCAGTCCTAGTGACCAGTGCCTCAAGAAAGTCTTTTTGTGATAATTGCGTTAACTCTCTGTTTCCTATTTGGGTTGAACAACAATTTATGATGGCCCTTTCTAAATCAAAAACAGTCATGTTTCTTTCTGCTCCTGTTATCTTAGGGATCTTAGGGAGTGTTTGAATGCACTAGAGTTAATATTTAGTTAGCTAAAAATAAACTAGTATAATTAGCTAGCTAATAAATAGTTAGCTAACTAGTAGTTAATTTACTAAAAATAGCTAATAGCTGAACTATTAACTAATGTGTTTGAATGTGTCTAGCTAATTTTAACCACTAACTATTATCTCTAGTGCATTTAAACATCTCATTATTCTACTGGATGACGGTGCAGTTTCCCAGGATTGAAACTGATTATGTGTGGTCACAGATTTTATAAGAACTGTGGCGTACTTTAAAAAGCATTTTATTTTATTAAAAAATATTTAAAACTAAAAGCAGCCTGTACTTTTTGGCAGCGCTAGAGCAACTCCAATAATCTAGGTAAATAGAAAAAAGAAAAGCCTAGTCAAAACTCCTTCCAACAGTCTCGCCTTCAACCTCACTTATGCATTTCGTTCGCTATCGTCTCCCTTTCGCTAGGCATCTTTGTCGAGCCCCTCGACTCACCATCTACCGCCCTCTCCCTTGCACACGCCCTCCCGGCTTACGCCGTCGCTGCCACGTATACTTCGTGCCTCCAAATTTTTTCCTCAACCTCGTTCATCCATGTATAGATCGTCGTGTCCTCGTCAAACATAGAGTCTTCCTATTTCTCAATTTACGCCCGCAAGGGTGGAAGAAGATGCAGGTCGCCCGAAGGAAGAGCCGCATGAATTTGGTGTTGTATTGATGCGACATCAGGTGGTTCCTCCCACAAGCTTGGTCAAACGAATGCTAGAGGATGTGCCCAATGCTAATCAATTCGACGGTTAGGAGGCATACACATGTGAGATGCTTGTTCAATTAATCAAGTTTATCCTCCTGTCTTCGTTTTGCACGAACAGAGCCAACATTATAAATCATATTGTTATATTGCATGATTAATCCTTAGTAAAATCTATTGTCGTGTTATTTATGAAGAGGCATGCTAAAGAACGCATTGCCATATCCATAAATTTTTAGATGCAACTGCTTCGAGTATAATTGTGGGCTCCTTTTCATGCCCCCTGTAAAGCTCGTGCCATGCAGTAGGACATTTTTTTGTAGCTCTAGTGCATACAATCTATGGACCAAGCATACAAGGAAATCCTCTACTTGCTCCAATTGTAGGCAACCTTCCGGACCAAAAACCTCAACAACAGCTACTATAAACTTTCTCAAAGCTTCTAGAGTGCTACTCTCACCAATACAAATGTACTTATCCAAAGCATCAACCGGTACTCCATAAGCTAACATACGAAAAGTTGTAACGACCTTCTATAGACAAGATAGTCCTAGCACACCGATGGCATTCCTTCGAGTCGACAAAATTAATAAAATTCTCCGCCAATGTATTGAACAATGTAATAGGAAAGAAGGGATTGAGAATATAGGTAGCGTGGTGCAAGTGGGGGATGGGATTGCTCGTATTATAGGTCTTGGTGAAATAATGTTAGGTGAATTAGGGCCTGTTTGTTTACCCCATGGATTATATAATCTGGATTATTTTTGGAGGATTATATAATCTGGATTATATAATCTGGATTATATAATCTGAGTAGTCCTGTTTGTTTACCCAGATTATTTGAGTTGTTAATAGGATTCTTTTGTATGAGGAAGACAAGAATGCCCTCTATATTTGTACTAGGTTGAAACTCATATATGAAAAAAAAATTCAATTGACATTGGCAAATATTGCATTAGCAATATTATCACGGAAGGTATTCATGTCACCTTCTTCATCCCCAAATTGACTAGTACTAGGCGCAAAAACGATTCGGTGGATTATAATAGCAATGGTAGGTAATTTCTAGGAAACTTGAAAGGGTAGCGGGGAAGTGGGAAAAAATAATCTGAAATAAGCACCTCCTCACTTGCTTATGGATTATCATAATCCAAAGGGTTAGATTATATAATCTGGACAAATAAGCTGGACTGTTTGTTTGCCTCTTAGGATTATTTAATCCAGATTATATAATCTGGGGGGTAAACAAACAGGCTCTTAGTCGAGTTTGCAGATGGGGCGAGAGGTATTGCTCTCAATTTGGAATCTAAAAATGTTGGGTTTGTATTAATGGGCGATGTGTTGATGATACAAGAGGAAAGTTTTGTAAAAGCAACAGGAAGAATTGCTCAGATACCCGTGAGCGAAGCTTACTTGGGTCGTGTTATAAATGCTCTCGCTAAACCTATTGATGGGAGAGGCGAAATTGTCGCTTCAGAATCTCGCTTAATTGAATCTCCTGCTCCGGGTATAATTTCTAGGCGTTACGTATATGAACCCCTTCAAAAAGGGCTTATTGCTATCGATTCGATGATCCCCATAGTGTGGCGGTCAGCGAGAGTTAATTATTAGGGACAGGCACACTGGCAAAACAGTAGCAGCCACATATACAATTCTCAATCACAAAGGGCAAGATGTAATATGTGTTTATGTAGCTATTGGTCAAAGAGCATCCTCCGTGGCTCAAGTAGTAACTACTTTTCACGAAGAGGGTACCATGGAATACACTATCGTAGTAGCTAAATGGCGGATTCAATCGCTACAGTACAATATATCGCTCCTTATACGGGAGCAGCCCAGGCTGAGTATTTTATGAACCGCGAACGACATACCTTAATAATTTATGATGATATCTCTAAACAGGCACAAGCTTAGAGCCAAATGTTCCTTCTATTAAGAAGACCTCCCAGCAGCAGCGAAGCTTATCCAGAGGATGTTTTTTATTTGCATTCATGCGTTTTAGAAAAAGCCGCTAAATTAAATTCTTTTTTAGGCAACCGGAGTATGATCTCTTTACCAATAGAGGAGAGACTGAATCTAGAGAAGTTTCCGCCTATATTCGTACTAATATTTTTTTTATAGACGAACAAATATTCTTATCCGCGGATCTATTCAGTTTCGGATCCACAGCTTAAATTAAAGCCATGAAACAAGCAGCTCAAACTAACCCAAGTGTGCTGATTAAATATTCCCTTGCATGTGTCGATGGGAGAATCATACCAAAAAGCTTAGAAATTTCTCGTAAGTGGTACAAGAAAAAGCCTTTTCTGGAAGCGCTTGCCCTGAACTGAAAAGGTACGTGCCCTTCCATGCATGCATGTCTGGTTGTAGTAGTGGTGTAATGGAAGATATGACAGGACTGTTTATTTGATGCACAATATACGTCCCGTGGATACATCATGCATGTGAATTGATGAGTTTCCACCTGTTCATGGCAGCAAAGTTTGGCTTGAAAAGCTGGCATCGCGGTTGATCATCTGACAAACACACTCTACACACAAGAGATTCTTCCCGTATTATATGCTTTCAATGTGTTAGCTGGACACCCAATGCAAGGTATAGTTGCATTAAGGGTCTGTTTGCTTAGGTTGTGTCTGTGAAAAAAGCTGTTGTAGGCTGTGAGCTGTGTAAAAAGCTGTTGTGGGCTGTGATTTGTTAAAAACCTAAAAACCGTTTGATGGATCCACTAAAAGTCATTAAAAGTTCTTCGATATATGTTTTCACAGTTCTATCCGAAAAGCCACCAAAAGCAGGTTCAGGGATACTTTCAGTTTTGCACTGCGAGAAAGTCGGTTTTTAGAGAAAACTGTTTTCTGGATCCAACTCTTTGATTTAGATTTTGGCTTTTAGAGGGCAAAAGTCAAAAACCAAACAAACCAATCACGTCCTTAGAACTTTTTTGTGAGCAAGTGTAATAAAAAGGATTAAAGGGACCAAAATCTCTTACTCCCTCCAATTCGTTTGACCTTTTACCTCAAATTTGACCGATTTATCTTATTCAAAAAATCATAATTATTATTAATTTTTAGTATGATATCATCTATTCTATAATATACTTTAAGTATGGCTCTGAATTTTTATTTTTTCGTAAAAAATTTGAATAAGACAAACCGGCCAAACTTAACGCAAAAAAAAGTCAAATGAAATATAAATTAGTACATAGAGAGCACCATTTAATTTTGAATAGTAAACGATTTTAGTTCTCTCAATGCCCTCCACTACCCTTAGTCCCAAACGAGCACTTAAAAGTTTTGTTATGCGTAACAGAGTGTTGAGCCAGATTCAAACCGTAGCTGTTCAGCAAGAACCTAAATGTCGCTGCATCAACTTTTAATTTTTATGTTTATGTTTAAATAGATGATAATAAATCTAAACACATATAAAATAAATATATGGTATGAATCAATTATAAAGGTAAAGCAAATTTTATTTTGAAAGGGAGAAAATGCAAAAGGATAAATATAAATATATGTACTAACAATTTTTTAAAAAATAATATACTTAAATAAATATCTTATATAAACAATGTCTAACCATATGTGTATAGAAACTGTAGCAAGGTGAAATAGACCTGGCGCTCGGCGACTGACGTCCGAGCCTCCGTGATCCTGATTTTCTATCTCCGTACCTCGTGGCGGAATGCTCCTACATGCGTCATCCGCTGCTTACCATCCGCTTTTCCTCGTCCCCGCCAGAACCGGAGACCGAGGAGGAGCCCCTCCTCGATTGCACGCCGCCAAACTCCAAACCCTCAACGGGCTACAGCTACGCTCTTCCTTCTCCGCTCTCAGCTGCTCCTGCTCTCCCTCTCCTTCTCCCGGCGATGGTGGGAAACGCAGCGCCCGCAGCCTGTTCGATGTAATTCCTTTCGTGGCTGACGAGACGCCACTTCCTATTTCAGTTTTACAAATAAGCCTCCGTTTCAATTGGCGCTGCTGCTTTCAAGATTTGCGATGCAGTGTGGACTGTAACGCTACATTAGCTAGCTTAGCTCATACATGTCAGTTGCTATTTGTTTGTTATTATGACAGGCCGATTTAAAGTGTCCAGCTAATCTCCTAGGGGCTTGAAAACATTATGTTTCTGGTTATGCCTTGTTGCATTATACATGCTGGTTTAGGAATGTCTTCGAGTTTATTTGACCATTGCCTTTTTTTTCCTTGAGTAAAACCACACTGTTTTGCTGTGCACATAAAATTCTCAATGGAAATGATGTTAAGGTACAATTAGTATAGTTACACCGTTGATCCTCTTAGTAGTCAACACTACATGCTGATGAGAATTAACATGTTATTTTGTGTTGGCAAACAGGAGCTTTCCGTTCTTTCTCCAGTCGTTCCATGGGAGGTGGATGATATATGGAGAATATATGCAGGTTATTTCTTCATCTTGCATATCCCCCTGAGCTTTGGAGGGCTTGGTGTGATTGCCAAAGTAATGCAGCGCTCGTCACTTGACTCGATGACAACGGTAGGTGTCCACCTTTCTGTTAACTAACAAGTTTGATTCACTAATTTTAATGTATCCTGAGTTGGAATGGCGTACCCGGTAAATGCAGGTAATTTCTACACTCATGCTTCAGTTAGCAGAGCTTGTTTTGACCTTAGTGCTACTCCAGTATTCTGCAAAGCCAGGGCAAGCTATCCAACCTTTCTTTTGTGGGAAGGTTTTTACAGAACGGAATTGGGTCAAAGAGACTGTATTAGGCTTTGTAGTTTTGATAACCCTGGTATTGACCACATCCATCTTAGCTGACAAATTGGTAGGGTCTGAGGTAAGTTTTCCATCGAGCATATTGATTCCTCTCATGCTGCGCATTAAGGTTGCTCTACTACACTACAATAGCTTTTTTTTTTTGGTCGGAGGGGTCTAAAGTTTGTTGGCTCACTTTGGGCCCTTGCAGGATGCATATGACCCGGTATTAAAGGAGATCCTTTCTGGCAGTCCAGCCTCTGCTCTAGTGTGTTTCTTTCTCTACTGTGTTATTGCTCCACTATCAGAAGAAACCATCTACCGTGGGTTCCTTTTGACGGCTTTGTCATCTTCAATGAAATGGCGAGACGCTGTCGTGATCAGTTCGCTCGCGTTCACTGTGGCACACCTGTCCGGTAAAAGTTCCATTCAACTGTTCGTTGTTGGATGTATTACAGGGCTGGCTTACTGTCGAACTGGAACTTTAGCTGCTTCTTTCACCATTCATTCTCTGTACAATGCAGTATTATTGTATACGGCTTTGATATCATGATCATTTTGTATAATTTGAATGCAAATGCTTTTACTATACGGCTTGTTCGTTTTGCTCTCAATCCATGTGGATTGGGCGAGGTTGAGTGGATTTAAATACCAAACAAGTCAAAATCTTTCATAATTTTTTTCCCAAACCATCCAATCCATATGAGATAGAAATAACCGAACAGGCCTTACTTTGATTATCATAGCGGTTATATGCTCGCTCTCACCTTCACTCTCCCCGGCTTAGGTCGATGGCCTTACTCGCATTGCAGTATATCATGTATCCACGAGGTTAACCTAACTACTACTCTTAACCCTACGATCGTTTACCAAGTAAAACTATATAGAATAAATAAATGCATGAGTGTAAGCAATTAAACATACACTAGCCAGTTGTCTGTGCTTTACTACAGTTTTTATATATCATATAAATAGGTATTGAGATATTTATTCAAATATAATTATTGTTTATTTCTAAATAATAAGGTACATGTGGTATGGTGGTTAGCCCTAAATTTCTGTAGTAGGGGGGTGTGGGTTTGAGTTCTCGCTCTGCATTATTTTCTTATATAATTATTTTTTATTTCTAAGCACTATGGTGCGAGTGGGGTCGGGTGCTGGGCATGGGGTGGCAGAACCAATCGGGGCGTGTGAGGCGGGTCTAGAGTGTCGGTGTGGAGGGTGAAGCCATGGTAGCACCAAGTGCCCACATTAGGTTATTAATAGAGTAGTATAGATGTAACACTTAGGCCAATCCACATAGGTCAGGAAGGATTTGGTAGAAAATTAAACCACATGGATTGAGTAAATTGGATCTTTATTACAGGAAGAATAGACTATAGTTGTTAAGGCGGCAAAGCGATGTAAGGTGACTGACACTCTTTTTACCTTTTAAGCATTAAGGCGTTAGATGAGACGACGTCTTAGTAATATATAAAAATAGACAATAAAAATATAATATATAGAAATATAGTCTCAAATATATAGGTAGAATAGTATTGTCGTGGTAAATAGGAGTAAAAATTCAACATAAACCAACATCATTTTCTATATATTAAAGCTGAGCAGAAAACCGTTCACCCGTTATGCCACGTCGTTTTTCTTAATGCCAACCGTCAGATATGCATCACACGACTGAATTTCCTACTGCTCTGATTGACTCTGCTAGACTGCTATCACTACTTCTTTCTGGAAGGGGGTTCTTCACCTAGCTTTCACCATCGGTGATTTTGCGGACGACGACCTAGGGTTCCCAAACCACCGACCGATCGACGACAACATCCTTCTCCCCGGCAACATAGGGTCCGTGCTTTACTTCGCCTCGCCTGTGATTTCTTCCTTCTTTTAGTTTCCATCCTCTAAAGCTGGGCAGAAAACTGTTCACCCGTTATGCCACGTCGTTTTTCTTAATGCCAGTCGTTAGATATGCATCACACGACTGTGAATTTCCTACTGCTCTGATTGACTCTGCTAGACTGCTCTCGCTACTTCTGGAAGGGGGTTCTTCACCTAGCTTTCACCATCGGTGATTTTGCGGACGACGGCCTAGGGTTCCCAAACCACCGACCGATCGACGACGACATCCTTCTCCCCGGCAACATAGGGTCCATGCTTCACTTTGCCTCGCCTGTGATTTCTTCCTTCTTTTACTTTCCATCCTCTCTGGCAACGCTGTATAGCTACCAACACGCGTGCGAAGAGTTCTAGGTGCCTTGCTGAATTTGGAGCTCTATCTGCATTGCATTTCTCCAATTCGCACTGACACCTTCACCTCTTGTGTCCATCCTAAAGATGCTGTGATCGTCAGTTCTAACTTCGTTTGGTTCTCGGATCGTCCTCCCCACACCTCCTCATCCATTCTTCTGCAATACTTTCGTCCACGTCCCCATCCTTGCCTCACGTTGCTCTAATATGCCATAGTGATGTGTGACCGACTACATGAGGACCTCCATTAACGGGTATGGGAAGAAAGGTTGAGTGTTGCGAACATGCGCACATGTTGCTCGATTGAAAGTCCAACTGATTGTGAATTTTGCAGCTTGCTCAAACACTTCATCAATATTGTTATTGATTTCTGTTGTTGCAGGAACGTCTTTGAAGTGGGCTGCTTTCCACAGTACGGAAAAATCATCAACACATTCTCATACAAGTAAATTGTATGATCAAATATGTATTTTCATATTTGTCATTACGTCAATAATTTGATTATATGGACGCTCATATATATTGAATATACCAACAATTTACGAGGAGCTGAGCTATGCTTAATCATATATAGGCTTCTGATTGTATTGTCCACTTCTTCCTTAGGTAAGTTTACAAATAATGTTTCATTTTCCACAGAATTTATGATTGCATACTCTTTTACATGAACTGCTAATAGTCCTACTGCAATAGTCATTTTTACAATCCAGTTGAGTTTTGCTTTGGAAAAAATATATTCTTACAGAATACAAAATTCTTACTTCCACCTAATACATTGTTAACATAAATACATTTATATTAGTAGTCCACTATTCTTATTTGTCACCTTCATGAATTCATTGTCATACATTTTGATTACATTCTCCTTTTACATGAAGTGCTAATAT
Organism: Zea mays; assembly: GCF_902167145.1. NCBI lineage: Eukaryota > Viridiplantae > Streptophyta > Magnoliopsida > Poales > Poaceae > Zea > Zea mays. The sequence continues at coordinate 44,607,181 of NC_050102.1, forward strand.
TCCTATAACAATATTCGTTTTTACAAATCAAATAAGTTGTGTTTTGCTTGAGAAAAAATCTTTTGGAAATAAGTACCAATATCGAGACAGTATTTCTGCACTATCTTTTTAATTAGGATTAAATTTTCCTATATTTATATTTTTTGTTTTCAGCTTTGTCTAAACATGTACACTTTTTCCCTAATTAGGATTATATTTTCCTATAATTATATTTTTTTTCTATTTTTAGCTCTGTCTAAACATGTACATTACAAATTGTGAGCTACAATACTTATTTTAAGTCTGCATTACATATTTTAAATTTTTTGATATCATATTTATTCATACATTACATTCGCAATACCTTCTCATATTTCTATTGAATCTTAGACCATGCTTAAGTCAACAATTTGTTTTTTCGTACCTCAACTGATCCACATATAGACAACTAATCGGTCTGAATTGTGGCATGAAATTGGCTTTTCTAAATCACTGTTCTATTTTCAATTTGTAAAAAAACAAAAAATGCCTTCGCCAAATTTCAGAATATTCTCAGTATGAAATTGATTTCTACACTTGAAGGACCCGTATTCTATTGCAAAAACACTCATTGTCTTTAAGAAAGTAGATATATAATCATTTATTAGCTTATTGCATGGCACAATAGCAAGTTTTGAAGATTTGTGTGCTGGCAACCTACCAACACCCTGGCCAGAATAGACTCGCTATGGCCATCTTAATTATTTTAGGAGCAAAAACTAGGTAAAACATACCATAACAGTATAACACTACAATTTAAATACGTTTTGTATGAACACATATACAATATATAAATCTTGAACTCAGTGCTCGGTTTTACATAGTGCGTCCAGAGTTTAGTTTCACATACGCGCAGGGCGTGTGCCATGTACTAGTTCATATAAAGTCCAACTTAATTAATAGATAGTAGTAGAGTAGATAACACTCTCATCTCTCAAGTCTCAATCTTAATAGTCATCATCAAACTCATCATGGAATGTAGGAGGATTCTCTTCAACATCCTCCGCCTTGTTCGCCTCATCACTATCACTCACATTAATGTCATCTTGTGGATCCACCTCTTCATGCTTGAACCATTCCATCATCCTCACCTTGTTCACCTTCTTGTGCTCTCATTGTACTACGCCTTTTGTACGTGTTTGAGTACATACGAGCTTGTCTTGAAAGTTGTGACCTCGAAGAGACTCAGATGCTCCAATGGCATCATCCACTAGGTCCCATGTCAAGTTATGCTCATTATCGTTCCTACCACGTGTACAATCGATCGGTCTACCTACTCATTGTCCCAATCAAAATCCTTAAGCACTAGTGGACCATAACTTGTGCCAGTTATCTCCCTCCTCTTTTGAACCTACTTTGCACCTTCCGGTTGTACGATATAAAGATGAAGTCATTTAGCCTTTTGTGTAGCAATCAGTTCCTATTTTTTGTGTGCATCTAAAAAATGAGCAAGCATAGTAAATGACTAGCCATACCAGACATGAATATGAATGCAAGTCAAGTTATACTCACAAATTCAAAGGTACTCCAACTCCGCTCACAACTGGATGATGAAGCACATAGACTAACCACACACTTTGCAAATCTTTGTAGTTCGTAGGCCTGACCACCATACTAATGCCACCAATCAACTACAATGACATGGCACATACATATTAGGAAGATTGGAACATATAGCATGTTGAAATTAACAAAAACACATAGCCTTATGAGGGCTTTTGGTTTCAATGTTTGCAAGTGCCAATTTGTTTGAGAAGATAAGGTCGCATTGGTCCTCATAATTTGTTGCAAATTCATGAGTCTTAGACCGAATAACTTCATCCCATTCCATTCTTGCAACCACATCATTAAAACAACAACTTAGCTCTACAACATATCCATCATCTCCTTTCTTGTGTATGGCAAAGAATTTTCTCGGATTCAAATACAATGCAACACCATACAATGGACGGTCCATTTGTAACACCCATCGACGCTCAACAATACCCAAGATTTTTTTAGCAAAGCTTTATTGTTTTGTGATGATGCAAAGCTAAGCTTTATCTTCTCTCTTGCCTTATCCATTAGTGATGCAACCTCTGCCATGGCAGGTCTCTCATCACCATCGATCGCCCTAAGGACAATAAGAAGTGATGTCAAATCTCTAAGGCAATATTCAACTATGCTCCAAAACAACCTGGCTAGAACAATGTCATAAACTCCTTCCTAGCCTATGTTTTTGCCAATTTGTTTAAGGTCCATGCTTCACTCAAAAATAGACCTTTCAACGCATGTCGATGCTTATGTACGCTCTTCAAAGTAAGGAAGCAAGTGGCAAACCTAGTGGCTGCAAGTCTAACTAGGTCCATCCCACCTGTTTGCTCCCTCATTGCACTAAGGATCCTTCCATGCCTATAAATAGAAGTGTTGACTCATTTAGCTTGAGCAATTGGTTTCTTGAAATCTTTCCAATATCATCATGATCATCATAAATATGGTGTAATCCTGCTGCCCTTGTTGCCCCTGCTGCCCCTTACCATCATGATCATGATCATTAAGTAAAATAGGCCTAGATCTCTTGTTCTTGTCCAAATATGATTTTGTTTTTTTTCTAATCGCAGTTGTAGTCTTAGAACACATTATTGTGTTCGCAAAACCACCGACAAGATGTTCTTTCAACCTTTTGATTACTCTCGTTGTCATGGTCTTACAAATGTTGCATGTCACCTTATCTCAATTCCCAATCTCTGTCTAATAGCCATAGTTCCATTTGGGATCATTAGACTTTGCTCTCCGCTTTGGATCAAACATAGGGTCATATGTATTTGCATACACATCCACAACCATAGGATCAACCATAGGATTAGAGCTAGCACTTTCCATCACAAATCTACAATATAATTTACAATTTCATAGAGGTAGATCAAAGAGGGGAGAGAACACTGAGTTCACTTTTAATTAAAACTAAGTGTCTGAGTAAACTTAAATCGAGTAAACTAAAAGAAACATCAGAGAGGGGAGAGAGTAGAGAAAGCAAAGAAAAGAAAACAGAGTTGAGAGGAAGAGAGTGCACCGAGGGAGCGGGAGCTCACCTGTAGGGGAGGGGTTGCCATGGAGGGGAGGGGCTCGTCGGTAGGGGAGGGGATCGCCGTAGGGGGGAGGGGGGACCTCGTCAGCGTAGCCTCTGGCCTGAACACCATGGAGGGTTTGGTCAAGGCTCAAGGGGGACTCGAGAGGTCTCATGCGCTTCCTTCCTGGAGAGCTCATGGAGGGGAGGGACAACCGCTGCCACCAAGAAACCAACACCAACGCTGCTAAGAGAACAACATTGCCGCCACTCTAGATCTTGCAAACTACACAAACCATTTCAAAACACACTTGCATGCTTAGGCCGGGTTTCAGTCCTTTAAGATCCATCCCTATAGCACTTCAAGGGTTACTCAAAGCGACGCCTTAGCAAGCTTCAAGGCACTCAGGCAACGCCTTACTGGCCAAGGCGGATGCCTTAGTTTCCGATCTAAGGCGAGAAGGGCACCTTGCTGCTAATCCATGCCTTAGCGCTTGCATGTTGATCCATAATAAAGGGTTGAAAACTCTCACAACACTAAAGATGCTAATGTGGTGGCTTCTCATGAACACATACGACATTTCTTCAATTAAGGTGGAGCATCTTGGATTGGCATCCAATGTTGGTTCGAGGCCTATTTTTTCGAATAATATAGTACAATGCATGCACACTCATCCATATAAATGCATGCACATAAACAACCCTATACCTTAAACATTTTTAAAGGCTAAATTAGCAATACTCAAGACTGATAAAATCACCATAAACGTCTCATTGTTGACCAGAACATCGTCTACTACTAAAAGCATAACATTGTTAAATCCTAGAATATTTGTTTCCGCTAGATCCAGTGTTAACAGCTCCCATATGAGTCTAGGGCAGTGAGGGTTTTATACCAATTGATAAGTTTAAAACACATGAAAACTTAAAAACTCAAGTGGTCGTGCGGTCTATTTGGTTTGGATGTATAATTTCTCCCCTTTTGGCACAAAACGCCAAAAATAGAAAATTCATTGGCCTTTAACATTACTCCTCCAAATGATATGACAACTAAAATAGAAGTAATGAAAACATGAATTGGGCAAAGGATCTCTAATACCGACTATTGGGGGCCTACCTTTGTCAAAGGTCTAAAGTAACCTTTGTTTCAAAGTGAACAAACGAATATCAGATATACATCTAATATCAGACAAAGCTAAGCCTCATCCGAAGAGCTATCGACAATAGCCGAAGCAGTGTAAGGGAAAAGCTTCGCTCAGCACACATTGTCAGAAAGGATAAAACTAAAAGCCACAAACTTCGGCCAAGACCTACGTAGCAAAGGAAGGAGAAAATACAATGTTGCTATGATGTCATTTGTAAATAATGTGTGTAAAACCTTGAGGGGCATGATTGTAATTTTGTATGAAGGCGGTTTTGTCTTCCCTATAAATAGATGAATAGTGTCATGTATAAGGTACCTTTTTAGAGGGTCATAGCTTCGAGTTACTTAGCCTTCGAAGAACCTTCGTGCCACCTTGTGTTAAGGAACCGAAGGTATATTTGTAAACTCATTTGATTTAATGGAAGATAGAATAAAAATGCTAAGGCACACAAGATGGGCCTCATACTACACTCTACATTGTTGTTTTATTTTATGTTGTTTTATTTACTTCTCCTCTTGAAGACCTTCGTCCTTTATGCCAATACTTCAAAAAAGTGTTAAGATAAAGGATGAAGGTTCAAATAGTTAACTTGTGTTGTTTTGATTTTTTATACCTTCTAGGGATTGAAATCAAGTACCAACATTGACGCCCATCATGGGGTGATCTCATGACCACAACAAGCTACACCACGACGAAGAGCATGGCAAGCCATCAAGCTTCATCACCATCTATTGAGAAACTTATGCTCCCCATCATTGGGGGCTCGAGCTTCGAACCCAGCAAAACAAAGAGGCCCAAAGAAGGCTACAACATGTAGGCGTCCAAGGACCCTACACTAGGACCAAGCGGTCCCATATTACTATTACCTTCTCTTAGGATGATCTTCGTCTCAAAGATTATCCACATAGATATGCCATGGTTATCTTTTGTGTTATCAAAGGCTTTGTAGTACAAAATGTCCTGTTCGACACAAGCAGCGCTACAGACATCATATTTACCAAGGCTTTGAAGCAAATGCAAGACCCCAAAGACAAGATCCAAGATTCAGCTTTTCCTCTCTGCGACTTCGGAGGGCAGCAGGTGATGGCACTAGGAAAGTTGGTCTTGCCTATTACCTTCGGTTATGTCAACAATACAAGAATAGAGGAAGTCATGTTTAAGTTTGTTGATATGGAATTCTGAAAGTCGCCTAGAGGGGGGTGAATAGGCAAATCTGAAATTTATAAAGTTTAAGCACAACTACAAGTCGGGGTTAGCGTTAGAAATATAAACGAGTCCGAAAGAGAGGGCGAAAACAAATCACAAGCAAATAAGAGTGGATGACACGGTTATTTGTTTTACCGAGATTCGGTTCTTGCAAACCTACTCCCCGTTGAGGTGGTCACAAAGACCGGGTCTCTTTCAACCCTTTCCCTCTCTCAAACGGTCACTTAGACCGAGTGAGCTTCTCTTCTTAATCAAACGGGACACTAAGTCCCCACAAGGACCACCACACAATTGGTGTCTCTTGTTTTGATTACAAGTGAGTTAGAAACAAGAATGGAGGAATAAGAAAAGCGATCCAAGCGCAAGAGCTCAAAAGAACACAAAAGTCTCTCTCTCCAGTCACTAATTTGTTTGGAGTGATTCCGGACTTGGGAGAGGATTTGATCTCTTTGTTTGTGTCTTGGAATGAAGTCTAGAGCTCTTGTATAAGGTTTGATGACTGAAAACTTGGATGCATTGAAGTGTGGTGGTTGGGGGTATTTATAGCCCCAACCACCAAAATGACCGTTGGTGAAGGCTTCTGTCGTATGGCGCACCGGACAGTCCGGTGCGCTAGCCACGTCACCAGGCCGTTGGGTTCCGACCGTTGGAGCTTCTGACACCGGGGCCACCGGACAGTCCGGTGGTGCACCAGACACTCCTGTTCACTGTCCGGTGCGCCTTCTGGCGCCTGCTCTGACTTCTGCGTGCGCAGGTGCGCACTGTAGCGTTTCACTGTTCCTTTGCAGACGACCGTTGGCGCGGACGACCGTTGCTCCTCTTGGCACACCGGACAGTCCGGTGCTACACCGGACAGTCCGGTGAATTATAGCGGAGCGGCCTCCCCGAATTCCCGAAGGTGGCAAGTTTGGAGTGGAGTTCACTGGTGCACCGGACAGTCCGGTGCGCCAGACCAGGGCTGCCTTTGGGTTGTCTTTTGCTCTTTTTATTTGAACCCTTTCTTGGACTTTTTATTGGTTTTTGTTGAACCTTTGGCACCTGTAGAACTCATAATCTAGAGCAAACTAGTTAGTCCAATTATTTGTGTTGGGCAATTCAACCACCAAAATCAGTTAGGAAAAGGTGTAAGCCTATTTCCCTTTCAATCTCCCCCTTTTTGGTGATTGATGCCAACACAAACCAAAGCAAATAAATAAGTGCAGAATTTGAACTAGTTTGCATAATGTAAGTGCAAAGGTTACTTGGAATTAAACCAATATTTATTTCATAAGATATGCATGGATGCTTTCTTCATATTTAACATTTTGGACCACATTTGCACCACTTGTCTTGTTTTTGCAAATTCTCTTGTAAATTCTTTTCAAAGTCTTTTTGCAAATAGTCAAAGGTAAATGAATATGATTTTGAGAAGCATTTTCAAGATTTGAAATTTTCTCCCCCTGTTTCAGATGCTTTTCCTTTGACTAAACAAAACTCCCCCTCAATCAAGTTCTCCTCTTAGTGTTCAAGAGGGTTTTAGATATTAATTTTGAAAGGGGTTATACCAATTTGAAAATTCTATAAAAAATAAGATACTAATTGAAAAGCCTTCTTTTAATACAAATTTGAAAGACTACATTTTTGAAATTGGTGGTGGTGCGGTCCTTTTGCTTTGGGCTAATACTTTCTCCCCCTTTGGCATGAATCGCCAAAAACGGATACTTGTGAGTGAAATATAAGCCCTTTTACTTTCTCTCCCTTTGGCAAATAATATATGAGTGAAGATTATACCAAATTGGAGAGTGGTGTGGAGCGACGGTGAAGGATGAGCAATTTGATGGAGTGGAGTGGAAGCCTTGTTCTTCGCCAAAGACTCCATTTCCCTTTCAATCTATGACTTAGCATGAAATGCACTTGAAGAACACATTAGTCATAGCACATGAAAGAGATATGATTAAAGGTATAGAAATGAGCTATGTGAGCAAAATATCAATCAAAATTCCTGGAATCAAGAATATTTAGCTTATGCCTAAGTTTGGTAAAAGTTTTCTCATCTAGTGGCTCGGTAAAGATATCGGCTAATTGTTCTTTGGTGCTAACATATGCAATCTCGATATCCCCCCTTTGTTGGTGATCCCTCAAAAAGTGATACTGAATGACTATGTGTTTAGTGCGGCTGTGCTCAACGGGATTATCTGCCATGCGGATTGCATTCTCATTATCACATAGAAGAGGAACTTTGGTCAATTTGTACCCATGCTTCGTCGCCGAAAGTCTTGCGGAAAGAAATAGCTTCGGCTGAAGCTGCTTGAACATGATGACGAAGACACCGTTTACAAAGCTTCGGAACTACAGCATATCCGAAGCTAAAGGGTCGAACCGACTTAAAGATAGAATGACCTTTTAATCCGTAAGGGTCTGAGTCATTGTTGTAAACTTTTATGAGGGGCATAATTGTAATTCCTCATGAGCTGTGTCCCGTGCCTATAAATAGTGAACAATATTCCTTTACTGTTCACACATTCCTGTAATTGCTAACGCATCACTCGGGAATTATTGTTTGTCAAGGCAAAGGTATAAATGTACTTAAACGTTGTGTTCAAATATCTTAAATTCATATAATAAGATATGTGAATGATGTCATTTGTTTTCAATATATTTACCTTTAATGTTTCATGTTTCACTTTACTTTGTATTATCTTTATAAGTTTAATTACGAAGGTGAAACCTTCGTAATATTATGCTCGTGACCTTCGTTCGAAGTTCATTAAATCCTTGTGGAGGTAATGTTTCGGCGGACGAAGGGCATTGATATTTAACATTTTATGTTGCCTTATTCTTAATTCATAGCATTTGAGAACAAGTCCCCAACATTGGCGCCCACCTCCGGTGAACTCACTTCCACTTTTTTGAGCTGATGGCTTCGTCCAACATTCAAGCTGGAGCTGCTTCGGCCCCGAAGTTGGTACTCCCGATAACAGGCGGTTCATGCTCAGAGCCAGCCAACAAGAAGCAGAAGAAGGAGGCACAGAGAAGGGTACAACATGTCGGGGTGCAAGGACCCTTCATCAAGTCAAGATGGTCTCACATACCAATCACCTTCTCCCAAGAGGATCTTCAACTCAAGGATTACCCACACAACGATGCTATGGTTATCTCGTGTGTGATCAAAGGATTTCTGGTCCATAATGTTTTGGTTGATACAGGCAGCGCAGCTGATATCATATTTGCTAAGGCCTTCAGATAGATGCAAGAGCCCAAAGACAAAATTCATGATGCCACACATCCCCTTTGCGGCTTCGGAGGAAGGCAGATTGAAGCACTCGGCAAAATCACAATCCAGTGACCTTCGGATTTATCAACAACACAAGGACTGAACAAGTTGTGTTTGATATTGTTGACATGGAATACCCTTACAATGCAATCATTGGCCATGGTACTCTCAATGCCTTTGAAACAATTCTCCATCCAGCTTATCTTTGCATGAAGATACCTTCGGACCAAGGGCCCATTGCTATTCATGGAAGTTAGGAAGCTGCCAGAAGGGCCGAAGGAAATTGGACAGACTCAAAAGCAATCCATAATATAGATGGAGCTGAAGCCTATGAGCAATACAAGTTCAGAAGGGAAAAAGCTGCTTCGGCTGATCAGCCGAAGCCCATGCTCTTATGTGAGGACATAGCAGAGCAGAAGGTGCTATTGGGATCTCAACTGTCCGAAGAACAGGAGAAAACTTTGATAAGGTTTTTGTTCAACAATAAAGATGTTTTTTCTTGGTCAGCTAATGATCTTTGCGGAGTTAACAGGGATGCTATTGAGCACTCGCTCAATGTCGATCCATCCTTCAGACCCAGAAAGCAGAGGCTTCGGAAGATGTCTGATGACAAGGCCGAAGGTGCTCGGAATGAAGTGAAAAGACTCCTCAGTGCCGGAGTTATCAGAGAGGTAAAATACCCAGAATGGTTGGCTAACACCGTTATGGTGAAGAAGGCCAATGGTAAATGGAGAATGTGTATCGATTTTACTGATCTCAATAAGGCCTATCCGAAGGACGAGTTTCCATTGCCAAGGATAGATTCCTTAGTCGATGCAGCAGCTTCATCAGAGCTTATGAGTCTGCTGGATTGCTATTCAGGCTATCACCAAATCTGGATGAAGAAGGAGGATGAACCAAAAACCAGCTTCATAACCCCTAGTGGAACATATTGTTACCTTCGGATGCCTGAGGGGCTTAAGAATGCTGGAGGAAGCTTCAGCAGAATGACAGCGAAGGTCCTCCATTCTCAGATAGGCAGGAATGTGCTAACTTATGTTGATGATATCATTGTAAAAAGCACGAAGCAAGATAATCACATTACTGATCTGCAGGAGATCTTCGCTAATTTTAGACAGGCTGGTTTAAAGCTGAATCCAGAAAAATGTGTCTTCGGAGTGAAGAAGGGGAAATTTCTTGGTTGCCTAGTTTCAACAAAGGGAATTGAGGCTAATCCAAGCAAAATCGAAGCTATACTTCGAATGGAACCACCAAGCACAAATAAGGGGGCTCAAAGATTGACAGGAAGGCTGGCATCTCTCAACAGATTCATATCTAGATCAGCAGAGAGAAATTTACCATTTTTCGAAGTGCTGAAGTCAGCCGAAGTTTTTCAATGGGGACCAGTCCAGCAGAGAGCATTCGAAGAACTGAAGCAATATTTGATAGATCTAACAACACTAACTCCACCAACGCTAGGGGCTCCTTTGTTATTATATGTGGCAGCTTCGCACTCAGCGGTAAGTGCAGCACTTGTCCAGGAGAAGCTTGAAGGCCAAGTTAAGAAGCAGGCCCCAATATATTTTGTATCCGAAGTTCTTAGTTTATCAAAGAAAAATTATACAGAATTGGAGAAAGTACTGTATGCTGTTTTGATGGCCTCCAGGAAGCTTCGGCATTATTTTCAAGCTTACAACATAGTTGTTCCTTCTTCACAACCGTTGAAGGATATTATGAGAAATCGAGAAGCTATTGGAAGGATCGGAAAATGGGCTGCAGAGCTCAATGAATTTTGTATTGATTATGTCCATAGATCTTCAATTCAGTCCCAAGCGTTGGCAGACTTCATTGCTGACTGGACGCCAGGGGCTCAGGAGGAAGAAACGAATAAAAATGCCGAAGCATGGACAGTGTTTTGTGATGGGTCTTGGGGAACCTTCGGAGCAGGAGCAGCTGCTGTGTTGGTTTCACCTTCCAAAGTTAAAACTTGTTATGCGGCAAGACTTGATTTCAGTTGTACAAACAATATTGCTGAATACGAAGCTCTGCTCTTGGGTCTTCGGAAGTTAAAGGCAATGGGGATCAGAAGGGCCATCCTTAAAACTGATTCCCAAGTTATTTCTGGTCATATTGACAAGAGCTATTGAGAGCACCTAGAGGGGGGGGGGTGAATAGGTGATCCTGTAAAAACTTCAAACTTAAGCCACAAAAACTTGTTAAGTGTTAGCACGATTATTGCCAAGTGGCTAAGGTGAAGTCTCAACAGTCTCAACAAAACACAGTACCACAAGAGAATCAAGCACAGAGTGACACAGTGGTTTTATCCCGTGGTTCGGCCAAGACCAACGCTTGCCTACTCCACGTTGTGGCGTCCCAACGGACGAGGGTTGCAATCAACCCCTCTCAAGCGGTCCAAAGACCCACTTGAATACCACGGTGTTTTGTTTTCCTTTCACTATCCCGTTTGCAAGGAATCTCCACAAATTGGAGTCTCTTGCCCTTACAAGTATATGATCACAAATGAAACACAGAGTAAGGGAGGGAAGCAACACACACAAATCCACAGCAAAAGCGCACACACACGGCCAAGAATCGAGCTCACAAGACTATCTCTGAGTTCTCACTTAGAACAGAGCTCGAATCACTTAGAAACACAAACGAATGCGCAGAGACTTAGTGTGGATGATCAAGAATGCTCAAAGGTTGCTTGTGTATCTCCTCCATGCGCCTAGGGGCTCCTTTTATAGCCCCAAGGCAGCTAGGAGCCGTTGAGAGCAAATCCGGAAGGCCATCCTTGCCTTCTGTCGTCGGGGGCACCGGACAGTCCGGTGCACACCGGACACTGTCCGGTGCCCGATTTGTTTCCTTAAACGGCGAAGACGACCGTTGCAGACCGTTGGCAGATCTGGCGCTGTTGGCGCACCGGACATGTCCGGTGCACACCGGACAGTCCGGTGCCGTCTTCCGACCGTTGGCTCGGCCACGTGTCCCGCGCGGATTGCGCGGCCGACCGTTGGCCCTGGCCGACCGTTGGCTCACCGGACAGTCCGGTGCACACCGGACAGTCCGGTGAATTTTAGCCGTACGCCACCGGCCAATTTCCCGAGAGCGGCCAGTTCGAGTCGCGCCAGCCTGGCGCACCGGACACTGTCCGGTGCACACCGGACAGTCCGGTGCTCCAGACCGAGCTGGGTCTTGGCAGCACACAGCCAAGTCCCTTCTCCTTTTCTCTATTCTTCTTCTTTCTGTTTCTAACACTTAGACAAATATATTAGTACTCAAAACCAATGTACTAAGGCTTAGAAACATACCTTTACTTCATGATTTTCACCTTGTTCATCCATGTACATAAATTCACATTTAGGCCCTTGTGTTTGCACTCAATCACCAAAATACTTAGAAATGGCCCAAGGGCACATTTCCCTTTCAATCTCCCCCTTTTTGGTGATTTATGCCAACACAACATAAAGCAAGTGGAACAAGTGCAAAATCACTTCAAATAAAAAATCAAATTGGTTTTGATTCAATTTTGGCATATATGGATCATCCTTTGCCACCACTTGGTTTGTTTTTGCAAATCAAACTCAAATCTCTATCTATAAGTCAAACACACATATTGAAGCATAAAGAGAGTCATTTCAAAAGAATTTGACCACGGATTTCAAAAACTTCCCCTTTTTCCCATAATCAACACTTCTCCCCACAAGAAGCCAACTTTTGAAAATAGAGACAATAAGAGACAATAAAAGCTTTAGCTTTTGACAAAACAAAAACTCTATTCTACTATTTTCAAAATCTCTCAAGTGGTAGCTGATCCATTTATCGCTTTGGCCTTTATTTTCTCCCCCTTTGGCATCAAGCACCAAAACGGGATCAATCTTGGCCTTTTAACCTCATTGCCTCACCAAAGTCTTCAATTAAGAGCAAATGGCAATAAGATTTCATGAGATGAACTTGGAATTAGTTACCCTCTCATCGGAGTGCAGTGGAAGTCTTTCATGGTCCAAGTCCACCTTTTCCCTTTCAATCCTCCTTCGAGACTAAATTATCAAACTCAAGCACATGGTTAGTCTCAAAGGGTCAAGTTGTAACACATCTCCCCCTACACATGTGCATCACTTTGCAACGGACTTGTGAGGTCCAGGGAGTGTTTGTACAACTTGAGCACCATAATAAGCAACATAATGCAAAAAGGAACATGATCAAAAGCATAACTACATGTATGCTACAATTCAATCCAGGTTCCGCGAATCTAAGACATTTAGCTCACTACGCAACCTGCAAAAGGTCTTCTCATCTAGAGGCTTAGTGAAGATATCGGCTAGCTGGTTCTCGGTGCTAACATGAAACACTTCGATATCTCCCTTTTGCTGGTGGTCTCTCAAAAAGTGATGCCGGATGTCTATGTGCTTTGTGCGGCTGTGTTCAACAGGATTCTCCGCCATGCGGATAGCACTCTCATTATCACATAGGAGTGGGACTTTGCTCAGATTGTAGCCAAAGTCCCTGAGGGTTTGCCTCATCCAAAGTAGTTGTGCGCAACACTGTCCTGCGGCAACATACTCGGCCTCAGCGGTGGATAGGGCAACGGAAGTTTGTTTCTTAGAGTTCCATGACACCAGGGACCTTCCTAAGAATTGGCACGTCCCCGATGTACTCTTCCTATCGACCTTACATCCAGCATAGTCGGAGTCTGAGTATCCAACTAAGTCAAAGGTAGACCCCTTTGGATACCAGAGCCCGAAGCAAGGCGTAGCAACCAAATATCTAAGAATTCGCTTCACCGCCACTAAGTGACACTCCTTAGGATCGGATTGAAATCTAGCACACATGCATACGCTAAGCATAATATCCGGTCTACTAGCACATAAGTAAAGCAAAGAACCTATCATTGACCGGTATGCTTTTTGATCAACGGACTTACCTCCTTTGTTGAGGTCGGTGTGTCCGTCGGTCCCCATCGGAGTCTTTGCGGGCTTGGCGTCCTTCATCCCAAACCACTTTAGCAGATCTTGCGTGTACTTCGTTTGGGAGATGAAGGTGCCGTCCTTGAGTTGCTTCACTTGGAACCCAAGGAAGTAGTTCAACTCGCCCATCATCGACATCTCGAATTTCTGCGTCATCACCCTGCTAAACTCTTCACAAGACTTTTGGTTAGTAGAACCAAATATTATATCATCGACATAAATTTGGCACACAAACAAATCACCATTACAAGTCTTAGTAAAAAGAGTTGGATCGGCTTTCCCAACCTTGAAAGCATTAGCAATTAAGAAATCTCTAAGGCATTCATACCATGCTCTTGGGGCTTGCTTAAGTCCATAGAGCGCCTTAGAGAGCTTACACACATGGTCGGGGTACCGTTCATCCTCGAAGCCAGGGGGTTGCTCCACGTACACCTCCTCCTTGATTGGCCCGTTGAGGAAGGCGCTCTTCACATCCATTTGAAACAACCTGAAAGAATGGTGAGCGGCATATGCTAGCAAGATACGAATTGATTCTAGCCTAGCCACAGGAGCAAAAGTCTCCTCGAAATCCAAACCTGCGACTTGGGCATAACCTTTTGCCACAAGTCGAGCCTTGTTCCTCGTCACCACCCCGTGCTCGTCCTGTTTGTTGCGGAACACCCACTTGGTTCCCACAACATTTTGCTTCGGACGAGGCACCAGTGTCCAAACTTCATTGCGCTTGAAGTTGTTTAACTCCTCTTGCATGGCCAACACCCAGTCCGGATCTAGCAAGGCCTCTTCTACCCTGAAAGGCTCAATAGAAGAGACAAAGGAGTAATGCTCACAAAAATTAACTAATCGAGATCGAGTAGTTACTCCCTTGCTGATGTCACCCAGAATTTGGTCGACGGGATGATCCCTTTGAATCATCGCTCGAACTTGAGTTGGAGGTGCCGGTTGTGCTTCTTCCTCTATCACTTGATCATCTTGTGCTCCCCCTTGATCAAGCGCCTCCACTTGAGGTACCTGTTCGTCATCTTTGGTTGGGGGTTGCACCATAGTTGAGGAAGAAGGTTGATCTCGTTCATCTTGTTCCTGTGGCCGCACTTCTCCAATCGCCATGGTTCGTATAGCGGCCGTCGGAACATCTTCTTCATCTACATCATCACAATCAACAACTTGCTCTCTTGGAGAGCCATTAGTCTCATCAAATACAACGTCGCTAGAGACTTCAACCAAACCCGATGATTTGTTGAAGACTCTATACGCCTTTGTATTTGAGTCATAACCTAACAAAAACCCTTCTACAGCTTTGGGAGCAAACTTAGAATTTCTACCCTTCTTCACTAGAATGTAGCATTTACTCCCAAATACACGAAAGTAAGATACATTGGGCTTGTTACCGGTTAGAAGCTCATACGACGTCTTCTTGAGGAGGCGATGAAGGTAGACCCTGTTGATGGCATGGCAAGCAGTGTTCACGGCTTCCGTCCAAAAGCACTCGGGGGTCTTGAATTCTCCTAGCATCGTCCTCGCCATGTCAATGAGCGTCCTGTTCTTCCTCTCTACCACACCATTTTGCTGTGGTGTGTAGGGAGCGGAGAACTCGTGCTTGATCCCTTCCTCTTCAAGGAACTCCTCCACTTGAAGGTTCTTGAACTCGGACCCGTTGTCGCTTCTTATCTTTTTCACTTTGAGCTCAAACTCATTTTGAGCTCTTCTGAGGAAGCGTTTGAGGGTCCCTTGGGTTTCAGACTTATCCTGCAAAAAGAACACCCAAGTGAAGCGGGAAAAATCATCAACAATAACTAAACCATACTTACTTCCCCCTATGCTTAGATAGGCGACGGGTCCGAAGAGGTCCATATGCAGCAGCTCCAGGGGTCTTGAAGTGGTCATCACATTCTTGCTGTGATGTGCTCCTCCCACCTGTTTCCCTGCTTGACAAGCTGCACAAGGTCTATCTTTTTCGAATTGAACGTTAGTCAAACCTATCACGTGTTCTCCCTTTAGAAGCTTGTGAAGGTTCTTCATCCCCACATGTGCTAAGCGGCGATGCCACAGCCAGCCCATGCTAGTCTTAGCCATTAAGCATGCATCTAGACCGGCCTCTTCTTTGCAAAATCAACTAGATAAAGTTTGCCGTCTAATACACCCTTAAAAGCCAGTGAACCATCACTCCTTCTAAAGACAGACACATCTACGTTTGTAAATAGACAGTTATACCCCATATGACATAATTGACTAACAGATAGCAAATTATATCCAAGACTCTCTACTAAAAATACATTAGAGATAGAATGCTCATTAGAAATCGCAATTTTACCTAACCCTTTTACCTTGCCTTGATTCCCATCACCGAATACAATTGAATCTTGGGAATCTTTATTCTTGACGTAGGAGGTGAACATCTTCTTCTCCCCCGTCATATGGTTTGTGCATCCGCTGTCGATAATCCAGCTTGAACCCCCGGATGCATAAACCTGCAAGGCAAATTTAGGCTTGGGACTTAGGTACCCAACTCTTGTTGGGTCCTACAAGGTTAGCACAAATGTCCTTAGGGACCCAAATGCAAGTCCTGTCTCCCTTGCATTTTGCCCCTAACTTCCTAGCAACTATTTTCCTATCCTTTCTACAAATAGCAAAGGAAGTGTTTAAAGCACAATAAATTATAGAAGGTTCATTCACTACTTTCCTAGGAGCATGAATAACATTCTTTCTAGGCACATGAGCAATATTTCTCCTAGGCATATCCCTATCATGCTTATAAGAAGAACTAGAGGCAAACATGGTATGAGAATCATAAACATGTGAATCAAAATCATTATAAGCATTTCTAGCATTTCTCCTATCATAATACATAAAAGCATGGTTCTTTTTAGCATTACTAGCCATAGGGGCCTTCCCTTTCTCCTTGACGAAGATGGGAGCCTTATGGCTTGTTAAGTTCTTGGCCTCTCTCTTGAAGCCAAGACCATCCTTAATTGAGGGGTGTCTACCAACCGTATAGGCATCCCTTGCAAATTTTATTTTATCAACTTCATTCTTGCTAGTCTTAAGTTGGGCATTAAGACTAGCCACTTCCTTATTTAATTTGGAAATTAAAACTAGATGTTCACTACAGGCATCAACATCGAAATCCTTACACCTAGTGCAAATCTTAACATGTTCTACACAAGAATTAGATTTATTTGCTACTTCTAACTTAGCATTTAAATCATTGTTAACACCTTGTAAAGTAGAAATGGTTTCATGACAAGTAGATAGTTCATAAGAAAGCATTTCATTTCTTTTTACTTCTAAAGCATATGATTTTTGTGCCTCTACAAATTTATCATGTTCATCATACAATAAATCCTCCTGCTTTTCTAAAAGCCTATCCTTTTCATTCAATGCATCAATCAATTCATTGATTTTATCTATCTTAGATCTATCTAAGCCCTTGAACAAGCATGAATAATCTATGTCATCATCACTAGACTCACTATCACTAGAAGAAGCATAAGTGGAGTCTTGAGTACTCACCTTCTTCTCCCTTGCCATAAGACATGTGAGACGCTCGTTGGGGAAGAGAGCCGATTTGTTGAAGGCAGTGGCGGCGAGTCCTTCGTTGTCGGAGTCGGAGGAGGAGCAATCCGAGTCCCACTCCTTTCCTAGATGCGCCTCGCCCTTTGCCTTCTTGTATTGCTTCTTCTTTTCTCTTTTGTTCCCCTTTTCCTGGTCACTTTCATTATCGGGACAGTTAGCGATAAAATGACCAAGCTTACCGCATTTGAAGCATGAGCGCTTCCCCTTGGTCTTGGTCTTGCTTGGCTGCCCCTTGCGACCATTTAGCGCCGTCTTGAATCTCTTGATGATGAGAGCCATCTCTTCATCGTTGAGTCCGGCCGCCTCAATTTGTGCCACCTTGCTAGGTAGCGCCTCCTTGCTTCGTGTTGCCTTGAGAGCGAGAGGTTGCGGCTCGTTGATCGGACCATTCAAGGCGTCGTCCACATATCTCGCCTCCTTGATCATCATTCGCCCGCTAACAAATTTCCCAAGAACTTCTTCGGGCGACATCTTGGTGTACCTGGGATTTTCACGTATATTGTTCACCAAGTGAGGATCAAGAACGGTAAATGACCTTAGCATTAGGCGGACGACGTCGTGGTCCGTCCATCGCGTGCTCCCGTAGCTTCTTATCTTGTTGATAAGGGTCTTGAGCCGATTGTATGTTTGCGTTGGCTCCTCGCCCCTTATCATTGCGAACCGTCCAAGCTCGCCCTCCACCAACTCCATCTTGGTGAGTAAGGTGACGTCGTTCCCCTCATGAGAAATCTTGAGGGTGTCCCAGATTTGCTTGGCGTTATCCAAGCCGCTCACCTTATGGTATTCATTCCTGCACAAGGAAGCTAGAAGAACAGTAGTAGCTTGTGCATTCTTATGAATTTGTTCATTAATGAACATGGGACTATCCGAACTATCAAAATGCATTCCACTCTCTACAATCTCCCATATACTAGGATGGAGAGAGAATAGGTGACTACGCATTTTGTGGCTCCAAAATCCGTAGTCCTCTCCATCAAAGTGTGGGGGCTTGCCGAGTGGAATGGAGAGCAAATGAGAATGTGAACTTTGCGGAATACGAGAGTAATCAAAAGAAAAGTTCGAATTAACCGGTTTTCTTCTCTCGTAGTCGTTGTGGTCCTCGTCCTTTTGGGAAGAAGTAGACTCGTCGCTGTCGTAGTAGACGATCTCCTTGATGCGCCTGGTCTTCTTCTTCTTCCCTTCCTTCCGTCTTTGGCCCGAGCCGGAGTCGGTAGGCTTATCGTCCTTCGGCTCGTTGACGAAGGATTCCTTCTCTTTGTCGTTGATCACTATACCCTTCCCCTTAGGATCCATCTCTTCGGGCGGTCAGTCCCTTTGTGAAGAGAACGGCTCCGATACCAATTGAGAGCACCTAGAGGGGGGGGGGTGAATAGGTGATCCTGTAAAAACTTCAAACTTAAGCCACAAAAACTTGTTAAGTGTTAGCACGATTATTGCCAAGTGGCTAAGGTGAAGTCTCAACAGTCTCAACAAAACACAGTACCACAAGAGAATCAAGCACAGAGTGACACAGTGGTTTTATCCCGTGGTTCGGCCAAGACCAACGCTTGCCTACTCCACGTTGTGGCGTCCCAACGGACGAGGGTTGCAATCAACCCCTCTCAAGCGGTCCAAAGACCCACTTGAATACCACGGTGTTTTGTTTTCCTTTCACTATCCCGTTTGCAAGGAATCTCCACAAATTGGAGTCTCTTGCCCTTACAAGTATATGATCACAAATGAAACACAGAGTAAGGGAGGGAAGCAACACACACAAATCCACAGCAAAAGCGCACACACACGGCCAAGAATCGAGCTCACAAGACTATCTCTGAGTTCTCACTTAGAACAGAGCTCGAATCACTTAGAAACACAAACGAATGCGCAGAGACTTAGTGTGGATGATCAAGAATGCTCAAAGGTTGCTTGTGTATCTCCTCCATGCGCCTAGGGGCTCCTTTTATAGCCCCAAGGCAGCTAGGAGCCGTTGAGAGCAAATCCGGAAGGCCATCCTTGCCTTCTGTCGTCGGGGGCACCGGACAGTCCGGTGCACACCGGACACTGTCCGGTGCCCGATTTGTTTCCTTAAACGGCGAAGACGACCGTTGCAGACCGTTGGCAGATCTGGCGCTGTTGGCGCACCGGACATGTCCGGTGCACACCGGACAGTCCGGTGCCGTCTTCCGACCGTTGGCTCGGCCACGTGTCCCGCGCGGATTGCGCGGCCGACCGTTGGCCCTGGCCGACCGTTGGCTCACCGGACAGTCCGGTGCACACCGGACAGTCCGGTGAATTTTAGCCGTACGCCACCGGCCAATTTCCCGAGAGCGGCCAGTTCGAGTCGCGCCAGCCTGGCGCACCGGACACTGTCCGGTGCACACCGGACAGTCCGGTGCTCCAGACCGAGCTGGGTCTTGGCAGCACACAGCCAAGTCCCTTCTCCTTTTCTCTATTCTTCTTCTTTCTGTTTCTAACACTTAGACAAATATATTAGTACTCAAAACCAATGTACTAAGGCTTAGAAACATACCTTTACTTCATGATTTTCACCTTGTTCATCCATGTACATAAATTCACATTTAGGCCCTTGTGTTTGCACTCAATCACCAAAATACTTAGAAATGGCCCAAGGGCACATTTCCCTTTCAGCTATAAAGCAAGAGATCTGAAGCTTGAAAAATATCTAGATACAGTCTGAAGGATTGAGGCTTCCTTTGAAGTATTCTCTGTTAAAAATATTCCTCGTGGAGAAAATGAATATGCTGATCTCTTGGCCAAGTCAGTAGCACAGGGGCTGCCTTTACCTTCGGAAGTATTTTTCGAAACAATAAAAGCACCTTCGGTCGAGCTTCTTGAAAGAGCAGTCCTCAACATATCCCCTGTGTATAGTGAAGACTGGAGAACTGAAATTATCTCTTTCCTTTAGGGTAATTTTCTTTCAGACGACGAAGCTTATAACAGAAGGATAGAAGCAAGAGCTCGACCATATGTCATAATAGAAGGGGAGCTATACAAGCGTGGGGTCTGTTCCCCGTTGCTCAAGTGTTTATCCAGATCCGAAGGTATAGAATTAATGAAGGAAATACACGCATGCCTGTGTGGATCTCACATTGGATCTAGGCCTTTGCTCGGGAAAGTTTTTCGTCAAGGATTTTATTGGCCAAAGGCAGCTTCGGATGCAGCGGATTTAGTCCAAAAGTGCGAAGGTTGTCAGAAATGTGCAAGAGATCAAAAACAACCTTCGTCTTTAACTCAACTAATACAATCCACTTGGCCGTTGCAAAGGTGGGGCCTTGATTTACTAGGTCCATTACCACCAGCACAGGGAAACTTAAGATATGTTGTAGTGGCAGTGGAATATTTTTCTAAGTGGATTGAGGCAAAGCCTCTAGCCACAATAACTTTGGTTACTATTCAAAAGTTTTTCTGGCAAAATATTGTTTGTCGCTTCGGAGTGCCGAAGGCCATTACTGTGGATAATGGGACACAATTTGATTCTGAAGCTTTCAGAGAATTTTGTAATCAAATTGGCACGAAGATCCATTTTGCATCAGTTAGACATCCGGAGTCAAACGGACTTGTCGAACGAGCTAACGGGATCATAATGACAGGAATAATGAAGTCAATCTTCAATCAGCCCAGGGGAAAGTGGCTAGACGAGTTAATCAAAGTGGTGTGGAGCCATAACACAACCATGTCAAGATCAACAGGCTTTACGCCCTTCAAACTATTGTTTGGGGATGAAGCAATAACCCCGGAAGAGGCCAAAGCAGGATCAATAAGAACAGTAGCTTCGGCAGAAGGTGAAGACGAAGCTGATTGCTCTGTGGAAAAAGATGCTATAGAAGGGATCAGACTTCAAGCTGTGGAAAACATCAATAAATATCAAGCCGAAACAATAAAATGGCGTGACAGAAAGGTTAAGCTGAAGAACATTGAACCAGGACATCTGGTGCTTTGAAGAGTAGCCAACCCTGAGACAGTGGGCAAATTACAGCTGAAGTGGGAAGGACCTTTTTTGGTAGTATCTTCGTCAAGACCCGGTTCCTATAGATTGAAGGATATGGACGGCAACGACATCCCTAGGTCATGGAATGCGGATGAGCTTCGACGATATTATGTTTAATTTGATGTAATTTTTTCTATTCTTTCTTGTGGCACCCTTTTCCTTTCCAAAGGGGGAGAAAGATTTTTAATGGGGCCACAACATGTAATTCTTCTTTTCCTTATTTCAATTCTATAAAAGTGATATCCCCCAAAAAATGTAAATGTAAATGCCAAGGGAAAAGAAAAGAAAACAGGGAGAAGCTCAAAAGTCGTTCCTAAGGGAATGCAGAGCTTACAGCGAAAAGTCAACGCTGATTCCGCTGAAAGTAAAAGGCGAAGAAGCTCCAAAGGGAGGCTTACAGCGAAAAGTCAACGCTGATTCCGCTGAAAGTAAAAGGCGAAGAAGCTCCTAAGGGAGGCTTACAGCGAAAAGTCAACGCTGATACACCGAAAAGTAAACGATGAAGTTGAAAAGTGAAAACATTTGAATCATTCCCAATATTCATCTCCACAATACATTTCATCATGTCATTTGCATTCATAAACATTCATTTAGACATATATAGAATCATCATCATACCACACAAAAAAGATAGGTGCTTCGGCAATGAGGAAAGACTTCGAAAAAGGAAAATTTTTTATGCTTCGTTATGTACGAAAAGAAGGGAAGGTGTTTTTCGCCTTCGGCTCAAAAAAGAAGTTTCGTCCACAACAAAGCAGATTGTACACAGATAGCGGAAACAAAATATATTACAAGGTATGTACAAATTTACATGAGTTTTTCCATAATGATATTACAAAAGTCTCTCCAGAATTTTTGCAGGAAAGAATATTGTAGCAACTATCAAGCTTCAGGTCGTCATACTTCAGCTTTGTCATGCTTCAACTTCGTTATACTTCAGTTTCGTCATCCTATGTATATTAAAGAACAGAATAAGAAAGGTGCAAATTTCAAGGAGAAGGTAAAAGTAACAAATATAAGCTTCTTACCGGCTTAAGATGACTTCGAGCTTCGTCACCGGCCATTTTCCGCCCGCCGTTTACCCAAATCTGGGTCATAAATCTACTTCCGATACTTCGGGCTAGGCTTGGAATATCTATCAGATCTGATGATGATAAGCTGAAGTTTGGCCTATTCACAATTTTTCCATGCGTGTAGCCAGCCTTCAGAAAAGCGGTAGCTGTGCCCCGAGAAGCTACCAGGGCGCAGAAGTCAGCATGGCCACCAATAACTTCGTCAAGAGCATCAACCTCTCCTTCAATATATTCTAATGTGCTGGGCAAGTTTTCAGCTGAAGGTGTAAATTTTTC